>NC_092036.1:51180937-52380937 GCF_003086295.3 Arachis hypogaea
TTTAAGCTAATTTTAATTGAATTTTAATTGGATTATATTAAGCCTTGTGAATTTAGTGATACTTGGTAGTGGGTTGTTTTGGTTTAATGTAGGTGAAGGAAAAGAATTAAAACGAGAAAAGCTGTGGCCCTAAGGAAAGCGTGACCGAAAGTGAGAAGAAAACGTTGAGTTCAAAGGAAGGGGAGAAGTTGTGCCGCATGTACAAGAGGGGAGGGCAGCATGCCCTCCACAAGGGCACACGCCCCTAGGAGGACAAAGGAACAAGATGAGGTAACTCTGCCCGCCCATACAAGGGCAGAGCACAAATTTGCCTTGGAATAAGAAGCACAAAACCTGCCTACCCTCCAAAGGCAGATCGGGTCACCAAGGAAAAAATCAAAGGAAAATGTTACAATACTGCCACAAGAGTTGAACACACCAAAAGCAAGGAAATAAGCCTCACTTTGGTACAAGAAAGCCAAGGAAAATGGCTACGGTGTAGCACCAATCGAACTGACGTCAAAGTGAAAACTGCCCTGCCTCCGCGAGGGAGGGCAGAGGTTGTGTGCCCATCTGCGCACCACCCTCTGGCGCCCCCAGCACATCTGGCAGCACCCACGCACCACCCACAATCTGGCCCCAAATTCCCCCCCTCCCCGGGGCAGGGCAGCATCCTGCGCACCAAGCCTGCACCACGCCGCACCACGCACGCACCAAGCACCAAATCCTGCCCTGCCCTCCACACGGGCAGGGCAGCCTCCTGGAAGCTATTATTTTTGGGCCAAAAATTGAATTAAAAATCCAATTTAATTCATTTCTTCACCCAATCAAAAGCCCATCCAAATCCCAAAATCCAAGATAGAAAGTGTTAAATAGGAGCTAGTTGATGTAAATAGGACCTTTTACTGGACTTTTGAATTTTGCACTTTCTTTGAGCTTTGAATTTATTTTTGCACTTTGAACTTCTCTGGGTGTCTTTACTGAGATTTCAGAGAATTGGGAAGGAGAATTGATCTCTCTCTTCCTCGTTCTCGCTTAGGCCTTTTTAATTTCTTGTTTTGAGTTTTGGGTGTGAAGAATTGAGGAAATTCTGTCTCAATCTCCATTCAAAATCTCTTTAAACATCTTTTTGCACTATGAGTTTAATTTCAATTTCCTTTACTGCTTCCTCTTTATTTCTTGTCAATTGCTTGAGAACTTGGATCTAGGAAGGTAATTGAGATCTAGGCTCTGCTACTAGTCTCTGGAGTCCTGAGATCCCAATTTACTTTTGGTTCTTCTGTGAACCCTGCTGCACTTTAATTTCAATTTCTGTTTTGAATTCTAATTGCTTCTAATTCAGTTTCTGCTCTATTAATTGTGGCAATCCAATTTCTCTTGTTTAGATTCTGCAATCCCAGTCCTCGAATCCCTTTTACATTTAAGCAATTTACATTCCTTGCCATTTAAGTTACTGCAATTTACATTTCTGCACTTTAAGTTTCAGTCATTTACTTTCTTGTTCTTTAAGATTCAGCAAGTTTATTTTCCTGTTCTTTAATTTACTGCAATTCTCCCTTCTCCCTTTATATTCCAAGCAATTTAGCTTCTGTTAATACAACCCACTCAACCAAAACTTGATTCGCTTGACTAAATCAACCACTAAACTAAAATTGCTCAATCCTTCAATCCCTGTGGGATCGACCTCACTCATGTGAGTTATTATTACTTGATGCGACCCGGTACACTTGCCGGTGAGTTTTGTGTTGGATCGTTTTCCACACATCAAGTTTTTGCGCCGTTGCCAGGGATTGAAATAGATTGACAATGATTAAGTGAAGTGGAGATCTAGATCAAGCATTTTTTCTTTTCTGTTATTTTAATTTTGACTAACACACTAACTGTTTGAATTTTTGCTTAAACTAACTAAAACTTCATTCTAGCTATAGATTGAAGTTTCATTTGTTTTCTGGATCTGTGTGTTATTGTTGTGTGTTTGTATGTCAGGTACAGGAAGATCTTCCCCTGTCCTCTCTGAAATTGACCAAAGAACTCTTCGGAGAATAAGAAGAGCTGAAAGAGGGAAGAACGTTATTGGAGAGGAAGAATCTGAGGAGGAATTCCAAGAAATGGAAGGAGATCTCAATCAACCAGGAGGAGGGGCCAACAATAACCTACAACAACGAAGAGTCCTGGCTTCATATACATTTGCAAATGCTAGACACTGTGGAAGTAGCATTCTTCCTCCTAATGTCAATGCAAACAATTTTGAACTAAAGCCACAACTCATCACTTTAGGTTCAAAACAACTGTTCTTTTGGAGGAGGGCCTTTGGAGGACCCAAATCAACATTTATCTACCTTCTTGAGAATCTGTGACACTGTGAAAACCAATGGTGTGCCTCCTGACAGCTACAAGTTGTTGCTCTTTCCATTTTCTCTCAGAGATAAAGCCACTCAATGGCTAGAGACCTTTCCAAAAGAAAGCATCAACACTTGGGATGACTTGGTAAGCAAGTTTCTTGCCAAATTTTATCCCCCTCAAAGAATCCTAAGATTGAAGACTGAGGTGCAGACATTCACTCAAATAGAGGCTGAAAACTTATATGAAGCATGGGAAAGATATAAGGCACTATTGAGGAAATGTCCACCAGAGATGTTCACTGAGTGGGACAAGTTGCAGAACTTCTATGAGGGCTTACTCTTAAGGCTCAAGAGCACTTGATCATTCAGCTGGAGGCTCTTGCAACTCATGAAAACTACAGAGGAAGCTCAAAACCTCATTGATATGGTGGCCAATAACCAATATTTTTTTGCTCATCAAAGACAACGCCAACCATCACAAAGAAGAGGAGTAATGGAGTTGGAAGGAGTGGATTCAATTCTAGCTCAGAACAAGATAATGCAGCAGCAGATTCAACAACAGTTTGAGCAAATGGCCAAAAGGATTGATGGCTTGCAAGTTGCATCAGTGAGTGCCACAAGTCAACCACCAACTACTTGGGTGCAAAGTGAAGAAACTCAAGAGGAGCAACAGCAAGAGCAAGTCCAGTACATGCACAACCAAAATCTTGGAACAAATGAAGTCTATGGTGATACCTACAATCCATCTTGGAAGAACCATCCCAACCTCAGATGGGGAGACAACCACAATCAAAACCAACAGCCATGGCAAAGGAACTCAACACAAACAATTGGAAAAACACAAACAACAACCAGCCAAACACTAACCAAAATACATACAGAAAACCACAAAATAATTACCCCAACTCTAACCATTATCCACCAATAACCACCCAACAAATCAAAACACCTATCATCATCCATCAACACCCCAAAACCAACCAATCTCACAAGATTCCCAGAGGATCACCAATCTAGAGATGCTCATGGAGAAAATGATGAAGAACCAAGAATTAACAACAAAGAACCAAGAAGCGTCCATGAAGAACTTAGAGAGACAGATTGGGCAAATCTCCAAATAGATTTCTATTGAAAAACCATCAAGCTAACTGCCAAGTGACACCATTCCCAACCCAAAGGAAGAATGCAAGGTCGTGCAACTAAGAAGTGGAAAATGTTAGTGGATGGTAACCAAGGAGCAACCAAGAATAATGACAATGAGCCAAAAAAAATGATGAAGCCATCAACAAGGACATGTTAAGCAAGAATGTCCCAGAAAAACTCACAGAGGAAAACAACGAACCACAGAATCTAAAGAAAGGAAAGCAGATCATGGAAGAACCAAATCCAAAACAACATCAAGTGGAGAAGAGCTCAACACCACCACTACCGTATCCACAGAGATTCCACAAAGAGACAAAGGATCAGCATTTCCACAAATTTCTTGAGACTTTCAAGAAGCTGGAAATCAACATACCTTTAGCTGAGGCATTAGAGCAAATGCCTCTGTATGCCAAGTTCTTGAAGGAGCTCATCAATAAGAAAAGAGATTGGAATGAGAAGGAAACGGTGATGCTTAGTGAAGAATGTAGCGCCGTGCTCCAAAAAGGAATCCCACCAAAGCTTAAGGATCCAGGGAGTTTTGTAGTGTCATGCACCATAGGCAAACTATCCTTGGACAAAGCTCTCTGTGATCTTGGAGCTAGTATCAACTTAATGCCCTTGTCCATGATGAAGAAGCTTGCCATAGAAGAACTCAAACCCACCAGGATGTCACTAGTCATGGCTGACAGATCAATCAAGACACCAAATGGAATTGTGGAAAATCTGTTAGTAAAGGTTGGAGAGTTTATCTTCCCTGCGGACTTTGTAATCCTAGATACCGACGAGGAAGGCAACAATTCAATCATCTTGGGCAGACCATTTCTAGCAACTGCAAGAGCCATTATAGATGTGGAAAAAGGAGAAATGATTTTCAGAATACACAATGAGCAAATGATCATAAATGTTTTTAAGTCAATGCAACACCTTCCTGAGCATGAAGATCATTTGAGGGTGGATATGATAGAGAGCCTGGTGGAAGAAATGTTAGACATTAATCAGCATGAGCAAGAAAAATACAATCAAGAAACAATAGAGGAACATGTAGCTGAGGCTTCCATAGACAAAGAGGTGGAACCAAGCAAGAAAGAAGAGGTGCAAAAGCAAGAACTGAAGCCATTACCTTCTCATCTCAAATATGCATTTCTTGGCACCTCAGAGAGCTTCCCAGTGATCATTATTTGTCCTTGACAAAGAAAGAAGAAGGAGAGCTTCTTGATGTTCTCAGAGCTCACAAGGATGCCTTAGGATGGACCATTGATGACCTAAAAGGCATCAGCCCTACAGTATGCATGCATAAGATTCTTTTGGAGGACAATTCCAAAGTAGTAATTCAACCTCAGAGAAGACTAAATCCTGCAATGAAGGAAGTCATCCAGAAGGAAGTAATGAAATTATGGAATGCAGGAATCATATATCCTATTTCGGATAGCTCTTGGATAAGCCCAGTCCAAGTGGTACCAAAGAAAGGTGGGATGACAGTCATTATCAATGAGAGGAGTGAACTCATTCCCACCAGAACTGTGACAGGGTGGAGGATGTGTATTGACTATAGAAGGTTGAATGATGCCACACGCAAAGATCACTTCCCACTTCCTTTCATTGATCAAATGCTTGAAAGGTTGACTGGCCATGCTTATTATTGCTTCTTGGATGGCTATTCTGGGTATAATCAGATAGTGGTAGATCCAAAGGACCAAGAAAAGACTTCATTCACATGCCCAGTTGGAGTTTTTGCCTATAGAAGAATGCCATTTGGATTGTGCAATGCCCCAGCCACTTTTCAAAGGTGTATGCTCTCCATTTTCTCAGATATAGTTGAAAAATTTTTAGAGATTTTCATGGATGACTTCTCTGTTTTTGGTGATAATTTCAATACTTGCCTAAACCATCTAACTCTTGTCTTGAAACGGTGCCAAGAAACTAATTTGGTTTTGAACTGGGAGAAGTGCCATTTCATGGTGCCTGAGGGGATTGTTCTTGGTCATAAAGTTTCAAGAAAAGGGATAGAGGTTGACAAGGCAAAAGTGGAAATAATAGAAAGACTCCCTTCACCAACTAATGTGAAATCTGTTAGAAGTTTCTTGGGGCATGCAGGATTTTATAGAAGGTTTATCAAGGATTTTTCTAAAATAGCCAAACCTTTGAGTAACCTTTTAATGATTGATAAACCTTTTGTTTTTGATGAAAATTGCCAGCATGCTTTTGAAACTTTAAAACATGAACTCACAACAGCACCAATTATCACACCCCCGAATTGGAACTTACCGTTTGAACTCATGTGTGATGCAAGTGATATTGCAATTGGTGCTGTACTTGGACAGAAGAAGGGAAACTTACATCATGTCATATATTACGCAAGTAAAGTATTGAATGAGGCTCAAAAAAATTACACTACAACAGAGAAGGAATTGTTAGCTGTAGTCTATGCATTTGATAAGTTTAGATCATACTTGATAGGATCTAAAATTGTGGTTTATACTGATCATGCTGCTCTCAAGTATTTGATGTCAAAGCAGGATGCTAAACCAAGACTTATCAGGTGGATTCTACTCCTACAAGAATTTGACATTGAGGTAAGGGACAGGAAGGGCACTGAAAACCTAGTTGCTGATCATTTGTCAAGGCTGCCACAAGAAACAATTCAAAAGGCCTCATTACCTGTGAATGAAAGCTTCCCAGATGAACATCTTATGCTGATCCAACAAACACCATGGTTCGCTGATATAGCAAACTACAAAGTAGGGAGGAAGATACCTCAAGAATTCACCAAGCAACAAGTGAAGAAACTAATCAATGAAGCAAGGAAGTTCTTGTGGGATGAACCCTATCTGTTCAGAAGGTGCTCTGATGGAATAATCAGCAGATGTATTCCTGAAAGTGAAATAAAAGATATATTATGGCATTGCCATGGCTCAGCTTATGGTGGACACTTTGGTCCAGAAAGAACAGCAGCAAAGATATTACAAAGTGGTTTCTATTGGCCAACCATCTTCAAAGATGCCAGGGAGTTTGTCCACCAATGTAATGAATGCCAGAGAGCAGGAGGACTAACAAGAAGGAATGAGATGCCACAGAACTTCATTTTGGAAGTAGAATTGTTTGATCTATGGGGCATTGATTTCATGGGACCCTTTCCCCCTTCTTATTCGTTCAGATATATTTTGGTAGCAGTGGAGTATGTTTCAAAATGGGTGGAAGCCATAGCCACAACTACCTGTGATGCACAAATTGTCCTTCAATTCCTAAAGAAGCACATCTTTACTAGATATGGAGTACCCAAGGGTCTCATCAGTGATGGTGGTGGTCATTTTTGTAACAAACAAATGGAGAAACTTCTCTACAAATATGGAGTTATTCATAAGGTAGCCACACCATATCACCCTCAGACTAATGGGCAGGCAGAATTAGCAAACAGGGAACTGAAAAAAATCCTAGAAAAAACAGTAGGGAGCACAAGAAAGGATTGGGCTAAGAAGTTGGAAGATGCACTTTGGGCGTACAGAACAGCTTTCAAAACTCCTATTGGGAAGTCCCCATTTCAGCTGTTATATGGCAAATCTTGTCATCTCCCTGTAGAACTTGAGCACAAAGCCTTCTGGGCTACTAAACTTTTAAACCTGGATTCTGAGGCAGCAGGAGAGAAAAGGTTGTTGCAGCTGAATGAATTAGATGAGTTTAGGCTAAAAGCTTATGAAAATACCAAGATATACAAGGAAAAAGCCAAGAGATGGCATAACAGGAAGATTTTGAAGAAAGAATTCAAACCTGGACAACAAGTACTCTTGTACAACTCACGATTCAAGATATTCCCTGGCAAGCTTAAGTCTAAGTGGACTGGTCCATACTTGGTAACTAAGGTCTTTCCTTATGGAAGTATTGAATTGCTAGATGAAGCAACAAAGAGTCGGTTTACAGCAAATGGTCATAGAGCAAAACTGTACCTAGGGGGACAATGGAACAAAGAAAAAGAGGTCCAGAACCTAAATCCTCATTGAAGTAAAAATGGAGGAATGTCAAGCTAGTGACAATAAAAGAGCGCTTGTTGGGAGGCAACCCAACCTGAGGTAGTTTTCTTTTCATAGCTTTTTCAATAAAAATGTTGAATAATTGGTATGCATTGCAAGGAGCTAAGTTTGGTGTTGCACACCAAAACAATTTAAGGGAGAATGAAAGATTCTAAGTTTGGTGTTCCACCAAAAATATCATTTAAAAACACATTCTCACCTCTTGCATGATGCTAGCTCCAAGCGACCAAACACATTATTCGACTGTTTAATTGCTTTCTAGTTTTAATCTCATTAACCTTTAGCAAGGACACAAGGTTTCACATATGGTTAAAATTGTTGCATAAGAGGCAGTGGCAAACAATTAAGTTTGGTGTTTCCACACCAAAATCAATCCAGGAACCACACTCAGTTTATGCATACTAACCATATAATTAAGGGCTTGAGAAGCAAGCAACTTTGAGAATTATACAGGACATGAGTCAACAATTGAAGACATTATGCATCTTAACTCAAAGAGAACACAACAGAAGGAAGAATCAAAGGGCTGCAACTTCAAAGGTTGTATCTAAACTTAGTCCTTGCTGCTGTGAAATGTTTTGAATCTGGAAACCATTGTATGTCTTGCTAAAGTGTTTATCTAGTTGCAAGTGAAATTGTTTGTTAAAAATGCTAAATCTGCATAATGCTTGTTATCCATCACTTAGCTTAAAATTTTGTCTTGTTTCCCACATGCTTAAATAAAAGAGATTTGTTTGAATTGAAAAGTGAAATATCCAATGTTGCATAAGTAAGAATGGAAGTTAATGGTGGTATATGTGTTTGATTAAATGCATAACTCATGACATAATTGTTGCATAATATCATTCTCATTCAAATGTGAGTTAGCTTGCTGTTACAAAGACTCTTATCAATAATGAAAAGCCCTTGGGAACAAAAACAAAAAGAAAAGGAAGAAGAAAAAGCCAAAATGGCAAGAAAAACAAAGAATAAAGGTTGGACACCAATAGCTTGGACCCTAGGACATATGCCTGTGATGTTCTTGTACTGAGATATGCTTGGATGAGTAAAATCTAAGGGGTATTTTAAAACCCGGTCACTTAGATCAACTGATTTGGGATGGCCAATTGAAAGTCCACAATAAAGAGCAACTTAGATACAGAATATTTAGTTATCCAAAGAGATGTTGGGCATCAATGATCCTAGGAAGAATTAGTGAGCCATGTGTCTGTGGTGGAAAGATGTTGAGTAAAAGAAAAAAAATAAAGCCAAAGGCTACTACTGCAACATTAGACACCAAACCTCCAAAAGAGTAATAAGCTTGTTAAGCATTATGAGAAAAGAAAAGTTAGCAAGGGAGTAATTAAAAAGTAAGTCTTATAACAGCAAGGTTAGCAAGTCTTTGAGGAAAGATGTATATTATGTAACAGCAACAATAATTGAGTTATCATTGTCTGCATAAAGACTCCATAAATCAAGTTCTGCTATATGCCTAATAAGGATATGTGTTCTTTTCTTGTTCATATCAATTGCTCTTAATTTTGATGCTTGCTTGGGGACAAGCAAGATTTAAGTTTGGTGTTGTGATGACAAGTCATCATATACCCATTTTTCAAGCTAATTTCACTTGTTTTATTAGTCTTTATGCACTTTCTTGCATCCTAAGTAAGTGATTTGGAGTGAAAATGCATAACTTCTTTAAATCAAACAACCACCATGAAATTAATGTTAACTCATAAGGTTTAAGCTAATTTTAATTGAATTTTAATTGATTTATAAGCCTTGTGAATTTAGTGATACTTGGAGTGGTTGTTTTGGTTTAATGTAGGTGAAGAAAAGAATAAAAGAGAAAAGCGTGGCCTAAGAAAGCGTGACCAAAGGAGAAGAAAACGTGGTCAAAGGAAGTAGAAGTGTGTCGCATGTAAAGAGGGGAGGCAAGCATTGCCCTCCACAAGGGCACACTGCCCTCTAGGAGGGCAACATAAGGGAACAAAGCATGAAAGGTAACTCTGCCCTGCCCACTACAAGGGCAGAGCACAAATCTGTGCCTTGGAATCAAGAAGCACAAAACCTTGCCCTGCCCTCCACAAGGGCAGTATCGGGCTCACCAAGGGAAGAAAATCAAAGGAAAATGTCTACAATGCTTGCCACATGAGTTGAACACGGGACCATGAGGAAGCAAGGAATTAAGCCTCACTTTGGTACCAAGAAAGCCAAGGAAAATGGCTAGCGTGTGTAGCATCCAAGTTTCGAACTCGGGACGTCAAAGTGGAAACACTGCCCTGCCCTCTGCGAGGGCAGGGCAGTATTTTGTTGTGGCACAATTCTGGTGCACCAAGGCACCATTCTGGCGCACCGCAGCATCATCTGGCAGCACCAGCAGCGCACCACAGCACAATTCTGGCGCAATAAATTTTTCTGCCCTGCCCTCCGCGAGGGCAGGGCAGCATCCTGCGCACCAAGCCTGCACCACGCCGCACCACGCACGCACCAAGCACCAAATCCTGCCCTGCCCTCCACAAGGGCAGGGCAGCCTCCTGGAAGCTATTATTTTTGGGCCAAAAATTGAATTAAAAATCCAATTTAATTCATTTCTTCACCCAATCAAAAGCCCATCCAAATCCCAAAATCCAAGAATAGAAAGTGTATAAATAGAAGTTCATGAGGTCATCTCCAATGAAATCTACAAAATAGCCGAAAAGCCCTCCACCATGGCAAGGCTAGCTTTTCCTCACCTTATTTGCCATCTATGTTACTCAGCTGGAGTTATCATAGAAGGAGACATCCCCATTGAAGAGGATAAGCCCATCACCAAGAAGAGGATGGAGCAAGCAAGAGAGACCCTCCACGGATCTCAAGAGATGCATGAGGAAGCTCATCATCAAGAAATCCCTAAGATGCCTCAAGGGATGCACTTTCCTCCCAACAACTATTGGGAACAACTCAACACTTCCTTAGAAGATTTGAGCCACAATGTGGAACAATTAAGGGTGGAACATCATGAGCACTCCATCATTCTCCATGAAATAAGAGAAGATCAAAGAGCAATGAGGGAGGAGCAACAAAGGCAAGGAAGGGACATAGAAGAGCTTAAGGACATTGTTGGACCTTCAAGAAGAAGATGCCACTAAAGGTGGATTCATTCCTTGTTCTTATTTCGTTCTGTTTTTCGGTTTCTATGTTATGTTTATCTATATTTTGTGTCTCTACTTCATGATCATTAGTATGTAGTAACTATGTCTTAAAGTTATGAATAATTCCATTAATCCTTCACCTCTCTTAAATGAAAAATGTTTTAATTCAAAAGAACAAGAAGTACATGAATTTCGAATTTATCCTTGAATTTAATTTAATTATATTGATGTGGTGACAATACTTTTTGTTTTCTGAATGAATGCTTGAATAGTGCATAATTTTGATTTATGACAAGTCATCATATACCCATTTTTCAAGCTAATTTCACTTGCTTTATTAGTCTTTATGCACTTTCTTGCATCCTAAGTAAGAGATTTGGAATGAAAATGCATAACTTCTTTAAATCAAGCAACTACCATTAAATTGATGCTAAATCATGAGGTTTGAGCAAGAATTAATTGATTTTTAATGAATTATAAACCTTGTGAATTTAGAGATACTTTGAGTGGTTGTTTTGGTTTCTTGTAGGTGAAGAAAGAAAGAAAAAAAAGGAAAAACGTGGCTTAAGAAAGCGTGGCCCAAAGGAGAAAAGAGTGTGGCGCATGGAAGGGAGGAAGCAAACATTGCCCTCCACAAGGGCACACTGCCCTCCAGGAGGGCAACATAATGAAACAAGCTTGAGAAGCAACACTGCCCTGCCCTCCTCAAGGGCAGAGCACAATTTGATGCCAAGGATCAAGGAGAGCAAAAACTCTGCCCTGCCCTCCTCAAGAGCAATATCGGGCTCCAATCAAGAATAATTCAAAGGAAATTGCTTCCTAGTGCTTCCTATGGGTTTCGAACCCAAGGACAAGGAGGGAATGAGTAGCGTTCAAACAAAAAGAAAACAAGCTTGATTTCATTCTCCATGAATCGAACATGGCACCATGAGGAAGTAAGGAACTAGGCGTGACTTTGGTGCCAAGAAAACCAAGGAAAAGAAGCAGCGTGCGCCTCCACCAAGTTTCGAACTTGGAACTTCACTTTTGGAAACATTGCCCTGCCTCCGCGAGGGCAGGGCAGCATTTTGTGGTGCACAGCCAGCGCACCAGATTGGCACGCACCAAGGACTCTCGGCAGTAGCAGCACGCACGGGCAGCAGAATCTGGCGCACCAAAAAAACTCTACCCTGCCCTCCACAAGGGCAGGGTAGCATCCTGCAGCACCACACGCACCAAACACACACGCACAAGGCCGCACGCACCATTTCCTGCCCTGCCCTCCACAAGGGCAGGGCAGCCTCCTGGAAGCCAATTTTTCTTGGGCTGAAAATTGGATTAAAAATCTAATTTAATCCAATTCTTCACCAAATCAAAAGCCCATCCAAATCCCAAGATCCAAGAATAGGAAGTGTATAAATAGAAGATAGTTTGATGTAATTAGGACCTTTTTTTTGAGCTTTTGAACTTTTACTTTACTTTGAGCTTTTGAACCTTCTCTTGGAGACTTCATTGAGAGCTAGGAACTGAGATTTCAGAGAATTGATCTCTCTTCTTCCTCGTTCTTGCTTGAGCATTTTTTACTTTTCTTGTTTGAGTCTTGGGTGTGAAGAATTGAGGAATTTCTGTCTCAATCTCCATTCAAGATCTCTTTAATTCCTCTTCTGCATAATTGAGTTTAACTACATTTTCTTTTCTGCTTCTTCTTTAATTTCTTGTTAATTGCCTTGTGAACTTGGATCTGGGAAGACAATTGAGATCTAGACTTTTCTCTCTAGTCTCTGGAGCCCTGAGATCTCATTTTTCCTTTTGGTTCTTCTGTGAACCCCTGCTGCAATTTAATTTCATTTCCTGTTTGAATTCTAGTTACTTCCAATTCATCTTCTGCTTTATTAATCGTTGCAATTTAATTTCCCTTGCTGAAATTCTGAATTCCCAATCCTCAACTCCCCTTTCCATTCAAGCAATTTACATTTCTTGCAATTTAAGTTACTGCAATTTACATTTCTTGCACTTTAAGTTTCAATCATTTAATTTCTTGTTCTCTAAGATTCAGCACCTTTACTTTCCGTTCTCTTTAATTTCTGCAATTCATCCCTCTCCCTTTACATTTCCTGTTATTTACTTACTGTTGGATACAAAATCACTCAACCAATACTTGATTCGCTTGACTAAACTAACCACTAAACTAAAATTGCTCAATTCTTCAATCCCTGTGGGATCGACCTCACTCCCGTGAGTTTTATTACTTGATGCGACCCGGTACACTTGCCGGTGAGTTTTGTGTTGGATCGTTTTCCACACATCAAGTTTTTGGCGCCGTTGCCGGGGATTGAAATAGATTGACAATGATTAAGTGAAGTGGAGGTCTAGATCAAGCACTTTTTCTTTTCTGTTTCTTTAATTTTTGACTAACACACTAACTGTTTGAAAATTTGCCTCTATCAACTCGCTAACTGTTTGAGAGTTTGTCTCAACTAACTGCACTCAATTCTCAAGAGTGCTTCTGTTTGTTCCTCTTGATTGTTTGCATGCCCTAGGGAAATAGGGAAGTCAGAAGAAAGACTATCATTGGAAAAGAAGTTTCTGCAGATGAAGAATAGCATGACATGAAGTCACCACTCATTACACTAATCAAGAACAATTGTTCCTACGACGGAAATCCATTGGAGGATCCTCAACAGCACATATCCACTTTTCTGAAGACTTGTAATGCTGTCAAAACTGATGGTCTAGATCATGACACTTATAAGATCTTGTTATTCCCTTTCTCATTAAGGGGTGAAGTTGCACAATGGCTTGAAACTTTTCCCCAAGGAAGTATCACTAGTTGGGACGATTTGGTCACAAAATTTTTGGCCAAATTCTCCTCATCCCGACAGATCATCAAGCTGGAAGAGGGGGAATATCCATTCACACAAGGAGAAGAAGAACCACTCTTCAAGGCATGGGAAAGATACAAGAAAGCTACTGATAAAGTGGGCTTCCGAGCTTTCTATGAAGGATTAACCCCAGAAACAAGAAAAGCAGTGGACTACTTCTCAGATGGCCTACTCAAAGCAACAACAACTGCTCAAGGAATTGCAAATTTCAATGACAAAGGAGTCAACAACCAACACTCATTTGAGAAACCACAGAATGCAATCTCAGAAAAAGAAATGATGAATATTGAAGGAGTGAATGCATTCAAAAACCTGAACAAACAAATGCACCATCAAGCACAGCAACACATGGAGCTGAGAGATAGAAAAGTTGATTGCCTGCAATCTGCTGCAGTGAATGCCCAATTCCCACCATGGAGACCCCATTCTTATCTGAGAATGAGAGAGTCTCAAAATCAAGAATAAGAAAGTTTCAACCAGGGCAAATCCATGACCACAAACAACCAACATCACTCACCTACTAATACCAATCAAGGCCAATACTCACAAAACAGACACTTCCAAACTCAATCCAACTGGAGAAGGACCGAGTACCAAAATCACGAACCAAGGGACTTCAATTATAACAACCCCAGCTTCACAAACCAACAAAAACGCCATTATAGTAATAACAACCACTACATGCCACCACAACACCCACCCTTCCAACCTTTAACATCCCACAACCAACCAATCTCACAAGACTCTCAGAGGATCACTAACTTGGAGATCTTAATGGAGAGAATGATGAACCACCAAGAGGAGATAACAAAGAACTAAGAGATTTTAATCAGAAGAATTGAGGGGCAAATAGCTCAACTGGTGAAGCATTTTGCAGGAATGGGTGAGAAGAGGGCAAATACTCTCCCCAGAGCCACTGAAGACAAACCAACTAACAACGAAGATGCTGCAAAGAAGGAAGGATGGAAAAAGATCATAGAGGAAAGTAAGAAAACCTTGGACAAAGAAAGTACCAGCCAAGAAAAACACAACAAGGAATTCTTACAAGGAGAGACAGAGGATAGAATTAAAGAAAAGCAGAAAATCCCCACTGGAAAATTCTCACTAGGGGATAGAGTAATGATAAACAGTCAAACCATGAAGGTGTCCCCACAGCTGTCTGATCACTACATTGTGACTAAGATCCTTCCACAGGAATTCATAGAAGTCATCAAAGAGGAAACCGGAAGGAAGTTCACCGTGAAGAAAGACAAGCTAAGGCACTGTGATTTTCAATCTTCATGATCAGCAGAATGGAGGATGTCAAGCTAGTGACAATAAAGAAGCACTTGTTGGGAGGCAACCCAACCTGAGGTAGTTTTCTTTTCATAGCTTTTTCAATAAAAATGTTGAATAATTGGTATGGATTGCAAGGAGCTAAGTTTGGTGTTGCACACCAAAACAATTTAAGGGAGAATGAAAGATTCTAAGTTTGGTGTTCCACCAAAAATCTCATTTAAAAACACATTCTCACCTCTTGCATAATGCTAGCTCTAAGCAATCAAACAAATTATCCAACTATTTAACTGCTTTCTAGCTTTAATTCCATAACCTTTAGCAAGGACACAAGGTTTCACATATGGTTAACTTGTTGCATCAGAGACAGTGGCAAGCAATTAAGTTTGGTGTCCCCAACACCTAAATAAATCCGAGAGCCACACTCAATTTATGCATACTAACCATGCAATTAATGGCTTGAGAAGCAAGCAACTTTGAGAATTATGAAGGACATGAGTCAACAATTGAAGATATTGTGCATCTTAACTCAAAGAAAACACAACAGAAGGAAGAATCAAAGGGCTGCAACTTCAAAGGTTATATCTAAACTTAATCCTTGCTACTGTGAATTGTTTTGAACATGGGAACCATTATGTATCCTGCTAAAGTGTTTATCTAGTTGTAAGTGAAGTTGCTTTATTGAGAAATGCTAATCTGCATATTGCTTGTCATCCATCACCGATCTGAATTTTGTTTTGTTTCCCATATGCTTGAATAAAAGAGAATTGTTTGAATTGGAAAGTAAATATCCAATGTTGCATGAGTTAGAATGGAAGTTAATGGTGGTGTATGTGTTTGATTTAATGCATAACTCATGAAATAATTGCTGCATAGTATCATTTTCATTGAAGAGTGAGCTAGCTTGCTGTTATAAAGGTTCTTATCAGTAAAGAAACCCTTGAGAACAAAAGAAAATAAAACAGAAAGAAAAGGAAGAAGAAAAAGCCAATGTGGCAAGAAAAACAAAGAATAAAGGTTGGACACCAATAGCTTGGACCCTAGGACATATGCCTGTGGTGTTCTTGTACTAAGATATGCTTGGATAAGTAAATTCTAAGGGGTATTTTAAAACCCGGTCACTTAGATCAACTGATTTGGGATGGCCAATTGAAAGTCCACAATAAAGAGCAACTTAGATACAGAACATTTAGTTATCCAAAGAGATGCTGGGCATCAATGATCCTATGAAGAAATAGTGAGCCATGTGTCTGTGGTGGAAAGATGTTGAGTAAAAATAAAGCCAAAGGCTACTACTGCAACATTAGACACCAAGCCTCCAAAAGAATAATAAGCTTGTTAAGCAACATGAGAAAAGAAAAGTTAGCAAGGGAGCAAAGAAAGAATAAACCTTATAACAGCAAGTTTAGTAAGCCTTTGAGGAAAAATGTATATTATGTAACAGCAACAATAATTGAGTTATCATTGTCTGCATAAAAACTCCATAAACCAAGTTCTACTATATGCCTAATAAGGATATGTTCTCTCTTCTTGTTCATTTCATTTTCTCTTAGTTTTGATGCTTGCTTGGGGACAAGCAAGATTTAAGTTTGGTGTTGTGATGACAAGTCATCATATACCCATTTTTCAAGCTAATTTCACTTGCTTTATTAGTCTTTATGCACTTTCTTGCATCCTAAGTAAGGGATTTGGAATGAAAATGCATAACTTCTTTAAATCAAGCAACTACCATTAAATTGATGCTAAATTATGAGGTTTGAGCAAGAATTAATTGATTTTTAATGAATTATAAACCTTGTGAATTTAGAGATACTTTGAGTGGTTGTTTTGGTTTCTTGTAGGTGAAGAAAGAAAGAAAAAAAAGGAAAAGCGTGGCTTAAGAAAGCGTGGCCCAAAGGAGAAAAGAGTGTGGCGCATGGAAGGGAGGAAGCAAACATTGCCCTCCACAAGGGCACACTGCCCTCCAGGAGGGCAACATAATGAAACAAGCTTGAGAAGCAACACTGCCCTGCCCTCCTCAAGGGCGGAGCACAATTTGATGCCAAGGATCAAGGAGAGCAAAAACTCTGCCCTGCCCTCCTCAAGAGCAATACCGGGCTCCAATCAAGAATAATTCAAAGGAAATTGCTTCCTAGTGCTTCCTATGGGTTTCGAACCCAAGGACAAGGAGGGAAGGAGTAGCGTTCAAACAAAAAGAAAACAAGCTTGATTTCATTCTCCATGAATCGAACACGGCACCATGAGGAAGTAAGGAACTAGGCGTGACTTTGGTGCCAAGAAAACCAAGGAAAAGAAGCAGCGTGCGCCGCCACCAAGTTTCGAACTTGGAACTTCACTTTTGGAAACATTGCCCTGCCCTCCGCGAGGGCAGGGCAGCATTTTGTGGTGCACAGCCAGCGCACCAGATTGGCACGCACCAAGGACTCTCGGCAGCAGTAGCACGCACGGGCAGCAGAATCTGGCGCACCAAAAAAACTCTGCCCTGCCCTCCACAAGGGCAGGGCAGCATCCTGTAGCACCACATGCACCAAACACACACGCACAAGGCCGCACGCACCATTTCCTGCCCTGCCCTCCACAAGGGCAGGGCAGCCTCCTGGAAGCCAATTTTTCTTGGGCTGAAAATTGGATTAAGAATCCAATTTAATCCAATTCTTCACCAAATCAAAAGCCCATCCAAATCCCAAGATCCAAGAATAGGAAGTGTATAAATAGAAGATAGTTTGATGTAATTAGAACCTTTTTTTTGAGCTTTTGAACTTTTACTTTACTTTGAGCTTTTGAACCTTCTCTTGGAGACTTCATTGAGAGCTAGGAACTGAGATTTCAGAGAATTAGGGAGGAGAATTGATCTCTCTTCTTCCTCGTTCTTGCTTGAGCATTTTTTACTTTTCTTGTTTGAGTCTTGGGTGTGAAGAATTGAGGAATTTCTGTCTCAATCTCCATTCAAGATCTCTTTAATTCCTCTTATGCATAATTGAGTTTAATTACATTTTCTTTTCTGCTTCTTCTTTAATTTCTTGTTAATTGCTTTGTGAACTTGGATCTGGGAAAGCAATTGAGATCTAGACTTTGCTCTCTAGTCTCTGGAGCCCTGAGATCCCATTTTTCCTTTTGGTTCTTCTGTGAACCCCTGCTGCAATTTAATTTCATTTTCTGTTTGAATTCTAGTTACTTCCAATTCATCTTCTGCTTTATTAATCGTTGCAATTTAATTTCCCTTGCTGAAATTCTGAATTCCCAATCCTCAATTCCCCTTTCCATTCAAGCAATTTACATTTCTTGCAATTTAAGTTACTGCAATTTACATTTCTTGCACTTTAAGTTTCAGTCATTTAATTTCTTGTTCTCTAAGATTCAGCACCTTTACTTTCCGTTCTCTTTAATTTCTGCAATTCATCCCTCTCCCTTTACATTTCCTGTTATTTACTTACTGTTGGATACAAAATCACTCAACCAATACTTGATTCGCTTGACTAAACCAACCACTAAACTAAAATTGCTCAATCCTTCAATCCCTGTGGGATCGACCTCACTCCCGTGAGTTTTATTACTTGATGCGACCCGGTACACTTGCCGGTGAGTTTTGTGTTGGATCGTTTTCCACACATCATTGATCTTGTTGTTTATGAATGTTAAAATTGTTGGCTCTTGAAAGAATGATGAACAAAGAGAAATGTTATTGATGATCTGAAAAATCATGAAATTGATTCTTGAAGCAAGAAAAAGCAGTGAAAAAAATGGCGAAAAAAATAGAAAGAAAAAGAAAAAGCAAGCAGAAAAAGCCAATAGCCCTTAAAACCAAAAGGCAAGGGTAAAAAGGATCCAAGGCTTTGAGCATCAATGGATAGGAGGGCCCAAGGAAATCAAATCCAGGCCTAAGCGGCTAAATCAAGCTGTCCCTAACCATGTGCTTGTGTCATGAAGGCCCAAGTGAAAAGCTTGAGACTGAGTGGTTAAAGTCGTGATCCAAAGCAAAAAGAGTGTACTTAAGAGCTCTGGACACCTCTAACTGGGGACTCTAGCAAAGCTGAGTCACAATCTGAAAAGGTTCACCCAGTCATGTGTCTGTGGCATTTATGTATCCGGTGGTAATACTGGAAAACAAAATGCTTAGGGCCACGACCAAAGACTCATAAGTAGCTATATTCAAGAATCAACATACTTAACTAGGAAAGTCAATAACACTATCCGAAATTCTAAGTTCCTAGAGAAGCCAATCATTCTAAACTTCAAAGGAAAAAAATGAGATGCCAAAACTGTTCAGAAGCAAAAAGCTACAAGTCCCGCTCATCTAATTATAATTAATATTCATTGATATTCTGGAATTTATAGTATATTCTCTTCTTTTTATCCTAATTGATTTTCAGTTGCTTGGGGACAAGCAACAATTTAAGTTTGGTGTTGTGATGAGTGGATAATTTATACGCTTTTTGGCATTGTTTTTAGGTAGTTTTTAGTAAGTTTAAGCTACTTTCAGGGATGTTTTCATTAGTTTTTATGTTAAATTCACATTTCTGAACTTTACTATGAGTTTGTATGTTTTTCTATGATTTCAGGTAATTTCTGGCTGAAATTGAGGGACTTGAGCAAAACTCTGATAGGAGGCTGACAAAGGACTGCTGATGCTGTTGGAATCTGACCTTCCTTTACTCAAAATGGATTTTCTGGAGCTACAGAACTTCAAATGGCGCGCTCTTAACGGCGTTGGAAAGTAGACATTCAGAGCTTTCCAGAAATATATAATAGTCCATACTTTATTCGGGAATTGACGACGTAAAGTGGCGCTCAACGCCAAGTACATGCTGCTGTCTGGAGTTAAACGCCAGAAACACGTCACAACCCGGAGTTGAACGCCCAAAACACGTTATAACTTGGCGTTCAACTCCAAGAGAAGCCTCAGCTCGTCGATAGATCAAGCTCAGCCCAAACATACACCAAGTGGGCCCCGAAAGTGGATTTATGCATCAATTACTTACTCATGTAAACCCTAGTAGCTAGTTTAGTATAAAAAAGACTTTTTACTAGTGTATTAGTCATCTTTTGATAGTTTAATCTTTGACTGTTCTAGTCTTTGATCATTCGGTCTTTTGATCATTCAGGGGGCTGGCCATTCGGCCATGCCTGAACCTTTCACTTATGTATTTTCAACAGTGGAGTTTCTGCACACCATAGATTAAGGGTGTGGAGCTCTGCTGTACCTCAAGTTTCAATACAATTACTATTACTTTCTATTCAATTCTCTTTTATTCTTTTTCCAAGATATACGTTGCACAACACTTTGATGAATGTGATGATCCGTGACACTCATCATCATTTTCACCTATGAACGTGCGTGACTGACAACCACTTCCGTTCTACTCTAGGCCAGGCGCATATCTCTTAGATTCCCCAACAGAATCTTCGTGGTATAAGCTAGATAGATGGCGGCATTCATGGGGATCCAGAAAGTCTAACCTTGTCTGTGGTATTCCGAGTAGGATCCCGGGAATCCGGAAAGTCTAACCTTGTCCGTGGTATTCCGAGTAGGATTCCGGTATTGAATGACTGTGACGGGCTTCAAACTCGCGATTGCTGGGTGTGATGACAAACGCAAAAGGATCAATGGATCCTATGCCAACATGATCGAGAACCAACAGCTGATTATCCGTGCTGTGACAGAGCATTTGGACCATTTTCACTGAGAGGATGGGATGTAGCCATCAACAAGGGTGATGCCTCCAGACGATTAGCCGTGCAGTGACAGCGCATAGGACCATTTTCCCGAGAGGATTAAAAGTAGCCATTAATGATGGTGATGCCCTACATACAGCTTGCCATGGAAAGGAGTAAGAAGGATTGGATGAGAGCAATAAGAAAGTAGAGATTCGAAAGGATTCTAGCATCTCCACACGCCTATCTGAAATTCCCACTATTGATTTACATAAGTATTTCTATCCTTTTTTATTTTATTTATCTTTTAATTATCTAATCCAATTACATTTGACCCTATGAATCCACTTAACTGAGATTTACAAGGTGACCATAGCTTGCTTCATACCAACAATCTCTGTGGGATCGACCCTTACTCACGTAAGGTATTACTTGGATGACCCAGTACACTTGCTGGTTAAGTTGAACGGAGTTGTGTCCACACATAGTTGAAAAAGTAATGAATTTTACAAAATACAATAACAAAGGAATCACAATTTCGTCCACCAGTAATCAACATTGCTAATCAGATCCAATAAGTAGTAATCAGTTGCATTATTAACCACACCATATTAGTGAACAAATCACAATAGCAACAAGAACTAAACATTATTAATCAGTAACTAGTAATCACTACTCAGATGCATTATTGCATACACCCTATCAGTGAACAAATCACAATAGCAACAAGAAGTAAACATTATTAAACAAAAACCAGTAATCACTACTCAGATGCATTATTGCACACACCACTTCAGTGAATAAATCACAACAGCAACAAGAACTAAACATTATTAATCAGAACCAATGATGACAAAACATTTGCATTATTAACCAACTAAGTCAAAAGTTATGAATGTTACCTTCTGTTGGTCAGACATAAAATTCCATTAGTTAGTCTGCACATCACCCAGATCCTCCTGAAGTAGAGTCAGAAACCACTTCTAAGACTCTTTTGTTTCAGACCTTGCAACTCCATAAGCAACAACATAGAATTGATTATTCGCGTCTTGGGCCACTGCTGTTAGGAGTTGTCCACCATAGTATGTCTTCAGAAAACAACCATCAAGGTGGATCAAAGGCCTGCATCCACTCTTGAAACCCTGCTTGCATGCCTCTAACCCTATATAAAGCTTATCAAATACAGAAGGGGATTGAGGTATAGGTGTTACACAGAGTTTTGCCCTGGAGCCAGAGTTGCTTCTTAGAATCTCAAACAAATAATCCCTAACATTATTATACTGATCCCTCTCATTGCCCATTATCTTTTCCCTTGCCTCTTTAACTGCTCTATAGACCATTTTTGGATGTGCAGTGAGTGAGAATTCCTCTCTCAGAAAGTCAATTGCCTCATTCGTTCTCATGTGGGGTTGTGTACTCATTCTCTTCTCCACCTTCTTACTAATCCAATGTTGATCAGCCACGTTACTACCCAGGTCCGTGCACACATGTGTTCGTTTTTGTAGGTCTTCACCTGATAGCACTGCAATAACTTGTTGTATGACAAATGAACTAACCACGGGCACTCATCATCCATGCATCCCACCCTAACTCTCTCCTTGTCATTCTTAATCCACCTAAGCTCTCTACCCTCGGTAATGAATGAGTCCTTCACAACTTCCTTAAATCTGTCTATGGTTGCAAACCTAGTCCCTAATTCAAATCGTCCCTCTCCAAAAGCATATTCATCATCAAACTCAGGAAATATTTACTTGTTGGATTCATCCTCTGATGATATAGGAGTGTGTAAATCCTCAGAATAGTAGTCATATATGGGATCATCATCATCATCTTGGACCCCACTCACATAAAACCTCACAGTTGGATCTATGTTGGGCTGTGCATCTCTGTTGGGCTCTTCGTTAGGGCCTGGCCCAACATCACTTATGGGCTGTTGCTCATTGGGCCCAGTCTTGGCCTGCTTCTCATTGGGCCCAGTCCTACCCTGCTGCCTTTTCTTCACCTCAGATGCACCCATTCCACTATTTTGTCCGTTCTTTACCCAAGTTCTCTTGTTCTTTTTCACACCTGTCTTCTTTGCAGCTGGCTTCTTTCCAGATGGCTTATTTGGTGACACAATTTTTTCCTTTCTCTTACTAACTCTCTTCCTCTTGCCTACTATGTCAGCAGCACTATCATCACTATCACTTTCAAATTCGGATGGTGGAGGTTTGTATGGCTCATCCTCCGTACTCTCATACCCATCATCCGAAGATGAACTTTGAACCTCTTCTAACACAGGACTCTTACCTTTGTTTCCACCATCCTCCACAATCTCAGGATCATCAACAGGGTGGTCAAAGTATAGGTAAAACTCATTCGTCTTTGTATTCTTCATTTTGTTCTCACGCATGGCAATAATACCTGCATCCCCCGTCACAATATGCAGTCCCGACTCAACATCAGCACTCATTGGATCATACCAATAAACTGCATTATACGATTGGTACCCCAAGCCTTTGAATAGTGTGATCAAGTCCCCAAAATTCACAAAATCTAGGTCCATTTTGGGAAACTTCTCTACCTTCCCATTTTGATAAATAAGGGTTCCATTACTCGTTCTAACAAAACTATCTCTATGGTGAAAAACTGGCACCACAAACACATCAACCATCTTCAAAAACAAAAACACAAAAATCAATGATCAAATAAGCGTACACTCAAACAGCAATGTCCTTAAACAGAAATGGAAAACATAAAACAACCAAGAACTTCCTAAACCCTAACATTCAATCACTCTCATGGGAACCACGCACATACTTTTTTAACCACTACTATCACCATGCATAGACAATCCTTTTCACAAAACAGTTTATACATCCATAACCATAGAACCTGAAAATTGACTCACTAAGCAGGGCAATGGATTCTTACCTCCGGCGATGAAGACGGCAAATCGGACAACACTGAATGGTTCTCCCTCCTCGACAACGACTGCGCACCGAAAAATTCTCAGCCTGGGTAGTGATTTTGGAGGGAGAAACAGAGTCTTCTTGCGTTTGATCGTTGGTCTTCTTAGGGTTTAATGTTATTCTCTCTCGACTGTGTGGGTGTAATGGACATTGTACATAAGTAAAAGAGTAACATTGCAGTTAAGGGGCAGCGATCTAAACGACGTCGTTATGGGCTTCCAGGGACTTATTTGTCCACTTTCCAAATGCTCCATCTCACTAACGTGCCATATTGGCAGCCGTCATGCCAGGTAAGCAAAAGGGGAGCCACGTCAGACTTTTTCGTTGGGTCTGACGGTGGCTTTTTGACGGAGGGACTGATTCGTCCTATTTTTAAGGAGGTCAGGGATTTAAAAGTATTTTCCAATTGTCAGGGACGAAAATGTCCAAAGGGTAAAAGGTCAGGGACTTATTTGTCCTTTTCTCTATTAATAAATATTATGTATTAATAGGCAAAGCCTTTCGCATTATATTATCATGTATATTATAATATCAATTTAAAATAATAAATTTGAATAATAATATCTATTTTAAATTATTTATAAAAAATAATATCCACTTTAAATAGTAAATCTTTTTAAATTACAATCATAAATACACATTCTTTATAATTATATTATATGATATATATATATATATATATATATATATATATATATATATATATATATATATATATATATATATCACAATAAAATCTTTTGAAAGATATTTTTCAATAACAAAGAATAAACAAACAAAATTTTCGTATATATATAAGAACACTCCTCAGCATATCATTAGCAAATTATATTCACATTATAATTCTAATTGTGTTACATATATATTTGAGTGTTTGATATGGGTAAGCAAAAATCATCCGGATCACATCAACGTAGAGATTACAAGAGAGACACAAGAGATGTTAGCATTAATGCTATTGATAACCAACTTTTATATTATTCGTACTTGAACCATATACCACACATGCCCCAATTTTTGTATTCTATCTACCCTGGTTTTTATACTGCTGTAGTATATTCTAACCAATATCCGACAACCATGCATCCATCACTATACAACATATTCCCACCATCATTTATTGTAGGTCCAACTGTCACAAATTTTCAGCCTCCTACTTTCTTATTATATCCTTTTCAATCTATGATGAGCGGATAATTTATATGCTTTTTGGCATTGTTTTTAGGTAGTTTTTAGTAGGATCTAGCTACTTTTAGGGGTGTTTTCATTAGTTTTTATGCTAAATTCACATTTCTGGACTTTACTATGAGTTTGTGTGTTTTTCTATAATTTCAGGTATTTTCTGGTTGAAATTGAGGGACCTGAGCAAAACTCTGATAAAAGGCTGACAAAGGACTGCTGATGCTGTTGGATTCTGACCTTCCTGCACTCGAAATGGACTTTCTTGAGCTACAGAACTCCAAATGGCGCGCTCTCAATGGCGTTGGAAAGTAGACATCCAAAGCTTTCCAGCAATATATAATAGTTTATACTTTATTCGAAATTAGGTGACGTAAACTGGCACTCAACGCCAGTTCCATGCTGCATTCTGGAGTCAAACGCCAGAAACACGTCACGAACCAAAGTTGAACGCCAAAAACATGTTACAACTTGGCGTTCAACTCCAAAAGAAGCTTCTACACGTGTAAAGCTCTAGCTCAGCCCAAGCACACACCAAGTGGGCCCCAAAAGTGGATTTCTGCATCAATTACTTACTTCTGTAAACCCTAGTAGCTAGTCTAGTATAAATAGGACTTTTTACTATTGTATTCAGTGTCTTTGATTGTCTAGTCTTTGATTGTATTTTTTGATCTTTTGATCACGTTTGGGGGCTGGCCATTCGGCCATGCCTGGACTTTCATCACTTATGTATTTTTAATGGTGGAGTTTCTACACACCATCAATTAAGGCTGTGGAGCTCTGCTGTACCTCAAGTTTCAATGCAATTACTATTATTTTCTATTCAATTCCGCTTGTTCTTATTCTAAGATATTCGTTGCACTTCAACATGATGAATGTGATGATCCATGACACTCATCATCATTCTCACCTATGAACGCGTGACTGACAACCACTTCCGTTCTACCTTAGACCGGGCGCATATCTCTTGGATTCCTTAATTAGAATCTTCGTGGTATAAGCTAGATTGATGGAGGCATTCATGAGAATTCGGAAAGTCTAAACCTTGTCTGTGGTATTCAGAGTAGGATTCAGGGATTGAATGAATGTGACGAGCTTCAAACTCGCGATTGTTGGGCGTGATGACAAACGCAAAAGAATCAAGGGATTCTATTCGAACATGATCGAGAACCGACAGATGATTAGCCGTGTCGTGACAGAGCATTTGGACCTTTTTCACTGAGAGGATGGAATGTAGCCATTGACAACAGTGATGCCCTACATACAACTTGCCATGGAAAGGAATAAGAAGGATTGAAGGAAGGCAGTAGGAAAGCAGAGATCCAACAGGGACAAGCGTTTCCATACACTTATCTTAAATTCCCACCATTGAATTACATGAGTAACTCTATCTTTATTTTCTGCTTTGTTTATTATTCGAAAACTCCATAACATTTATTATCCGCCTAACTGAGATTTACAAGATGACCATAGCTTGCTTCATACCAACAATCTCCGTGGGATCGACCCTTACTCATGTAAAGTATTACTTGGACGACCCAGTGCACTTGCTGGTTAGTTGTGTGGAGTTGTGACTAAGTGTGATTCACGTTTGAGAGCGCTACCAAGTTTTTAGCGCCATTGTTGATGATCACAATTTCATGCACCAAGTTTTTGGCGCCGTTGCCGGGGATTGTTCGAATTTGGACAACTGACAGTTCATCTTGTTGCTCAGATTAGGTAATTTTCTTTTTTATTTTCTTTTTAAAAAGTTTTCAAAAATTTTTCTCAAAATTTTTCCCTTTGTTTTCGAAAATTATTCCAAAATTTTTAAGAATGAATTCTAGAGTTTCATGGTAACATGTTGAAGCCTGACTGGCTGTAAAGCCATATCCAAATCCTTTTGGATTGAGGCTTCCACTTGTCAACATAACGGGTATGTATATGGAGTTGGATGAAATATCAGCTGTTGCATGCCTGATTTATATCTTCTAAAGCTGGATGGCTATTAAGCCATGCCCAACCCTTGGATTGGAGCTTTAGACTAACATTGAAAGATTCCTGGAATTCTTATTAAAAATTTTGAATCTCTTAATTTCTTTTCCTATATGTTTTTCAAAAAAAAATAAAATAAAATACAAAAAATCATAAAATCATAAAAACCAAAAATATTTTGTATTTCTTGTTTGAGTCTTGAGTCAAGTTATAAGTTTGGTGTCTATTGCATGTTCATCTTATTCTTGCATTTTTTTCGAAAATTCATGCATTCATAGTGTTCTTCATGATCTTCAAGTTGTCCTTGGTAAGTCTTCTTGTTTGATCTTGATGTTTTCTTATTTTGTGTCTTTTATTATTTTTCCTTTGCATTTATGCATTCATATTGTCTAAGCATTAAAGATTTCTAAGTTTGGTGTCTTGCATGTTTTCTTTGCATAAAAAAATTTTCAAAAATATGTTCTTGATGCCCATCATGATCTTCAAAGTGTTCTTGGTGTTCATCTTGACATTCATAGTGTTCTTGCATGCATTAAGTATTTTGATCCAAAATTTTTATGTTTTGGGTCATATTTGTGTTTTTCTCTCTCCTCATTAAAAATTCAAAAATCAAAAAAATATCTTTTCCTTTTTTTCTTTCAAAATTTCGAAAATTTGGGTTGACTTAGTCAAAAAATTTTAAAATTAGTTGTTTCTTATAAGTCAAGTCAAATTTTCAAATTTTAAAAATCTTATCTTTGCAAAACTTTTTCAAAAATCAATTTTTTTTATTTTTTTATTAATTTACGAAATTTATTTTTTAAATTATTTTTCAAAAATCTTTTTCTTAATTTTATCTTGATTTTCCAAAATTATACTATCAAGTAATATGATTGATTCAAAAATTTGAAGTTTGTTACTTTCTTGTTAAGAAAGGTTCAATCTTTAAATTTTAAAATCATATCTTTTAGTTTCTTATTAGTCAAGTAATCAATTTTAATTTTAATCATATCTTTTATCTTATCTTTTATATCATATTTTTTTTCAAAATTTTATCTTTTTTCAAAAATTTGATTTTAAAATATCTTTTCTAACTTCTTATCTTCTTATCTTCTGATCTTTTCAAATTTGATTTTCAAATCTTTTTCAACTAACTAATTAACTTTTTGTTTGTTTCTTATCTTTTTCAAAACCACCTAACAACTTTTCTCTCTCTAATTTTTGAAAATGCCTCCCTCTTTTCCAAAAATTCTTTCTTTAATTAATTAATTATTTTAAATTTTAATTTTAATTTTATTTCTTATCTTTATTTTTTGAAAATCATTTAACTCCTTTTTAAAATTTATTTTCGAAAATTTTTCCCTTTCTCATATTATTCTATTTATTCATTCATTTACTAACACTTCTCTTCATCTCAAATCACTGCCCTTATACTCACCCTTGTGTTTGGATTCTCCTTTCTTTATCCCCTTTCTTCTTCTACTAATAATAAGGAACCTCTTTACTGTGACATAGAGGATCCCTCTTCTTTTTCTGTTCTCTTCTCTTTCATATGAGCAGGAACAAGGAAAAAGACATTCTTGTTGAAGCTGATCCCAAACCTGAAAGGACTCTGAAGAGGAAACTAAGAGAAGCTAATTACAACAATCCAGATACAACCTTGTTGAAATTTTTGAACAAGAAAAGGAGATGGCAGCCGAACCCAACAACAATAATGCAAGAAAGATGCTTGGTGATTATACTACACCTACTTCCACGTTTGATGGAAGAAGCATCTCAATTCCTGCCATTGGAGTAAACAATTTTGAGCTGAAACCTCAACTAGTTGCTCTAATGCAACAGAACTGCAAGTTTCATGGACTTCCATCAGAAGATCCCTACCAGTTTTTAACTGAGTTCTTGCAGATCTGTGAGACTGTTAAGACTAATGGAGTAGATCCTGAAGTCTACAGGCTCATGCTTTTTCCTTTTGCTGTAAGAGACAGAGCTAGAGCATGGTTGGACTCTCAACCAAAAGATAGCCTGGACTCCCGGGATAAGCTGGTCACAGCCTTCTTGGCTAAGTTCTTTCTTCCTCAAAAGTTGAGCAAGCTTAGAGTTGATGTTCAGACCTTCAAACAAAAAGATGGTGAATCCCTCTATGAAGCTTGGGAAAGATACAAACAGATGACCAAAAGATGTCCTTCTGACATGTTTTTAGAATGGACCATGGTAGATATATTCTATTATGGTCTATCTGAGTTCTCTAAGATGTCATTGGACCATTCTGCAGGTGGATCCATTCACTTAAAGAAAACGCTTGCAGAAGCTCAAGAACTTATTGACATGGTTGCAAATAACCATTTCATGTACACTTCTGAGAGGAATTCCGTGAATAATGGGACACCTCAAAGGAAGGGAGTTCTTGAAATTGATGCTCTGAATGCCATTTTGGCTCAGAACAAAATGTTGACTCCGCAAGTCAACATGATTTCTCAAAGTCTAAATGGATGGCAAAATGCATCCAATAGTACTAAAGAGGCATCTTCTGAAGAAGAAGCTTATGATCCTGAGAACCCTGCAATAGCAGAAGTAAATTATATGGGTGAACCTTATGGAAATACCTATAATTCATCATGGAGAAATCATCCAAATTTCTCATGGAAGGATAAAAAAAAGCCTCAAAAAGGCTTTAATAATGATGGAAGAAATAGGCTCAGCAATATCAAGCATTATCCATCATCTTCTCAGCAACAAACAGAGAATTATGAACAGAGTACCTCTAACTTAGCAAATTTAGTCTCTGATTTGTCTAAGCCCACTTTAAGTTTTATGAGTGAAACAAGGTCCTCCATCAGAAATCCGGAGGCACAAGTGGGCCAGCTAAGTAAAAAAATCACTGAAACTCCTCCTAGTACTCTCCCAAGTAACACTAAAGAGAATCCAAAAAGAGTGTGCAAGGCCATTGACATAATCAACATAGAGAGGAAGGAGAGGATGTGAATCCCAATGAGGAAGACCTCATGGGACGTCTCTCAAGCAAGAAGGAGTTCCCTATTGAGGACCTAAAGGAATCTGAGGCTCATATAGAGACCATAGAGATCCCATTAAACCTCCTTCTGCTATTCATGAGCTCTGAAGACTATTCTTCCTCTGAAGAGGATGAATATGTAACTGGAGAGCAAGTTGCTCAATATCTAGGAGCCATCATGAAGCTGAATGCCAAGTTGTTTGGTAATAAGACTTGGGAAGGTGAACCTCCCTTGCTCATTAGTGAACTAGATACATGGGTTTAGCAAACTTTACCTCAAAAGAGACAAGATCCTGACAAATTCTTAATACCCTGTACCATAGGCACCATGACCTTTGACAAGGCTCTGTGTGACCTAGGGTTAGGCATAAATCTTATGCCACTCTCTGTAATAGAGAAACTGGGGATCATTGAGGTACAGCCTGCCATATTTTCATTACAAATGGCAGACAAGTCAGTAAGACAAGCTTATGGATTGGTAGAGGACGTGTTGGTAAAGGTTGAAGGCCTTTACATCCCTGCTGATTTCATAATCTTAGACACTAGGAAGGAGGAGGATGAATGCATTATCCTTGGAAGACCTTTCCTAGCCACAGCAGGAGTTGTGATAGATGTTAACATAGGAGAATTAGTCCTTCAATTGAATGGGGACTACCTTGTGTTTAAGGCTCAAGGATCTTCTTCTTTAACAATGGAGAGGAAGCATGAAAAGCTTCTCTCAGTACAGAGTCAAACAAAGTCCCCACAATCAAACTCTAAGTTTGGTGTTGAGAGGCCACAACCAAACTCTAAGTTTGGTGTTGAATCCCTACATCCAAACTCTAAGTTTGGTGTTGGGAGTCTACAACATTGACCTGATCACCTGTGAGGCTCCATGAGAGCCCACTGTCAAGCTATTGACAATAAAGAAGTGCTTATTGGGAGGCAACCCAATTTTTATTTATCTAATTTTATTTTATTTTCATTGTTCTTTTATGTTTTATTAGGTTCATGATCATGTGGAGTCACAAAAAAAATATTAAAATTAAAAAAAGAATCAAAAGCAGCAGAAGAAAAATCACACCCTGAATGAAGGACTTACTGGCGTTTAAACGCCAGTAAGGAGCATCTGGCTGGCGTTCAACGCCAGAACAGAGCATGGATCTGGTGTTGAACGCCAGAAACAAGCAGCATCCTGGCGTTTAAATGCCAGGAATATACCCTGAGGAGAGCTGGCGTTGAACGCCAGAAACAAGCATGAAACTGGCGTTCAACGCCAGAAACATGCTGCAGTTGGGCGTTGAACGCCTAGAACATGCATCACCTCGGCGTTTAAACGCCAGAATTGCATGCAAAGGCATTTTACATGCCTAATTGGTGCAGGGATGTAAATCCTTGACACCTCAGGATCTGTGGACCCCACAGGATCCCCACCTACCATATTCTCCCCTCTTCTCAATATTCATCCTCTCTTTCCATTAAACACTCTTCCCCAAAACCCTTCACTAATCACCTCAATCTCTCTTCCTAATTACCCCCTTCACCACTCACATCCATCCACTCTTTCCCATAAACCCCACCTACCTTCAAAATTCAAAATTTCTTTCCCACCCAAACCCACCCTAAATAGCCGAACCTACTCCCTCTCCCCTCACTATATAAACCCCTCTATTCTCCTTAATTTTCACACAACACAAATCCCTCTCCTATACCTTGGCCGAATACACCTTTCTCCACTCTCCTCCATATTTTCTCTTCTTCTTTTCTTTTCTTTCTTCTCTTGCTCGAGGGCGAGCAATATTCTAAGTTTGGTGTGGTTAAAGCATAAGCTTTTTGTTTTTTCATTACCATTGATGGCACCCAAGGCCGGAAAAATCTCTAGAAAAGGGAAAGGGAAGACAAAAACGTCCACCTCCGAGTCATGGGAGATGGAGAGATTCATCTCCAAAGCCCATCAAGACCACTTCTATGATGTTGTGGCTAAGAAGAAGGTGATCCCTGAGGTCCCTTTTAAGCTCAAGAAAAATGAGTTTCCGGAGATCCGACATGAGATTCAAAGAAGAAGTTGGGAAGTTCTGACCAACCCCATTCAACAAGTCAGAATCTTGATGGTTCAAGAGTTCTATGCCAATGCATGGATCACTAGGAACCATGATCAAAGTATGAACCCGAATCCAAAGAACTATCTTACAATGGTTCAGGGAAAAATACTTAGATTTTAGTCCGGAAAATGTGAGGTTGGCATTCAACTTGCCCATGATGCAAGGAGATGCACACCCCTACACAAGAAGGGTCAACTTTGATCAAAGGTTGGACCAAGTCCTTAGGGACATATGTGTTGAAGGAGCCCAATAGAAAAGAGACTCCAAAGGCAAGCCAGTTCAATTAAGAAGACTGGACCTCAAGCCTGTGGCTAGAGGATGGTTGGAATTCATCCAACGCTCCATCATCCCCACTAGCAACCAATCTGAAGTTACTATGGATCGGGCTATCATGATTCATAGCATCATGAATGGAGAGGAAGTAGAAGTTCATGAAGTCATCTCCCTTGAATTCTACAAAATAGCCGAAAAGCCCTCTACCTTGGCAAGGCTAGCTTTTCCTCATCTTATTTGCCATCTATATTACTTAGCTGGAGTCATCATAGAAGGAGACATCCCCATTGAGGAGGACAAGCCTATCAATAAGAAAAGGATGGAACAAACAAGAGAGCCCACTCATGGAACCCAAGAGACGCATGAGGAAGCTCATCACCAAGAAATCCCGGAGATGCCTCAAGGGATGCACTTTTCTCCCAACAACTATTGGGAACAACTGAACACTTCTCTTGAAGATATGAGTTACAATATGGATCAATTAAGGGTGGAACATCAAGAGCACTCCATCATTCTCTATGAAATTAGAGAAGATCAAAGAGCAATGAGGGAGGAGCAACAAAGGCAAGGAAGAGACATAGAAGAACTCAAGAACATCATTGGTTCTTCAAGAAGAAAGCGCCACCATCACTAAGGTGGATTCATTCCTTGTTCTTATTTTTCTGTTTTTCGGTTTTTATGCTTATTATGTCATCTATATTTGTGTCTCTATTACATGATCATTAGTATTTAGTAACTATGTCTTAAGGCTATAAATAATTCCATGAATCCTTCACCTCTCTTAAATGAAAAATGTTTCTAATTCAAAAGAACAAGAAGTACATGAATTTCAAAATTATCCTTGAATTTAGTTTAATTATATTGATATGGTGACAATACTTTTTGTCTTCTGAATGAATGCTTGAACAGTGCATAATTTTGATCTTGTTGTTTATGAATGTTAAAATTGTTGGCTCTTGAAAGAATGATGAACAAAGAGAAATGCTATTGATAATCTGAAAAATCATGAAATTGATTCTTGAAGCAAGAAAAAGCAGTGAAAAAGCAAAAGCTTGCGAAAAAAAAGAAAGAAAAAGAAAAAGCAAGCAGAAAAAGCTAATAGCCCTTAAAACCAAAAGGCAAGGGTAAAAAGGATCCAAGGCTTTGAGCATCAATGGATAGGAGGGCCCAAGGAAATAAAATCCAGGCCTAAGCGGCTAAATCAAGCTGTCCCTAACCATGTGCTTGTGGCATGCAGGTCCAAGTGAAAAGCTTGAGACTGAGTGGTTAAAGTCGTGATCCAAAGCAAAAAGAGTGTGCTTAAGAGCTCTGGACACCTCTAACTGGGGACTTTAGCAAAGCTGAGTCACAATCTGAAAAGGTTCACCCAGTTATGTGTTTGTGGCATTTATGTATCCGGTGGTAATACTGGAAAACAAAGTGCTTAGGGCCACGGCCAAGACTCAAGAAAGTAGCTGTGTTCAAGAATCAACATACTTAACTAGGAGAATCAATAACACTATCTGAAATTTTAAGTTCCTAGAGATGCCAATCATTCTAAGCATCAAAGGAAAAAGTGAGATGCCAAAACTGTTCAAAAGCAAAAAGCTACAAGTCCCGCTCATCTAATTAGAACTAATATTCATTGATATTTTGGGATTTATAGTATATTCTTTTCTTTTTATCCTAATTTATTTTTAGTTTCTTGGGGACAAGCAACAATTTAAGTTTGGTGTTGTGATGAGCGGATAATTTATACACTTTTTGGCATTGTTTTTAGGTAGTTTTTAGTAGGATCTAGTTACTTTTAAGGATGTTTTCATTAGTTTTTATGCTAAATTCACATTTCTGGACTTTACTATGAGTTTTTGTGTTTTTCTATAATTTCAGGTATTTTCTGGCAGAAATTGAGGGACCTGAGCAAAACTCTGATAAAAGGATGACAAAGGATTGCTGATGCTGTTGGATTCTGACCTCCCTGCACTTGAAATAGACTTTCTGGAGCTATAAAACTCCAAATGGCGCGCTCTTAATGGCGTTGGAAAGTAGACATCCAGAGATTTCTAGTAATATATAATAGTCCATACTTTATTCGAGATTAGATGACGTAAACTGGCGCTCAACGCCAGTTCTATGCTGCATTCTGGAGTCAAACGCCAAAAACACGTCACGAACCAGAGTTGAACGCCAAAAACATGTTACAACTTGGCGTTCAACTCCAAAAGAAGCCTCTGCACATGTAAAGCTCAAGCTCAGCCCAAGCGCACACCAAGTGGGCCCCGGAAGTGGATTTCTGCATCAATTACTTACTTCTGTAAACCCTAGTAGCTAGTCTAGTATAAATAGGACTTTTTACTATTGTATTCAGTGTCTTTGATTGTCTAGTCTTTGATTGTATTTTTTGATCTTTTGAACACGTTTGGGGGCTGGCATGCTTGGACCTTCATCACTTATGTATTTTTAACGGTGGAGTTTCTACACACCATAGATTAAGGGTGTGGAGCTCTGCTGTACCTCAAGTTTCAATGCAATTACTACTATTTTCTATTCAATTCCGCTTGTTCTTATTCTAAGATATTCGTTGCACTTCAACATGATGAATGTGATGATCCGTGACACTCATCATCAATCTCACCTATGAACGCATGACCGATAACCACTTCCGTTCTACCTTAGACCTGGTGCATATCTCTTGAATTCCTTAATCAAAATCTTCGTGGTATAAGTTAGATTGATGGCAGCATTCATCAGAATCCAAAAAGTCTAAACATTGTCTGTGGTATTCTGAGTAGGATTCAGGGATTGAATGACTGTGACGAGCTTCAAACTCGCGATTGTTGGGCGTGATGACAAACGCAAAAGAATCAAGGGATTCTATTCCAACATGATCGAGAACCGACAGATGATTAGCCGTGCCGTGACAGAGCATTTGGACCTTTTTCACTGAGAGGATGAGATGTAGCCATTGGCAACAGTGATGCCCTACATACAGCTTTCCATGGAAAGGAATTAGAAGGATTGAAGGAAGGCAGTAGGAAAGCAGAGATCCAACTGGGACAAGCATTTCCATACACTTATCTGAAATTCCCACCATTGAATTACATGAGTAACTCTATCTTTATTTTCTGCTTTGTTTATTATTCGAAAACTCCATAACATTTATTATCCGCCTAACTGAGATTTACAAGATTACCATAGCTTGCTTCATACCAACAACCTCTGTGGGATCGACCCTTACTCACGTAAGGTATTACTTGGACGACCCAGTGCACTTGCTAGTTAGTTGTGCGGAGTTGTGACTAAGTGTGATTCATGTTTGAGAGCGCTACCAAGTTTTTAGTGCCATTGTTGATTATCACAATTTCGTGCACCAATCTACTAATCCAAGAGATACAGATGAAATTGTTAAACTGCTAAAGTCTCCACAACATCATCAGTCTGACCCTGGTACAAATAAAAAGCATCAAAACAGACAAGTGTACGCAATAAGAAGATATCTACGGCTAAGAGAAGAATTGTTTGGAATTCACATTTGTCTGAAAATAAGGTTGGTGTGAAGGCTGCTGATGAGCGGATATTTTGTACGCTTTTTGGGGGTAATTTCATGTAGATTTTAGTATGTTTCAGTTAGTTTTTAGTAAAATAATATTAGTTTTTAGGCAAAAATCATATTTCTGGACTTTACTATGAGTTTGTGTGTTTTTCTGTGATTTCAGGTATTTTCTGGCTGAAATTGAGGGAGCTGAGCAAAAATCTGACTTAGGCTGAAAAAGGACTGCTGATGCTGTTGGATCCTGACCTCCCTGCACTCGAAATGGATTTTCTGGAGCTACAGGAGTCCAATTGGCGCGCTCTCAACGGCGTTGGAAAGTAGACATCAAGGGCTTTCCAGCAATATATAATAGTCCATACTTTGAGCGAGGATAGACGACGTAACTTGGCGTTGAACGCCAAGTTCATACTGCTGTCTGGAGTTAAACGCCAGAAAAACGTCATGATCCGGAGTTGAACGCCCAAAACACGTCATAACCTGAAGTTTGACGCCACGAAAGGCCTTTGCACGTGGAAAGCTTTAGTCTCAGCCCCAGCACACACCAAGTGGGCCCCAGAAGTGGATTTCTGCACCAATTATCTTAGGGTATTCATTTTCTGTAAACCTAGGGTACTAGTTTACTATTTAAACAACTTTTACAGACTTATCTTGTACCTCATAACATTTTCAGATCTGAATTACATACTTTGTGACGGCATGAGTCTCTAAACTCCATTGTTGGGGGTGAGGAGCTCTGCAGCGTCTCGATGATTTAATACAATTCCTTTGTTTTCCATTCAAACACGCTTGTTCTTATCTAAGATGTTCATTCGCGCTTAACTGTGGAGAAGGTGATGATCCGTGACACTCATCACCTTCCTCAACCCATGAACGTGTGCCTGACAACCACCTCCGTTCTACATCAGATTGAATGAATATCTCTTAGATTCCCCAACAGAATCTTCGTGGTATAAGCCGGATTGATGGCGGCATTCATGAGAATCCGGAAAGTCTAAACCTTGTCTGTGGTATTCCGAGTAGGATTCCGGGATTGAATGACTGTGACGTGCTTCAAACTTTAACCTGCTGGGCGTTAGTGACAGACGCAAAAGAGTGATTCTATTCCAGTAGGAGCGGGAACCAACCGGTGATTAGCCGTACTGTGACAGAGTGCGTGCATAGTTTTCACTGCGAGGATGGGAAGTAGCCATTGACAACGGTGACACCCTACATAGAGCTTGCCATGGAAGGAACCTGCGTGTGAGAAGAGGATTTCAAGGAAGAGTTGAAGTCAGAGGACAAAGCATCTCCAAAACTCCAACATATTCCCCAGTACTGAAAATCAAGTAACTCTATTATTTTAACTTACAATTTTATGAAATTTGTAGTTTGGCTTTTTACAAATAAATCCAAATAACTTCTTTAGCCTCCTGACTAAGATTAATAAAATAAGCATTGATTGCTTCAAACCAATAATCTCTGTGGATTCGACCCTTACTCACGTAAGGTATTACTTGGACGACCCAGTACACTTGCTGGTTAGTTGAACGGAATTGTGTCCACTCATGCCAATTTCTTAAATTCCATAATTTTACAATGATACCAAAAGGCACAAAATAGTGATCACAATTTCGTCCACCAAGTTTTTGGCGCCGTTGCCGGGGATTATTGAGTTTGGACAATTGAAGGTTTATTTTATTTCTTAGATTAGGAATAATTTATTTTGCGTTTTTATTCTTAATTTTCGTGAGTTTTAGTGTCTTGTTCTAAGTTTGGTGTCAATTGCATGTCTCATATTTTTCTTTAAAATTTTCGACTTGTGTCTTTGTTCTTCATTGATTTTCAAGTTGTTCTTGTTTATTTTTCTTGTTTGATCTTGAGTTTTTCTTGTTCCGTATCTTTTCTTGTTTTTCTTTTACTAATCCAAAGCATTAGTCTTTCAAAAAGAATATACCTGCCCAGAACAATTGTTACCTTTTCTGCCCATTTGGCTAGAATAGAAGGGTCATATTCTTGACAAGGGAGCACCAATACTTTTAAAAAAATCTTTTTCAAAAATAATTTTTCTTGATTTAATCTTGTGCCAAACTACAAGTTTGGTGTTTTATTATTAATTTTTATAATTTTCGAAAATTTTCTTAAAGTTTTCTAAAAATTTTAAGTTTGGTGTTCTTTCTTTTGTTCTTGGTGTTCTTGTGAATCTTCAAGGTGTTCTTGAGTTTTTCTTGTGTCTTGATCTTAAAATTTTTAAGTTTGGTGTTCCTTGGTGTTTTCCCTCCAAAAATTTTCGAAAATTAAGGAGCATTAGATCTAAAAATTTTAAGTCTTGTGTCTTTTGTGTGTTTTTCTCTTTCATCATAAAATTCAAAATTCAAAAAATTTTATATTTTCTAACTAATTTTGAACCACTTTTTCGAAATTTTTATATAAATTTCAGATTTTAATTTCAAATTTTTCGAAAAAAATTTTCAAAAAAAAAAAAATAATAATAATAATAATAATAAATAAATTTTTAACTCCTTTTTATATATTGTTTTTACTTATTCCATTTTTTTTTCTAAATCAACATATAAATTATCTCTTGTGTTCCAATTCTAAAGTAAGTATGAATGGACAAGACAAGAGGACCCTGGGGTCATATGCTAACCCCACTACTGCTTCATATGGGAGTAGTATTTGTATACCCTCCATTGGAGTTAGTAGCTTTGAGCTGAATCCTCAGCTCATTATCATGGTGCAGCAAAACTGCCAGTACTCTGGTCTTCCACATGAAGAACCTACAGAGTTTCTGGCACAATTTCTGCAAATTGCTGATACAGTACATGATAAGGAAGTAGATCAGGATGTCTACAGACTATTACTGTTTCCATTTGCTGTAAAAGATCAAGCTAAGAGGTGGTTAAATAACCAGCCTAAGAACAGCATAAAAACATGGAAACAGCTGTCAGAAAAATTCCTGAATCACTATTTCCCTCCCAAACGGATGACACAGCTAAGGCTAAGCATCCAAGGCTTCAAACAAGGAGATAATGAATCCCTTTATGATGCATGGGAGAGATACAGAGAGTTGCTAAGAAAATGCCCCTCTGAAATGTTTTCGGAATGGGTGCAATTAGACATCTTCTACTATGGGCTTACAGAAAAGGCTCAGATTTCTCTAGACCACTCAGCTGGTGGATCTATACATATGAGAAAAACAATTGAAGAGGCTCAAGAGCTTATTGATACAGTTGCCAGAAATCAACATCTGTACTTAAGCAATGAATCTTTCAGGAAAGAAGAAGCTAAAACAGTAACTGCAGAACTCAGTCCAGTGGATCAGGCTAATGAGTTTAATCAACAATTAGACTTTCTAACTCAGCAGCTAGCCGAATTCAAGGAAATGTTACAGGAAACAAGAATGGCTAACAGGAACATGGAAGTACAATTAAAGCAGACAGAAAAACAACTGTCAAGACAAATAACAGAAGAATGTCAAGCAGTTCAATTAAGAAGTGGGAAAACATTAAATACCTCACTTCAAAGCAGCAGGAAACCAAGAAATAAACAAGTGGATACTCAAAATCCTCCTGAAGACAGTCCGAGCCCAGAAAGGGACAAAGCTGGTGCTGAACGCCCAAACCATGCTCATTCCTGGCGTTCAACGCCAGAAACAAGCATGGATCTGGCGTTGAACGCCCAAAAGAAACATGGTTTTGGCGTTCAAACGCCAGAAACAAGCAGGGAGGTGGCGTTTAACGCCACCCCAGCTTCCACCCCTGGTATTCAAACGCCAGTGGGTGATCAGTCACATACAAGTGCTGATAACAATCCTTCTAAAAAGGCTTCCCAACCCACTTCTGTAGGTAATAAACCTGCAGCAACTAAAGTTGAGGAATACAAAGCCAAAATGCCTTATCCTCAAAAACTCCGCCAAGCGGAACAGGATAAGCAATTTGCCCGCTTTGCAGACTATCTCAGAACTCTTGAAATAAAGATTCCGTTTGCAGAAGCACTTGAGCAAATACCTTCTTATGCTAAGTTCATGAAAGAGATATTAAGTCATAAGAAGGATTGGAGGGAAACTGAAACAGTTTACCTCACTGAAGAATGCAGTGCAGTCATTCTAAAAAGCTTACCTGAGAAGCTTAAAGATCCTGGGAGCTTTATGATACCATGCACATTAGAAGGTGTTTGTACCAAGCAAGCTTTATGCGATCTTGGGGCAAGTATCAACCTAATACCTGCATCTACTATCAGAAAGCTTGGTTTAACTGAAGAAATCAAACCAACCAGGATATGTCTTCAACTTGCTGATGGCTCCATTAAATACCCATCAGGCGTGATTGAGGACATGATAGTCAAGGTTGGGCCATTTGCCTTTCCTACTGACTTTGTGTTGCTGGAAATGGAGGAGCACAAGAGTGCAACTCTCATTCTAGGAAGACCTTTCCTAGCAACTGGCCGAACCCTCATTGATGTCCAAAAAGGGGAAGTAACCTTGAGAGTCAATGAGGAAGAGTTCAAGCTGAATGTTGTTAAAGCCATGCAACATCCAGACACCCCAAATGACTGCATGAGTGTTGATATTATTGACTCTCTGGTAAGAGAGGTCAATATGGCTGAGAGTCTCGAATCAGAGCTAGAGGAATTTAGACTCAATGCTTTCGAAAATGCAAAGATTTACAAAGAGAAAGCGAAAAGATGGCATGATAAGAAATTGTCATCCAGAGTCTTTGATCCGGGGCAGAAAGTTCTGCTATTCAATTCTAGGCTCAGATTATTCCCTGGGAAATTAAAATCCCAGTGGAGAAGTCCATATGTCATTACAAACGTATCACCATATGGATACATAGAGCTTCAGGATAATGACTCTAACAAAAAGTTCATTGTTAATGGACAAAGAGTCAAACATTATCTTAAGGGCAATTTTGAGCAAGAATGCTCAAAACTGAGACTTGATTAAAACTCAGTCCAGCTAATGACATTAAAGAAGCGCTTGCTGGGAGGCAACCCAGCCACTCACAAAATATAATTTTATTTGATCTAGTTTTACAGGTAGATGCTAGAGTATCTTCAAAAGGTGAAATAGCAATTGATTGAAGTCACAGAGTTACAAGGAAAATTGGAAGCTCACTGGCGTGAAAAAGCCAGTAAGAAACAATTTGGGCGTTGAACGCCCATGAGAAGCACCCACTGGGCGTTTAACGCCAGTAAGGGTAGCATCTGGGCGTTAAACGCCAGAAAAATGCATCAGCTGGGCGTTGAACGCCCAGAAGAAGCAGCATTTGGGCGTTAAACGCCCAAACCATGCAGCAGTTGGGCGTTTAACGCCAGGATGGTGGGGAGGAGGTAAAATTCGTTTTTCTTTACAATTTTTCTAAATTTTTATGTTTCAATTCATGATTTCTTGCATAAACATGTTTCAAAATGTCACCCTTCAAAATCAAATTGGTTTTCTAAAGAACCCTAATTTCTAAAATCCCTTTTTCAAAAATATCAAATGTATCTTAACTCATAAACATAAATGTTTTTTCCAATCCAATTCTTTTTCAAATATTTTTAATTTCTTCTCATATCTTTTTCAACTCATCTTATCTTTATTTGAAAAATGCCTTTCCTTCTACTCCTCTCCTTTCCTTTCTTTTGCTTGAGGACAAGCAAACCTCTAAGTTTGGTGTGATTTGCCATGATCACTGAGCTAAAACTCATTAAGATCATGGCACCTAAGAGAACAGGAAGAGCAAGGATGTGAACTTAAGGGAGCTGAAGCGTCAAAAATTAATTCTTGAAGGCACCCCACAGACTAGAGGAACATCCACTTCCCAAAATACAGGTTGTTAAGTTCTAATTCCAGCTTTAACTCTGTGATAGTATGATTATAGGATTTTACCTTAGAAGTTATATAGTAGTAGTAGTAATTAGTATGTCTATTTTGATTTTATTTCCAATTAAGCTATAATTTATTTTTCTCATCATCATTAGGCATGAATAAAGTAGTAGATTTTTTTTTAGAATAAAGAAGTAATCTATATTTTTCGAGTTCTTAATAATAAAATTTATAATTAATTATATGTGGTGGCAATACTTTTTGTTCTCTGAATGAATGCTTGAACAGTGCATAATATGTACTTTGAATTTGATGAATATTGGCTCCTGAAAGAATGATGAACAAAGTGAAATGTTATTGATGATCTGAAAAAAATCATGAAATTGATTCTTGAAGCAAGAAAAAGCAGTGAAAAAAAAAAAAAAAGAGGCGAAAAAAAAAAAAAAAAAAAGAGAAAAGAAAGAAAAAGAAAAAGCCAATAGCCCTTAAAACCAAAAGGCAAGGGTAGCAAGGATCCAAGGCTTTGAGCATCAATGGATAGGAGGGCCCAAGGAAGTTAAATCCAGGCCTAAGCGGTTAAATCAAGCTGTCCCTAACCATGTGCTTGTGTCATGAAAGTCCAAGTGAAAAGCTTGAGACTGAGTGGTTAAAGTCGTGATCCAAAAGAGTGTGCTTAAGAGCTCTGGACACCACTAACTGGGGACTTTAGCAAAGCTGAGTCACAATCTGAAAATGTTCACCCAGTTATGTGTCTGTGGCATTTGTGTATCTGGTGGTAATACTGGAAGACAAAGTGCTTAGGGCCACGGCCAAGACTCATAAGTAGCTGTGTTCAAGAATCAACATGCTTAACTAGGAGAGTCAATAACACTATCTGAAATTCTGAGTTCCTAAGGATGCCAATCATTCTGAAAATTTAAAGATACAGGGAGATGCCAAAACTGTTCAGAGACAAAAAGCTACAAGCCCCGCTCATCTAATAAGACTCTGAGCTTCATTTAAAATTCGAGAATATTATTACTTCTTTATTTCTGTTAAAACCTATTTTATTCATCTAGTTGCTTGAGGACAAGCAACAGTTTAAGTTTGGTGTTGTGATGAGCGGATATTTTGTACGCTTTTTGGGGGTAATTTCATGTAGATTTTAGTATGTTTCAGTTAGTTTTTAGTAAAATAATATTAGTTTTTAGGCAAAAATCATATTTCTGGACTTTACTATGAGTTTGTGTGTTTTTCTGTGATTTCAGGTATTTTCTGGCTGAAATTGAGGGAGCTGAGCAAAAATCTGACTTAGGCTGAAAAAGGACTGCTGATGCTGTTGGATCCTGACCTCCCTGCACTCGAAATGGATTTTCTGGAGCTACAGGAGTCCAATTGGCGCGCTCTCAACGGCGTTGGAAAGTAGACATCCAGGGCTTTCCAGCAATATATAATAGTCCATACTTTGAGCGAGGATAGACGACGTAACTTGGCGTTGAACGCCAAGTTCATACTGTTGTCTGGAGTTAAACGCCAGAAAAACGTCATGATCCGGAGTTGAACGCCCAAAACACATCATAACCTGAATATTGACGCCAAGAAAGGCCTTTGCACGTGGAAAGCTTTAGTCTCAGCCCCAGCACACACCAAGTGGGCCCCAGAAGTGGATTTCTGCACCAATTATCTTAGTGTATTCATTTTCTGTAAACCTAGGGTACTAGTTTACTATTTAAACAACCTTTACAGACTTATCTTGTACCTCATAACATTTTCAGATCTGAATTACATACTTTGTGACGGCATGAGTCTCTAAACTCCATTGTTGGGGGTGAGGAGCTCTGCAGCGTCTCGATGATTTAATACAATTCCTTTGTTTTCCATTCAAACACGCTTGTTCTTATCTAAGATGTTCATTCGCGCTTAACTGTGGAGAAGGTGATGATCCGTGACACTCATCACCTTCCTCAACCCATGAACGTGTGCCTGACAACCACCTCCGTTCTACATCAGATTGAATGAATATCTCTTAGATTCCCCAACAGAATCTTCGTGGTATAAGCCGGATTGATGGCGGCATTCATGAGAATCCGGAAAGTCTAAACCTTGTCTGTGGTATTCCGAGTAGGATTCCGGGATTGAATGACTGTGACGTGCTTCAAACTTTAACCTGCTGGGCGTTAGTGACAGACGCAAAAGAGTGATTCTATTCCAGTAGGAGCGGGAACCAACCGGTGATTAGCCGTACTGTGACAGAGTGCGTGCATAGTTTTCACTGTGAGGATGGGAAGTAGCCATTGACAACGGTGACACCCTACATAGAGCTTGCCATGGAAGGAACCTGCGTGTGAGAAGAGGATTTCAAGGAAGAGTTGAAGTCAGAGGACAAAGCATCTCCAAAACTCCAACATATTCCCCAGTACTGAAAATCAAGTAACTCTATTATTTTAACTTACAATTTTATGAAATTTGTAGTTTGGCTTTTTACAAATAAATCCAAATAACTTCTTTAGCCTCCTGACTAAGATTAATAAAATAAGCATTGATTGCTTCAAACCAATAATCTCTGTGGATTCGACCCTTACTCACGTAAGGTATTACTTGGACGACCCAGTACACTTGCTGGTTAGTTGAACGGAATTGTGTCCACTCATGCCAATTTCTTAAATTCCATAATTTTACAATGATACCAAAAGGCACAAAATAGTGATCACAATTTCGTCCACCAGCTGCCTCCATTAAAGATAACTTTTCAAAAGATAAAAAACTCCACCAGGGACCTCACACAAATCTCTAACTGAGGAGCAAAAGGCACTCTTCAAAAAGAGTACACCAAGTGGATATTCTATTAGCATGCCTACCCTAAACCAAGAAAATATCGAGCACAATAAACGAAGAATTGAATAGCCATCTGTAAGTTCTCATATCTCAGGCATTCGCATGAATCCTCTACGGTTACATAACTTAGTGATCTCATCATTTTTTTTATTTTTTTTTGCAGTGGATCCCGATTTTATTTAAGCCTCCTGCATACATGGATTTGAATGACTTAGATATTAAAATGGCAACCTATGTGTTTGCACCAAATAAACGAAGGTTAAATATCTCATTATCTATCTACTAAAAATTAAAAAAATAGTTCAATATTAATGTGATTCGTATTTGTAGTGATGAGGTATTGGCGACAACAAACAAATTTAGCGGAACCCGTGACAATTTCAAGTCATTAATTCCCAAGGAGTGGGTACATGGGATGTAAGTGCATAATTAAACTGTTATCTCTAGCATACTTTAATTCCTAATATATTTATTATTTACCACATAGGTGTTAGATTTGGTGGCTACTATGCTAACCATGTAGGAGAAAGAAATAAGATGTCAAACACACTGGTATTTGCCAGCTGTGTTTTCGATACGCAATGTCTTGTTCAGGCTTGTTATCGTTTTTATTTATTTTATCTTATTACTTAATTGGTGTCACTGACTTAGCCCCTAACTATTAAATTCAGCAATTCATACTGCAATGTGATACCAAAATTGAAGTTTTCTTGAAATATTATCAAAAAAAATTTATGGAAAAAGTTGATGAAGGTCTAAAAAAGGTATATGATTTATTGTATTTTTAATTTTTTTATTATTTAATGGCATTTATATTTATAAACTGATATATACCTTTAAAAAAATGTATCTAGTAATATTCTAATACGTAAAAGTTGGTACTAGATTTTTTTACCTATCAACGAGAACAACACACATTAGTATCTGGTTGTTTTTTATTTGTGCAATCATCAAACAATTCTGCTAGATTTCCTACCGATTGCTACAAATAAAGAGCAAAAGAGATCGAGTATAGTAAAGATGGTAAATTAACTTTCCCCATTTTCACTTTTATGACATTTTTTTTAGGTTTCAAATATCGTCCTTTATTTAATTTTTTTTCCTATATAAATAGGCAAAATATCTGGAAGATATGCTCAAGTATGACTCGTTCTATAAATACAACACTCCGTTCAGACCAAGGATACCTGATTTTGCATTTGTGGATATGCTAGAAACAGGAGAGCAAGCTCCTGACTCGTAAGGAATATCTGTATTTGTGTTTTCCTCTTTCAAATTTTTATCTGCATAAGCTAACTGCGTCTTATTTAACACAGCAATGATTGTGGGGTATGGGTGACAACTTGGATGACAAACTACAGGAAGACATATAGTTATACAATAAATGTAATTTTCTTTTGCTAAAAAACATAGTACTACAATTGCTAATTTGTATGGTTTTGTTGGTAACCTAAAATACTTATATTTTTCAGGTTAATCATGGTACAAGGATGCGACTTGCGTTGGATTTGATTCTAAGGCCCCACAACTTGATGCTGCGTAATGTTATTGAATATGCTACCAGGAATTACAATAAGTATAAACAAAAGGAGTCAAACAAAAATTAAATAATCGTAATTGTCATGTAGTCATGTTTAGATTATATTAACTACTAAGACTTGTTAGTTTCATCTCTTTTACTTAAAAAATTATTATGCACTATATTTTTTATGGACTCTTGTTGAAAATTAGTGTTTCTATCTTTTGTTCGCTTAATTGAAAATTTGATACTAAAATGTATTAAGCATTTTAAAATAAAAACAACATGAGAGAATGGTTATAATCTATCTTTTGAAAATCGGTTCGGACCGGCCAGTTGAACCGATTGAACCATGAACCGCTACAAAAAACAACTCAGACAAATGTTAAAACCCCGAATCTCAAAAACCACAATTGAACCATCGAACTGGCCAAGAACTGGTCGGTCGAGCCAAACCGTCACCTGGCTGGATTTTTGGAATAATTGAAAAACGCCAAGTTCTGCAAACAGTTTCGAATCGACTGCTCGAACCGGTCAAATCGTGAACCGGAAAAAAAGCGGTTCAGACCATGATTATAAAAACTGGTTCGAATCGGTCGATCGAACCATGGATAGGTATAAAAAACGAATCGGTCATATATCAAAACCGAAAGATTCAGAAATCGTCGTTGGACCGTCAAAGCGGTCGAGAACCGGACAGTCGAACCGATCCGGGACCCAACCGGTTTTCTTAAATTTGCTCAAAATGGTGCCGTTGGTTAGAGGAACCCTAACCAGCATGGTTTTGAAAATCGAACCGAACTGACCGGTTCAACCGAATTAATCGGGAACCAGTCAACTAACCGGTCCGGGTAAGCCTAGAAACCGTCTGGCAAAAAACCGGTCAAACCGGCGATTAACCGATAAACCGGTAGAACCGTCCGGTTTCTTAGAAAAAAAATTAAAAAAGAAAAAAAGAAAGGCAAGTGCTGGACAATCCTCTCCTCTCTTCGAATTCCAACAACAGCCACCACCCACCATCCCACTTCAGAGCTCGAACTCATTGCCGAACCCTTCTCTCCTTTCTCTATCTGTCGCCCTCTCTGTCCGAGCTCGCTTTGTCGCTGTGGGTCGCGCCGCTTCGCTGCTCCTCGTCGTGGGTCATTGCCGCTTCACTGCTTCTCGCCGTGGGTCATCGCCGCTTCTCTGCTTCAACCATCGCAGGCTCAGATCTCAAGTTTCAAGTGTCTTCTTCTCTGCTTCAAGTCTTCAACCCTCTCAGGTCTGAAGTCTTAGTCTCTAACACTCTCAGATTCCATTTCCCTACTTTATCCCTCTGAAATTTCAAATTTATTCTGAACATGCATATGATGTATTATTGATGATTATGCTGAATTTTGAGATATTAATGTTTTGAATTTCTATTTTAATTCATTCTGTTCATATTGAATTAATTCTACTGAAGATTGAATTATAAATTCAATTGTTTAATTTATTAATTTGACTAAGATTGATGTTTAGATCTAACCTGTTGTATTTGTTTTGGTGAATTATTGTTTTGCTACTGTTGATTCAAAATAAAAATATTGTCACAATTCTGGATTGAATTTACTATATGGCTTCATATGATTTGGTTGAATTATGGTTATGGTTCTGGATACATGTTCTCTTTCTCTTTTTTTTTAATTTGAAATCTTGGTTCCTTAAATACAAAATGAAAGTGAAAATGTCCCCCAACACCAAGTTGATTGACTGGTAGCCAAACCCAATTTCTTTTCAGGGGCCTTATATTAGAAATGATTTAAAATAAAAGGAATGGTAAGATAGAAACAATAACAAGTCCAAATAGAGAAGATGTGGACTAAAATTAAAATCCCTTTCAATATAGTAACTAATGTTCTTTACACACAAAAAACCTTATAGACAAGAAAAATAATACACAGAAGAATTCTCCCTCTGTTGGTACATGACAAAGCAATGTTACAGTACTTATATCAACAAAAATCAATGTGACCCAAACATGACAAGAGCACAAAAACTTACAGTAAGGTATTAAAAAAGACCCCTAATAATACATATTTCCACTAGAAAAAAGAATATTTCCTTTTTTGTTCCCCTCTAGTATTGATATTGACAGACTCAGATTATTCTCCAATGCTTATAAAGCAAATAACTATCTTCTATGCTTCAATTATTAGGGTAGCTGTTTGGCAACATTGCAGCACACCTCACACAATGCTCCAAATGCATCAACTATGGAAACTTTCCAGTATTGCACAGTATTAACAAAGACTGATAGCGGTATATATAATGTCAGCAACCATTTATACTACACTGCAACAAGAAACAAGAATGTCAGATCAGATCAATGCATCTTATAAAAGAAATTGGTTGGAAAACAGTAACTAAGTAATAATTAGATGAGAAGATATTCGAGAATATAATTTCTAAAGCATTTCTGAAGTATAAAGTGTACTTTTAGAGAATAAAATGCACATTGTAACCTTTAATGAAAAACAAAGGGCATCATCTTAAAGTAAACCCTGCACCTTAGAGGAGACACTCATTTTGAAAGCTTGTGTAGCAGAAGTGATTGCTTAAAGTAAGAATAATATACATGATAATAGTTATTACCCGCACCTATTTTTATGTTCTTTCCAATGCCTTGTGTCCAGAATTATTCATGTAGAAAAAAACAAATGAATACCGAAGTTATTACCCGGTCCGGTTTTCACAACCTTGCTAACCAGTAACCAAAACGCGCAGCACCTTCTTGGCCCCTCCTTTCTCACAGTCTCACTCAGCCACTCTCCTCCTTCCTCTCACCGAGCTCCTCCTCACTCCCTCACTTCCCTCTCTCTGGCCTCTGAACGAACATACTGAAGAACGCAGAGAAGACAGAAGAGAACTCGAACGCAGCTTGGAGGAAGCACCGAAGCAGCCATCTCTCGTCGCCGTTCCTCAACGTCCAGCCACCACCGCTGCAACAGCTTCGGCACAACATCACCCTTGTTCGCCTCACATCCGCCTCCTTGTTAGCCAAGCTACTGCATCTGTCTTTTGGCCAACCCTCGTTCTGCCCTTTTTGGCGAACCCTTATTCGAGCTGCTTAGCCCTCTGTTCAGTCCTCTACGCCGCGTGTTCCAGCCTCTGTTCAGCCTCTGTTCTGCGGCTTTTCAGCCACCATTCCACCATTGTCTGCCTCCATTCAGCCATCTCCGTTGCGATTTAAAGCTTTTCCCTTTCTCTGTACTGTTTGAATTTCAGAACTGCTCCATCCTAGGGTGATTTTTTTCCTTCTTCTTGTTCTTTCTTGTATTAATTATTTGAAGCCACTATCGCAACGTTGTTCTCCTCCATCGTGCAGCCACGCTTGAGCTTCAAAACTACCATTGCCGGCCTCACCTTCTGCCTCTGTCCCGCAGCCACTGTCTCGACGGTGCCAGTTTTGTTCCATCGCGTCAGCCCTTCGGTCGTGCCCTGTTCCTTTCTTGCTACTGATCTGCTCTGCTCTGTTCTGGCATTTAGTTCTAGGTATTAATTGTTTTAAACTATAATTGTTGAATAATTCTTGTTACTTGTTAGTTAGTTTGTGAACCTTGCTGTTGTTACTGGTTGAATAATTGCTGAATAATTGTTGTTAGTTAATCTGTGGACTTGTTACTGAATTGAATAATTGTTGAATAATTTTGACTGTTGAGACTTGAGATTACTGGGTTAGAGTGAGTTGCTGTAGTTTATTGTGATATTGTAATTGGATTGTATTGTTGTGGTATTGTATTGTTGTTGGATTTTTTTCAACTAAGAAACACCTAAGGCTATTGGATTGTTAAAATTGTGCTTAAATTTTGCTAAAATTGTGATTAGCTGAAAATCTTATTAATCTTTATTGAAATTATGCTGAAAATTTTGTTAAAGGTTTGTTAGAATTTCTATTTGTTCATTATGAGTAGAAGGAGGGGTTTAGAATAGTTCTTCTGCAAGGAGAAAGAGATCACTATCTTTTTCTATTGATAAAGTCAAATACACATTCCAGTAGTTGACTTTTTGGGAGAGAAGAGAGCCATGAGAATGGATCTTACACAACAAGGATTAAAGGTAGAGAATGCAACGGTTGGGCCTTTAGGGTCTACACTTTTTGACTCTGCTATTTCCATTTTTTTCTGCTCACAATAAGTATGCTTTTTTCAAATAGCAGGATATTGGAATTCATTGATTTGGAAGGTAAAATGAGGAGAGATGTTTGGCATACTTTTATAAGTGAAATTATAGCGTTACACAAGTTCTCACATGAATATGGACCTTGATTATAACCAATCTTTTGTTATAGAAAAAATAGTTTTTTCATCTTTGTTTTTAACAAAAAAAAAATAGATGAATTGAATTAACTAGATAAGTAGATGATTGAATATTTATTATTGGTATGCTTGATAAATTATCCCAATTATGCGTTTCTTGAAATTGGTATGCCTATCCTAGATTGTGAATAGTGCGATTCATGTTTCTGATTTTGATAATTTGAATAGTTTATGAAGCATAGATCACTATTATTGCAAATGATTTGGGACTGCTTTTGAGGTAGTTGAGACCTGAGTGGCAAGAACAAATTACTAAACCAAGCATAATAGCATCTCAGCTTGCCAGATTGAACAGAATTCTTGAGTTTCAGTATTTCATAATTATATATTCTTCATTAATTTTTGATGATGTCCTGGTTCATTTTCAGGATTGCAAAAGCTTTCTTTACTAAACTTGGAAGGGTGCCTTGTAAAAGCTGCATGCTTGGATTCTCTTGCAGGTTTAATTGCTTGATATACTATTATGCTTATTATGTTGCTAATCTAGAAAATTGGTCGCTTTATTATATTTCCTAGAAATAATACAACTATACAACTACTAAACCTATAAACTAGCCAACAAATTTAAGGATAAGAAGAGAAAAAGATGATACTTTTATCAACAAATAAATAACTTGAGTGGTTTATACACTCTGCTGTACAAATGTTATCCTCAATTATCAATCCAACCTAAGATATTATCATATTGCAAGCTCAAAATTGCTTCACCAAAATTAATAATGAATGAAAGAATGATTAGAGAGAACTCAATAAAGGCAACTTCAAGCAGGAAGATCATTCTAACATTACAATGCACCCTTGAATTCTTCCAATTTTCCCTCGAACTACAGGAAGATCAAAGAGTTCTAGTAGCAGTCCCACTGCTTCCCTCATCTCTTCTGCATCTCTTGTTAGAGACTTCACCACTGGTGATAAAAACTCAGTTTCTGCCATCTTCTCTTGCACAGTACTATTACAAAAGATAACTAAGTAATTAACAACAACAAATACAGTCAATTTCACAAGAAATGTTGCCTTATTTTCAGAATTCTACCTTTGTCTCATCTTTGCCCAAAGCCATATTTCCTAACAATTGAATGATGTTAAGCTTCTCTTTTCCATAATCATATTCATAGAAAACTGGATTTTTTGTAGGAAAAAAGAAAAGAAAAGAATAATCAGTTACACAAGTAGTAAACCGTAACTGGGAAACACATGATAAAGGAATTAACTTTATAAGAAACTAATGGGAAATTGAGAGCAAAAAAGGGAAAATCAATCACACACAGAAATTCAAGAAATTCAGAAGGAAATTGAATTGAACCTGTTGAGAAAATGCAAGGAATGACTAAGAAAATTGTGAAAACACCAAGAAGTTGAATATTTTGGTTAACAAAGTTAAATTTCTTGCCACTTTCTCATATAACTCAAGCTGTTTCATGAGTTGTAAAGATTCTTTAAATGATTAAGGCTCAAATATTTATTTATCATCACATGACTTGTACTGGTTTAGGCTTATAAACAATGCTTGCCTGTTTCCTTGTATAAGAAGGTGGTTGTGAATTTTTTGTCTATATGCTGTTTAGTCCATTCATTTGCCGTTATTTTTTATTTCAGTTGAAAAATCTTTTGTTTTGTTACCAAAATACTAATAGTTTATTGCCTTTTGTTACCAAAATGCTAAGTGGTTATTGCCTTTTTCATTGTTACCAAAATCTTTTGCATTTTGATCATTCCCTCTTGATGCGGGAGTTCCAGTGCAACTCTGGTTTTCCCTTTTTTCTGGGGTTTGAAGTGGAAGTGGGAGTTCGGGTGATTTGGATTACACCCGAGAGAAGGGGCTGGTTGATGCAGCTTTTGGTTAAATAATTAAAGGTTCATTTATGCTCAGTTTTGAAGATGCTGTCTGATCAGAGAAAAAAGGTAAACTTACTCGGCTCATATGTCTATTTAGATTCACATGTATGTATCTTAATATCTTTTGAATTGGTTTTGACTTTAGAAAAGTCAAATAATGCGATTAATATGATTGTGATGCTATTGATATGTTTCTTTTCATGGAGTTTTGCTTTGATGCATTACTTTAGTGTTTGTGAAATTCAGGGCATGGATTGGATCTATGTGTAGTTCGAACTAGCCCTACTTGAGCATTTTCTTTAGATGGTAAATGACTGGTTTTGTTTATCAGTTTATAAGAGTTTATCAATTAAAAATATTATCAGTTGGCATCACTTTTGGCGGTCTGGCAATACTCCGCTATAAGGATCGATTTAAAGAAGCTGTCTTCTTGGCTTTTGACTCACCATCCTAGAAGGTTTTATTCTCTCTCAAGCTTGTTGATAATGGTCAATTAGTACATATCTGACCTTGGTTATTCTCATTCTCAATGACAGGTTAATGGGGCTGCTGATCATCTTCTACGATCCCTTCTTGGAAGTTAGGTTCATTATTATCCAATAGATCAGTACAGGTATGTAGATAGCTGGTTGTGTGAGTTTTATTGTGTTTTATTATGGTGTGTTTGCGAATTCTAGGGGAAAGAAAGTGCATGTTTGGTATCTAGCGAATTTTTGTATCTCTGTATTACTTTCAGAATCACTCAGACCTCTGTCAGAAAGGTAATTTGTTTCCTGATCTCTTGTAATATCTAGTGAATCTTTGTATCTCTGCATTGCTTCCAGAATCTGCTTAAGGGCTCTGAGATCCTTTCCTGAATTTTTAAACTGAAGATATGAAATCCTTTTCTCAATTTCACCATATACAGAGTGGGAGGGTTTTGAAGCTGTTGTCAAAGTCTCACTTCCCTTGGAAACTTATAAATCAGGATCTTAGCTTGCATCAGGTTGCTTCCATGGGATTGGTTCAAGTGAAAATCGTGAATTTTCGATTAAGGCATTGTCCCTTCTAGAAGTCCCCAAGCACTGGTTTCTTGTTATGGGGGAAACTGGACTTTGGTGTTGGTTATATCCATCACTCATGCAAGACATCTGCGAAGAAGTATCACAAGCTTGTGTGCAATCTGGGAGTTCTTCCAGTCCCATTAACTTTGCTACAACACTCGATGCTCTCTTAGGAGTTTCTGGTTCTTACTGTTGCTTCCTAAATATAACTGTATACAAATTTAAGTTGAGCATAAACAGGGAGCACTTTTATTTATCACAGAAATATGGGTGTCTATTGATCAGAAGCTTTAAAATATTTGTGGAAAATCCCAAATCTTATATTTGATATATTATTGTTATTATTTGTAGAATCATGTATCACTTGGGAATGTATAAATTCTTCTAGGCTTTATAAGAACTTCAAGTGCTCAACACTTATAGGCAAACAAATCATTGAAAACTCAGAAACAGGAGAAACTTTTTTTTTATGCATATGTTTGTAGTTTTTATGCTTCAGCTTCATATGTTGTGATTGTGTTGGTGAAAGTGCATATTTTTAGATTTTGTTTTGCATTTGCTTTGATTACTATACACATTATTGATTTATTTGATTGCATTGGCAGCTGTCTCGCTTGAAAATTTGAACCCAAAAACCAAGAGCATTGCTGAAGTTAGTCTCATGTGGGAGATGTATCTCTTCAAAATCTCCAAGATAGTTTTGAGAATCTCTCAGAGGATTCATCCCACTGCCATTGTAATTTGTATTTGCCTGTATTTAGGCCGATTTTTTTTCCTCCTCGTGTTATAGGGTCCAATTTCATAAGGCCAATCCTTATTTTCATTTAGTCTAATAGAAAGCATATAGTTATATATCTAATGAAGAAAAATTAGGAATGTAGTTGATGTAGTTATTCCATTTTAGCGATAATATGTTGTATATTTTTTCCTTCCAAGCATAAATTTGATGAGAAATTTAAATTTAGATTCAATTCAAAATTTTATTAACTACTGTAGCAGTATCTTTTGTTGGAGCTCTATTAACTGGTCTCAATTATTGCTTTGGTTGTTTTGTTGAACAGAAAATGTAAGCAAGAACTTGTCCTATTTCAGGACAAATCTATGAGTTCAGTCTTGTGTCTTGAACCCATTTTTGTTAATTTGGTTTTATATCATATTGAGTAATGATAGAGGACTATAAAAGTGTGCATATAAACAGTGGAGTTAGATGACTCAAAATTACCCACTGAGTTTTTTTCAGAATCTATACTCCCCTTTTATAATATTTAACATGACTCAGAATTAGATGAACAAAATCAGAGAGTTATTTATTACATAAATAAAAAACCAGGATTAAAAGGGATTAGGAATAGACTGTAATAAAATGCGAGTCAATCAGAAAATGGTTTGGACAAACTTTGCAGATTGAGCTCTTGCTTTTAGAGTATCCTTCTTTGATCTCGCCTCCTGTATCTTACTCTCCAAAAGCTACAGGCAATTAACAAAGCAAAAATGGGATAAACTTACATCACTAGTTATAACAAAAAATTCCTGCACTATAATTAAAATAGTCCAACCATTTTCAACAGCTTATAGGATTCTGGGAAGATGCAATTTCTTACAAAAACAAAGTTATTGGCACACTATAAATTTTGGTTTCCAAGCATACCAAAAACAAAGCTGCTGCTCTTTTTCTTTAAAAAAAATAAACAAAACATAAAAAAACTGGAAGGGCAGAACAAAGTTTGTTTCTAAGAATAAGCATAGTCCAGAAGGAAACAAGAATTAATTTTAGCACAAGAAGATATCCTAGAACTTGTTACCTCAGGTACATAATGCATCAACATATTTTCAATGCCGGATTTCAAAGTCACCGAAGAGCTTGGGCACCCACTACATGCTCCTTGCATCTTAAGTTTTACTATTCCAGTATCCCTAGATAAAAACCACAATAAATAAATTAACTTGGTACAAATATAATTCTATAGTGCCCGTAGTTGGATGCTCTTCCTAAAAGTTTCATCCTTGTGCTTCAAAACCAAAATAACAAACTATTAAGAACTTCTGGATCAAATCCTCGATATTCAATGTCTCCACCATCATCTTGAACAGCCGGATATGAATACGAGTCTCCAACAATTCCTTGATCATTGCAACAGTTTCAGAATCATCCTGTACAAAACACATGCATACTACCATTTAGTTTAGGCCTCTCAAATATTGTTGAGTACATACTCAAATGTACTCCAGGGTTAAAATATTTTTATACTACAAGGTACTTAGATTAGTTAGATACAAGTATAGAGTATGTTAAGGAAAAAATCATCTGAACTGATTAGGTGGGGCACAAGGTAGTGAATGCCAATTTAGTGGGGAAATGGTGCCTTTATATCAAACCCAAGAAGAAAAAAAAGAAAAAAAAGAAAGGTACAGGAACAGAGACAGGTTTTCTTCCAGTTGGCACAACACAAAAAATTACCAGAAGGAAAAACGATGCCTAACTTAGCAAAATGTTTGATGACTACAGTGATTAACCAAACTTAGTAGCATCTCATACATGATAGCAAGGCAAAGCAAAAGTTATTATATTGCTGATATAAAGGATTCAGTGACAAATACATAAATATTAATTCAAGGATTAAGTAACTAAAACAGAAGTATTAGAATAATTAAAAATAACAACAAAAATAGGCTTCTAAAGTGATGATTGAACAGCTGAGACATTATCTATTATCTCCTTGAATAGGATTGATTATTGGCTTATGCTATGTGTACCAGAGAGAGTAGCAGAAATTAAAGCTATGTAACAACCTACACTGGATACCTATGAATGCAATCTTCCCAAGGAGACTTGGGTGAAGCCTTGACATGCCTAAGTGACTGCCACACTGCCCTGTTACACTTAAATCCACATCCAAATGCAATCTGCCACACCCTATTTCCCTTCCTCATTATTCCCTTGGCTTCAGTGTATGCCAGCTCATACCAAATAGAGCTTGAAGAAGTGTTCCCAAATCTGTGAAGTGTCATTCTAGAAGCCTCAACATGCATAGGCAGAAGCTGAAGATTCTTCTCAAGCTCATCAATCACAGCTCTCCCATCAGCATGAATGCAGAAATGATCAAATGCAAGCTTGAAATCAGGTATATAAGGCTTCACTTTTGCATTTAGATGCTTCTTAAAAACCAAAGTAGCAAAGAACAGAAGCTGTTCACTTATTGGAAGAACAAGAGACCCCAAAGTTGTGATGTTAGTCTTCAAAGCCCCACCAACAATAGCCATAAGATCCTTTGAGAGAGAAACACCAGTTTTGCCATAATCATCTTGTTCTTGATACACACACCTGAAAGCTTTATCATCAGCACCCTTATGAGTCCTCACAACATGAACAAGCTTATACTTTGCTCTTCTCTTAACAGAGCCTTTGTTGGACAACAAAACAGCAGAACCACCAACACAGAACAAACAATTTGGGATCAGCATAGATTTCTTGTTCCCAAAGTACCAATTCTGAGTAATGTTCTCAGTGCTAACAACAACAGCATAAGTGTTCCTATGAACTTGAAGCATGTCCTTAGCAAGATCAATGGCTATAACTCCTGCACTACAACCCATACCACCTAAATTGAAGCTTCTAATGTTACCCCTAAGCTTGTACTTGTTCACAATCATTGCAGAAAGTGAAGGAGTTGGGTTAAACAAACTGCAATTCACAACAAGAACACCAATATTCTTAGGCTTAATATTTGTATTAGCAAAAAGATTATCCAAAGCACCAAACATAACATTCTCAGATTCTTCTCTTGTAGCAGCCATGGAAGGAGTTGGAGGGATATGATGCATGGCTTCGGGTACATACTGACCGTCGAAGTCTAAGATTTTGTTTTTGGTTGAGCTTCTTCTCTCTAAACTCGAAGGAAGGAAACTGGAATGGAGATGGATTTTTCTACTGAGCAGTCTGAGAAGAGGGGGCAGAATCGTGACGGAGACAGAGGTCAGGCAACGAACACAACTCAGAAGACGGTGGTGGGTTGGAAGAATTTGCGACGACCAGACGAAGACGATGGTGACTGAGCGCCCGACGGACGACGGCAGGAGCGCGATGGAGCAGATGAATACCAGGAACTGACGCGCCGAGGTCGAGGAAGAAGAAGTTGCGATTCTTGAAGGAGGAAGAAGCACAGACGACCAGACAACGATGGTAGTGCCTGAGAGCGACGGACGGCGGCAGTCTTTGCGGCAGTGGTAGAGAAGCTAGGGTTTAGGGGAGAAGCTGTTAAGATAGGGGTATTCAAAGGATATTTTTGTCTAATCAAATAAAGGAAGGATGTTTAAGTCTTTTCATTAAAATTAAATAAAATTTATTTTTTATTTTTATTTAATTAAAAGGGTGTTTTAGTAAAAGTGGTGATATATTATATATTTAAAAAAGAAAAAATTAAATGCTGACGTGGAAAATAAATTCTATTTGTCTTATTGTTATTTGTCCACATTTTGAACGTATCGGTACGTATTAATTTATCATCGTACCGTAGCAAACACCTTAAATCAATCCAGATAAATTCACAATCTCCTTCTTCGAGCTGGTATGCAACACTCCAAACTAATAAATACACTTATAATAAATGGGAGCCACTCAGATAAAGACACCTAAAATGTCTTTTTTTTAAAGATGTTTTTTAGTAATTTAAATTTAATATATATAATCTATTAAATCGTATTATTTTTGTCAAAATTAAGCTAGACAAATTGATTTGACCCAAAAAAATAGTAAATCAAATGTTGAACTGATCTAAATTAATATTATTTTTTATAGAAAATAACTGCAATACCCTATTATAAAAAATGACTAAAATACTTATATATATATATATATTAATTTTGAGAATTCTAAATTCTAGTCTTTTATTTTTTTGTTGTCATAGGGTTTGAATTTAGAATTTTCAGAATATATATATAATAGGAGTATTTTAGTCATTTTCTATAATAAGGGTATTGTAGTCATTTTTTATAAAAAAATCATATTAATTTAGACAAATTCAAATTTTGATTCACCATTTTTCATTCAAATCAATTTGTCTAACCTAATTTTTACAAAAATAACACGATTTAATTGATTATATATGTTAAATTTTAATTATTAAAAAATATCTTAAAAAAAAAACGTTTTAGACGTCTTTATCTGAGTGACTCCCGTAATAAATACTTTAAGAATACATTTTAATAATGGGAACCCCTTTAAAAGTCCTGCATTGTATTGTTCTATAGTAGAGGGGTTGCAGTATATAACAATCACAAGGTCAGATATTCATATTAGTTATTCAGACTGAAAAGTAAACCACCCCGAATTCGTGGGGGATATTAAGATAGAGTTATCAATTTCTTGAAATAATAAGAAACAATTTTTCTAGTATGTACCATATATGTTTTTACTTGTATAAGGTAAATACAAAGAGCAAATAATACTTTATCAATTCAATTTTCTTTAAGTTTGGTTTTCAATTCTCTTTTCATTTCTTTACATTATTTCTATTTAAAAAAGTACTGAATTTAGAGTTTAGTTTATAAAGTTTATTTAATTATCTAAAACTTTTTAATATCTTTTAATTTTGTAAGAAAAAAAAGACACTTATTTTCTTGAAGATTAAAGGTTAAAAAAGGCTTTCACATTTTTTAATTTCATTTCTTTATTTTGATGCGCTCATACATGCTTGCTAAAATGGCCACTCGGATTTTGTGTCAAAGTTGCCGGCATTACAAACAAATTACATAGATAATGACTGATTGCAATTTTCATTGACAATTTCAAATTTAAAAAATAAGAAGGCGGTGATAATGCTGTTGTCAAGTTCCCACTTATTAGCTGTACTACTAATTAAAATTAACGCGTAAATCTTTTAGACTTTTTACTTGGTAATATAGATACGATTCTTCTTTATATAATTGATTGGCCTTTTTATTTGAAGTTTGAACGGCATTTCATTTTAGATACCATTTTTCTTTGGGTTTGGATTCTCTAAAATTTAAATTTTATTTTAGAGAGTAAAATATAATTTTTTATTATTTATTTTATAGATAAAATTAAAAATAAATATAAAAAAAATCATTTAAAAATAAAAGATTATACTTTACTCTCTAAAATACAAATTTAAAATTTAGAGAATCTACATTTTTTTTCTTTATATAATTAATTGGCCTTTTGTTTGAAATTTGTACTGCATTTAATTTGTCTGTTCTTACTTCTTAGTTACTTTTAGAATTTTCCTTTATATTTGGGATTACGAACATGTGCTCAAAAGACATATTTTAAAAATATTGTAAAAAATAATAGAAAATAATAGTTTTATATTTTTAATATATTAAATACATAAAAAATTTAAAAATTTTATTATATATATATATATATATATATAGGTGTTCACATGCAGATTGTCCAAGTATTCATTGACGATTTAGATGTGGGCAGCAAAAAGACCATATTTTTCTTTTTATAGCACATTTATTAGCTCTTTTATTTTACATCATATTTAAATATTTTAATATAATTTAAATATTTTAATTTATTGTAAGTTTTTTTAGGTTGAGGTATTATTTAAAATTTAAGTGTGTTTTGGGCTTAAACGTGAAGTTCAAACGTCTAATAGTATTTTCTTCTAATATTTTTGTCTGGACGATAGTAAAAGTGTAAAATCCAAAAAAATTATGAAAAGATTAATTGAAAAATTAATTATTAAATTAAAATAATTAAAATGCACTTGGACAGGATTGAAAATCAAAATTTAAGAATTCAAAAATTTAACGATAATAATTGGATTCAGTGAAATTTTTTGAGTGGGAAAATATAACTTTTTGCGAAAAAACACGTAAAAATAAGTTCTGGTACTTTTGCCAGTTGTACTAGCTTAAATCTGCCTGTTACTATAAGTGAGAAAATTAATTTAGGAATAAAGTTTAAAGTTAAAATTTATAATTTGGAGAAGTGAAAATAATTCGAATACAAATTATAACACTAATCTTAAACAGTTTGGTTCAAAATCAGGCCAATGAGCTAAAACGAGTCAACTGAACTTAAATGGGTCCAAACCCACATATATAAACACTCCTCCACACACTTAACACCATCACAATCCAAATTTCATTGAGAAAGAGAGAGAGTTCCACGGTAAGAGAGAAGGGAACTAAAAAGCCAAATTCATTATTCACCTTTAATTTTAATCACCCTTAACTTTTGATCCGGAGCTCCAATTGATAAGTTATTTGCAGTCATGTGTTGCTCTCCTCATCCTCTTCAATTATATCTAGGCATTGTAGTGAGTACCTCGAAGTTCTCTGCCCAATTTTATTTTTCTCTTTCAATTTGCATTTTAGTTTGGTGTATATTGAGTTAATGAGATTTTGGTTATTTAAGGGTTCTCTAGTAGGAGTTATTACTTGGTTTCATCATAAATCTCAGTGGGTAAGCTAAGAAATTATTAAACTCTTGTGGTTAGTTGAATTTGATAAATTCTAGTATTTGATTTTGGTACAATATATGAATTTAGATTGAATGTATGTTGATTAGAGTTAATATGGTGAATTGGATTGTTTGGAGTTGAACTTTATATGGCTAAACTTTTGAAAACTTGTGAGGAAGAGGTCCTTTTTGGTGGTATTGATCTTGGAGAAAAATTGGCTAAAGTACGGTTTAGGTTTCATCTAAATACCATGTAATGTGACATGAAGTTAGGCTAGATGCCTCCAGGAATAAGTTTGAATTGTGTGATTGGGTAGAATTAAAATATTGTAATTGATGAAGTGTTGGTTTTAATTTTGATTTGGTGATTGGTTGTTTATAAGTTATGAGAATGTGGTATGAGCTTGATGATTGAAATTATGATTTGATGAAATGATGAATTATTGAGTTGATGAGTTAATGAATGTTGGACTAGAGACCATAAATTTTGGACCTGAGGCAGTGACCAGGTAAATTTGGGTAAGTGTGATTGATTGGAGTGTATGAATTTGGTGAAATTATGTTTGGATTTGCTAGCTGTTGCGTTTGGTATTAAATACGTGAAAAGTAGTTGGATTTTTGAGTTGTTGATTGAAGTGGTTTGCAATAAATGATTAGGCTTGGAATTGGATGGAAATGGGTGATTTGTGTTATAAATAATTTGATATAATTTGAGAGTGTTGATGGATTATTGAGGAGGTTTAGAATGTAGTTTGAATTGGTTGTGGATATAATGAGGATTTGGTGGCTTTTGAATGGGAATTATTAGATGGATTGATAAAGTGGAAGTTAAATTGTTAGGTGATGAATGGTTAGAGAAGTAGAGAATGAAGGAATCTATGTTGAGATTGTTTAGGAATGAATGTGGTATGGCTTTGGTTTGGTTTGGATTGTGAACCTCTTGGAAATAGTAATTTTCTATTTTTGGGTAAAAAACGAGTTTTTAGCCAACTTTGGCGGGCCGTAACTCGGTCCTCGGAGTTGAAAATTTAACGAAATAAGATTTTTATGAAATTTTTTTCAATATCTCTTCAATGGTTCAAGAATGGTTGAAAAATAAATTTTGTAGAAATAGTTATAAACGTTTGAAAATTTGGTTTTAAAACTGAATTCTACAAAAATTACAGAATTATGAGGTCATGCGTACGTACGACCCATGCGTATAATGCATGTGCATCTTTAGTAGTTTTTAATTGTTATTTCGTTAAATAGTGCTGGTGATTTAGTGTTTTATTTGGAATTTCATGTTTTTAATCTATGTTCTTAGCATTTCTTTTCTTAAATTCAAGTTAGAGATTTTTCTTACTTTAATTGAGATTTTTGGTGCTTTCATCAAAGCTCTTTGGAGTTGTTTTGTGCTTTGATAAGTGTAAGAAATGAAACAAAGATCAAAAGAACAAAGGAGGAAGCCAAGGACAAACTTTGGAAGAAAGGACACACTCTGAAGGCTTGCGACACACTTTTTCCAAAACCAAAAGTCAATATATTTAATCCTGGAAGCTTTGCCGTCCAACGTGGTGATAATGGCGTCCAACGGCATTTGTGCATATGCATGCCCCATATGCATACGCACAAGTCATGAATTCAACAAAGTCATGAGTACGCATGACCTCCGTTTCTTGTCCCACGCCAGTTTTGTGACTTCCCACGTTGAAGTAAAACAAAGCATAGTTTGGGCCATGAATTGGAGCAACATTGCAGGCGTTTTACGCCCCTCTATTGCCGTACCACTGCAAAATAAACAGAGGCTAAATTGGGCTATTCTTTAAGAAGCAAAGTATGCCATTCAACTTGATTTGCATGCTACTCAATGGTTCATCCTTAAGCTCAACCTCCAATGCTCAAATTTCCTTATTCATTCTTCAATTATCCAAGGATCAAAAGAGTGGATCAAGCCTATGAAATCAATCTCCATTTAATCTTGAATTTAATGTAATTTGAATTTGTAATTTAGATAGGTTACAAATAGAGGATGAACGGGACACTTTAGAGGATCAGAGATCTCTTTGATCACTCTTCCTCCACTCTTCTTCTGTTCTTTTTTTTATATTTTGTAAGTGACTAATTTCCTGTTCATTGGGAAAAGAACTCTATTGAATTTAATGGATCCATTGTGATTTACTCTTCATTTTCAATTCATCTTTCATTTACTTCTTTAAAAAGAATCTTCATCCTTCATTCCAAGGATTCAAATCTATTGAAAGATAGTTTGAATCTTATTTGAATTCTATGAAAACTTGAGAAAGGGATCACATGAATTGAGCTAAAAGGTCTTTCCCCCAATTTGGTGATTCTGGGTTTTGGAATTGATATGTGACATATAATCAACCCATTGATTGATTCGTGAAATTGTGTTGCTCTAAATTAGAGACCAATCTTCATCTCTTCTCATGAGTAATTAGATCAAAGAATTGACAATTGATCAAGTTAAAAGAGATTCAATTTCCAAGACATTGGAATTTAATCACTTATGAATTGCCAAGAGATCAATGATTGCATGATTGAAGTAGAGATGAAGAACTATTTGATCCAGAGAATTCAATATCTCTGTACCCCAATGATCTTCTCTTATTCTCTTATTTCCTTTTTTTTATTAATTTCATTCAATTAATGCACATTTACATTGCTTCTTTTATATTCTTGCAATTTACTTTTTTTTTGCAATTTACTTTTCCAGTATTTATATTTAGCAATTTATATTTACGTTCTTTATTTCCAAGTCATTTCTTACTTCCCTTTACTTGTTGCCCAAGTCATTTACATTTCATGTTTCTATTATCAACTGTTCCTAATCAAATTAAGAATTTTCTGACTAGAATATTCAATCAATCATTGCTTACTTAATTCCTTAATTCTCGTAGGATCGACACTCACTCACCGTGAGTATATTACATAGAACGACCCAGTACACTTGCCGGTAGTTATGTCAGATTGTAAAATCCCATATCAGCATACGCATGATTGGCATTTCAGAATTAAAAAAATTTCGTACGAGTACCATGCATACACGCAAAAGTCGACTCGTGCATACGCATGAGGCATGCGTACGCACAACCACCCAATTTTGTAAAAAATTTATTTTTGTATTTTTAACCATTTTTCGAGCCTTTTAAACCTCTGTAAACCATATTTTGAGCTTAGGACTAGTGAAATAGAGGGTAGAGAAACTAGAAATGAGATTGAATAAGTTGAGATAATAATTTGAAGAATGATGGATCCTGAGATTGAGATATGATGATAATGGTTTATGATTAAGGTATAATGAGGATGATTATGAGAATGAGAGAGGATGATGATTGAGTATGAATGAGATATGGTGATGGCTGATGATGATTATGATTAAGAACGGAGTGAAATGCAATTGAGAAAGAAGTCGGTAATGGAATTAACTCTGATTTGAGATGTACTTGCCTAGGTAGATGCAGTAGAGTGATTCTACTTGTTCTGGAATGTGGTTGAGATATACCTGCCTGTAGTAATGGCAATTGAGCCCAATACTTTAGAGATGGCTCTAAACCCTTTAAAATAATTTCAGCCCACAGCCCCATGAATTATAAAAACATAGTTATAACCCTGGCTCTAATTAAGCCCCACAAAAAATTAAAATAGGGCTGGCCCTACAAGTCCTAAAAGCCCTTATTTTGGTACGCTTGCATTCAGCTCTTATTCAAGAATCGGCCTCTTCTTCCCTCACTCCCTGAGACTTGCGCTAAACGTGAAGACTGAAGATGAATTCGTGCATTGAAACCTGATGCAGTGAAGCTGAACGTGAATGCGATGCTTCTCGTCCTCCTTGACGTGGTTTTCCTCCTCCTCCCTGACGCGGTGCTCCTCTTCCTCCCTGACCTCGTAACGCGGTGCTCCTCCTTCTCCCTGACGTGGTGCACTTATTTTTGCTTTAGAGAGAGTGTGTTTTTGCTTCAGAGCCCCAAAGATGACTTTCTTCTTCTTCTCTCCTTCTCTTAGAGTTTCTGCCTTTCTAGTTTGCTTATTTCTGCTTGATTTCAAATGGATTTTTTCAAATTAGTTCAAATTAGTTTGCCATTGATTTTGGGGAAAAATTGGTCATTGATTCAGGGTACCCTATTCATAATGAAACCATTAAAGAAGAAAATGAATACTTGTTGTCATTTACATTGCTTTTATTCTGAAGAAACCAATATGCTAACTGAATTTGGAATATTTAGTTTGTAAGTAGTAATGGAACAAAGTATTGTTGAGCCTCCAATATTCGGTTTGTGCTTTCTTTTGATCGTAATAATGAAATTGCTTCAGAACCAATAATATCGTTTGTGAAAGCATCAATTGTCATTGGAGGGTATCACTCTATCAGTTGGTTGATAATCTTTTAGTCTTTGATTTGGATTCATCAAAATTAAGCTTCAATTCCTCACTATAATTTTGTACATTTTAATGGAAAATGTTTCATTTTGAGAGTCAAAAGAGATATAGAATTCTTTAATAAGTAGAAATTATCAAGTTAACTTTGGATTTTAAAGTCTTTTATGCAGATGGAAAAATTTATGTGTTGATATTTTGGATCTATAAGGCTTGATTTATTCATTCTTTGTACAATTATATTCTCTTAAATGTCAAATTAGAGTTCCTTTGATGTTTCTTGACTTCTTGGGATGAAAAAGGCTTGTTCAGTAAAATATTTAGAAACATATTTTGTTCTTATTTAGAACAATTGATTATAAAGTGCAGTTTGGTGCAAAAGGTTATAAAGTGGGTTGTTGTTGTTGTTGTAGAATTTTAAAGTTTTAATACAAGTATTTCATAATCAATGAATGTTGTTATTGCTATAGAATTTTAATACACATTATTTGGATATGATTAATTGGTTGATTTTAGATGATGAAATTGGTGAAATTCATGAAGAAGAAGTGTCAACGGAATCGATACATTTCCCTCAACATTTATGATGTTAGATGATGAATTTTTGTGTAAACTTTATTTTAATTTTTTAGAGACATTATTGATGGTGGATACTAAAGAGTAAGAAGAAGGGTGATGAGATCGTGAATGTCATGTTTGATTTCTTGATGTATATAGTTAAAAGTTGGATTTAATATGATCAATGCACATTATTAACATTTATTTTTTAATTTCTTTATTCTTTACACATAAAAATGACAAAGGGATAGAACAAGCTAATGACTTTTAATAAATTTTATGTGTGTTGTTGAGATAGAGAACAATGTAAAAAAAAAGGACCAGGTGGCTCATGGGTTGGCCCTAGAGCTTTTGGCTCATGAGGGCTTTTGGCCTTGAGGGCTTTCTAAAAATTTGACCCTATTAGTTATAGGGCCTTTTATTCTTATGGCCCTATAAAGTAGGGCCAAAGCCCTATAGGGCCAAATATATTGACACCACTACTTGCCTGGGTAGATCCAGTAGAGTGATTCTACTTGCTCCAGGATGTAGTTGAGATATACCTGCCTGTGTAGATGCAGTAGAGTGATTCTACTTATTCTGGGATGTGGCTCAGATGTAACTACTTGGGTAGATGTAGTAGCATGGTTCCACTTGCACTGGGTTAAGTGAAGATGATAGTTTTATCTCGCTCGTGGAGATTATGAGTTTTGACCTGGCAAGGATTGTAGTGGTGCACCGCTTGTCCAATGTCGTTATAAATGTGGGGATCGTAGTGGTTTACCGCCTACGAGTTTTTCAATTAAAAATCTTGTGAGGATCGGGGTGGTGTACTGATCACAATGGTAGGGATTATGGTGGTGTACCACTCACCAGTTGGAAATTATAGTAGTTTACCACGCACCGGTTTTCAAGAAGACAATATCCGGGTTAGTTATGCGTGAGCATCTTTTCACTATTTTTTTATTATTTTAGATATGAATTTATTGAGTTTTATTGAGATTTTAGTGTTTGAAGCCTGTTTGGATACTACTTTGAGGTGCATTGTGGTTTTATTTATTTCAAAAAAAATCTAGGTGAGTTTGACAGAGTTCGTATAGAAGAAAAAGGAGAAAAATTGATGCTGCCAAGATGGCACTAAACGTCACTACCTGGTGTTTGGTGCCAGGCATCTCGTGTTGCGTGCAAGGTCTCTGTTGGTGTGGCGCTAAACGCCTTAACTTGGCATTTAGCGCCAGGTGCTCCTAACTTGTGCAAGGATCTCACGCTAGTGGTGCTAAATGTCGAGCCTGGTGTTTAGCGCCAGGAAGACAACAATGCCACCAGTAGCACAAATTTGGTTTGTATGGAAGGCTTCATTTGTGGATTTAGATACTAATTAATTAATTATTTATTTTCTTTTCCTTAGTAGTTAAAACAAAGCACAGTCTTTTGGGCCTTTAGTAGTTATGATTTTATTTTATTTTCAAATCAATTAGGTTAGATATAAAAGGGGAAAAGATTTAGCCATTCGGCCTTTCCTATTCTCTCTTCCTCATTCCGCACTCTACACACCCTTTGAAACCCTAGCTTTTCTATGAGTCATGAGCAACTAAACCTCCTGTGTTAAGGTTAGAAGCTCTGTTTATTCTATGGATTAATACTATTGTCACTCTTTTTTAATCAATGTATTGATTTATATTCAAGGATTACTTTCATTCTTCATCTTATGAATTTGAGTTTATTGAAAGATAGCTCTTTTTCTACATAAATTATTGTTCATTCTTGAAAAAGTTAACTTGAATAATAGCTTGAAAGTAAATCCTCCTAAACTACTAATCACCTGGACTTAACATGATACGTGACATATAATCATCTTATATTTGGGTAATTAGGATTTTTGTGGCTAATAAACTAGAATTGGCCTAACCCTTTAATCTTAATTAAGTGACCAAGGAATTGGCGATTGATTATGTTAAAAGAGAAATCACTAAAGAATTAGGGTTTAACCAATTAAAGTTTGCCATGAATTGAATGTTGCATGATTAAAGTAATTGGTAAGAACCATTAATCTAGAAAAATAAATATCTCTGAAACCTTAACTATTCTCTCACAAAGTTTTCACACCAAATTTATTGTTTGCTTTCTTAATTCTTGAATTACTATTTGATGCTTTTGAAACCAAAACACTATTTTCTGCTTGTCTGACTAAAATAATTACTCAATCATTGTTGCTTGGTCCATCAATCCTCGTAGGATCGACCCTCACTCACTTGAGGTATTACTTGGTACGACCCGGTGCACTTGCCGGTTAGTTTGTGGTTTTGAAAATCTGCACCATGTTTTTGGCGCCGTTGCCGGAAATTGCTGTGATTGATAACTATCTGTTGTTTGAGTACTTAGATTAAACATTTTTGCTTTAAATTTGGTTAATTTATTTCTTTAATTTTCGAGAAATTAGCTTTAAATTATTTAAAAATTCTTCCCTTAATTTCTGAAATTAAGTTTGGTATCCCTTTAGTTGTTTGATTTTATTTTTCCCAGTTATTTTCCTCTTATTATTTTCGAAATTGGTAGCTTATTTTTCTTTATTAATTTTTGAATGTTTTGTCTTAATTTATACAATTTATTTTATTTTATTTCCTTTACTTAGGTTATCTCACTAGAAATTCTCTTCACTATGACGTAGAGGTTCCCACTTTTTCTTATTTTCTGTTTGTTTATGAGCAGGAACAGGAACAAGAAGCCTCTTATTGACTTTGATCATGAGATTGAGAGGACTTTGAGACGGCATTTACAACAGGCTAGAGCTTACAAGGCTGTTGAGAATCTCAAGGATAATTTTGAGAAAGAATCTGGAGACGGCGTTTGCAATAATGTTGTTAATCCCAATGGTCTCAATGCTCCTAAGATGCTTGAGCAACCTAGAAGGACACTTAGCTCATACACTGCTCCTAATCCTAACTTCTATGGGAATAGCATTGTGGTACCTCCTATTGGGGCTAATAACTTTGAGTTAAAACCTCAACTCATCTCTCTGGTACAACAAAATTGTCAGTTTCATGGACTCCCGCAGGAAGACCCAAACTTGTTCATCTCAAATTTTCATCAAATTTATGATACAGTGAAGATCAATGGAATTCACTCTGATTTTTATAAGCTGCTTCTCTTTTCATTTGTTGTACAGGACAGAGCCAAGCAGTGGCTTAATACACAGCCTAAAGAGAGCTTGGATACTTGAGACAAGTTGGTTTATAGATTTCTGATCAAGTTCTTTCCACCTCAGAAGTTGACTAAGGTGAGGATTGATGTTCAGACTTTTAGGCAGAGAGAGGGTGAGTCCCTCTATGAAGCTTGGAAGAGGTACAAGTTGATGCTCAGAAAATGTCCTCCTGACATGTTTTCAGACTAGATTCAGTTATAGATTTTCTATGATAGAGTCACTGAGGTCGCCAAAATGTCTTTGGATAATTCTGCAGGCGGATCCCTCCACATGACAAAGACCCCTGAAAAGGCTATGGAATTGATTGAGATGGTTGCCAACAACCAATATCTGTATTCTTCTAAAAGGACCTCTATGAAGAAAGGAGTCAGGAAATTAGATGCTTCGGATGTAATTCTTGCTCAGATCAAGACCATATCTCAATAAATTAGTGCTATTACTCAACACTTGAGTGGGTTGCAAGTCTCAGCCATCAATACACAAGATACTTCCTATGACATGAGTGATGGCTTCCCTCAAGGTGAGAGTTATGAATTATGCTTAATTTCCTCCTGAACAAGTTAATTACATTAGCAATTCCTCTAGAACCCCTACTAATGATGTATATTCCAAAATTTTTAATTCGGGGTGGAGGAATCACCCTAATTTTGGATTGAAAAATCAACCACATAGGCAACAGAATTTTGGCAACAATTCTTAGGGCAATTTCAATCAAAGCAACTTCAACAACAGTCAGTTTAAGCCCTTTCAACCTCAGTAACCCCCTTCTTATTCTCAGAAGTCATCTGACTTAGAATCTATAGTTACAGAACTCTCCAAGAGCACTCATAGTTTTATGTAGGAGACCAGAGCTTCACTCAGAAACATGGAGACTCAAGTGGGTCAGTTAAGCAAGCAAGCACCTGAGAGGCCTCCTAATACTCTTGCTAGTGACACAGTGCCTAATCTAAGGGAAGAGTACAAGGCCATACATCTGAGAAGTGGTAAAATAGCAGGTTCAGAAGCAAAGATTAGTGAGGAGCCAGTTGAAAAAGAAGCTCCGAAGGAGGTACAAAGTAAGGAGGAGCACACCCCTCTAGACACCCGGACAAACCCTTTTCGGTTGGTCTTGAGAAATATCCGACGTCGCCTAAGGCACCTGAGTATAAGCCTAAGATGCCATAACCTCATAGGTTTCAAAAGGCCTCCAAAGATAAGCAATTTTCCAGATTTTTAGTGGTTTTCAGGAAGCTTCAGATCAACATTCCTTTTACAGAGGCCCTTGAGCAAAAACTTGTTGACTAATAAGAGGAACTGGAAAGAGAGTTAAACAGCGGTCCTAACAAAGGAATGTAGTACAATTCTTCAACAGGATCTCTCTGAGAAAATGCAAGATCCAGGAAACTTTTTAATTCCTTGCACCATTTGAGGCATCACTATTCAGAGAGCCTTATGTGATCTTGGAGCTAGCTTCAACCTCTTGTCACTTTCTTTGATGAGAAAGCTCCAAATTAATGAGGTAAAACCCACTCGTATTTCTCTTCAACTTGCTGACCGTTCAATTAAATTTCCTCTTGGAGTTGTTGAGAATTTACTTGTGAAAGTAGGACCATTTAGTTTTTCTGCTGATTTTGTCATACTGGATACGGAAAGGACAAAAATGCCTCTATTCTTTTGGGGAGACCCTTTTTAGCTTCAGGAAGAGCCCTTATTGATGTTCAAAAAGGTGAATTGACTCTGAGGGTCAATGAAGAGGAAGTTTTTCTTAATGTGCTTGAGGCTTTGCAACACCTAGTGATCCTGAGGGGTGTATGAGAATTGATCATCTTGAGCCACTAATTCAAGAGATATTTGAAGCTGAAGAGCTTGATGAAGTTTTGGAACCCCCTTTATAGGATGATTTAATTTAGATTGATGAATCACCATCTCAAAAGGGGGAACCACACGTCATTCATAAAGAGGAAGGGCCTCCGAAGCTTGAGTTGATGCCCTTGCCTCCCTCTTTGAAGTATGTATTCCTAGGTGAGCATAATTTTTATCTAGTGATTATTAGCTTCTCTCTAAGACATGAGGAGGAGGAGGCATTACTTGAAGTTCTCAAGAGGTATAAAACGGCTCTTGGGTGGACCATTAGTGATTTGAAGGGGATTAGTCTAGCTAAGTTTATGCACAAGATCTTGCTTGAGGATGACACTAAACCGGTTGTGCAACCATAGAGGCGACTAAATCTAGCAACGAAATAGGTGGTCCAAAAAGAGGTAATGAAGCTTTGGGAAGCTAGGATTATTTACCCAATTTCTGATAGTCTATGGGTGATTCCTGTGCAAGTGGTTCCCAAGAAAGGAGGGATGACAGTGATCAAGAATGATAAAAATGAGCTTATTCCCACAAGGGTTGTCACAGGGTGGCGTATGTGTATTGATTACAGAAAACTCAACAATGCAACAAGAAAGGATCACTTTTCCTTGGCTTTTATTGATCAGATGCTTGAGAGGTTAATCGGTCATACTTTTTACTGTTTACTAGATGGATATTTTGGCTATAATCAGATTACAGTGGATCCTCAAGATCAAGAGAAGACGACATTCACATGCCCCTTTGGAGTTTTTGCTTACCGAAGGATGCCGTTTGGACTGTGTAATGCCCCAGCAACTTTTTAGAGGTGCATGGTTCATATTTTCTAACATGGTTGAAAGGTTTATTGAGGTATTTATGGATGATTTTTCTGTATTTGGTAATTCTTTTAATTCTTGGCTTAAGCATCTTTCCTTAGTCTTGAAATGGTGCCAAGAAACAAACCTTGTTTTGAATTAGGAAAAATGTCATTTGATGGTAACCGAAGGTATTGTTCTTAGACACCGGATTTCAAGTAAAGGGATTGAGGTTGGTAAAGCTAAGGTAGAGGTAATTAAAAAATTGCTACCACCCGCTAATGCAAAGGCAATCCGGAGTTTCTTGGGACATGCAGGATTTTATAGAAGATTTTTAAAGGATTTTTCTAAAATTGCTAAACCTTTAAGCAACCTCTTGGTTGCGGGCATTCCTTTTAATTTTGACGATGATTGTTTGCATGCCTTTGAAACTCTGAAAGCGAGGCTTGTCTCTGCTCCCATCATAGCTCCTCCCAATTGGGATTTACCTTTTGAATTGATGTGTGATGCCAATGATTATGCTATAGGAGCTGTCTTGGGACAGAGACAAGACAAGCTTATGCACGTCATATACTATGCTAGCTGATGAGCGGATATTTTATACGCTTTTGGGGGGTAATTTCATGTAGATTTTAGCATGTTTTAATTAGTTTTCAGTAGAATAATATTAGTTTTTAGGAAAAAATCATATTTCTAGACTTTACTATGAGCTTGTGTGTTTTTCTGTGATTTCAGGTATTTTCTGGCTGAAATTGAGGGAGCTGAGCAAAAATCTGAGTTAGGCTGAAAAAGGACTGCTGATGCTGTTGGATCCTGACCTCCCTGCACTCGAAATGGATTTTCTGGAGCTACAGGAGTCCAATTGGCGCGCTCTCAACGGCGTTGGAAAGTAGACATCCAGCGCTTTCCAGCAATATATAATAGTTCATACTTTGCGCGAAGATAGACGACGTAACTTGGCGTTGAACGCCAAGTACACGCTGCTATCTGGAGTTAAACGCCAGAAATACGTCATGATCCGGAGTTGAACGCCCAAAACACGTCATAACTTGGAGTTCAACTCCAAGAAAGGACTCAACTCGTGGATAGCTCTAGTCCCAGCCCCAGCACACACCAAGTGGGCCCCAGAAGTGGATTTCTGCACCAATTATCTTAGTTTACTCATTTTTTGTAAACCTAGGTTACTAGTTTACTATTTAAACAACTTTTAGAGACTTATCTTGGACCGGATGACATTTTCAGATCTAAAGTACATACTTTTTGACGGCATGAGTCTCTAAACTCCATTGTTGGGGGTGAGGAGCTCTGCAGCGTCTCGATGATTTAATACAATTCCTTTGTTTTCCATTCAAACACGCTTGTTCTTATCTAAGATGTTCATTCGCGCTTAATTATGGAGAAGGTGATGATCCATGACACTCATCACCTTCCTCAATCCATGAACGTGTGCCTGACAACCACCTCCGTTCTACATCAGATTGAATGAGTATCTCTTAGATTCCTTAATCAGAATCTTCGTGGTATAAGCTGGATTGATGGCAGCATTCATGAGAATCCGGAAGGTCTAAACCTTGTCTGTGGTATTCCGAGTAGGATTCTGGGATTGAATGACTGTGACGAGCTTCAAACTCCTGAAGGCTGGGCGTTAGTGACAGACGCAAAAGAATCAATGGATTCTACTCCAACCTGATTGAGAACCGACAGATGATTAGCCGTGCTGTGACAGAGCATAGGAACGTTTTCACTGAGAGGATGGGAAGTAGCCACTGACAACGGTGACACCCTACATAGAGCTTGCCATGGAAGGAGCCTTGCGTGTGTTGAAGGATTTCAAGGAAGAGTTGAAGTCAGAGGACAAAGCATCTCCAAAACTCCAACATATTTCTCATAACTGCACACTAAGTAACGCTTTGATTCTCTCTTATTTTTCTTACAATTTTAAATACTTTGACTTCTTAGAATTAAATCCAAATAACTTCATTGGCCTCCTGACTAAGACTAATAAAATAAACATTGACTGCTTCAAACCAATAATCTCCGTGGGATCGACCCTTACTCACGTAAGGTATTACTTGGACGACCCAGTGCACTTGCTGGTTAGTTGTGCGAATCACAAATTCGTGCACCAAGTTTTTGGCGCCGTTGCCGGGGATTGTTGAGTTTGAACAATTGAAGGCTTATTTTATTTCTTAGATTAGGAATAATTTATTTTTGTTGTTATAGAGTCATCAAATTTTGGTAGGATAGTCTCTTTTCAAAAATTTCTTTTCAAAAATATTATTTTTCTTAATTAACTGTTAATTTTTTGTGAGTTTAGTGTCTTATTCTAAGTTTGGTGTTAATTGCATATTTTATATCTTCTTTAAAAATCTCGTGTTAGTGTTCTTGGTTCTTCCTTGATTTTTAAGTTGTTCTTGATAATTGGTTATCCCCTTTGGAACCTTTTTCAAAAATAATTTTTCTTGGATTTAATCTTGTGCCAAACTTTAAGTTTGGTGTTTTCTTGTTAATATCTTTATAATTTTCGAAAATTTTATTAAAGTTTTCTAAAAATTTTAAGTTTGGTGTTCTTCCTTTTGTTCGTGGTGTTCTTGAGTTTTTCTTGTGTCTTGATCTTAAAATTTTTAAGTTTGGTGTTCCTTGGTGTTTTCCCTCCAAAAATTTTCGAAAATAAGGAGCATTAGATCTAAAAATTTTAAGTCTTGTGCCTTTTGTGTGTTTTTCTCTTTCATCATAAAATTCAAAAAAAAAAAAGAAAAATATCTTTTCTAACTAATTTTAAAACTACTTTTTCGAAATTTTCATATAAATTTCAGATTTCAATTTCAAAATTTTTTCGAAAAATTTTCACAAAATATTTTTAAATTCTTTTTATATATTTTGTTTTTATTTATTCCACTTTTATAAAATAAATAAAATCAACATATAAATTATCTCTTGTAATCCATCATGGAAGCAAGTAGGAATGAACAGTCCAAGAGGACTTTGGGGTCATATGCTAACCCCACTACTGCTTCATATGGGAGTAGTATCTGTATACCCTCCATTGGAGTTAGTAGCTTTGAGCTGAATCCTCAGCTCATTATCATGGTACAGCAAAACTGCCAGTATTCTGGTCTTCCACATGAAGAACCTACAGAGTTTCTGGCACAATTTCTGCAAATTGCTGATACAGTACATGATAAGGAAGTAGATCAGGATGTCTACAGATTATTACTGTTTCCATTTGCTGTAAAAGATCAAGCTAAGAGGTGGTTAAATAACCAGCCTAAGAACAACATAAAAACATGGAAACAGCTGTCAGAAAAATTCCTGAATCACTATTTCCCTCCAAAACGGATGACACAGCTAAGGCTAAGCATCCAAGGCTTCAAACAAGGAGATAATGAATCCCTTTATGATGCCTGGGAGAGATACAGAGAGATGCTAAGAAAATGCCCCTCTAAAATTTTTTCAGAATGGGTGCAATTAGACATCTTTTACTATGGGCTTACAGAAAAAGCTCAGATTTCTCTAGACCACTCAGCTGGTGGATCTATACATATGAGAAAAACAATTGAAGAAGCTCAAGAGCTTATTGATACAGTTGCCAGAAATCAGCATCTGTATCTAAGCAGTGAATCTTCCATGAAAGAAGAAGCTAAAACAGTAACTGCTGAACTCAGTCCGGTGGATCAGGCTAATGAATTTAATCAGCAATTAGACTTTCTAACTCAGCAGCTAGCCGAATTCAAGGAAATATTACAGGAAACAAGAATGGCAAACAGGAATATGGAAGTGCAATTAAAGCAGACAGAAAAGCAACTGTTAAAACAAATAGCAGAAGAATGCCAAGCAGTTCAATTAAGAAGTGGGAAAACATTAAATACCTCACTTCAAAGCAGCAGAAAACCAAGAAATGAACAATTGGTTACTCAAAATCCCTCTGAGGACAGTCAGAGCCCAGAGAGGAATAAAGCTGGCGTTGAACGCCCAGACCATGCTCATTTATGGCGTTCAATGCCAGAAACAAGCATGAATCCGGCGTTGAACGCCCAAAGGGAACATGGTTCTGGCGTTCAAATGCCAGTAACAAATGGGGAGATGGCGTCTAACGCCACTCCAGCTTCTACCCCTGGCATTCAAATGCCAGTGGGTGATCAGTCACATACAAGTGCTGATAACAACCCTTCTAAAAAGGCTTCCCAACCCACTTCTGTAGGTAATAAACTTGCAACAACTAAGGTTGAGGAATACAAAGCCAAAATGCCTTATCCTCAAAAACTCCGCCAAGCGGAACAGGATAAGCAATTTACCCGCTTTGCAGACTATCTCAGGACTCTTGAAATAAAGATTCCGTTTGCAGAAGCAGTTGAGCAAATACCTTCTTATGCTAAGTTCATGAAAGAGATCTTAAGTCATAAGAAGGATTGGAGGGAAACTGAAAAAGTTTACCTCACTGAAGAATGCAGTGCAGTCATTCTGAAAAGCTTACCTGAGAAGCTTGAAGATCCTGGGAGCTTCATGATACCATGCACATTAGAGGGTACTTGTGCCAAGCAAGCTTTATGTGATCTTGGGGCAAGTATCAACCTAATACCTGCATCCACTATCAGAAAGCTTGGTTTAGCTGAAGAGATCAAACCAACCAAGATGTGTTTTCAACTTATTGATGGCTCCATTAAATACCCATCAGGAGTGATTGAAGACATGATTGTCAAGGTTGGGCCATTCGCCTTTCCTACTGACTTTGTGGTGCTGGAAATGGAGGAGCACAAGAGTGCAACTCTCATTCTAGGAAGACCTTTCCTAGCAACTGGCCGAACCCTCATTGATGTCCAAAAAGGGGAAGTAACCTTGAGAGTCAATGAGGAGGAGTTTAAGTTGAATGTTGTCAAAGCCATGCAACATCCAGACACCCCAAATGACTGCATGAGTGTGGATATTATTGACTCTCTGGTAAGAGAGGTCAATATGGCTGAGAGTCTCGAATCAGAGCTAGAGGACATCTTTAAAGATGTTCAGCCTGATTTGGAGGAATCAGAGAAGATAATAGAACCTCTGAAAATCCCTCAAGAAGAGGAGAAACATCCAAAACCCGAACTCAAACCATTACCACCATCCCTGAAATATGCATTTCTGGGAGAAGGTGATACCTTTCCTGTAATTATAAGCTCTACCTTAGAGCCACAGGAAGAGGAAGCACTAATTCAAGTGCTAAGGACACACAAGACAGCTCTTGGGTGGTCCATCAGTGATCTTAAGGGCATTAGCCCAGCCAGATGCATGCACAAGATCTTACTGGAGGATGACGCCAAACCAGTGGTCCAACCACAAAGGCGGCTGAATCCAGCTATGAAAGAAGTGGTGCAGAAAGAGGTCACTAAATTACTAGAGGCTGGGATTATTTATCCTATTTCTGACAGCCCCTGGGTGAGCCTTGTCCAAGTTGTCCCTAAGAAAGGAGGCATGACAGTGGTTCATAATGAAAAAAATGAACTGGTTCCTACAAGAACAGTTACAGGGTGGCGTATGTGCATTGATTATAGAAGGCTCAATACAGCCACCAGAAAGGATCATTTTCCTTTACCATTCATAGAAGAAAGACTAGCAAGTCATGAATACTACTGCTTCCTGGATGGATATTCAGGTTATAATCAAATTGCAGTAGATCCCCAGGATCAGGAGAAAACGGCATTCACATGCCCATCTGGAGTATTTGCATACAGAAGGATGCCATTTGGCCTGTGCAATGCACCTGCAACCTTTCAGAGGTGCATGCTCTCAATTTTCTCTGATATGGTGGAAAAATTCTTGGAAGTCTTCATGGATGACTTTTCAGTATTTGGAGACTCATTCAGCTCCTGCCTTAACCATTTAGCACTTGTTCTGAAAAGATGCCAAGAGACTAACATGGTTTTAAACTGGGAAAAATGTCACTTTATGGTGACTGAAGGAATTGTCCTTGGGCACAAAATTTTGAACAAGGGAATAGAGGTGGACCAAGCTAAGGTAGAAGTAATTGAAAAATTGCCACCACCTGCTAATGTTAAGGCAATCAGAAGCTTTTTGGGGCATGCAGGATTCTATAGGAGGTTTATAAAGGATTTTTCAAAAATCGCCAAACCTCTGAGCAACCTGCTAGCTGCTGACACGCCATTTATCTTTGATAAATAGTGTCTGCAGGCATTTGAGACTCTGAAAGCTAAAACAGCACCAATCATCTCTGCACCAGACTGGACATTACCATTTGAATTGATGTGTGATGCCAGTGACCATGCCTTTGGTGCAGTGTTAGGACAAAGGCATGACAAGCTTCTGCACGTCATTTATTATGCTAGCCGTGTTCTAAATGATGCACAAAAGAATTACACAACCACAGAAAAAGAGCTACTTGCAGTGGTTTACGCCATTGATAAATTCAGATCCTATTTAGTAGGATCAAAAGTGATTGTGTACACTGATCATGCTGCTCTTAAATATCTACTCACAAAGCAGGATTCAAAACCCAGACTCATAAGATGGGTATTGCTTCTGCAAGAGTTTGATATAGAAATAAGAGACAGAAAAGGGACAGAGAATCAAGTAGCAGATCACCTATCCCGAATAGAACCAGTGGAAGGGGCGTCCCTCCCTCTCACTGAGATCTCTGAAACCTTTCCGGATGAGCAACGTTTTGCCATCCAGGAAGTGCCATGGTTTGCAGACATTGCAAACTACAAGGCAGTGAGATTCACACCCAAAGAGTACAGTAGGGTGCAATCAAAGAAATTAATCACAGATGCAAAGTACTATCTTTGGGATGAACCATATCTCTTCAAGAGATGTGCAGACGGAGTAATCCGTAGATGTGTGCCTAAGGAAGAAGCGCAAAAGATTTTATGGCACTGCCATGGATCACAGTATGGAGGACATTTTGGAAGTGAGCGAACAGCCACAAGAGTCCTCCAAAGTGGCTTCTACTGGCCTACTCTCTATAAAGATTCCCGAGCATTTGTGCTTAACTGTGACAGTTGCCAAAGATCAGGCAACCTACCTCACAGTTATGCCATGCCTCAACAAGGAATCTTAGAGATTGAGTTGTTTGATGTATGGGGTATTGACTTCATGGGACCTTTCCCACCATCATACTCAAACACTTATATTCTGGTGGCAGTGGATTATGTATCCAAATGGGTGGAGGCTATTGCAACACCCACTAATGACACTAAAACAGTGTTAAAATTCCTCCAGAAACATATTTTTAGCAGATTTGGTATCCTTAGAGTATTAATCAGTGATGGGGGCACTCATTTCTGCAATAAACAGCTTTACTCTGCTCTGGTACGTTATGGAGTTAGCCACAGGGTAGCTACTCCATATCACCCACAAACTAATGGGCAAGCTGAAGTCTCAAATAGAGAACTTAAAAGAATCCTGGAACGAACTGTAATTAACCGTAGAAGGGATTGGGCAAGAAGCTTGGATGATGCTCTGTGGGCATACAGAACAGCATTCAAGACCCCCATAGGGACCTCTCCATACCAGCTTGTGTATGGAAAGGCATGTCACCTGCCAGTGGAACTGGAACACAAGGCCTACTGGGCAACCAGATTCCTGAACCTTGATGCCAAGTTAGCTGGAGAAAAACGATTGCTCCAGTTAAATGAGCTAGAGGAATTTAGACGCAATGCTTTCGAGAATGCAAAAATTTACAAGGAGAAAGCAAAAAGATGGCATGATAAGAAATTGTCATCCAGAGTCTTTGAGCCAGGGCAGAAAGTTCTGCTATTTAATTCAAGGCTCAAATTATTCCCCGGAAAATTAAAATCCCGGTGGAGAGGTCCATATGTAATTACAAGTGTATCACCATATGGATACATAGAACTTCAGGATAATGACTCTAACAAAAAGTTCATTGTTAATGGACAAAGAGTTAAACATTATCTTGAAGGTAATTTCGAGCAAGAATGCTCAAGACTGAGACTTAATTGAAGATCAGTAATAGTCCAGCTAATGACATTAAAGAAGCGCTTGCTGGGAGGCAACCCAGCCAATCACAAAATTTAATTTTATTCGTTTTTCAAAGATTTACAGGTAGATGCTAAAGTATCTTCAAAAGGTGAAATAGCAATTGGATGAAGTCACAGAGTTACAGGGAAATTTGGAAGCTTACTGGCGCGAAAAAGCCAGTAAGAAACAATTTGGGCGTTGAACGCCCAAAAGAAGCACCCACTGGGCGTTTAACGCCAGTAAGGGTAGCCATCTGGGCGTTAAACGCCAGAAAGGAGCATCTTCTGGGCGTTAAACGCCAGAAAGAAGCACCTTCTGGGCGTTTAACGCCAGACTGCTAGCATCCTGGGCGTTCAGAAAAACGCCCAGTGACAAAGGACTTCCTGGCGTTCAATGCCAGAAAGAAGCATCAGCTGGGCGTTGAACGCCCAGGAGAAGCAACAATTGGGCGTTAAACGCCCAAAACATGCATCGTTTGGGCGTTTAACGCCAGGATGGTGGGAGGAGGTAAAAATTCGTTTTTAATCCTAATTTTTCTAAATTTTTATGTTTCAAATCATGATTTCTTACATAAACATGTTCCAAATTGTCATCCATCATATCAAGTTAGTTTTCTAAAAACTCTGATTTCTAAAACTCCATGTTTCAAAAATATTAAATATATCTTAATCCATAAAAACAAATGGTCTTCCAATCCAATCCAACTCTTTTAAGTTTGTTTTCAAAACTCAATTTTTTAAAATCTTTTTCAAAATTAAAAATTCAGATATATCTTTTAATCATTAGTTAAATCTTTCTATTTTTAAACTATATCTTTTTCTTATCATATCTATCTTTTACAAATCATATCTTATATCTTATCTTTTACTATTTTCGAAAATTACCCACCCCCTCCCTATATATTGAATTCGGCGCCCCTCTCCTCATCACCATCCACCACTTGCTCTCCTCCTATCCCTCTTCTTTCTTTTCTTTTGCTTGAGGACAAGCAAAGCTCTAAGTTTGGTGTGTTTATCCGTGATCACAAAAACATACCCACTAAAGATCATGGCCCCTAGAGGAAAACAACCCAACCCAAGAGGCAAGAAAGAGAACACTCCAAAGCCACTTTGGAATCAAGGGAAGTTCTTAACTAAAGAACATTCAGACCATTACTACAAGATAATGAGTCACAGATCAGTGATCCCGGAAGTCAAATTCGATCTGAAAGAAGATGAATATCCGGAGATCCAAGAGCAAATTCGAAACAGGAATTGGGAAATTCTGACCAATCCTGAAACGAAAGTGGGAAGAAACATGGTTCAGGAGTTCTATGCTAATCTATGGCAGACAGACAGGCAAAGAATAATTGGAGCTGCTCTCTTTGACCATCGGACCATAGTCAGAGGAAAGATCATTCATACCAATTCTGACAAGATCTGGGAAGTATTTAAGCTTCCCCAACTGAAAGATGACCCAGACTCCTTTAATAGGAGAATGACGAGGGTCAATAAAGGGTTGGACAAGATTCTGGAGGATATATGCATCCCTGGAGCCAAGTGGACCACCAGCACGACTGGCATCCCAATTCAACTCAAAAGGGAAGATCTAAAACCAGTAGCTAGAGGTTGGCTAGATTTCATAGGGCGTTCCATATTGCCCACCAGCAACCGTTCTGAAGTCACTATTAAAAGAGCAGTAATGATTCACTGCATCATGTTGGGAAAAGAAATAGAAGTCCATCAGCTGATCTCATGTGAGCTATACAAAATAGCAAACAGGAATTCTAAGGACGCCAGATTGGCCTATCCGAGCTTAATTTCTATACTCTGCAAAGATGCTGGAGTAAAGATGGGAATAACAGAATATATCCTAATTGAAAAGCCAATTACTGGAATATCAATGGTCAGACAACATCAACAAGATGATTCAACCAAGAGGAGAGCACAAGAAGCCCTCCCAGAACTGCCTCAATTCGAATATTGGGAACATCTTGAGGCTTCTATTTCCAAATTGCAAGAAGCTATGGACCAAATAAAGGAAGAACAGAATAATCAAAGTAGCATGCTTTGCAAACTGCTCAAGGAACAGGAAGAGCAAGGGCGTGATCTAAGGGAGCTGAAGCGCCAAAAATTAATCCTTGAACAACACCCCACAGATTAGAGGAACATCTACTCCTCAAAACAACAGGTTGCTGAGTTCCAATTTTTCTGCTTTAGCCTAGTGATAGTATTATTATAGAAATTCACCTTAGGAGATATTTAGTAGTAATTAGTATGTCTATTTTGATTTTATTTCCAATTAAGCTATAATTTATTTTTCTCATCATCATCAGGCATGAATAAAGTAGTAGATTTTTTTTAGAATAAAGAAGTAATCTATATTTTTCGAGTTCTCAATAATAAAAATTATAATTAATTATATGTGGTGGCAATACTTTTTGTTCTCTGAATGAATGCTTGAACAGTGCATAATTTGTACTTTGAATTTGATGAATATTGGCTCCTGAAAGAATGAGGAACACGAAAAATATTATTGATGATCTGAAAAATCATGATATTGATTCTTGAAGCAAGAAAAAGCAGTAAAAAAAGAGAGAGAGAGAGAAGGAGCAATAGAAAAAGCCACGAGCCCTTAAAACCAAAAGGCAAGGGTAAAAAGGATCCAAGGCTTTGAGCATCAATGGATAGGAGGGCCCAAGGAAATAAAATCCAGGCCTAAGCGGCTAAACCAAGCTGTCCCTAACCATGTGCTTGTGGGATGCAGGTCCAAGTTACAAACTTGAGACTGAGTGGTTAAAGTCGTGATCCAAGGCAAACAGCGTGTGCTTAAGAGCTCTGGACACCTCTGACTGGGGACTTTAGCAAAGCTAAGTCACAATCTGAAAAGGTTCACCTAGTCATGTGTCTGTGGCACTTATGTATCTGGTGGTAATACTGGAAAACAAAGTGCTTAGGGCCACGGCCAAGACTCATAAAATAACTGTGTTCAAGAGTCAACATACTACACTAGGAGAGTCAATAATACTATCTGAATTCTAAGTTCCTATGGATGCCAATCATTCTGAAATTCAAAGGATAAAGGGAGATGCCAAAACTGTTCAGAAACAAAAAGCTACAAGCCCCGCTCATCTAATAAGGATCTGAGCTTCATTTAAAACTCTAAAATATTATTACTTCTTAATTTCTTTTAAAACCTATTTTATTTATCTAGTTGTTTGAGGACAAGCAACAGTTTAAGTTTGGTGTTGTGATGAGCGGATATTTTATACGCTTTTTGGGGGTAATTTCATGTAGAATTTAGGATGTTTTAATTAGTTTTCAGTAGAATAATATTAGTTTTTAGGCAAAAATCATATTTCTGGACTTTACTATGAGCTTGTGTGTTTTTCTGTGATTTCAGGTATTTTCTGGCTGAAATTGAGGGAGCTGAGCAAAAATCTGAGTTAGGCTGAAAAAGGACTGCTGATGCTGTTGGATCCTGACCTCCCTGCACTCAAAATGGATTTTCTGGAGCTACAGGAGTCCAATTGGCGCGCTCTCAACGGCGTTGGAAAGTAGACATCCAGCGCTTTCCAGCAATATATAATAGTTCATACTTTGCGCGAAGATAGACGACATAACTTGGCGTTGAACGCCAAGTACACGCTGCTGTCTGGAGTTAAACGCCAGAAATACGTCATGATCCGGAGTTGAACGCCCAAAACACGTCATAACTTGGAGTTCAACTCCAAGAAAGGACTCAACTCGTGGATAGCTCTAGTCCCAGCCCCAGCACACACCAAGTGGGCCCCAGAAGTGGATTTCTGCACCAATTATCTTAGTTTACTCATTTTTTGTAAACCTAGGTTACTAGTTTACTATTTAAACAACTTTTAGAGACTTATCTTGGACCGGATGACATTTTCAGATCTAAAGTACATACTTTTTGACGGCATGAGTCTCTAAACTCCATTGTTGGGGGTGAGGAGCTCTGCAGCGTCTCGATGATTTAATACAATTCCTTTGTTTTCCATTCAAACACGCTTGTTCTTATCTAAGATGTTCATTCGCGCTTAATTATGGAGAAGGTGATGATCCGTGACACTCATCACCTTCCTCAATCCATGAACGTGTGCCTGACAACCACCTCCGTTCTACATCAGATTGAATGAGTATCTCTTAGATTCCTTAATCAGAATCTTCGTGGTATAAGCTGGATTGATGGCAGCATTCATGAGAATCCGGAAGGTCTAAACCTTGTCTGTGGTATTCCGAGTAGGATTCTGGGATTGAATGACTGTGACGAGCTTCAAACTCCTGAAGGCTGGGCGTTAGTGACAGACGTAAAAGAATCAATGGATTCTACTCCAACCTGATTGAGAACCGACAGATGATTAGCCGTGCTGTGACAGAGCATAGGAACGTTTTCACTGAGAGGATGGGAAGTAGCCACTGACAACGGTGACACCCTACATAGAGCTTGCCATGGAAGGAGCCTTGCGTGTGTTGAAGGATTTCAAGGAAGAGTTGAAGTCAGAGGACAAAGCATCTCCAAAACTCCAACATATTTCTCATAACTGCACACTAAGTAACGCTTTGATTCTCTCTTATTTTTCTTACAATTTTAAATACTTTGACTTCTTAAAATTAAATCCAAATAACTTCATTGGCCTCCTGACTAAGACTAATAAAATAAACATTGACTGCTTCAAACCAATAATCTCCGTGGGATCGACCCTTACTCACGTAAGGTATTACTTGGACGACCCAGTGCACTTGCTGGTTAGTTGTGCGAATCACAAATTCGTGCACCACTAGCCATGTGCTAAATGATGCACAAAAGAATTACACAACTACAGAAAAAGAGTTATTAGCTGTAGTGTATGCATTTGATAAGTTTATGTCTTATTTAATTGGTTCTAAGGTTATTGTTTATACTGACTGTTCATACCCTGGGTCAAGCTACGCGACCCGGGCCAACTGAAGACACGAGCGATCGACCTCTTCAGGTTGGTCACCACCGACCTTCCTAAAAGAGTTCGGTCAAATCACTATAGAGGCCCAAGCAGGCCCAAACCAAGAAACAAAGCCAACTCTAAAGGTGGCTAGGCCCCTAAAAAGATAAGGTGGTTCACCTAAAAGATAAGATAAGATAACTATCTTATCTCAAGGAAGGCCACTCAACACTACTATAAATACACTGGAGCACCGAGGTATAACTCATACTCTGATTCTACACAAAATCTTGCCTAAATCACGTGCTAACTTAAGCATAGGAGTCTCTTGCAGGTACCACCACCCTCCAGTGACAAAGGATTAGCAGCACCGCCAAGTCTAACAGGTCGGACACGACAGCTCTGGCCGTAACAACAGATCTCATCCGAGATCGACCTTCAGTTTCAGGTAACCCTCAGAACATTGGCGCCGTTGCTGGGGAACCTGGAAGTCATTCCATCATCATGGTAGACAACCTTGACAACGACCACAATTCTAATTTGGAAAACAGGACGCCGCATAAGAACGCGGACATCACACCGAAAGATACACCTTAACAAAACAGAAGCAAGTATTCTCCAAATACAGAAATTTTAGATGCCCTTCGAGAATAGTAGGAATGTCTCAAGCAACGTGAATAAGAGGCCGAACACCAGTGCGAAGCTAAAAGAGATCTCCGGAGAGAAACAAGATGACGTCGAGGGTTAGAGGACAAGCTCCTAAAGCTCGAGGCTAACCTTAAAACCAAAACCATTTGATCCGGTCATGAAGACAGCTCCCACAAAGATCAAGATCCATTCACCAAGAGACCATGAAAGCTAAAGTCCCAAAGGACTTCAAAGCTCCTGACATGACTCCATACGATGGTACATCGGATCTAAGCCATCATCTTAGCAATTTCAGAAGTAGGATATATCTCACGGATGCCTGATGTGAGATTTTTATGCCAGTATAGAAATTATCAATAAGTTCAATTGTGAGTATAGTCTAACCGACATGCAAATTTCACATCAAACAATTCTAAAATCTATAACCGATAGTATTAGTCATGAGTCGTCTTCCCTAGGAATTGCCTTAGAATGCACATCATTGATTAGGAAGCCTTTTGTGGTTTTGAGAGTTTGGTTTAAGAATTTTAGCAAACAATAATGAACAACAATCAATCAAGATAAAAGCCTTGGCTAAGGGTGAGCATTGGAAGTTCCATCATTATAGCTTCCATCAATTGTGACAACAATCAATCATTGCTTCTCTTAGTTAACCTCTAATCATGGAGAAAAGTCAAGTGAAAGTAATTATCTTGAGGCACAAGTTCTAATGAAGTTTAGCTCTAGTGGCCTACAAGTTAATTAACAATTCTCAATTGATAGTCAACAATTGATACTAACTATTCAAGTGTTTCAACCACTCAACCCCTAAGCCAAGAAAGAAGAATCTACTCCATAGCTAGGGTTGTCATTTCCTCAAATAATTGGTGAGCAATAGTAAGAGACATTATGAAATCAAGAAAAGGAATTGAATTCAAGCTATCTAATTCACATCAAACATCAACAATCAAATAATTGAATAAAATTCCTTACTTCTTTAATCAAAATCAAAATAACAAAGTCACAAACCAAAGATCCAAAGTGAATGAATCAAAAGAACACTAATTGAGAGTAGAAGAATTAGATCTACAACTTGAATCAAAGTAGAAGTGAATTAGCAATTGATCTTACCAAAGGAATCCAAGAGAAATTGGAATGGAGAGAGCAAAATCTTAGAGAGAGGTGAGAGTTTCTCTCTCTACAAAATGTAACTAACTAAGAAAATATCTAAAATGTGTGTAAAATGAGTGAATGGATGCGGATCCATCAATCTTTGGTCCTCTTATGCTTTTTCTACCAGAAATTCTGCTCCAAATAGGGTCTGTAACTGCTCTGAAATCGCTGGTCACGTTTTCTCTTTAAAAATCACGTGCGGCATCGACGCATACATGTCCCTGGAGCTTTACAATCCACGTGCACGCGTCAAGCGTGCGTGTGCGTCCATGAGGTTCAGGCTTATCCATGCAAATACGCAGACTTCTGGCTTTGGCTTCTTCGCGCCAATCTTGGTAGTGCGCATCCACGCGTACGTGCAAGGCACGTGCACGCGTTGCTGCTCTAAACTCCAAAGCTCCATTTTCCATGCTCCCTTCCTTTATGCATGCTTCCTCCCTCTCTTCCAAGCCATCCTTGCCCTATAAGCTCTGAAATCACTTAACAAACAGATCACGACATCGAATGGTAATAGAGGAGGGTTAAAAGATATCTAATTTGATGTAAAAGAAGCATGTTTTCATCCATGAAGCAAAGTTGAGAAAGGAACACAAAATCATGCATTTTTATATGGATAAGTGTGAAGGACCATTGATAAAACCCTAAAAAATTCATACAAGATAAACCCTAAAGATGGGGTTTATCAACCTCCCCACACTTAGACTATAGCATGTCCTCATGCTAAAGAAAAGCAAAAGACCAAAGGACTACAATAGAATGAGATTCATGAAATGTAATCTATCTATATGAATGCAACTAAGATGAGTGTTATTATCTACTTGGTCACAAGCAAATCCATCTTTCAAGAGCATATATAAGCACGTAGGGCAAAATGATGAGCAATGCATGAATTCTACCAAATTTAATCATCAAAGTGAAATACTCACAACTTGCATGAAGAACGTTTGTGAGGGCCGGGAACAAGGAATTGGGCTTCGAACCCTCACCAGAAGTGTTTTCACTTTATTCGCTCAATGTATAGGGTTAATCACTCAATTCTCCTCTATTTCATGCTTTCCAAAATTTGTTCTTCCTCTAACAATCAACAATTATTATATGCATGCATACATTTATCATGAGGTCTTTCCTTAGGTTGTAATGGGGCTAGGGTCAAGGTAGGGTTATATATTTGGCTAAGTGGACTAAAATTTGAGTTCTTTGATTAACCTAAGCTTCCCACCTAACCTATATAACAGCTTATACAATTATGTACTAACCTAACTACCCATTCCTCACTTTTTCACATACTCATGCATTCACTTTTGATCACTACACATATGCATTGATTGTTATTGAGTCATACTTTGGGGCATTTTGTCCCTTTTTCCTTTCTTTCTTTTCTCTTTTCTTTTTCTTTTCCTTCTATTTTTTTTCATTATTCATTCTTTTTCTTTTCTTTTTGTTTTTCTCTTCTTTTTGTTTTTCTTGTTAATGCATACAATCTACATTTTTAGTCAACACATGAGTACGTATCCACTTTCCAATATTTTTAACATAAACAACAACATGCTCTTACCTCAACCAATATCCCCCCATTTCCCCGCACTCGAATAACACACACAACTAGCCTAAGTTAATCAAAGATTCAAATAAGGACATTCATGGTTTTCTGCTTTTGGCTTGTAATATGCTAAAATTAAGAATAAGTGGGTCAAGCATAAGCTCGAAGTTGGTTACAAAGGTTGTTATAAGGTAAGGCCATTTGGGTAAGTGGCTAAGCGAAATGATGGCCTCAATCATATACATGCATTCATACATACAACAATAGACATATAGAGTCAAACAAATTAAGGATCACAATCATAGAGAGAGAACAATGCACATAAGAAGGAAGATAAGTGGCTATAAGATGTAGCCACGTAATTAGGCTCAAAACTCACTTGCTTGTGTTCTCAACTCAAAATCCATATTCCAAATTACATTCTTTAAACAAGCTTAGCATTAAAAATTTTCAAAATTGGTAGGGTTGCCCTAAAACTCTAGTTTCTTAGGAAAGAAGTCATTACTCTAACCAAGTAGACCTTAACAAGACAAAACCATCATGCAAATGGTGAAAGAAAAAAACAAAAACCTAATCATGCAATCTATCCTAATTAGAAAAAGGGATTTAAAGTTTATTCGGGTGTTACCTATGGAGATCGGTCGACCGACCTCCCTACACTTAAAACTTAGCACGGTCCTCCGTGTTATGAGTGATGCGCAATGGACGATCAGCTCTGGAATGTCCATCATCTCCCTCATCATTGGTATCTTCACTTGAGGTTGCGGTAGATTTGGAGATATCCGGTTCCTCCATAGGTGGGGTAACAAAACTTAAAAGCCTCTTCACATAAGCACATCGGCGTTGGTTTCGCCGTTCATAATGATCTATCTTCTTGTGAAGTTCCTCAATGCGTTGGTGGGGTGATCTTGGTGGTGCGGATGAAGCAGTGGAGACGCCCGCGAGGATGGCTATGTCAAGCTTACCGGTGTCTGCTGGAGGCTTGAGATATCTCCTGGTCGGAACAACATTACCATCAACCAGGATCATGGCTCTCCGATCCTTAGTCTCTCAGGAGACACCTGCCGCGGCAACTAACTCCGTCACTAAAGCGGGGAAGGGTAAGTTCCCTTTGGCATGGAACATCCCATGGCTTGACAGATGATAGATGGGATGTTGACCGGTTTCTCGGTAAGAATGCACCAAATCAATAAGGCTAGCTCGGTGGTGATGGATTACCCATGGGTGCTTGGGAGCACATAATGGGCTAAGATTTGGGCCCATGCCTGAGCCTCTATAGTGAGATAACATGCGTCAATACCCTTGGGCTGGGGTCTCATCCTCCCTCGGATCCAAACCGCTTCGGGTATGGCGATGACCTGGAGAATGGCATCCCAATCAAAATCATATTCACAACGTGCCGATAAGACCTCTTGGTAAGCGTCAATCCTATCCGCTAATGGCCCGGTCCTAATAATAGCTTCCTCCGTGATGGGAACTTGCTTCCGACGCACAAAAACTGATACAAGAGAAGGTGAGTGGTAGTTGGAGTAAAACTCCACTACCCAGGATAGGTTGGCCTCCTTTGGTTATCTCATGAGAAACCTCATTGCCGCCGCTCGATGTGGGGCATCACGAACGGAACAACATGAGCCGGAGGGGCAAGAAGAGGCTCCGCGTGATAGTTCCTTTCAATTATCATGGGGTAGACAAGCTCACAGTACCGGTTGAGGAACTTGGTTTGATCCCTCAGAGGGTTATCCTTTTCTAGTGCATCAATATTAACAATGCTCTTTTCCTTCTTGAGGAGGGGCTTAGTCGTAGGTGCTTGGTGCACCCTATTGGTGGGTCCTTGAGGTGCCTTCTTTGTGGCCGGTTTCTTCGGCGTCTTTCTCTTATCCTTCTTGATGACCATCCTATAAAAGTGGTAAAGGAAGAGACATTAAACTCAAAGAGACACTCATAAATGGTAATCATGCAAGTGAAGAAGAAGGCCATAAGAGAATAAATGTCTCAGGTACATGACAGCTGCAACATGTAACTAAGACAACAATGGTCACAATGGCAAGTTATTAGCATGTGATGCAAGAGTGATATAAGCATGCAAATAAGAGGCATGAGAAGCATATACTCAAACATTAATAACAAGAAGCAAGTCATAAGGGTTGAGCATGTGAATAGGGAGTATGAAGAGAAATAGGCTCAATGCACATAGGAATAAGCAAGTGAGTGAGAAAGGGCACTAAGTGGAAAGTATTAGGTGAAATTTGAAAGAAAAGCTTATATGTGCCTTTCATCAAACACTTAGTGTGCAACCCTTAAGCAACATACAAATAGAGGTAATGCAACAATGTAGCATCTCACAAAGCATCAACAATCATCATAAAGCACCACATATTGCAAGGAAATCAAATACAACAATTGAACTCACTAATGCAAGAGAAATCTCTACCCACAACACCCATGAAAAATTGTAAAAGGAAAGAAAAGCAAACAAACATGTAAGCATGAATAAGAAATTAACTAAGAAAGAAAGCAAGAAAATGCAACTAAAAGAAGAAAGAGAAAGAAGTAGAACCAAGAAAAAGGATAGGTAAGAGTACCTTGAGAAGGAGAAGATGGTAATAGGGAATATGGGTGAGAGAAGAGGAGAAGAAAAGTGGAGAAAGGGAAGAGAGAGAAAAGTGTGGGACCGCCGGAAGTGGTGGTCATCGGTGATTAGTGTTGCCAGTGAGAGGGGTTGAGAAGGGTGGTAGGAGTAGTTGAAGAGGGGGTTGGAGTAGAGAAAGAAGATGGGAGTGGAAAGAAGGGGAGAATGGTTTGAAAAAGGCGTGCTGAGGTGTTTTCTGCGTCGTAGCATCGATGCGCGCACGCCATCCATGCATACGCGTCGCGTACACGTTGATGGGAAGAAGACAGCAAGGATGCAGAAGCGTCTCCCACGCGTAGCAAAACAAAGAGGGGCGCGTACGCTCCAGGTGCACGCACGCGTGAGTGGTAGTTGTGCTAGTGGCACAATACAGGCCTAAAACTTGCTTAACTCTCGGGAAAAATGTACCAAGAGTTGGCTGCAGTAGGATTGATGCGTACGCACACGGTGCGTGCATGCGTGGATTGGTAGAGAGCAGAGGGATGTGCAAGCGGCATGTACGCCTGCGCGTCAGTGGGGGTTGTGCTACTAGCATAGTGTTGGCGTAATGGTTGTGCAACTCTCGGGAAAATTGTACCAAGAGTGCGAGTGGCACGATCGGCACGGACTCGTCATGCACGCTCACGTGTCGATCTGTAAAGTAACAGAAGGATGCATACGCGCCAGGTGCGCGCACGCATGAGCAGCGTTAGGCGCAAGGCATAATGTCTGCCCAGAGTTTGCCTAACTTTCGGGAAAGATGTACTAAGGGTGCAGATGGTGCCATCGACGCAGACGCGTCCAGCACGTGCACGCGTAGGTTGCGCGCTCAGAAGCTTGGATGCGTACGTGCCAGGTGGGCGCACGTGTGAAGGGCGTCAGGCGTGGAGCTCAGTGTTGGCTCAATTCTCGCATAACTCTCTAGATTTTTGTACCATGAGTTGCGAGGGCCATCGACGCGGACGCGTCTAGCACGCGTACGCGTGGACCCCTCCCCCCTGGTCCCCTTTTTTTTCTCATAGGCATGAAGAAATGCATTCTTATCACAAATTCAGTAGGCAAGTAAACCAAAGGGAACAAAAACTCCCAAAATACCATGCAATACCTAAAAATGGGGTGTGTTCCTCTACTTATCAATATTCCTACTTAAGGTCAAATGCAAATCTTCATGAACAACTTATCTAGAGCAACCAAAATCAAATCTATCCAAACAATTCTATAGCTAAGGTAGATCTTACCATGGTGGGGTGTCTCCCACCTAGAACTTTTGTTTAATGTCCTTACGTTGGACTTTCACTAGCTTAATTTTCTTTGTCATGAGATGCATCTTCCAAAAGGAATATCTCAAGCTCCTTGTTTCTTTTCAACTTTTCATCATGATACAACCTTAGACGATGTCCATTAACCTTGAAGATTTTGGAACTTGATGGATCGCGCAAATGATAGACCCCATAAGGTTCCGCATTTTCTACTTAATAGGGTCCTTCCCATCTTGACCTTAGTTTTCCAGGCAACAATCTTAATCTTGAATTGTAGAGAAGGACTAGGTCGCCGGCTCTAAATTCTCTTCTTCTTATACTCTTGTCATGCACGGCTTTCATCTTCTCCTTGTAAAGTCTAGAGTTCTCATAGGCTTCTAACCTCAAACACTCCAATTCCACTAATTTTAGCTTTCTCTCAATTTCGGCCCTTTCCAAGCTTGAATTGCACTCCTTAGTGGCCCAATATGCTTTATGCTCTACCTCCACCGGTAAGTGACAAACTTTGCCATATACCAATCGAAAGGGGCTCATGCCAATCGATATCTTGTACGCCGTTCGGTAGGCCCAAAGCACATCGAAAAGCTTAGCACTCCAATCTTTTCTATTAGGCTTCACAATCTTTTCCAAGATGCGCTTAATCTCCCGATTGGAAACCTTGGCTTGGCCGTTCGTTTGTGGGTGGTAGGCAGTGGCTACTTTATGTATGATGCCATATTTCTTCATGAGTCCTTCCATTCTCTTATTGCAAAAATGTGAACCTTGGTCACTCACAATTGCTCGTGGCAACCCAAAGCAACAAATTATGTTATTCCTCACAAAAGAAAGGACTACATTAGCATCATCCGTCCAGGTGGGTATCACTTTTACCCATTTGGACACATAATCAACGGCAAGTAGAATGTAGAGAAAGCCATTAGAATTTGGGAATAGCCCCATGAAGTCAATACCCCACACATAAAAAATCTCACAAAATAGCATGGTTTGCTGGGGTATTTCATCCTTCGTGGAGATATTACCAAATCTAAGATATTGAGAACAAGATTTACAAAAGAGAGTGGAATCCTTGAAAAGAGTTGGACACCAAAATCCACAATCTAGGATTTTTCTTGCCGTCCTTTGAGATCCATAATGACCACCTCTTTCAGAGGAGTGGCAAGCTTCCAAGATTGATTGGAATTCGGTTTGTAGAATGCACCTCCGAATTACTTGATCCGCACCACATCTCCAAAGGTATGGGTCATCCCACACATAGTATTTGGATTCGCTTTTTAGCTTATCCTTTTGATGCTTGGAGAGATTAGGAGGGAAGGTGCGGGAGACCAAGTAATTGGCTATTGGTGCGTACCAAGGAATGACTTCCGAGATTGCTTGCAAGCCCTCAAAGGGAAATAAATCATCAAAAGGAGTGGAATCGCCATTTGTATGTTCAACGCAACTTAAGTGATCTGCCACTAGATTTTGCGAACCACTCCTATCTTTGATTTCCAAGTCAAATTCTTGCAATAATAAAACCCATCTAATCAATCTCGGTTTCGATTCCTTCTTAGCCAACAAATATTTTAATGCCGTATGATCCGAGTACACTACCACCTTAGAGCCATGTAAATAACCTCGGAATTCATCCAAAGCAAAAACAATAGCCAATAGCTCTTTCTCGGTGGTAGTATAATTAGATTGTGCTCCATCCAATGTTTTTGATGCATAGGCTATGACATATGGATTCTTACCCTCGCGTTGTGCTAATGCGGCTCCCATCGCATAGTTTGAAGCATCACACATTATTTCGAATGGCCGACTCCAATCCGGCCCTTTCACGATGGGAGCTTGGGTCAATGCAACCTTAAGCTTGTCAAAAGCCTCCATGCATTCTTCACTTAGGTAAAATTCAATGTCTTTTTGCAACAATCGAGATAGTGGCAAGGCTACCTTATTAAAGTCCTTTATAAATCATCGGTAAAAACCTGCATGTCCAAGGAACGAACGGACTTCCCTCTCTGAGGAGGGGTAAGGCAAGCTATATATAACATTGATCTTTGTTGGATCTACTGAAATACCATCTTTGGAAACAATATGTCCTAAAACAATGCCTTATCTAACCATAAAATGACACTTCTCAAAATTTAAGACAAGGTTTGCTTTAGTGCATCTTTCCAAAACTTTCTCAAGGTTATCCAAGCAATGATCAAAAGAGTCCCTGTAGAAACTAAAGTCGTCCATGAATACTTCCATGCATTGCTCTAGAAAATCCACAAATATGCTCATCATGCACCTTTGGAAAGTTGCCGGTGCATTGCATAAGCCAAATGGCATACGCTTATAGGCATAGGTTCCAAAGAGGCAAGTAAATGTAGTTTTTTTCTTGGTCGTCTAAAGCAATGTGTATTTGGAAGTACCTCGAATATCCATCTAGAAAATAGTAATGAGATTCACCAGATAACCGATCTAGCATTTGATCGATAAACGGTAGTGGAAAATGATCCTTTCTAGTGGCCGTGTTCAATCGTCGGTAGTCAATGCACACTCGCCATGTGTTTTGCACCTGTGTAGCTATGAGCTCCCCATTTTCTTTCTTGATGGTGGTCACCCCGGACTTCTTTGGCACAACTTGGACGGGACTTACCCATTCACTATCCAAAATGGGGTAGATGATGTCCGCTTCTAATAACCGGGTGACTTCTTTTTTCACAACCTCTAAAATTATAGGATTTAGTCGCCTTTGAGGTTGTTGAACGGGTCTAGCTCCTTCCTCTAGGAATATTCGGTGCTCGCATACTTGGGGGCTTATGCCCACTAGATTTGCCAAGCTCCAACCTATGGCCCTTTTGTTCTTCCTCAAAACATGGAGCAATTTTTTTCTTCTTGTTGAGGATTGAGTTCCCTTGCAATAATCATCGAGAACTTGTGGGCTTCATCAAGGTAGGAGTACTTTAGGTGGGGCAGTAGTGGCTTCAATTCCACATTTTGTTCTTGACTTGACACTTGAACTTCCGGTGGTTCCGGATAGGGTGAGGTGTTTTCTTCACTTGGTTCTTCAATCATACTCTTCTCATCCATCTTTGCGTAATGCACTTCGGCCACAATGTTGTCAACTAAGTCACACCGGAATATGGAATGCTTTTTCGATGGGTGCCTCATTGCTTCATCTAAGCTAAAACTTACGACTCTTCTGTCGACCTCAAATGAATAAGTTCCCAAGTGGGCATCCAATTTGAATTTAGAAGTCTTTAAAAATGGCCTCCCAAGTAGGATGGATGATGTCCTTTCGGATTCACTTGGTGGCATCTCAATGATATGAAAATCAATCGGGAATATCAAACCCTTTATGTTTACCAACACATCTTCCACAATACCCATCACAGTTATTATGCTTTTATCCGCTAAGACAAACCTTGACACCGACCGCTTCAACGGTGGTAGCTTCAATATATGGTAAACGGAAAGAGGCATAATACTAACACATGCACCAAGATCACACATACAATCAATGAATTGAACACAATCTATGGTACAAGTAACCATGCACGGGCCCAGATCACCATATTTTTCCGATAATGCTCCCATCAAAGCCGAAATAGAACTCCCTAAAGGAATAGTTTCTAACTCATGGATTCTATATTTGTTTATACATAAGTCCTTAAGAAACTTTGCATATTTAGGTACTTGATGGATAGCATCAAAGAGAGGGATTGTTACCTCAACTTTCTTGAACATTTCCACTATTTTGGGGTCAAGTTCCACACGCTTCTTAGCTTTCCCCGCTAGTGTAGGAAATGGGATTGGTTGAGCAATTTCTTCTTTCACAACCTTCTCATCTTTGGCGGCTTCACTTCTTGGTTGAGGGCTTTATCTTAAACTATCTCTTGTGCCTCATCTTCCTCTTCAACTTCTTCTATCTCAATTCCCTCCTCATCTTGAGTGACTATTATTGGGCTTGGTCCCTTTGGCCTCTTTTCTTGCAATTTAGTTTTGAACCTCAAGGTAATGGCATTAATTCCACCCTTAGGGTTGGCTAGAGGTTGAGAGGGGATGGCACTAGAACTAGAAGCTTGAGGAGTGAAGGTAGAGGGTGGTTCCAAGTGGGCTACAAGGGCTTGAAAAGTGGATGTAAGACCGGTGAGACTAGATGTGAGTGTATTTTGAAGTTCTCTTTGTCCTTGGAGGATGGAACGGAGGCTCTCATCTTGGTTGGGAGGGGAAGGATAGGTGAGTTGGGGATTTTGTGATTGGTTGGGTTGAGGTGGTTGTCTTTGGTGTGATGGTTGGTAGATTTGGTAGTTTTTTCCTTGGTTTTGTTGAGGGTATGGTTGGTTTTGTGAGTATCAGTTTTGTGAATTGTTGTTGTTCTATCTTTGGTTGCCTCCATTGTCTCTACCCCTTTGTTGATAATTGTCTCGTCACCCTTGGTTGGCATTATCTCTCCAACCTTGGTTATAATTGCTACCCCCTTAATTGTAATTGCTTCCTTGTTGAGGATACCCTTGGTTGAAATTGCCCCCTTGTTGGTAGAATCCTTGATTCGGGTGGTCATAGAAATTATGGGTAGTCGTGAGGGTATTGTCTTCTTAGAGGTTTGGACACTCATCCGTGTAATAAGAGTAACAAGAGCAAATCCTGCACACACGTTAGAGAACCAATTGTTGACTTGATTGGTGTCGAGGGGATGGAGGTTGAGATTATTGTTGAGGTTTTTGTTGTTGGCCAAGTTGGAGTTGCTTAAGAATGCTTGTCATCTCACCCAAGGATTTGGCAAGGGCAGCGGTCTCACTACTAGAAGATACTTCATTTACGGTCTTTGGATAGTAGGTCCTCCGTCTAGCATGTTGAGTGGACTCGGCCAAGTCGGTAATGAGTTGCCATGCCTCCTCTGCCGTCCTATACTTTGACAAAGAACCATTTCTTGAAGCATCCAATAGAGTCTTGTCTTGTGGTCTCATTCCTTGACACACATAGCTAAGCAAAACTTGATTATCAATCATGTGGTTGGGATATGAATCTAGAAGCTTGCGAAAGCACTCCCAATACTCGTATAGAGTTTTCGTATCGCCTTGGACAATGCATGAGATCTCTATTTTTAGCTTGTCCGTTGCTTCCGCGAGAAGGAATTTATATAGGAACTCCCTTCTAAGCAAGTCCCAATCGGAAACAACCTCACTAGGTATAGTGTAGAACCACTACTTGGCTCTTCCCTCAAGAGAGAATGGGAAGGCAAACAACCATATGCCAACCTCGTTGGATCCTTCTCACCTAGTTGTTGAGCACACACCGTGAAAGTCCTCGAGGTATCTAATAGGATCTTGTGCGGGAAGTCTATGGAACTTTGGTAAAAGATTGATCAAGACGGTCTTAAGTTCAAAGTTTGCATTCATGTTTAGGTGAAGCACATGAAGAAGTTGGAGAACAAAGTCCGGTGCACCCGTTTCCTTGAGAGTCACTCTCCATGGAGCAGTGACAAACCACTATTTTATGGTTTATATTGTGTATAATTATGTGGTTTTATCATGATCCTTACCCACTTATTCATTAATTTAGCATGCATTTATATTTCCTTCCTAGAATTATTACATGGTTGAAAACTGCTTCCTAGAGACTTTTTATTATGCATTTTAGTTCTCCTTTATCCCATTCGATGCCATGACCTGTGTGTTAAGTGTTTCAGGCTTTATAGGGCATGGATGAGTTGGAGATTGGAAGGGAAGCTAGCAAAAATGGAAGGAACACAAGAAATTGAGGAGACAACCAGCGAGAAGTGACGCGGCCGCATGGCTCACGCGTTCGCGCGGAAGAGGAGAAATCGCGGTGACGCGGCCGCATGGCTCACGCGACCGCATGGAAAGGAAAAGCAAAAGTAACGCGGAGGCGTGGACGATGCGAACGCGTGGCACAGAAAAACGCAAATGACGCGTCTGCGTGGACGACGCGATCGCGTGACATGCACGATCTGCACAATCTGCAGATTTCGCTGGGGGCGATTTTGGGCCCTGTTTTAACCCAGTTCTCGGCCCAGAACAGCAGACTAGAGCCAGAGGACATGCAAAAACGAAGAACAACATTCATTCTACACAGTTTTGAGTTTTTAGATCTAGTTTTACTCCTCCTCTAGGTTTTCTCTCTACACAATTGATACTCTTAGGATATTATTTTTCTACTATTTTTGCATTGGGATATTGAGAAGAGTCATTACCTCATCAAGACTTCGTTATTCTAGTTCGTTTTCTTTACTTGGCTTTACTCTTCCAGGTCCTTTGCTTTGTTAATTTTACCATTGGAATATTATTAGGATTTATTCAATATAAGGATTATTCTTATTTTAATTGGATTATTTTTTAATTTCTAATTACAATGTCTTTCTTTAATTTCTTCTCATATGTTATGAATTTTACATTCACAATGAGCGAGTAGTTCCCTAACTTGATGGGGAGTTGATTGAAAGGAACCAATTGAGTTGGAAGGCTTGAAAGAGAGATTGTAATTGGGTTTACTGTTGGATTGCCTTCTAGTCACTAACACCAATCCCTTTTGATTAAGTGGGTTGCAATTTGTGAACAGACGTAGCATTCCAACCTGTTTGATTTTCCTTTGCCTAGTAAAGGATAACAAAACAGAATAACTTTTAATTATCAATTAATCTTGAGAGCATTCAAACTATAATAGGGATTCCAACTAATCAACTCCCAGTCAAGGCTTTTATTTACATTATTCAAATTCATCAATTTAATTTCCTGTTATTCAACTCAAACCTTTTTGAAAACATCTGATTAATAAAATAGCACACCTTTCTGCAACTCGTTGGGAGACAACCTGGGATTCATACTCCCAGTATTTAAAATTTGAATTTCTGTGACATATTTCTAAATTGATAAGTGGATTTCCAGTGAGTTAAGAGCTATACTTGCAACGTACACATTTTAATAATTTTTAATGGGCAAGACGAGGTGTCAAATAGAGAGATAAAGCGTATCTGGCAAAAGATAGTCAAACCTCATAGAAAAGACTGGAGCACCAGGCTGCAAGATGCACTATGGGCATACAGGACAGCATACAAAACATCCATTGGAATGAGCCCTTTCCGCTTAATTTATGGAAAAGCTTGTCATCTCCCAGTTGAAGTAGAGCACAGAGCCTTTTGGGCAGTCAAGGAGTGCAACATGGGAATTGAGCAAGCTGGAGCTGAAAGGAAGTTGCAACTGCAAGAACTGGAGAGCCTTCGCCTAGAAGCTTATGAGAACTCAAGAATATACAAGGAAAAGATGAAGGCTGTACATGATCAGCACATTAGGAGGAAAGAGTTCCAACCTGGGGATTTAGTCCTCCTTTACAAATCTCGACTAAGACTCATGCCAGGCAAGTTGAGATCGAGATGGGAAGGTCCATACAGAGTCGAGAAGGCCGAACCATACGGCGTTTATCACCTAAGCCACCCTTCACACTCTGAACTTATTAAAGTTAATGGACAACGTCTGAAGCTGTACCATGGAGAGAAGCTGCAGAAAAATAAGGAGCTTGAGATCTTCCTCTTGGAAGATCCCCACAGGCCAGAAGATTGAGCTACTGGAGCGTCCAACTTATGGACGTTAAAGCAAAGTGCTAGGTGGGAGACAACCCACCATGGTATGATCGTACTTTTCTTTCTATCTTTAGGTTTTCCTAGTCAATAACTCTTCTCTTTCTTAGCATCTTCATGCATCTGCATTCGCATTTTATATAAAAAAAAAACAAGAGCTGCGCGACGCGACCGCATCAGCGACGCGTCCGCGTCGCAATAAGAGGTGAGAAAATAAAAAGCGTACAGAGAGTCACGCCGGAGCGTGGCTGGAGGCGTGCCAATGGCACAAATCATCCTACGTGACCGCGTCACTAACGCGTCCGCGTCACATGGGATTCCTGGCCTTCGACACGATCGCATGCCCCACGCGGCCGCGTGCCCTGGATTTCGACGTAAAAGGGTGCACAACCAATTATTGTGTTGGAGTGGTGCTGGATTGGTGCTGAACGCACAATTCTACCCACGCGGTCGCGTGACCCACGCGGTCGCGTGACCCACGCGACCGCGTCACATTCCTCTACAAGTCCACTCACACGATCGCATACCCCACGCGATCGCGTCACCCCAATTTTGGAAAATTTATCAATTTGAACAGAGAGTTTTGCGGCCGCGAGGCTATACTCGTGCCAGAAGCACAATATAGGTCACGCGACCGCGTCAATTACCTTACAGCACAATCACGCGAATGCATGTTCCACGCGGTCGCGTCGCTTGCGCCGCACAGCTCCACCAAAACTGCCAACTTATCTTATCTTTCTCTCCTCCAAATCCTAATTTTTCTTTTCCCTCCTTGTTTCTCCCTTCTCCCTTCTCCCTTCTATCCCACCCTTTACTCTCTCTTTCTCTCACCTCCATTAACAAGGTTTTCTTTTCTTCTTCTCTTCTTCCCTTTTTATCATTCTTCTTATTTTAGATGTTATTTTCTTTTCTTTTCTTTTTCTTTTCTTTATCATTATTTTCTTTCTTCTTCTTTCCTTTTTACATGGTGCTAGCATATTTATTTGAGCCATCATTCTTCATTATTTGCTTGTGGAATATTGTAAATTGTTTGGCACTTATATCTTATTCTCACTAAAGGATTGCTTGCATGTTTACTTTAATACTTTCTATGCCTTATTTACCATGCATGCTATGTGTTTGTGAAAAGGCCCATATGGCATTATGCACTTTTCTACATTATCCTATTCTACTACTCCATGCATGTTTTTCACAAAAATTCTTTTACTATTTTATTAATCCAATTTAATTGCCAATACAAATTGTTAATTTGTTACGAAGTGATGCTTGATCTATGCTACTCATGCCCTTGTCGACATGCCAATAATCATCTTGCATCTACTTCCCTTTTTATGCACCTATCCTAGTTCCCTTCTTGATCTTTTCACATGTTGTCTAGACCATGTGTTTATTTCATTCATCTTCACCGTGCACTGTTTATTACCCACTCCGTCTCCTTCCTTGCTTTGTTTCTTTGGATCTAACTTACTTTCTCTTCCCTTTTTCAGAATGGCCACCAAGAAAGGCAAAGAGAAGGCTACCCCTAAACCCACAACAAGGAAAGGAACTAAGAGAGCATTAGTGGCCGAACCTTCTTCAACTGTAGTCAAGCCCTCAACAAAGAGAAATAAAAGGATTATCAAGGTTGATGAAAAGGATCGAGCCTTCCCAGCCAAGGACACTGCACGATTCCCAAATCGCCACTGTGAGCAGATGTTTCCTATTCTGGCAGCTCGAAATTACAACAACGAACACCTTCTTATCCTTCCGCCTCATATCGCTGAATTTGTTGAGCCACAAATTGCACATAGACATTGGGGATTTTTACTGAGACAGCCACGACAGATTAATCTTTCTTGGGTTGTTGAGTTCTACTCCAACTTCCACCTGTCGACTCTACAGTCCATCTATTTACGCCAGAAGCAAGTCCCCATTACAGAAGAACCCATACAGCAAGCCTTAGATCTCCCACTTACTCCAGAAGGATTGGACGCTTTTCAGAAAGCCGCAACCAAGCGCCAGGCATACACTTTTGACTGGGATGCTGTTCTCAGAGTTATTGCTCGCCCTGGCAGCAAATGGATATTCGGATACCATCGTTTCCGTCCTAAGAGAATCTCGGCTTCCACCCTTACTTTAGAGGCTCACGTCTGGGCACAAATCATGTCCCATTACATCTTCCCGAGTACTCATGAGTCATCCTTCACCGCCGACATGGCCGTTCTACTATGGTGCATCTTCATAGACCAGCCTCTCAATTTACCGCGACATATCCGGAATGCTATGGAACATGTGCAGATCACGGGCAACCTACCTTTTCCCGCATTGGTCTCTGATCTCATCTCAGCAGTCGGAGTATCCTACAGAGCTGGGGGCACCAAAGCCATTCTTCCACGGGATGATCAATATGTTCTTAACGGAAAATATCTCAGGCCACAACTTGCCACTACAAGCCAGTCCACAAAGGATGCTGCAGCTCCTCCACCATATACTAGTTAACTGCTACATCAGATACTGAAGCGGTTGGACCAACATGAAAAGAAAGCAAAACTCCGTGAGTGCCGCAACCAACGCTGATTCAAACACCTCAGGGAGCTACTTCGAGGAGATTGCAGAGACTCAGACACCCCGAACTCCACGTCCTTCACCAACACAGGGAGCCATGACGGCCCCGACTGTGGAGACACTACCACCAGCCCACCATTGTTCCTGACAAATGGCACCGAGGATGGTGCAATGCTTTAAGTGTGGGGAGGTCGGTCAGTACCTGACTTCCGGAGATAATTTCTCTTCCCTAGCACCAATAAATTAGGACACTTTAGTTAGATTTTCTTTTTCTTAGAATAGGTTAGTTGCACGCATGTTCTACTTGATTGAAAAGACAATAAGTTTATTCTAAAAAAAATATATTTAGAACAAAATTTCACTAATTCTGATCCTAATTTTTAGGATAAATCTGCTTGAAGTTGTATTTGGAACATGATTTTTGAGCTAAAGAACACACAACCTGTGAAAAATTTGAGCCTTTATGCATGGTTACATTATTTAACCATAATTATTTTATTCTTGTGTGTTTAGTTCTCTATGATTGTAATCTATATTTTGCCTCATCCTATATGTCCAATAGTTATTATGTTTATATGCTTGCATGTGATTGAGGCCATTATTTGTTTAAACTCACTTATCCAAATTAAGCCTACCCTTTTTAATTACCTTTGTTAACCACTTTGAGCCTTAAAATCCCATTTGTTCTGTATTTTAACACATTACTAGCCTTAAACGGAAAAACAATCGTATATCCCAAATTGAATCTTTGGTTAGCTTAAGATAGAATTGTGTATGCTAGTTAAGTATGGGAATTTGTGGGAACAAAAAAATTATTAAGGGAATGTGTCATGATAATATAATGGGAATTTGGGTACCTACTCATGTGAAGCTATAAGAATTACAAATCTATGTGCATTGATAAGAATTACAAATCAATAAATGAATAAGGGGACAAAATTACCCCAATGTTAAATTAAAAATTCAAAGAACAATGCACATATGATAAAAAAAATATTTGATACATGAGTATGGAAGGTAAAAGGGAATTCTGGGTAGCTAGGTATGAATTCTAAAGTTATATAAAATATATCGGTTGGGTTAAAGCTGGGTTAATTAAAGATTCAATTTATAAGCTCACTTAACCACATATATATCCCAATCCTTACCTTGGCCCCATTACAACCTTAAAAAGACCTCATGATGTTTGCATTGGCATATTAACTGTTGTTGATTGGTTATGAGAAAAACAAAAGTTAGAGAGCATAATTAGAGAAGGTTAGAGTAATTACCCTATACACTAGAGGGATTAGAGCGTATATACATCATCAGTGAGGGTTCTATGCTTAAATTTTCATGTTTCCTGCTTTCATGAGTTATCTTCTTGCATTTTTATCTGTTTTACTGTATAGTGATAGAATTAATGGAATTTGATTTGTAATTGTTTTAAAGAGCTTATTTACTTTTGATCAAGTGGGCAAGAATCATAAAGTTGCATTTGTATATATATATATATATATATATATAGGTTGTATTGCATTGCATAAATTTCTACATGTTCATACTCATTTATCTTATCTCTTTCAATTGAGCATGAGGACATGCTAATGTTTAAGTGTGGGGAGGTTGATAAACCACTATTTTATGGTTTATAGTGTGTATAATTATGTTGTTTTATCATGATCCTTACCCACTTATTCATTAATTTAGCATGCATTTATATTTCCTTCCTAGAATTATTACATGGTTGAAAACTGCTTCCTAGAGACTTTTTATTATGCATTTTAGTTCTCCTTTATCCCATTCGATACCGTGATCTATGTGTTAAGTGTTTCAGGCTTTATAGGGCATGGATGAGTTGGAGATTGGAAGGGAAGCTAGCAAAAATGGAAGGAACACAAGAAATTGAGGAGACAACCAGCGAGAAGTGACGCGGCCGCATGGCTTACGCGTTCGCGCGGAAGAGGAGAAATCGCGGTGACGCGGCCGCATGGCTCACGCGACCGCATGGAAAGGAAAAGCAAAAGTAACGCGGAGGCGTGGACGATGCGAACGCGTGGCACAGAAAAACGCAAATGACGCGTCTGCGTGGACGACGCGATCGCGTGACATGCACGATCTGCACAATCTGCAGATTTCGCTGGGGGCGATTTTGGGCCCTGTTTTAACCCAGTTCTCGGCCCAGAACAGCAGACTAGAGCCAGAGGACATGCAGAAACGAAGAACAATATTCATTCTACACAGTTTTGAGTTTTTAGATCTAGTTTTACTCCTCCTCTAGGTTTTCTCTCTACACAATTGATACTCTTAGGATATTATTTTTCTACTATTTTTGCATTGGGATATTGAGAAGAGTCATTACCTCATCAAGACTTTATCATTCTAGTTCATTTTCTTTACTTGGCTTTACTCTTCCAGGTCCTTTGCTTTGTTAATTTTACCATTGGAATATTATTAGGATTTATTCAATATAAGGATTATTCTTATTTTAATTGGATTATTTTTTAATTTCTAATTACAATGTCTTTCTTTAATTTCTTCTCATATGTTATGAATTTTGCATTCACAATGAGCGAGTAGTTCCCTAACTTGATGGGGAGTTGATTGCAAGGAACCAATTGAGTTGGAAGGCTTGAAAGAGAGATTGTAATTGGGTTTACTGTTGGATTGCCTTCTAGTCACTAACACCAATCCTTTTTGATTAAGTGGGATGCAATTTGTGAACAGACGTAGCATTCCAACCTGTTTGATTTTCCTTTTCCTAGTAAAGGATAACAAAACAGAATAACTTTTAATTATCAATTAATCTTGAGAGCATTCAAACTATAATAGGGATTCCAACTAATCAACTCCCAGTCAAGGCTTTTATTTACATTATTCAAATTCATCAATTTAATTTCCTGTTATTCAACTCAAACCTTTTTGAAAACATCTGATTAATAAAATAGCACACCTTTTTGCAACTCGTTGGGAGACGACCTGGGATTCATACTCCCAGTATTTAAAATTTGAATTTCTGTGACATATTTCTAAATTGATAAGTGGATTTCCGGTGAGTTAAGAGCTATACTTGCAACGTACACATTTTAATAATTTTTAATTCACCAATTTTCGCTGCATCAAGCAGCCATAGTGTCGGCACCTAGATCAAGAGAAGAACTATTAGTAGTATCAACGGAAGAGTATATAGTGCCTTCTTCGAATGACAATTCGGAATTGACCTTAGATGTGGTTGGTGAATTGGTAAAACACTTTTCACCTTCCTCAAAGGCTAACCTCCTTCGAGCTTGCCTAATGTGAAGCAAAGTTCTTTCAATTTCCGGATCAAATGGGGCTAAGCTCGGATCTGGTAGTGAACGCGTTATACAAGGAAGGAGATATAGAGCCCATGACAACGAATTGAACTAAACAAAAATTAATCCTAACTATCAATCAAACAAACAAACAATCAAGAGAAAATGCAAGTATTCACATATTAACATATTCAGACTACCCAATAACATGGCACACATATACAATTCCCCGGCAACGATGCTATTTTGATGTGAGATTTTTATGCCGGTATAGAAATTATCAATAAGTCCAATCGTGAGTATAGTCTAACCGGCACGCAAATTTCACATCAAACAATTCTAAAATCTATAACCGAGAGTATTAGTCCTGAGTCGTCTTCCCTAGGAATCGCCTTAGAATGCACATCATTAATTAGGAAGCCTTTGTGGTTTTGAGAGTTTGGTGTAAGAATTTTAGCTAACAACAATGAACAATAATCAATCAAGATAAAAGCCTTGGCTAAGGGTGAGCATTGGAAGTTCCATCATTATAGCTTCCATCAATTGTGACAACAATCAATCATTGCTTCACTTAGTTGACCTCTAATCATGGAGCAAAGTCAAGTGAAAGTAATTATCTTGAGGCACAAGTTCTAATGAAGTTTAGCTCTAGCGGCCTACAAGTCAATTAACAATTCTCAATTGATAGTCAACAATTGATACTAACTATTCATGTGTTTCCAACACTCAACCCCTAAGCCAAGAAAGAAGAATCTACTCCATAGCTAGGATTGTCATTTCCTCAAACAATTGGTGAGAAATAGTAAGAGACATTATGAAATCAAGAAAAGGAATTGAATTCAAGCTATCTAATTTACATCAAACATCAACAATCAAACAATTAAATGAAATTCCTCACTTCATTGATCAAAATCAAAATAACAAAGTCACAAACCTAAGATCCAAAGTGAATGAATCAAAAGAACACTAATTGAGAGTAGGAGAATTAGATCTACAACTTGAATCAAAGTAGAAGTGAATTAGCAATTGATCTCACCAAAGGAATCCAAGAGAAATTGGAATAGAGAGAGCAAAATCTTAGAGAGAGGTGAGAATTTCTCTATCTACAAAATGTAACTAACTAAGAAAATATCTAAAATGTGTGTAAAATGAGTGAATGGATGTGGATCCCTCAATCCTTGGTCCTTTTATGCTTTTTTCGCCAGAAATTCTGCTTCAAACAGGGTCTGTAACTGCTCTGAAATTGCTGGTCACGTTTTCTCTTTAAAAATCACGTGTGGCATCGACGCGTACACACAGAGCACGCGTACGCGTCCCTGGAGCTTTACAATCCACGCGCACGCATCAAGCGTGCGTGCGCGTCCATGAGGTTCTGGCTTAGCCATGCAAATGCACCGACTTCTGGCTTTGGCTTCTTCGCGCCGATCTTGGTAGTTCGCATCCACGCGTACACGCAAGGCACAAGCACACGTCGCTACTCAAAACCCCAAAGCTCCATTTTCGATGCTCCCTTCCTTTATGCATGCTTCCTCTCTCTCTTCCAAGCCATCCTTGCCCTATAAGTTCTTAAATCACTTACCAAACAGATCACGACATTGAATGGTAATAGAGGAGGGTTAAAAGATATCTAATTTGATGTAAAAGAAGCATATTTTCATCCATGAAGCAAGGTTGAGAAAGGAACACAAAATCATGCATTTTTATATGAATAAATGTGAAGGACCATTGATAAAATCCTCAAAAATCCATACAAGATAAACCCTAAAAACGGAGTTTATCAACGCCTCAAATGCATTCCGCTGTAAAGCTTTCCCGACCACCTTAACCAAAGCAGCAATAAAGTGGTTCGACAGCTTGCCACCAAGGTCAATAGCAAGCTTCGATGACCTCGCCAAGAAGTTCCTAGCCAGGTTCTCCATCCAAAAAGACAAAGCCAAACATGCCCCAAGTCTGTTAGGGATTAAGCAAGGAGATCGGGAGAGCGTCCGCAACTACATGGAAAGATTCAACAAGGCATGTCTAGACATACAAAGTCTGCCAATAGAAGCAGCCATCATGGGTATCATCAATGGCCTGCGAGAAGGATCTTTTAGCCACTCAATATCCAAAAAAAAAAAATCTCTAAACGAGGTTCAAGAAAGGGCTGAAAAATACATCAACATGGAGGAGAACTCCCGATTAGGAGATAACTCAAAGGCCGGATTCTCCTACCCACCTCGGAACCAGGATAAAGAATCCAGGAAGAAAGGAGACCAACCCACTAAGAAACCCCAAAAAATACCATAACTACACCCCTCTTCGGGTGTCTCTTGTGGATGTTTACCGAGAAATATGCAACACTGAGAAGATCCCACCACCTCGCCCAATAAAACACAAAAGAGGAGGGGAAAGTCAGACAGAGTACTGCGAATACCACCGAATCTACGGACATTCTACCAACGAATGCTTCGACCTAAAGAATGTCATAGAAAAATTTGCAAGAGAAGGGCGACTAGATCGGTACTTAGCCAATAAAGCGAATGAACCGAGAAAAAGAAGAAGGGATGAAGAGGTCGGATGAGTTGAACGCCCACCTCACACCCCTGAGAGATATATTCATATGATAAATAGGGGATTCGTAGGAGGAAGGATCTCTAAATCATCTCGCAAAAGACACCTTAAAGAGGTATATCATGTCGGAGAAAGGGATAGGTCACCCGACCTCCCCACTATTACCTTTACCCAAGAAGATGCAACAGGCACCATCCCTGGGCATGATAATCCAATGGTCATTACCATCATACTCGCCAACGTGAATCTTCATCGAACGTTGGTAGACCAAGGGAGCTCCGCAGATATCTTGTTCAAATCTGCTTTCGACAAACTCGGCCTATAAGAAAAAGAGCTCAGAGCATAAGTAAAGCTGAACCACTTGTGTAATGCTGTGGCCACCTTGAACCCCAGATATCCAACATTCATACAAGGAATAGAGGAGCAAAGTGCTAGGCAAGAAGAGATATTAGCCAAGCACAAAGAGGATGAGAGGACCTACATGAGAAGGCTGGGTTTTTGGAAGCCCAACGACACCAAGGCACAAGAAGGATCCTCTAAAAAGGATAGTGATGTCTCCTCTTCCAAGAAGAAAGACAAAGGAAAAGGGCCTATGCCTTGAAGCTGCTCCAAGAAATCAAAGGTTGTTGAGTCCCATGGTTGCAAAATTTCAATTCTGAAGTTCTGAATTTCTGTTTAGTAGTTTTAGTATTTTGATAGTTGTTGCTTAATTTCTTTATGTTTTTTAAGTATCTTTATGAGTCCTTTATGTTTGGGAAAGAAAATGTTGTTTAAGTTTTAGAACAATCAATAAAAGTAGTTTGTTTTCATGAAAATCAATGGTGAGTTGTGCAAAAACAAGAGCAAAGAGACTAAGACCAAGTGATATCATTCAAGGCTAAGAGATGAGGAACCAAGTATAGAACCTTGAATGAATTTGGAAGAAAATAAGTCATAATGAACAATTGGACTTAGAGGATATGACAAGTAGATGCTAAGGATGACCCTTGAATATCCATAGAACCAAGAAGTAGTAAGCAAAAGACCCAAGGCTCTAAGCATCAACTACTAGGATAAAAAAAAGAAACAAATAGCTCAAAGAGCCAAGATTTTAGTAGATTCTTGTGGTGAAGATGTGTCAAGAAGAGAAGCTTGGGCAAGGAAATTCTTATGGGTGTTTCAACACCTAGCACTTTAGAACCAACTGGTTTGGGAGTGCTAATTGAAAGCCTAAAGGGTCATCTTGAGATAAAACACTTAGGGTCATGGTCAATTGAAACAATAAAAGAAAAGTGAAAAGAAAAGAACAATAAAAAAGAAAAATAAGCACAATTCTTGCTACTTCAAGGTGACAATCAATAGAAAGGGGCTCCTAAGGCAAGCACTTAAAAGAATCCTCAAGAGTCTAGGAATTCATTATGATATAAAAATAATAAAGTTCTTACATGAGTTAATACTTAGCCTCTATCCTTGGTTATGAATGCATTTCTTTAAGGTCACGTCTCAATTCATTTAAGAATAACTCATATTGATTTGCTTGGGGACAAGCAAAGCTTAAGTTTGGTGTTGTGATGACTTGTATCATCTACCTCTTTCTCTTATCTAAAAGGGCCATAAAAAGAGCATAATCTCATTCAATCAATGCAATTTAATGAAGTAAATGGTGAATATTATGGTACATTGCTTTGAAATGAGTTTATGTTGAATTTCAGGTGAAAAGAGCAACAAAGGAATGAGGAATCTACAAAAAGAAGCTGGGCATGTGAAGTTGGGCGTGCCACTTGGTACAAACGCCACCAATTAGTATGGGCGTGGCACGCCAGCAATGGGGCGTGCCACGCTAGTTGATAATCCCAGAAGGCAAAGTGGGAGAATTATAAAGGGGCATGCCACTTGAAATCGAAGGTGTGGCATGCCAACATCATTGTCCAGAGAAGAAGTCCATGGAGCCCACTATGGGTGTGGCACGCCAAGGCTAGGCGTGGCACGCCAGTTATAAACTCCAGAAGGTGGACTTGAAAGCCTTAACATTGGCATGGCATGCCAGCAATGGGGCCTGGCACGCCAGCATCAATTTCTAGAGAGCAAGTTTGAAGATCACAAAGGGGGCGTGGCACGCTAGGCTGGGCATGGCACCCCAAACCCCTTCATACACTATGGGCGTGCCACTTGAGCTCGAAGGCGTGACACACCAGTTCATTGGCCCAGAAGAGGGACTTGAAAAGCTCAACACTGGGCGTGCCACTTGATATCGAAGGTGTGGCACGCCAACCTCACTCATGACTTGGGTGTGCTACTTGGGTTCCAGGCGTGGCACGCCAAGCTTGAAGAAGCTCACACCAACAAGGGTGTGCCATTTGAACTCCAGGATGTGGCACGCCAATAAACTTGACTAGAGGAGTATGAAGGAAGTACCAAAGCTAGGCGTGCCACTTGATGTCGAAGGCGTGGCACGCCAGCTTTACCACCAAGGAAGAAGAAGACATGGGCGTGCCACTTGGGACTTAAGGCGTGGCACGCCATTCACTGGACCATAGGGGACTCAGTCATGCATATTAAGTGCATGGCACGCCACCTATTAGGCGTGGCACGCCAATGCTATTTTCCAGAGAAGAATGGGCAAGGTATATTAAGGGCGTGGCACGCCACCTACTGGGCATGGCACGCCAGTATTATTTTCGAGAGAGGATGGATGGAGTGTATATTATGGGCATGGCATGCCGACCTAGGCGTGCCACGCTGGTTCAAGATTCCAGAGAAAAGGAGCAAGAGGGAAGAGCCTGGGCGTGCCACTTGAGTTCAAAGGCGTGGCATGCCAGGCTAACTATGCAAAGGGGAAGAACCTGGGCGTGCACTTGGGCTCGAAGGCATGGCATGCTAGGTTGCTTGAAGAAGAGGGCGTGCCACTTGCAAGCCAGGCGTGGCGTGCCAAGCGAAGCTGAGAAGCTGGGCGTGCCACGCCACTCAAGCGCCAGACACACGCCAAGCATATAGGCCACATTTTGAGTTTTTTTCTTTTTCCTCCAGCTGTAATTTTCTTTTCTCTTTTGTATTTTCTTAATTCTAGTGATAGGAATAGTATAAATAACCCCTAGAAGTACTGAAAATGGGGTTGGATTCGCAAGTTAGTTTTACTTTTACACTTCACTTCATCTCTTCCATCTCTTGTACTTTTCTCTAAGCTATGAGTAGCTAAACTCCCTCTCATTGGGAGAGGGAGCTCTGTTGTACTTAATGGATTAATGATAGTGAATTTCTTTTTTTCTTTATCTTCTTTTTTATTTGCTAGAAGGAATTTCGTTCTTCATGCTAGTGTTCAATTATCTTGGGAAAGAGGTTGAATGTAAAATGGGTTTCATGGGAACCGTGGAAAAGGAAACATGAAACCATGCTTGAAATCCCTTCTCACACTTGAGTAGAACTGAGTTTTGGGATTGGATATGGTGACATATAATCTACCCGCTATTTGGATCTATGAGGATGTGTGGTATAATCAGGGACCAAGCATATCTCTCTTCATGAGCAATTAGACCAAGGAATCGGCTGATTATCAAGATTTGAGAGATTGAATCTCCAAGGGATTGGGGTTCAATCAATCATGATTTCCAAGAGGTCAATGAGTTGCATGATTGAAGATGAGATGAGCTGAATTTAATCCAAGGAGAGCAACATCTCCTAATCCCAATGAAATTTTCCTATTCTTATCTTCCCTATTCTTTATAGATTTTCTTTAATTTCTGCTATTACCCATTCCCCATTTATAATTCAGCCATTTATGTTTCAGTATTTTACATTCTTGCTATTTACTTTCCAGCACTTTATTGCTTTCCTTTACTTTTGAGCCATTTATATTTCTGCTGTTTAAGTTTCTGCACTCAATATTCTCTACATTGATTATCTTAACTAGATTCACTCATTAACTAAAATTGCTCAATCAATCATCTCTGTGGATTCGACCCCACTCCATTGTGGGTTATTACTTGACGATAATTTAGTGCGCTTGCCAAAGAATGGATTCATTTTATATGGGGAGTGAATTCCGGTCATCATTTGTGCCTTGAAATTACTATATTGTGTATTGGCAGAGAAATAAGTAATGAATTAGCTATTTTTATGGAACCGTAGACGGTGGAAATATCCAAGTTTTAGGGAAGGTTTTGCAAAAAATTTTCTAAATATTTTGGATAAAAGTTAATGGAAAAAATTATAATTGGTGTTATATCTTATTTCTAATTTTTTGTTTCAATTTTTCTCATTTACAAGAGTGCTAAAATGGTGACAATATGCTACCTAAAAGACTCAAGAATATTTTGATTCATAGAGACACTAATCTATGTTAGACTTTTAACTTTTGGTTGAACTAGTGTAAGAAATAATACTTGTAGAACTAATCAATGTAGACGCTAATGTTATTTTATTTTAAAACAATTTTAGTTAAATGAAGTATATTTGAATTATCTATGTTTTTACATATTATATAAATGTCGACTTGCTCAATAAAGTAGTTAATATATCAGTTAATTAAAAAAATAATTTAGTAAAGTATGCGTGCAATTTGTATTAAAAAATAAAAAAATTATTATAAAATAAATATTGTGCTTTTGTAATTAAAGAAAAAAATGTTATAAAATCAAGTTATATTTTGTAACAATTTTATGATAGGAAACAATATTTTATCACCAAAAATATTTTGAAGATCAAAATTTGTTATCACTTTTGTAACAAATTTTGGTTTTTGTATCAAAAAAATTTGTTACAAAATATTACTTTGAATTGTAACAGTTCCATTTTTTTATAAAAACTTTTTGTAATGGAACATATTGCAACGACCCCTTTTTTTGTTACAAATTCTTTTTGTTTCAAAATTCCGGTTTTTTGTAACAATTTTTTTATTACAAATATTGCTTTTTCTTGTAGTGTGCTCCGCTAGGATTTTTTTCTTTGTCCTTTCAATTTTCAAAGAGGAGAGGAGATGAGTGGGAGCCTGGGAGGATTGAGTTGCTTTCGGGTAGTCATTTAGGTTTTTTTCCTTTTTCTTTTTAGGCTCAAAATAGCGCTATTTTCGAGGGGTTTACCAAATCAAAAAATCTCTAAAAAATTGGCTGATTTTGTCGGTTCGCCGGTTAACTTTCGGTTTAACTAGTTTTTTGATCAGTTTTTTGTCAGACAATTTTTGAGACTAACTAAACCGCCCTCGTGATCGGTTCTTAATTAATTCAATTGAACCAGATGGTCCGGTTCGATTTTCAGAACTATGATAATTAATATGCTTATAGTGCTACGAGAAGAATTATTAGCTTCTTAGTATATGTTAATTGCTTTATGATTCTACCAATATATAAGAATAGTTGAGTACCTCAAAAGAGAGTATATTTCTCTCTTCCAATAAATTTAATTGTTAAAGATGACCCATAAAAAAAAATGAACCAATCCCAAACTTGGAAACAACTGATAAGGTGAACCACATGGAATTGAAGTTGTTATGCATGATAATTGCAATAATTCTAATTCAGGACAACCAAACTTCGGAAGGTGATACTTCTTTTTTAATGGCTCTACTCTTTATTTTACCTTATTATTTTGTAGAAGTTACACTAATTAATAATTAATTTCTTTATTTTATAGTAATAATGGAGATGATCATTTGCTAAAGAAAGGGAAAAGGATAGAAGACAACCCTGACGTAGGCTTTATAAATAAAATTTTTGAGGTATAAGTGACATCTGAAGCATATATATTATTTCGCCTTTATTTTTATTCTTCTGATGTTTGTCATCTTACTTAAAAAACTCGCATATATATTATTTCATTTTTGAACTTCTTATTTTTAATGCCATGCAGCACAACATTGTGAAGCCAACTTTATCTACCTGTTCTTCTCGAAGTCAAGCCGAAAGTACCAAGCTTTTGGACTGCCCAGTGAGACAAGTCCTCTCTTTTATAGATATTTTTCAATACAACACGTTTGAAAATAAACTAGCATAGATATTAATAAACATATATATTTTTAACTTATGGTGTAAAATAGAATAATAAATTTGTAAAATTGACAATTTTATAAAATTTACAAAGATTAAGACCTTTTACTAATGTGAGATTATTTAAGTTTATATCTTATTGTATGATATGCATATTAAAATTTACTATTTTACACTAGAATTTTAAAGAATATGTTCAAATAGAATGCATGAAAACTCAAGCTAACTTGGTGTCAATGGAACGTAAGATTGGCATTCTTATTGCTCAGTCCAACAAAGAAAAGGAAGATGACATCCAAATAACAGGATGAATCTCACCGCCGGTCTTCGTTGATCAAACCCGGGGGACAAGATGTTAAGCCCATTGTGAAACCCCTTTTATCTTTAAGACCATTTATGAGAAAGCTTAGGCCATCAGAAGCTGGCACACCTGTAAAATCCAGATGAACGGTATATAACTAATTACGAAAAAAATGTGTATCAGTGTTACTATTAGTCATACCAGTTTAAGTCTATTCAATACCGCGTGTGAGGGAATTAAAACTATGGAAATGACTAGAAAAAGGACTTAGAATAGAAACGGACACTTATTCTAAAGGTTTTGGCTCAAGATAGGGCCAACGGACCAAAAATCACAAAACAGGACCATGTTAAGCTCAAGCCCATACACTAAAACTCCGCCTCACTTAGCAAATTCATCACATTTGCCATTGAGAGAGAGACCCACGGATAGAAGAAGAGAAGAGAGTGAAATGCCCTAATTTTACTATTCATCACCACATTCAATCCCACGTAACTTTCAATCCATAACTCCAATCAAAGACCTGTTTTTGGCTACGCGACCACCTTATTGCGCTCTTCAATTCTATGCCATTTTTGGAGTGAATACTTCCTAGAACCTTGAGTCATTTTTGAAATCTCTCTTGAATTCAAGTTTTGGGAGTGGATTGTTGAGATTTTTGTGATTTTGATATAATAGGGGAGCTCTAGCATGGATTGTAGTTGGATTCTACCTTAGTTTCAAATGGGATAAGGTAAGGTGACCTTTTCCTTCTTTAAATCTCTATTTCATGTGAGCCCTAGGTTCATATATGTGTGATGTTCGGTGATATTAAAGTTGCTTGGTTGATTTTGGTGCTTGGGTTGATTTTGGGTCACTTAATGGAGCCTTGGAAAATTGATCAAACATTGGATCGTTTCGGAGTGAAAATCAAAGAGTTGAAAAATCGCCGTCAACTAAGGTACGAGTTTTGATTTCGGATAGGCATTATATAAAGTTATGTGAATGGCTAGATTAATTGCCTTAGGGTAGGATTGAATGGAAATCGTTGGTTGATGGTTGAATAATTGTTGTGATATAGTGTGAAATTGATAAATGAGCATGTTGAGTTTGAATATGAATTGTGCTTGGAAACATGTTGTGGTTGATTGCCATTGAATGACTTTGATATGAAAATTGGGTCAGAGGCTGCGATAGGGTGAGCTATCCCCTACTTGGTAAGTTATGGTAAGTGGTGTAAGTGCCATGTTGTGAATTGTGGTTGAATGATAGGTTTGGATAGGCAATTATGAGTTGTGATTGTTGTTGTGAATGGACATTTTGACCTTTGATAAACCCATATTTCGTGAGTTCTTTTGTGCTTAATTTGAGTGATTTATATAATCCTTCACCTACTTATTCACATTAATTGCATGGTTTTACTTTCCCTTCCTTATTATGTTGTATTGTGAAAAACTTGTTTCCTAAGCTTTAAAAATTAATTATTTTAATTACCTTTATTTCCATTCGATGCCGTGATTAGTACGTTGAGTAATTTCAGATTTTCTAAGGCAGAATGACTTAGAGGATGGAAAAGGAAACATACAAAAATGGAAGGAGAAAGCAAAACGGAGCTTTAAGGAAACTGGTGTTCACGCGATCGCATGGACGACGCGATCGCGTGCCAGAAGCGAAGATTCAGCGACGCGGCCCATGACTGACGCGACCGCGCGCCTTAAGCAGAACGCACATGACGCGGTCACATGACTGACGCGACCGCGTGGCAAGGAAAAGCTCCGAATGACGCGACAGCGTGACCCACGCGGACGCGTGACAGAGGCCACGCACCAGAAAATTACAGAACACGCCCCGGCGAGTTCTAAACCCCTTTTGGCCCAAATCCAAGTCCAGAAAGCATAGACCAGAGGTTATAAAGTAGGGGAATGCGTCCATTCATGAGCATGCTTTTCATAATTCACTTTTTATGTTTTAGATGTAGTTTTAGAGAGAGAGGTTCTCTCCTCTCTCTCTCTTAGGATTAGGACTTCTCTTAGTTTTAGGAGTGACTCTCAATCCCAGGTTCTTTATTTTTATTTATTTTCAATGTTCCATGTTTAGATTGATTTTCTTAATTAATGTTATTTGAGATATTTCAGATTGATGATTTCTGTCTTTTATTGATATAAATAATTTGGATTTTCCTGTTGCCCAATTGGCTTATGAATATTTTCCATGTTAGATTTTACTGCTTTGAATGAATTGAAGGTATTTCAGATATTTATAATTTTAATTTAGCTTTTTACATTCTTGGCTGTGGTTGATTAATTGGTGACTCTTGAGTTATCAAACTCATTGTTAATTGAAAATTGGAATTCATCCACTTAACTTACCTTCATAGTTAGAGGTTAACAAAGTGGGAGAAAAATCCAATTCTCATTACAATTGATAAGGATAACTGGGATAGGACCTCCAGTTCACATACCTTGCCAAGAGTTTATTTTACAGTTATTTATTTATTCTTATTACTTGAAAATATACCTGTGCACATTGCCCAAACTCAACATCCCCCAATTTACAAACTCATAACCAATAATAAGAACATACCTCCCTGCAATTCCTTAAGAAGATGACCCGAGGTTTAAATACTCAGTTATCAATTTTAAAGGGGTTTGTTACTTGTGACAACGAAAAAACATTTGTACGAAGGGATTCTTGTCGGTTTAGAGACTATATTTATAACGCGACTGTTTTTATGACATTCTTTACTGGCAAAAATCCTAACGTCAAAATGGCGCCGTTGCCGGGGAATTGCAAACGTGTGCCTTATTATTGGTTATTGTAAATATTTTTCAAAAAAAAATATTTTTTCTTTTACTTGTTTATTTGTTTCTCCTTTTTCCCCTTTATTTCTGATAACTACTATGAATTCTCACCCATCTCGCTTTGAGTTTGGTTCTAACTTTGTTGAAGGAAATAGAAAGCACAGCAGGAATATGCATCAAGGTCAGACCAATCAAGGATGGATGGAGTCAAGAGGATCTAATCAACCCTTTAGGCAACAACACCATCCTAGATATCATGGACAAAGACCAGGCTACAATGCATCCCAAGCTGATAGATATGGTGGACCACCTTGTAGCTACCAACAAGTCCCACCCTATGCTCAGAGATCATCCTTTCAACACAACCTCAACCGACCACACTCACAAGCCCCTTTTCACCATTCACCTCCATATGACCCTAACCCTCAACCACCATACCAACCACCTTATGAGCCATATGAACCATATATAGAACCACCCCAATTCCAACCCAATTACTCACAAGAACCACCACTTCAATATTCACCATCTCCATATCCATCAATCCAAGAGCATTATGATCCTATTTAAGAAAACCGAGTGCATCAAGAGGCAAAGGATCGTCTCAAGGAAATAGTGGATCGATGTCAGGCAACCCTTCATCAATTGGGGCAACTCCTAATGAGTCAATTAGCCTCCCGACGTTCGGACACTCAAGGAACCCCCATGGCTTCATGTGGACAATCTAATGAAGAACGTAGTATGAAGGAGATACTAGAAACTCCAGTGAACAGTACAGAGCATGACTTTGTACTAGAACAAGTAGAGGAAGCCGGAATTATTGAAGAAGAAGAAGTGGTTGAAGACTTAGGAGATGTAAAACCTCCATGGGAAAGTCAAGACATAGAGCCTCCTTCCAAGACGGTTGAAATTGATGCTGAGGAGGGTGTACAACCTCCAAAGCATATCATAGTCGAAGACTTGGAAGAGGTTGATCAAGAGATGGAGATTCAAAAAGAAGAAGCACAACCTCCCATGCCCTTGGAAAGCAATGAAGAGATGATTGAATTGGAAGAAAGCTACCAAGAGGAAGAGGCTGAAATTGAAGAAGCTTGCAAAGAAGTGGTAATTGTCAGAGAAGAGCACAAAGGAGTGGAGCTTGCAATTTCATTGAAAATACCTCCCCCTAAGTTACCATCATCCTTCACAACATTCAAGTGGGTAAAATTCATATCCCTTAGCTTTCTAATCCCACCTGAATATGGGCTACTGGAGACGGATGGTCAACTTAGAGCTCTTTGTGGCATCAAGAGTAAGAGGAAGATGGTCAGTGGTAAGAATTGTCCTGCAAGGTTCATTATGGTTGGAAGCTCAAGGTTTAAACGCAAAGGTTGGTGCAAAGCTCAACTGAATGGGTCTAGGAAGTTGTTTGGCCACTTTAGTGAGAATTCAGATTGCCTGCCACTCGGTTGGAACACTAATGATCAACAAGAAGATGGGTGTAAAGGCAAGATTTGGGATCTTGGAATCTGCTCTGACATTTGTCACCCCGGGAGCCTAAGAATCTGTTTGAAGCTTCTTAAGGGCTTTACATGCTTAGTTTGGGATCCCGGAGGACACTGGAATCATAAACATTGGTGGAGATTCCTGGATGAGTTCAAGCACAAGCCACCATAACAGGAAGCTCACCAAATGTCCAACTTAAGGACTATAACTAAAAGAGCTAGGTGGGAGACAACCCACCATGGTATGATCGTCCTTTTTCATTTTTATTTAGTTTTATTTGTTTTTGAATTTTATTTTATTTTGTTATATTGAACCTGAAATTTTGCATCTCATTCACATTAAGCATTGCATTCTGCATTCTGCATTTTTCAGATTAAAAAAAAAAGCGAGCACGCGACGCGACCGCATCAACGACACATCCGCGTCGAAAGGAGAGAGAGTTTCACAGGAGCAGCGCTGGAGGCGTGCCAATGGCACAAATCGACCCACGCGACCGCGTCACTGACGCGACCGCGTCACATGGGAATAATGGCCTCCCACGCGACCGCGTCACCCACGCGGCTGCGTGACCTGCAATCGGCGTAAAAAGGGTGTATGGCCAAAAGTTGAGCTGAAATTGGGCTCGACCTGTGCTAGCAGCACAAGCCCTGCCACGAGAACGCGTCACCCACGCGTCCGTGTCATATTGGAAATAAGGCCACCCGTGCGATCGCGTCGACCACGCGACTGCGTCACCCTGAATTTTGGCAATACTGACGTTTTGAATAGAGAGTTGTGCGGCCGCGAGGCTCCACTCGCGCCACTAGCACAAATCGAGTCACGCGATCGCGTGCCCCACGCGTCCGCGTCACCTAACCTTATCGCGCACCACGCGACCGCGTCGCCAGCGTCGCACAACCTATCCAGATTAGTGCCAATTTTCTTATCTTCTCTTCTCTAATCCTAATTTCTTCTTTCTCTCTCCTTTCTCACTTTCTTTTTCTACTTCTCATTCTTTTTCACTTTCATTTTATTTTATTTAATTTATTTGCATACTTTCATTCATTGCATATTTTATTTTTCTAAAAGTTATTATTGGTGTTCAAATATTCTTATTCAACTGTTACATCTTTTCTGGTATTTTCTTGGTGCTTAGTGACTTGTTTAATTTTGATTGAGTAATATTATTTAAATCAATGCCAATCTTTTATACCTGCATTACTTTTGCATTGACATAAATTTATATTATCTCTCCTTCCCCACTTTCATTCCCCAATTGCTGTACATTTTGTACTACTGGCATGCCATGGCTTCTATTGTTTTCTCACTTGCATGTTGTAGCTACCATGTAATTGAGACCCCTATTATTTGGCATTAACCCACCCATACTTCATTTATTTTCTTATCTTTACTTTTGGGTATTACTGTTCTTCTTTTTCTCTTCTTCCAGGCTGGCCACCGAAGACGAAAAAAGGGAGAAACTTCTAAAAGGGGAAACAAACAAGCTCATCTGCACATTCTTTGATGAGAAAAGTATCAGTTGGAGCAACCCGTCCACCTGCACATCTCAGCATGCACCGAGGACGGTGCAATCTTTAAGTTTGGGGAGGTCGATACCGATCTCCATGGGTTAGTTATTTCTTGACTCAACACCAATATTTTATTCTATTTGTCTGTTTATGGTTGCATTTGCATGTTTGTTTGATTTTTGTGCATATTTTACCACTTGGTTAAAGTAATATTTTCTTTTTTTTCAAGAAATTTTTATAGTATTTCACTAATTTGAATAAAACTTTTTTTTTTTGAAAAACTTGTATGAAAGAAATATTATTTTGGAACATGGTTTAAAGCTCGAACACACAAAACAGTGAGATTTTGAGCCTATTTGATTGGTTGCATTTTATCAACCAATATTTTATTTTTGGTGTGTGTTTTTCTCTCTAAAATTGTGATCTCTGTCTTGCTTAATTCTATATTTCCATAATTTGATGTATGCATGCACTTACATGATTGAGGCCTTTGTTTCACTAAGCTTACATACCCATATGGCCTTACCTTTCATTATCCCTTGCAAACCAATGTTGAGCCTATTTTACCCCTTTATTCTTTACTTTAGCACATCATTAACTCTAAGCGAAAAACAATAATGTCCTTAATTTGAATCCTTGGTTAGCTTAGATTAGTGAGAATGCTTATGAATTAAGTGTGGGGAAGAGTGGGTTTGGAAACATCTGGTTTGAGAATTGAGTATGTTAGAATTTTCTGAAAATGTAAAAAAAAATGCTTAGGACATGTTCATGCATTCAATAAATTAATCATATGCATAAAAAAAAGAGCAAATAAGAAAAAGGGGACAAAATGCCCCAAATTAAGTAGTGAAGGCAATGCATATGTACTATACTTAAAATTAGAATGCATGAATATGTGGAAAACATGGTTAATGGATGGCTAGATGTTGTATTATGATTACATAGATTGTTTAAGTTAGGTGGGAAAGTTTCAGTTAATTAAGGATTCATATTTTAGTCCACTTAGCCAAATACAATCCTACCTTGACCCTAGCCCCATTATAACCCTTAAAAGACCTCTTGATTTGTGTATTGGTGCATTAAATTTTTGTTGATTGTTAGATGAAGAGCAAGCTATAGAAAGCAAGATTAGTAGAGAATTGAGAGAATTGACCCTAGACACTTGAAAGTTAGAATGATATACACTACCAAGGGTTCAGTGCTCAATTCTATGTTCCCTGCTTTCATGAGCTATCTTCTTCTTGCAAGTTATTTGTATTCTATTTTGTGATTTGAATTAGTGAAATCCAGTTCATATTTGTCTTGAAGAACTTATTTATTTTTAACCAAGTAGGTAAAAACAATTTGCATTTAGTTGCATTTAATTTAGGTTGTATTGCATTCCATCACTTTAACCTTAATTATTTACCTTGGATTTAGCATGAGGACATGCTAGTGTTTAAGTGTGGGGAGGTTGATAAACCCATATTTTGTGAGTTGTTTTGTGCTTAATTTGAGTGATTTATATAATCATTCACCTACTTATTCACATTAATTGCATGGTTTTACTTTTCCTTCCTTATTATGTCGTATTGTGAAAAACTTGTTTCCTAAGCTTTAAAAATTAATTATTTTAATTACCTTTATTTCCATTCGATGCCGTGATTAGTATGTTGAGTAGTTTCAGATTTTCTAAGGCAGAATGACTTAGAGGATGGAAAAGGAAACATACAAAAATGGAAGGAGAAAGCAAAACGGAGCTTTAAGGAAACTGGTGTTCACGTGATCGCATGGACGACGCGATCGCGTGCCAGAAGCGAAGATTCAGCGACGCGGCCGCATGACTGACGTGGCCGCGCGCCTTAAGCAGAACGCACATGACGCGGTCACATGACTGATGCGACCGCGTGGCAAGGAAAAGCTCCGAATGACGCGACCGCGTGACCCACGCGGACGCGTGACAGAGGCCACGCACCAGAAAATTACAGAACACGCCCCAGCGAGTTCTAAACCCCTTTTTGGCCCAAATCCAAGTCCAGAAAGCATAGACCAGAGGTTATAAAGTGGGGGAATGCATCCATTCATGAGCATGCTTTTCATAATTCACTTTTTATGTTTTAGATGTAGTTTTAGAGAGAGAGGTTCTCTCCTCTCTCTCTCTCTTAGGATTAGGACTTCTCTTAGTTTTAGGAGTGACTCTCAATCCCAGGTTCTTTATTTTTATTTATTTTCAATGTTCCATGTTTAGATTGATTTTCTTAATTAATGTTATTTGAGATATTTCAGATTGATGATTGCTGTCTTTTATTGATATAAATAATTTGGATTTTCCTGTTGCCCAATTGGCTTATGAATATTTTCCATGTTAGATTTTACTGCTTTGAATGAATTGAAGGTATTTCAGATATTTATAATTTTAATTTAGCTTTTTACATTCTTGGCTGTGGTTGATTAATTGGTGACTCTTGAGTTATCAAACTCATTGTTAATTGAAAATTGGAATTCATCCACTTAACTTACCTTCATAGTTAGAGGTTAACAAAGTGGGAGAAAAATCCAATTCTCATTACAATTGATAAGGATAATTGGGATAGGACCTCCAGTTCACATACCTTGCCAAGAGTTTATTTTACAGTTATTTATTTATTCTTATTACTTGAAAATATACCTGTGCACATTGCCCAAACTCAACATCCCCCAATTTACAAACTCATAACCAATAATAAGAACATACCTTCCTGCAATTCCTTGAGAAGACGACCCGAGGTTTAAATACTCGGTTATCAATTTTAAAGGGATTTGTTACTTGTGACAACCAAAACGTTTGTACGAAGGGATTCTTGTTGGTTTAGAGATTATATCTACAACGCGACTATTTTTATGACATTCTTTACTGGCAAAAATCCTAACGTCAACCTTTTATGCTATATGAGCTAAAATTGGATTGATTAGACTTGCTTGGTTAGAAGGTGAGTGAGTGTTGATAAATGTATGTTAATGGTATCTAGAAGTGGTTTCTAATGTTTTGGAATGAGGTAAATTAGAGAATTGGTGAAAATAACATTATACAGATTTTTTGTAAAAATGGGTATTTTATCAACTTCAACAGGCCATAACTTGCACTCAGAGTTCAAAATTTGATGAAACCTGTCTTAATTAAAGATAGTGATGAGAGCTTTAAAATGATTTAAGAATGAAGGAAAACAAAATTTTGTAGAGGAAGTTATGAACGATTGAAAATTGATGTTTTAAACTAAAATATGAGATATTGCAGAAAAACCATAATCCTGGCCTGTGTGCGCACACACGGTACGGTGCGCATGCACCACTCAGAATGAGTGTTGCAGCTCATGCGTACGCACGAGGGGTGATGCATATGCATGAGAGGAAAACTGCATGTTGTGCGTACGCACGAGAGTGATGCATACGCATAGCTCCTATTTTCGTGAATAAACTCTGTTTTTGACTGTTTGGCCTTTCCGGTGAGCTTGTAAGCTCCTGTAAACTCCTTAATATGTCTGATAGATGGTGATTATGAATATGAAGAGATATGATTGAGAAATGATTATATAAAGTATGATTTTGTTTATGATCTAGATTATCCTTAACTTGATTATGTTAGTAACGAGTTTGATGATGATAATGATTATGATTGAAACTGTGGCAGACACTATATCCCAACAGTGTGGTGGGTACTATATCCTTAATAACATATTCTCTCAAGAGTGTAAAAGTGTGACGGGTACTATATCATGAGAGTGTAACAGGCACTATATTCCAGCAGTGTGGTGGGCACTATATCTTGAGAGTGTGTCAGACACTATATATCGAGAGTGTGTCGGACACTATATCCCTGAATACAAAAGAGAGACAATGTCCGGAATAGCTACCACGTGAGCTCATGGCCAGTAGGACATGCATGCATCATGTACATCTATGTGCAATTGTTTGAATGTGCATCTTGTGTTTTGATTTGCCTAAGTGAATATCTCTATTTAACTGCTAGTTGTTGTAATTGCTTTTGTTTGTGTTTGAATCTTATTACTTGTGCTTGCTACTGCTAAACTAATTGTTGAGTTGAATGATTTAAGAGCGCGTCATTTGTACTCCTGTAGCCCCAAAAATTCCATTTCGGATGCAGGGAGGTCAGAATCCAACAGCATCTGTAGTCCTTTTTCAGCCTCTGAATCAGATTTTTGCTCAGGTCCCTCAATTTCAGCCAGAAAATACCTGAAATCACAGAAAAACACATAAAGTCATAGCAAAGTCCATAAATGTGATTTTTGCATAAAACTAATAAAAATATAATAAAAAGTAACTAGATCCTGCTAAAAACTATATGAAAATACCCCCAAAAAAAGTATAGAATATCCACTCATTACAACACCAAACTTAAACTGTTGCTTGTCCCCAAACAACTAGATAAACAAAATAGGATAGCAAGAAGATTAAGAGGCAATCTCAGAGTTTTACATGAAGCTCAATTCTAATTAGATGAGCGGGGCTAGTAGCTTTTTGCTTCTGAACAGTTTTGGAATCTCACTTCATCCCTTGAAGGTTAGAATGATTGGTATCCATATGAACTCAGAATTCAGATAGTGTTATTGATTCTCCTAGTTTAGTGTGTTGATTCTTGAACACAGCTACTTTATGAGTCTTTGCCGTGGCCCTAAGCACTTTGTCTTCTAGTATTACCACCGGATACATAAATGCCACAGACACATAGCTGGGAGAACCTTTTCAGATTGTGACTCAGCTTTGCTAAAGTCCCCAATTATAGGTGTCCAGAGTTCTTAAGCACACTCTTTGGATCACGACTTTAACCACTTAGTCTCAAGTTTTTCACTTGGACCTGCATGCCACAATCACATGGTTAGGGACAGCTTGATTCAGTCGCTTAGGCCAGGATTTTATTCCTTTGGCCCTCCTATCCATTAATGCTCAAAACCTTAGATCCTTTTTACCCTTGCCATTTGGTTTAAAAGGTTATTGGCTTTTTCTGCTTGCTTTCTCTTTCTCTTTCTCTTTTTTTTCACTGCTTTTTCTTGCTTCAAGAATTAATTTTATGATTTTTCAGATTATCAATAACATTTCTTTTTTTCATCATTGTTTCAAGAGCCAACAGTTTTAACATTCATAAACAACAAGATAAAAAATATGCACTGTTTAAGCATTCTTTTAGAAAACAAAAAGTGTTGCCACCACATTTAAATAATCTAAATTTTTCTTATTAAGAACTCGAAGAATTTGCCTCCTTATTCTAAAAATATCTGCTATTTCATTCATGTTTAATGATGATGAGAAAAATAAATTATAGCTTATTTGGAGATGATAAAAATAAAAATAAAAATACTAACTACTACTACTCATATGACTCCTAAAATAGATTTCTAATAACAGAAGTCATCACAGAGTTAAGATTAGGACTCAACAACCTTTATTTTGGGAGACGGATGCTCCTTCAATCTGTGGGGTGTTTGGTCCCTTAAGGGAGAGCCTCTGGCACTTCAGTTCCTGTAGCTCATGCCCCTGCTTTTCTTGTTCTTTAAGCAGCTTGCAGATCATACTATTTTGATTTTGCTGTTCTTCCTTAAGTTGATCCATAGTTTCTTGCAGCTTGGTGACAGATGCTTCTAGGCGGGTCCAGTAGTCAATCTGAGGGATTTCTGGGAGGAACTCTTGCACCCTCATTTTGATGGAGTTTTCTTGTACTTGTTGTCCTTCCATTGACTTCTTGGTGATTGGATGTTCGATTAGGATGAACTCATCTACTCCCATCTTCACCCCAGCCTCTTTACATAGCAGAAAAATCAAGTTTGGATAACCCAATTTGGCTTCCTTAGAGTTCTTATTTGCAATTGTGTAGAGCTCACAAGAAATCAGATGATGAATTTCCACTTTGTTTCCTTGCATAATACAATGGATCATCACTGCTCTCTTGATAGTGACTTCGGAGCGATTGCTGGTAGGTAGTATGGAATGCCCAATGAAATCCAGCCAGCCCCTAGCGACTAGTTTGAGATCCCCTCTCTTGAGTTGGTTTGGAACACCTTTTGTACTGGTTATCGACTTGGCTCCAGGGATGCATATGTCCTCTAGAATTTGGTCTCAGCACTTATCATCACACAACCATTCTCCTATTAAAGGATGCTGGATCATCTTATAGTTGAGGCAGCTTGAAGACCTCTTTTATTTTGTCAAGGTGGAGGTAAATAATTTTCCCTCTGACCATGGTTCGAAAGGTATAGAAAGCGGTTCTAGTCATTCTATGCCTCTCTATTTGCCACAGATTTGAGTAGAATTCATGAACTATGTTTCTACCCACCTTTATCTCAGGATTAGCTAGAATTTCCTAGTCTTAGTTTTGAATCTGCTCTTGGATCTCCAGATATTCGTCTTCTTTCAGATCGAATTTAACTTCCGGGATCACTGACCTTAGACCCATTATTTTATGATAATGGTCCGAATGTTCCTTGGTTAAGAACCTATCTTGATTCCAAAGTAGTCTTGGATTATTCTCTTTCTTGCCTCTTGAAGTGGTTTGTTTTTCCTTAGGAGCCATGATCTTAGTGAGTCTTAGCTCAGTGATCACGCACAACACACCAAACTTAGAGGTTTGCTTGTCCTCAAGCAAAAGAAAGGAAAGGAGAGGAGAAGGAGGAGAGCCAAATTCGAATTGTGGAGGAGAGGGGTTGGCTGAATGTTAATTTAAAAGGAAGTGGTGGGTTTGAAAATTTTTGAAAAAGATATGATAGAAGATATGATTTGTAAACGATAAGTATGAAATGCAAAAGATGTAATTTTAAAATTGAAAAGATATGAGAGAATTTTGAAAAAGATAAAATTAAATTGGAAAAGATATTATGATGAGTTGAAAAAGATTTGAAAAGATATTAAAAAGATATATGGGTTTTTTTTAAAAAATTGAAAAGAAAAAAAGATTTTTAGGATTAAGAGTTATTTTTGAAATTTGAAATTAAAAGATGAGGATTTGTAATATGTTTATGCAAGAAATTATGGATGAAAATATGAAAAAATAAAAAAAATTGAGTTGGAAAACAAAACTATCTCCCCTCCATGTTCCTGGCGTTAAATGCCCAGGAGGTGCTTGTTTTGGGCGTTTAACACCCATTTGCTGCTTGTTTTGGGCGTTTAACGCCCAGCCAGGTACCCTAGTTGGCGTTAAACGCCAGAAAGTCTTTATCACTGGTGTTTTTCTAAACGCCCAGGATGCTGTAGTTCTGGCATTAAACTCCCATAATGGCACCCATTCTGGCGTTAAATGCCCAGAACGGTGCCCATTCTGGCGTTTAACGCCCAAAAGTGCCTCTTACTGGCGATTTCGTACCAGTGAGCTTCTTTTCTCTGCTCTCTGCTCTGAATCCTTCTGTAACTCTGTGAACTCCTGTAAATGAGAATTAGTTCTTATGGTAATTTATTAAACTCCTATAATTATTATTTAAATAACAAATAAACTACAGTAATGGCTGGGTTGCCTCCCTGTAAGTGCTTCTTTATTGTCTTTAGCTGGACCTTACTGAGCTTTAATCTAGTCTCAGTTTTGAGCATTCTTGCTTAAAATTGCTTTCAAGATAATGTTTGACTCTCTGTCCATTAACAATGAACTTTTTGTCAGAATCAATATCCTGAAGCTCTATATATCCATATGGTGACACGCTTGTAATCACATATGGTCCTCTCCACTGGGATTTTAGTTTCCCAGGGAATAGCCTGAGTCTAGAGTTAAATAGCAAAACCTTTTGTCCTGGCTCAAAGACACTGGATGACAGGTTCTTATCATGCCATCTCTTTGCTTTCTCCTTGTAAATTTTGGCATTTTCAAAAGCATTGAGTCTGAATTCATCTAGCTCATTCAGCTGGAGCAATCTTTTCTCTCCAGCTAATTTGGCATCAAGGTTTAGGAATCTAGTTGCCCAGTAGGCTTTATGCTCCAGTTCCACGGGCAAGTGACAGGCCTTTCCATACACAAGCTAGTTTGGAGAGGTTCCTATAGGAGTCTTGAATGCTGTTCTGTATGCCCATAGAGCATCATCCAAGCTCTTTGCCCAATCCTTTCTATGGGAAATTACAGTCCGTTCTAAGATTCTTTTTAGTTCTCTATTAGTGACTTCAGCTTGGCCATTGGTCTATGGATGATATGGAGTTGCCACCTTGTGGTTAATTCCATATCGGACTATGGCAGTATAAAGCTGTTTATTGCAGAAATGAGTGCATCCATCACTGATTAGAGCTCTAGGGACACCAAATCTACTAAAGATATGTTTTTGGAGGAACTTCAGTACTATCTTAGTATCATTAGTGGGTGTTGCAATTGCCTCCACCCATTTAGATACATAGTCTACTTCCACCAGAATGTAAGTGTTTGAGTATGATAGTGGGATAGACCCCATGAAGTCAATACCCCATACATCAAACAACTCAATCTCTAAGATTCCTTGTTGAGGCATGGCATAACCATGAGGCAGGTTTCCAGCTCGCTGGCAACTGTCACAGTTAGATACAAACTCTCAAGAGTCTCTATAGATTGTAGGCCAGTAGAAGCCACATTGGAGGACTTTGGTGGCCATTCGCTCACCTCTGAAATGTCCTCCATATTGTAATCCATGGCAATGCCATAGGATCTTCTGTGCCTCTTCTCTGGGTACGCACCTATGGATTAGTCCGTCTGTGCGTCTCTTAAAGAGATATGGTTCATCCCACAAGTAGTACTTCACATCAAAAAGTAGTTTTTTCTTTTGCTGCCTGCTGAACTCCTTGGGAATGAATCTTGCAGCTTTATAGTTTGCATTGTCTGCAAACCATGACACTTCCTGAATGGCAAAGAGTTGCTCATCCAAAAAGGTTTCAGAGATCTCAGTGAGGGGGAGAGACATCCCTTCTACTGGTTCTATCCGGGACAGGTGATTTGCTACTTGATTCTCTGTCCCTTTTTTTGTCTCTTATTTCTATATCAAACTCTTGCAGAAGCAACATCCATCTTATGAGCCTGGGTTTTGAATCTTGCTTTATGAGTAGATATTTAAGAGCAGCATGGTCAGTGTACACAATCACTTTTGATCCTACTAGATAGGATCTAAACTTGTCAATGGCATAGACCACTGCAAGCAGCTCTTTTTCTGTAGTTGTGTAATTCTTCTGTGCGTCATTTAGAACACGGCTAGCATAATAAATGACGTACAGAAGCTTATTATGCCTCTTTCCTAATACTGCTCCAATAGCATGGTCACTAGCATCACACATTAATTCAAATGGTAATGTCCAGTCTGGTGCAAATATAACAGGTGCTGTGACCAACTTAGCCTTCAGAGTTTCAAACGCTTGTAGACACTTTGTGTCAAAGATAAATGACATGTCAGCAGCTAGCAGGTTGCTTAGGGGTTTTGCAATTTTTGAAAAATCCTTTATAAACCTCATATAGAATCTTGCATGTCCAAGAAAGCTTCTTATTGCCTTAACTTTGGTAGGTGGTGGTAATTTTTCAAATACCTCTACCTTGGCTTAATCTACCTCTATCCCCTTGTTCAAAATTTTGTGTCCACAGACAATTCCTTCAATCACCATAAAGTGACATTTTTCCCAGTTTAAAACCAGGTTGGTCTCTTGGCACCTTTTTAGAACAAGTGCTAGATGGTCAAGACAGGAGCTGAATGAATCTCCAAAAATTGAGAAGTTATCCATGAATTCCAGAAATTTTTCCACCATATCAGAGAAAATAGAGAGCATGCATCTCTGAAAGGTTGTCGGTGCATTACACAGACCAAATGGCATCCTTCTGTAGGCAAATACTCCAGATGGACATGTGAATGCTATTTTCTCTTGATCCTGAGGATCTACTGCAACTTGGTTGTAGCCTGAGTAGCCATCCAGAAAGCAGTAATAGTCATAACCTGCTAGCCTTTCTAGCATTTGGTCTATGAATGGTAAAGGAAAATGATCCTTTCTGGTGGCTGTATTAAGTCTTCTGTAGTCAATACACATATGCCACCCTGTAACTGTTCTTGTAGGAACCAGTTCATTTTTTTCATTATGAACCACTGTCATGCCTCCCTTTTTGGGTACAACTTGGACATGGCTCACCCAGGGGCTATCAGAAATGGGATAAATAATCTCAGCCTCTAGTAATTTAGTGACCTCTTTCTGCACCACCTCCTTCATGGCTGGATTTAGCTGCCTTTGTGGTTGAACCACTGGTTTGGCATCATCCTCCAGTAGGATCTTGTGTATGCATCTGGCTGGGCTAATGCCTTTGAGATCACTAATGGACCACCCAAGAGCTGTCTTGTGTGTCCTTAGCACCTGAATTAGTGCTTTCTCTTCTTGTGGCTCTAAGGCAGAGCTTATGATTATAGGAAAAGTTTCACCTTTTCCTATAAACGCATATTTTAGGGATGGTGGTAGTGGTTTGAGCTCGGGTTTAGGAGGTTTCTCCTCTTCTTGAGGAATTTTCAGAGGTTCTTTTATTTCCTCTGGTTCTTCCAGATCAGGCTGAACATCTTTAAACATATCCTCTAGCACTGATTCGAAACTCTCAGCCATACTGATCTCCTGTACCAGGGAGTCAATAATATCAACACGCATGCAGTCTTTTGATGTGTCTGGGTGCTTCATTGCTTCAATAGCATTCAGCATAAACTCATCCTCATTGACTCTCAGGGTTACTTCCCCTTTTTGGACGTCAATGATGGTTTGTCTAGTTGCTAGGAAAGGTCTTCCTGGAATGAGAGTTGCACTCTTGTGCTCCTCTATTTCCAGCACTATAAAGTCAGTGGGAAAGACGAATGGCCCAACTGTGACAATCATGTCTTCAATCACGCCTGATGGGTATTTAATGGACCCACCAGGAAGTTGAAGACATATCCTGGTTGGTTTGACCTCTTCAGTCAAGCCAAGCTTTTTGATAGTAGATGCAGGGATTAGGTTGATACTTGCCCCAAGATCACATAGAGCTGTCTTGGTACAGGTACCCTCTAATGTGCATGGTATCATAAAGCTTCTAAGATCCTTAAGCTTTTTTGGTAAGCTCTTTAAAATGATTGCACTGCATTCTTCAGTGAGAAGAACTTTTTCAGTTTCTCTCCAATCATTCTTATGACTTAAGATTGCTTTCATGAACTTAACCTAAGAGGGTATTTGCTCAAGTGCCTCTACAAATGGAATCTTGATTTCAAGAGTCCTGAGATAGTCTGCAAAGCGGGCAAATTGTTTATCCTATTCTGCTTGGCGGAGTTTCTGAAGATAAGGTATTTTGGCTTTGTATTCTTCAACCTTGGTTGCTGCAGGTTTATTTCCTATAGAGGTAGGTTGAAAAGCCTTCTTGAGGGAGTTATTATCAGCACTTGCAAGTGTCTGACCCCTCATAGGCATTTGAACGTCAGGATTGGGGGCTGGATTGGCGTTCAACGCCAGATTCCCTCCCTTTTTGGCATTTGAACACCATAACTGAACATGGGTTGGGTGTTTAACGCCAATTTTTCTCCCTTTTTTGGCGTTTGAACGCCAGAACTGGGCGTCCACTGGGCGTTTAACGCCAGTTTTTCACCCTTTTCTAGTGTTTGAATGCCAGAATCATTTCTCTCTGGGCTATTACTGTCCTTAGAGGGATTTTGGGTAGCAGTCTGCTCATCCTCTATTATTTGTTCTTTTCTTGGCTTTCTGCTGCTTTGAGATAAGGTATTCAATGTTTTTCTACTCCTTAATTGAACTGCTTGGCACTCTTCTATTATCTGTTTTGATAACTGCTGTCCTATCTGGTCAAGTTGTGCTTCCATTTTCTTGTTAGCATCCTTAGTGTCTTGTAACATCTCTTTAAATTCTGCCAACTGTTCTGTCAGATAACATAATTGCTTATTGATTTTAGCAACTTGTTCTAGAGGACTAGGTTCAGTGGATACTGCTTTAGCCTCTTCTTTTATGGAGGACTCACTACTTAAGTACAGATGCTGATTTCTAGCAACTGTATCAATGAGCTCTTGAGCCTCTTTAATTATTTTTCTCATGTGTATAAATCCACCAGCTGAGTGGTCTAGAGATATCTGAGCATTTGCTGTAAGCCCATAGTAGATGTCTAAATGCACCCATTCTGAAAACATTTTAGAGGGACATTTCCTTAGCATCTCTCTGTACCTCTCTCAAGCGTTATAAAGGGATTCATTATCCTCTTGTTTAAAGCATTGGATGTCCAGCCTTAGCTGTGTCATCCTCTTAGGATGTCCAGCCTTAGCTTTAGGTTGGTTATTTAACCACCTCTTAGCTTGGTCTTTTACAGCAAATGGAAGCAGTAATAATCTGTAGATATCCTGATCTACTTTCTTATCATGTACTGTGTCAGTAATTTGTAAGAACTGTGCCAGAAACTCAGTAGGTTCTTCCTGTGGAAGACCGGAATACTAGCAATGTTGCTGCACCATGATAATGAGTTGAGGATTCAACTCAAAACTACTGACTCTAATGGAGGGTATACAGATACTACTCTCATATGAAGCAGTAGGGGGGTTAGTGATGACAAGTCATCATATACCCATTTTTCAAGCTAATTTCACTTGCTTTATTAGTCTTTATGCACTTTCTTGCATCCTAAGTAAGTGATTTGGAGTGAAAATGCATAACTTCTTTAAATCAAACAACCACCATGAAATTAATGTTAACTCATGAGGTTTAAGCTAATTTTAATTGAATTTTACTTGATTTATAAGCCTTGTGAATTCAGTGATACTTGGAGTGGTTGTTTTGGTTTAATGTAGGTGAAGAAAAGAATAAAAGAGAAAAGCATGGCCTAAGAAAGCGTGACCAAAGGAGAAGAAAACGTGGTCAAAGGAAGAAGAAGTGTGCCGCATGCAAAGAGGGGAGGCAAGCATTGCCCTCCACAAGGGCACACTGCCCTCTAGGAGGGCAACATAAGAGAACAAAGCATAAAAGGCAACTTTGCCCTGCCCACTACAAGGGCAGAGCACAAATCTGTGCCTTGGAATCAAGAAGAAGAAAATGTTGCCCTGCCCTCCCCAAGGGCAGTATCGGGCTCACAAGGGGAGAAAATCAAAGGAAAATGTCTCCCAATGCTTGCCACAAGAGTTGAACACGGGACCATGAGGAAGCAAGGAACTAGGCTCCATTATGGTGCCAAGAAAGCCAAGGAAATTGAATAAGCGTGTGATTCTGCCAGGATTCGAACTCGGGACTTCAGTTTGGAAACACTGCCCTGCCCTCTGCGAGGGCAGGGCAGCATTTTGTTGGTGCACAACTCTGGCGCACCAAGGCACCTTTCTGGCGCACCACAGCATCATCTGGCAGCACCAGCAGCGCACCACGGCACATTTCTGGCGCACCAATTTTTTCTGCCCTGCCCTCCGCGAGGGCAGGGCAGCATCCTGCGCACCACAGCATCATCCGCCCGCACCATGCACACACCAAGCACCAAATCCTGCCCTGCCCTCCGCAAGGGCAGGGCAGCCTCCTGGAAGCTATCATTTTTGGGCCAAAAATTGAATTAAAAATCCAATTTAATTCATTTCTTCACCAAATCAAAAGCCCATCCAAATCCCAAAATCCAAGAATAGAAAGTGTATAAATAGGAGCTAGTTTGATGTAATTAGGGACCTTTTACTTGACTTTTGAATTTTGCACTTTCTTTGAGCTTTGAATTTTATTTTTGCACTTTGGAGCTTCTCTTGGTGACTTCACTGAGATTTCAAAGAATTGGGGAGGAGAATTGATCTCTCTTCTTCCTCGTTCTTGCTTAGGCCTTTGTAATTTCCTTGTTTTGAGTTTTGGGTGTGAAGAATTGAGGAAATTCTGTCTCATTCTCCATTCAAAATCTCTTTAAACATCTTTCTGCACAATTGAGTTTAAGTTCAATTTCCTTTACTGCTTCTTCTTCTATTTCTTGTCAATTGCTTTGAGAACTTGGATCTAGGAAGGCAATTGAGATCTAGGCTCTGCTACCTAGTCTCTTGAGTCCTGAGATCCTAATTTCCTTTTGGTTCTTCTGTGAACCCTGCTGCACTTTCCTTACAATTTCTGTTTGAATTCTCATTGCTCCCAATTAAATTTCTGCTCTATTAATTGTGGCAATTCAATTTCTCTTTGTTTAGATTCTGCAATCCCAGTCCTCAAATCCCTTTTACATTCAAGCAATTTACATTTCTTGCTATCTAAGTTACTGCAATTTACATTTCTTGCACTTTAAGTTTCAGTCATTTAATTTCTTGTCCTTTAAGATTCAGTCTATTTTACTTTCCTGTCCTTTAATTTACTGCAATTCTCCCCTCTCCCTTTACATTCCAAGCAATTTAGCTTCTGTTAAATACAACCCACTCAACCAAAACTTAATTCGCTTGACTAAATCAACCACTAAACTAAAATTGCTCAATCCTTCAATCCCTGTGGGATCGACCTCACTCATGTGAGTTATTATTACTTGATGCGACCCGGTACACTTGCCGGTGAGTTTTGTGTCGGATCGTTTTCCGCACATCAAGTTTTTGGCGCCGTTGCCGGGGATTGAAATAGATTGACAATGATTAAGTGAAGTGGAGATCTAGATCAAGCATTTTTTTTCTTTTCTGTTATTTTAATTTTGACTAACACACTAACTGTTTGAATTTTTGCTTAAACTAACCAAAACTTCACTCTAGCTATAGATTGAAGTTTCGTTGGTTTTCTGGATCTGTGTGTTTATTGTTGTGTGTTTGTATGTCAGGTACAGGAAGATCTTCCCCTATCCTCTCTGAAATTGACCAAAGAACTCTTCGGAGAATAAGAAGAGCTGAAAGAGGGAAGAACGTTATTGGAGAGGAAGAATCTGAGGAGGAATTCCAAGAAATGGAAGGAGATCTCAATCAACCAGGAGAAGGGGCCAACAATAACCAACAACAACGAAGAGTCCTGGCTTCATATACATTTGCAAATGCTAGACACTGTGGAAGTAGCATTCTTCCTCCTAATGTCAATGCAAACAATTTTGAACTAAAGCCACAACTCATCACTTTGGTTCAAAACAACTGTTCTTTTGGAGGAGGGCCTTTAGAGGACCCAAATCAACATTTATCTACCTTCTTGAGAATCTGTGACACTGTGAAAACCAATGGTGTGCCTCATGACAGTTACAAGTTGCTACTCTTTCCATTTTCTCTCAGAGATAAAGCCACTCAATGGCTAGAGACCTTTCCAAAAGATAGCATCAACACTTGGGATGACTTAGTAAGCAAGTTTCTTGCCAAATTTTATCCCCCTCAAAGAATCCTAAGATTGAAGACTGAGGTGCAGACATTCACTCAAATGGAGGCTGAAAACTTATATGAAGCATGGGAAAGATATAAGGCACTATTGAGGAAATGTCCACCAGAGATGTTCACTGAGTGGGACAAGTTGCAGAACTTCTATGAGGGGCTCACTCTTAAGGCTAAAGAAGCACTTGATCATTCAGCTGGAGGCTCTTTGCAACTCATGAAAACTACTGAGGAAGCTCAAAACCTCATTGATATGGTGGCCAATAACCAATATTTTTTTGCTCATCAAAGACAACGCCAACCATCACAAAGAAGAGGAGTAATGGAGTTGGAAGGAGTGGATTCAATTCTAGCTCAGAACAAGATAATGCAGCAGCAAATTCAACAACAGTTTGAGCAAATGGCCAAAAGGATTGATGGCTTGCAAGTTGCATCAGTGAGTGCCACAAGCCAACCACCAACTACTTGGGTGCAAAGTGAAGAAACTCAAGAGGAGCAACAGCAAGAGCAAGTCCAGTACATGCACAACCAAAATCCTGGAACAAATGAAGTCTATGGTGATACTTACAATCCATCTTGGAAGAACCATCCCAACCTCAGATGGGGAGACAACCATAATCAAAACCAACAACCATGGCAAAGAAACTCAAGTCAGAACAATTGGAAAAGTACAAACCACAACCCCCAGCCAAACACTAACCAAAATACCTACAGAAAACCACAAAATAATTACTCCAACTCTAACCATTATCCACCCAATAACCACCCAACAAATCAAAATACCTATCATCATCCATCAACACCCCAAAACCAACCAATTTCACAAGAATCCCAGAGGATCACTAATCTAGAGCTGCTCATGGAGAAAATGATGAAGAACCAAGAATTAACAACAAAGAACCAAGAAGCGTCCATGAAGAACTTAGAGAGACAGATTGGGCAAATCTCTAAACAGATTTCTGTTGAAAAACCATCAAGCTCACTGCCAAGTGACACCATTCCCAACCCAAAGGAAGAATGCAAGGTCGTGCAACTAAGAAGTGAAAAAATGTTAGTGGATGGTAACCAAGGAGCAACCAAGAATAATGACAATGAGCCAACAAAGAATGATGAAGCCACCAACAAGGACATGTTAAGCAAGAATGTCCCAGAAAAACTCATAGAGGAAAACAACGAACCACAGAATCTAAAGAAAGGAAAGCAGATCATAGAAGAACCAAATCCAAAACAACATCAAGTGGAGAAGAGCTCAACACAACCACTACCGTATTCACAGAGATTCCACAAAGAGACAAAGGATCATCATTTCCACAAATTTCTTGAGACTTTCAAGAAGCTGGAAATCAACGTACCTTTAGCTGAGGCATTGGAGCAAATGCCTCTGTATGCCAAGTTCTTGAAGGAGCTCATCAACAAGAAGAGAGGTTGGAATGAAAAGGAGACTGTAATGCTTAGTGAAGAATGCAGTGCACTCATTAAAAAGGGACTCCCTCCCAAGCTTGAAGATCCTGGAGGTTTCTTCCTACCCTGCACTATTGGAAACCTATTCATCAACAAGGGAATGTGTGATTTAGGAGCAAGCATAAATCTAATCCCATCTTCTTTAGTGAAAAAGCTTGGCATAGAGGAGGTGAAACCAATACAGATGTCCTTGGAGTTGGTGGACCAATCAGTAGTATATCCTAAGGGGATGATTGAGAACCTTTTAGTTAAGGTTGACAAGTTCATCTATCCGGCAGATTTTGTGATCCTGGATTCATCAGAAAATGGAAATGACTCCATAATACTTGGTCGACCATTTTTGGCCACTGCTAAAGCCATTGTGGATGTAGAGCAGGGAGAGTTAACCCTCAGGATGCATGAGGAGAGCATCATCTTGAAAGTCTTTCTAGAATTACAAAGGAATGAAGAAACAAGCAAAACAAGTGGTGACTTCCTTCCAAAGCAAACAACCGACAAAGCAGTAGAACAGAAAAACAAGCAGATGCAAGAAGAAAAAGGAATTCAAAAGGAAGCAGGGGTAATAAACAAGAAGGAAGGTATCACAGCCCAAGTCACTGTCAAGAAAGAAAGATCAACAAGAAAGAAAAAGATGAAGAGAAAGAATAAGGCTCACAAAGGGTGGAAGAACAAGAAAATTCCAACTGAGGGGTTTTCCAAAGGTGACAAAGTACAATTAGTATATCAACAGCTAGGAACAGAAGATTATTACACTGTCAACCAAGTACTTTCTCTTGAGCATATGGAAATTGAACATCAAGGCACACAGAAAAAGCTTACAGTGAGAAGTGACAAGTTGAGACATCACCAACATCAACCAACCTAAAGGGAGTTCAATGTCAAGCTAGTGACAATAAAAGAGCGCTTCATGGGAGGCAACCCATGGTTTAAGATTCCTGTCCTCTCTTTCATTTAATAAGCTATGATTCCTCTGAGTATGATTTTGAACTTTCATGCCTGATAAATGCATACATTGTTTTAAAGCACATGACAAACTTCTAAGTTTGGTGTACCTTAAAGCACACCCAAGTTCATTGTTTTTCAAAAAAAAAAAGGGGATTAGTCTTAGAACATATGCATAATTCTTTTGATGAAGCATATGACCAAACACTAAGTTTGGTGTCTGCATGTGTAACAATATTCAGAAGGTCATTTCCCAATCATGGACTCAAAACCATACAAAGGGATCATGCATCAATTTTTTTATAAAATGCATCAATTGTGAAGAATGGTTTGCATTGTTAAGCCATTCCCTCAATAAAAGATAAGTTTGGTGTTCACCAACGTTTAGCATCTTTAATTAAGGGACACAATTGACCACGGAAAAAATATATAGAATAAATAACAATTAAACAAAACAAAACAATTTTTTATTGCAAATAAATTGCCAACGACTATATTAATGTTCTAAGGCTAGCTGTTTTGGTTCAGGCAGGAGAAAAAGATTAAGACAAAAACAAGGAGGGGCCACGGCTAGGATAAGCTATGTGAGGATGGTCACATGTGCCTAGAAGAATGCGCTCATGGGGAAGCAGAATTTGCATGCATGCATGCATCATTGAACGCCTAAATGCATGCAGCCAATGGGAGGAGGATCCTCGTCAAAGCCTCAACAATGCATGTAGACTGTCCATCCCATGAACCCCTTAGATGAACAACTCAATCTCAACCCTTCATGAGCACCAACGAGCTCTTTCTTCATTCATTGTGGTTTTGTTGGAAAGCTTGAAGAATCTGCCTATTAATAGCCGTAGCACTACACGGTTTACACACTCATTCAAGCTACCTTCATATGAAAATCATAATCCCCTTTACTCCTAAAGCCAACATAATTCCCTTGTCTCACAACAGAACCGAACCAAAACTCTTCCCAAACACAACACATACTTCTTCTTTTCTCACTTTTCCTTTCTTTTCACCTCAAATCTAATGGCCTCTTCAAGTTCAAAAAGAAGGCCAGGAAAGGAACCTATGGGAGCCGAACCTCCATCATTTGATGCAAACAAATTTAGATCCCAATTCCATAAAGGGAGATATCATAGGTTCATGAAGACAAAGAATGTAATCTATGAGAAAGGCCTTGAGTTGAGAGACGGGGAATACCCCATCATGAGGCAAATCACTAAAGAAAGAAGGTGGGAACTTTTATGTGCTCCTCTTGTTGACATCAGTGCAGTCATAATCAGGGAGTTCTATGCAAATGCTGTAAAAGAAAACAAAGATAGTGCCCCTTACACAAGTTATGTCAGAGGAGTTGAAGTGAGCTTCAGTCCAGCAGCCATCACTAGGGCTCTAAAGTTGAGAACCATAACTTATGCAGAGCCTAGTTATGAAACTAGGTTGTAAATGGAAAACAATCCTGATGAGATATTGCAAGGGTTATGTGTGGAAAATACAGATTGGGAAAGAGATTCAAAGGGAGTTCCAAGTCACCTGAGAAGGATAAATCTTACTCCTGTGGCCAAGGGATGGTATGAAATAGTGAGGAGATCTATCCTTCCTACTGGAAACGCCTCTTGGGTCACAATCAAACGAGCACTCTTGACATACTGCATCTTACATGGAGGTGAAATCAACCTCGCACAACTCATAGCCGACAGCATCTAAGAGATGGCCAATAGCACAAGCAAATCAAGTGGTCTTGGACATCCAAGTACCATCCTCAGGCTATGTGACAAAGCTAGAGTAATCTTTGAAGATGAGGATACAGAAAAAGTGAAAAAGGGAAAAGGAATCACCAAGAAGAGTATGGAGGGAATGAATGAAGAAGAAGATCAAGAAGGGGTGGTAGTTCCTAGACAAAGGAGATCACAAAGAGAGGAAGGACGAAATCAAGCTCATGATGCCATAGACATGAGCCAGTTACAAAGATCAATTGAAGAACTATCTCAGCAACTCATGCAGACTCAACAAGGTCAAAATCAGGGGGGCCAAGAGAAATATCTAGAGCCCCATCCAGAATTTATGGAGCAATATTTGAAAGATAAAGAGGAACGAGAAGCTTGGCAGCATCAAATGAAGGAGAAACAAGAGAGATGGCAACAACAAATGATGACTCAGCAGCAAGAATTTCAAGCACAGATTCTTGAAGGACAAAAAGAGCAATATAAAGAATTCAAAGAATCATATGATAAGCTGTATTTTAGTCAAGCTAAAGCAGGGGAATATAGTCACAACCTGTATCAATGGAAGAATATTCATCACACCATGGGAGAAGTTAGATATGCACAAAGAATGGAGAATGATGAAGACATGCAAGCAAGGTTGGAGTACTTGACCCACAATTTGCCAACACTCAATCCTGAGATCAAGCCATTTGAGCAATGCCCTGAATTTTTAGCCAAGCAACAGGCAAGATCTCATCAATATACTGAGGCAACTTTTAAAAGATTGGAAGACGTTGGGCTCTCAGGACTCTTAGATTCTGTTTGGGGTAGAAGATGTCCTGGTGAAGAGATCCGAGATTATTCCAAGACAGGGAAGAGAAAGAAGAAAAAGGGAGAATCAAGCAGTAGCCACGACCATTAGAAGGTGGCAAAGTTCTTTCATATTTCCTCTTTCATGTCTCTAATAAGGAGATGCATATCTGAAACATGATATGCCTCCATCATCTATTTCTTTTTACTTCATGCAATTGTTGTTCTTTGTTTTCATTTTTAGTTATTTAATAAATAGCTAGAGAAATGCTAAATCTGCATAATGCTTGTTATCCATCACTTAGCTAAAATTTTGTCTTGTTTCCCACATGCTTAAATAAAAGAGATTTGTTTGAATTGAAAAGTGAAATATCCAATGTTGCATAAGTAAGAATGGAAGTTAATGGTGGTATATGTGTTTGATTAAATGCATAACTCATGAAATAATTGTTGCATAATATCATTCTCATTCAAATATGAGTTAGCTTGCTGTTACAAAGACTCTTATCAATAATGAAAAAGCCCTTGGGAACAAAAACAGAAAGAAAAGGAAGAAGAAAAAGCCAAAATGGCAAGAAAAACAAAGAATAAAGGTTGGACACTGATGAGCGGATAATTTATACGCTTTTTGGCATTGTTTTTAGGTAGTTTTTAGTAAGTTTGAGCTACTTTTAGGGATGTTTTCATTGGTTTTTATGTTAAATTCACATTTCTGGACTTTACTATGAGTTTGTGTGTTTTTCTGTGATTTCAGGTAAATTCTGGCTGAAATTGAGGGACTTGAGCAAAACTCTGAAAAAGGCTGACAAAAGGACTGCTGATGCTGTTGGAATCTGACCTTCCTGCACTCGAAATAGATTTTCTGGAGCTACAGAACTCCAAATGGCTCGCTCTCAATGGAGTTGGAAAGTAGACATCCAGAGATTTCCAGCAATATATAATAGTCCATACTTTATTTGGAAATTGACGACGTAACTTGGCGTTGAACGCCAAGTACATGCTGCTGTCTGGAGTTAAACACCAGAAAAACGTCATGATCCGGAGTTGAACGCCCAAAACACGTCATAACTTGGAGTTCAACTCCAAGAGAAGCCTCAGCTCGTGGATAGATCAAGCTCAGCCCAAGCATACACCAAGTGGGCCTCGGAAGTGGATTTATGCATCAATTACTTACTCATGTAAACCCTAGTAGCTAATCTAGTATAAATAGGATAAGTTACTATTGTATTAGACATCTTTGTTCTCAGTTTTGTTTTATTCTTCATCTTAGGAGGCTATTGATCACATTCAGAGGGCTGGCCATTCGGCCATGCCTGAACCTTTTACTTATGTATTTTCAACGGTGGAGTTTCTGCACACCATAGATTAAGGGTGTGGAGCTCTGCTGTACCTCAAGTTTCAATACAATTATTATTACTTTCTATTCAATTCTCCTCTATCCTTATTCCAAGATATACGTTACACTTAACTTTGATGAATGTGATGATCCGTGACACTCATCATCATTCTCACCTATGAACGCGCGTGATTGACAACCACTTCCGTTCTACTTTAGGCAGGGCGCATATCTCTTAGATTCCCCAACAGAATCTTCGTGGTATACGCTAGATAGATGGCGGCATTCATGAGGATCCAGAAAGTCTAAACCTTGTCTATGGTATTCCGAGTAGGATTCTGGGATTGAATGACTGTGACGAGCTTCAAACTCCTGAAGGCTGGGCGTGATGACAAACGCAAAAGAATCAAGGGATTCTATTCCAACCTGATTGAGAACCGACAGATGATTAGCCGTGCTGTGACAGAGTGGTGCGCGAAATTGTGAACAATACTTTTCACAACTCTCATAATCCCCGGTCATGAACCCCAAAAACTTGGTGTTCAATACCATGGCATTACACAACTTCGCACAACTAACCAGCAAGTGCACTGGGTCGTCCAAGTAATAAACCTTACGCGAGTAAGGGTCGATCCCACGGAGATTGTTAGTATGAAGCAAGCTATGGTCATCTTGTAAATCTTAGTCAGGCAAACTCAAATGGATATGGTGATGAACGCATAAAAACATAAAGATAGAGATAGAGATACTTATGTAATTCATTGGTAGGAACTTCAGACAAGCGTATGAAGATGCCTTCCCTTCCGTCTCTCTGCTTTCCTACTGTCTTCATCCAATCCTTCTTACTCCTTTCCATGGCACGCTTATGTAGGGTTTCACCGTTGTTAGTGGCTACCTCCCATCCTCTCAGTGAAAACGTTCCTATGCTCTGTCACAGCATGGCTAATCATCTGTCGGTTCTCGGTCAGGCCGGAATAGAATCCAGCGATTCTTTTGCGTCTGTCACTAACGCCCCGCCTGCTAGGAGTTTGAAGCACGTCACAGTCATTCAATCATTGAATCCTACTCAGAATACCACAGACAAGGTTAGACCTTCCGAATTCTCTTGAATGCCGCCATCGGTTCTAGCCTATACCACGAAGACTCTGATCTCACGGAATGGTTGGCTCGGTTGTCAGGCGAGCACTCGGTTGTCAGGCGATCAACCATGCATCGTGCAATCAGGAATCTACGAGATATTCACCCAATCGAAGGTAGAACGGAGGTGGTTGTCAGTCACACGTTCATAGGTGAGAATGATGATGAGTGTCACGGATCATCACATTCATCAAGTTGAAGAACAAGTGATATCTTAGAACAAGAACAAGCGGAATTGAATGGAAGAACAATAGTAATTGCATTAATACTCGAGGTACAGCAGAGCTCCACACCTTAATCTATGGTGTGTAGAAACTCCACCGTTGAAAATACATAAGTATAAGGTCTAGGCATGGCCGTGAGGCCAGCCTCCCAATGATCTAAGAACTAGGTGTCCAAAGATGATCTAGAGATCTAGAGTGATCAAAAGATGAAAATACAATAGTAAAAGGTCCTACTTATAGAAAACTAGTAGCCTAGGGTGTACAGAGATGAGTAAATGACATAAAAATCCACTTCCGGGCCCACTTGGTGTGTGCTTGGGCTGAGAAATGAAGCATTTTCGTGTAGAGACTCTTCTTGGAGTTAAACGCCAGCTTTAGTGCCAGTTTGGGCGTTTAACTCCCATTTGGGTGCCAGTTCCAGCGTTTAACGCTGGGATTTCAGAGGGTGACTTTGAACGCCGGTTTGGGCCATCAAATCTTGGGCAAAGTATGGACTATCATATATTGCTGGAAAGCCCAGGATGTCTAATTTCCAACGCCGTTGAGAGCGCGCCAATTGGGTTTCTGTAGCTCCAGAAAATCCACTTCGAGTGCAGGGAGGTCAGAATCCAACAGCATCTGCAGTCCTTTTTAGTCTCTGAATCAGATTTTTGCTCAGGTCCCTCAATTTCAGCCAGAAAATACCTGAAATCACAGAAAAACACACAAACTCATAGTAAAGTCCAGAAAAGTGATTTTTAACTAAAAACTAATAAAAATATACTAAAAACTAACTATATCATACCAAAAACATACTAAAAACAATGCCAAAAAGCGTACAAATTATCCGCTCATCACAACACCAAACTTAAATTGTTGCTTGTCCTCAAGCAACTGAAAATCGAATAAGATAAAAAGAAGAGAATATGCAATGAATTCCAAAAACATCTATGAAGATCAGTATTAATTAGATGAGCGGGGCTTTTAGCTTTTTGCCTCTGAATAGTTTTGGCATCTCACTCTATCCTTTGAAATTCAGAAAGATTGGCTTCTTTAGGAACTCAGAATCCAGATAGTGTTATTGATTCTCCTAGTTAAGTATGATGATTCTTGAACATAGCTACTTATTGAGTCTTGGCCGTGGCCCAAAGCACTCTGTCTTCCAGTATTACCACCGGATACATACATGCCACAGACACATAATTGGGTGAACCTTTTCAGATTGTGACTCAGCTTTGCTAGAGTCCCCAACTAGAGGTGTCCAGGGTTCTTAAGCACACTCTTATTGCCTTGGATCACAACTTTATTTCTTTCTTTTTCTCTTTTCTTTTTCGAATTTTTTTTTTGAATAGAAATGCTTTTTCTTGCTTCAAGAATCATTTTTATGATTTTTCAGATCCTCGGTAACATGTTTCCTTTTTCATCATTCTTTCAAGAGCCAACATTCATGAACCAAAAATTCAAAAGACATATGCACTGTTTAAGCATACATTCAGAAAACAAGAGTATTGCCACCACATCAAAATAATCAAACTGTTATAAAATTCAAAATTCATGCAATTCTTTTCTTTTTCAATTAAGCACAAAATTTTTTTTTATTATTTAAGAAAGGTGATGGATTCATAGGACATTCATAACTTTAAGGCATAGACACTAAGACACTAATGATCACAAGACACAAACATGGACAAACATAAGCATTAATTTTCGAAAAAAAAACAGAAAAATAAAGAACAAGGAAATTAAGGAACGGGTCCACCTTAGTGATGGCGGCTCTTTCTTCCTCTTGAAGGTCCTATGGAGTGCTTGAGCTCCTCAACGTCTCTTCCTTGTCTTTGTTGCTCCTCTCTCATGATTCTTTGATCTTCTCTAATTTCATGGAGGATGATGGAGTGTTCTTGGTGCTCCACCCTTAGTTGTCCCATGTTGGAACTCAATTCTCCTAGGGAGGTGTTTAGTTGCTCCCAATAGTTTTGTGGAGGAAAGTGCATCCCTTGAGGCATCTCAGGGATTTTATGAGGAGGAATTTCCTCATGCTTGCTCCATCCTTTTCTTAGTGATGGGCTTGAGGTCATGCCTTCTCAGTTGAACCGGCTTCCCTCTTGAGTTTCTCTTCCATTGAGCGCCCTCTTCACAAATGTTTATGAGGACTTGGTCCAACCTTTGATCAAAGTTGACCCTTTTTGAGTTTGAAAGGGATCTCAGGGATCACCTTCTTCAAGGCCACAACTTCATAGAAGTGGTCTTGATGCACCCTTGAGATGAATCTCTCCATCTCCCATGACTCAGAGGTGGAAGCTTTTTCCTTCCCTTTCCTCTTTCTAGAGGTTTCTCCGGCCTTGGATGCCATAAATGGTTATAGACAAACAAAAAGCAATGATTTTACCACACCAAACTTAAAATGTTTGCTCGTCCTCGAGCAAAAGAAGAAAGAAGAGAGTAGAAGAAGTAGAAATGAGGAAGAAGGGAATGGCTTTGTGTTCGGCCAAAGGGGGGAGAAGTGGTGTTTAGGTTGTGTGAAAATGGAGGAGTGAAGAGGGGTTTATATAGGAGTGGGGGGTGGTGAGGGTTCGGCTATTTGAGGGTGGGTTTGGGTGGGAAAGTGGTTTGAATTTGAATGGTGAGGTAGGTGGGGTTTTATGAAGGATGGATGTGAGTGGTGAAGAGAAAGATGGGATTTGATAGGTGAAGGGTTTTTGGGGAAGAGGTATTGAGGTGATTGGTGAATGGGTGAAGAAGAGAGAGAGAGTGGTAGGGTAGGTGGGGATCCTGTGGGGTCCACCGATCCTGAGGTGTCAAGGAAAAGTCATCCCTGCACCAAATGGCAAGCAAAATCTCGTTTTGTGCCAATTCTGGCGTTAAACGCCGGGCTGGTGCCCAGTTCTGGCGTTTAACGCCAGCTTCTTGCCCATTTCTGGCGTTTAACGCCAGTCTGGTGCCCCTTTCTGGCGTTAAACGCCCAGAATGGTGCCAGACTGGGCGTTAAACGCCCAACAGCTAACCTCACTGGCGTTTAAACGCCAGTGGGTGCGTCCTCCAGGGTGTGCTGGTTTTCTTCCTGTTTTTCATTCTGTTTTTGCTTTTTTCATTAATTTTGTGACTTCTCATGATCATCAACCTACAAAAAAGATAAAATAACAAAAGAAAAATAGTTAATCATAAAACATTGGGTTGCCTCCCAACAAGCGCTTCTTTAATGTCAGTAGCTTGACAGAGGACTCTCATGGAGCCTCACAGATACTCAGAACCATGTTGGAACCTCCCAACACCAAACGTAGAGTTTGAATGTGGGGGTTCAACACCAAACTTAGAGTTTGGTTGTGGCCTCCCAACACCAAACTTAGAGTTTGACTGTGGGGGCTCTGTTTGGCTCTGTTTTGAGGGAAGCTCTTCATGCTTCCTCTCCATGATGACAGAGGGATATCTTTGGGCCTTAAACACCAAAGATTCTTCATTCACTTGAATGATCAACTCTCCTCTATCAACATCAATCACAGCCTTTGCTGTGGCTAGGAAGGGTCTGCCAAGGATGATGGATTCATCCATGCACTTCCCAGTTTCTAGGACTATGAAATCAGTAGGGATGTAATGGTTTTCAACTTTAACCAGAACATCCTCTACAAGTCCATGGGCTTGTTTTCTTGTGTTGTCTGCCATCTCTAGTGAGATTTTTGCAGCATACACCTCAGAGATCCCTAACTTCTCCATTACAGAGAGAGGCATGAGGTTTACACTTGACCCTAAGTCACACAATGCCTTCTTGAAGGTCATGGTGCCTATGGTACAAGATATTGAAAACTTCCCAGGATCCTGCCTCTTTTGGGGCAGTTTCTGCCTAGACAAGTCATCCAGTTCTTTGGTGAGCAAAGGGGGTTCATCCTCCCAAGTCTCATTTCCAAATAACTTGTCATTCAACTTCATGATTGCTCCAAGGTATTTAGCAACTTGCTCCTCAGTGACATACTCATCCTTTTCAGAGGAAGAATACTCATCAGAGCTCATGAATGGCAGAAGTAAGTCCAATGGAATCTCTATGGTCTCAGTTTGAGCCTCAGATTCCCATGGTTCCTCATTGGGGAACTCATTGGAGGCCAGTGGACGCCCAGTGAGGCCTTCCTCAGTGGCGTTCACTGCCTCTTCTTGCTCCCAAAATTCGGCCATGTTGATGGCCTTGCACTCTCCTTTTGGATTTTCTTCTGTATTGCTTGGAAGAGTACTAGGAGGGAGTTCAGTAATTTTCTTGCTCAGCTGACCCACTTGTCCCTCCAAATTTCTAATGGAGGACCTTGTTTCAGTCATGAAACTTTGAGTGGTTTTGATCAGATCAGAGACCATGGTTGCTAAGTCAGAGTTATTCTGCTTAGAACTCTCTGTCTGTTGCTGAGAAGATGATGGAAAAGGCTTGCTATTGCTAAACCTGTTTCTTCCACCATTATTGTTGTTGAAACCTTGTTGAGGTCTCTGTTGATCCTTCCATGAGAAATTTGGATGATTTCTCCATGAAGGATTATAGGTGTTTCCATAGGGTTCTCCCATGTAATTCACCTCTTCCATTGAAGGGTTCTCAGGATCATAGGCTTCTTCCTCAGATGAAGCCTCCTTAGTACTGCTTGGTGCATTTTGCATTCCAGACAGACTTTGAGAAATCATATTGACTTGTTGAGTTAATATTTTATTCTGAGCCAATATGGCATTCAGAGTGTCAATCTCAAGAACGCCTTTCTTCTGATTAGTCCCATTGTTTACAGGATTTCTTTCAGAAGTGTACATGAATTGGTTATTTGCAACCATTTCAATCAGTTCTTGAGCTTCAGTAGGCGTCTTCTTCAGATGAAGAGATCCTCCTGCAGAGCTATCCAAAGACATCTTGGATAGTTCAGAGAGACCATCATAGAAAATACCTATGATGCTCCATTCAGAAAGCATGTCAGAGGGACACTTTCTGATTAATTGTTTGTATCTTTCCCAAGCTTCATAGAGGGATTCTCCTTCCTTCTGTCTGAAGGTTTGGACTTCCACTCTAAGCTTACTCAATTTTTGAGGTGGAAAGAACTTTGCCAAGAAGGCATTGACTAGCTTTTCCCAAGAGTCCAGGCTTTCTTTAGGTTGAGAGTCCAACCATGTCCTAGCTCTGTCTCTTACAGCAAAAGGGAATAGCATAAGTCTGTAGACCTCAGGGTCAACCCCATTAGTCTTGACAGTGTCACAGATTTGCAAGAATTCAGCTAAAAACTGATGAGGATCTTCCAATGGAAGTCCATGGAACTTGCAATTCTGTTGCATTAGAGAAACTAATTGAGGCTTAAGCTCAAAGTTGTTTGCTCCAATGGCAGGGATAGAGATGCTTCTCCCATAGAAATCGGGAGTAGGTGCAGTGAAGTCACCCAGCACCTTCCTTGCATTGTTGGCATTGTTGTTGTTTTCGGCTGCCATAGGTTCTTCTTCTTTGAAGAATTCGGTCAGGTCCTCTAAAGAGAGTTGTGCTTTGGCTTCTCTTAGCTTTCTCTTCAAGATCCTTTCAGGTTCAGGGTCTGCCTCAACAAGAATGCTTTTGTCTTTGCTCCTGCTCATAAGAAAGAGAAGAGAACAAGAAAAGGTGGAATCCTCTATGTCACAGTATAGAGATTCCTTGAAGTGTCAGAGGAAAAGAAAAGTAGAAGACAGAAGTAGAAAATTCGAACTTATCAAAGAAGATGGAGTTCGAATTTTGCATTAAGGGATAGTGTTAGTCCATAAATAGAAAGATGTGAGAAGAAGGGAAGAAATTTTCGAAAATCAAGTCAAAAATTTAAAAACATTTTGAAAAACATTGATTGATTTTCGAAAATTAAGAGTAGAAAAGAAATCAAGTGATTTTTGAAAAAGATTTTGAAATTAGAAATCAAAAAGATTTGATTGAAAACTGTTTTGAAAAAGATGAGGTTAAGAAGATATGATTGGTTTTAAAAATATGTGATTGAGAAGATATGATTTGAAAAACATTTTAAAAAGATTTGATTTTGAAAATTAAAAACTTGGCTAACAAGAAAAGATATGATTCAAACATTAAACCTTCCTCAACAGAAAAGGCAACATACTTGAAATGTTGAATCAAATCATTAATTGATAGCAAGTATCTTTGAAAATGGAAAGAAATTGATTTTGAAAAAGATTTGATTGAAAAATTAATTTGAAAAAGATTTGATTTTAAAAAGATTTTGAAAACTTAAAAAAAAATTTGATTTGAAAACAAAATCTTCCCTTTTAGCCATCCTGGCGTTAAACGCTCAGAATGGTGCACATTCTGGCGTTTAACGCCCAAAACTATACCCTTTTGGGCGTTAAACGCCCAACCAGGTACCCTGGCTGGCGTTTAAACGCCAGTCTGTCTTCCTTACTGGGCGTTTTAAACGCCCAGCTTTTTCTGTGCAATTCCTCTGCTGTATGTTCTGAATCTTCAATTCTCTGTATTATTGACTTGAGAAGACACAAATTAAAAATATTTTTGGATTTTTAATAATTAGGACAAATCAAAATGCAATAAGAATCATATAACAATGCATGCAAGACACCAAACTTAGTAGTTTGTATACTACTGACACTAACAAAATGAGAATGCATATGAGACACACAAAACACTCAAGTCAATTGAATTCAAAGATCAGAGCACGAAAATCATCAAGAATTACTTGAAGATCCTTAAGACACATGAATGAATGCATGCGATTGACACCAAACTTAACATGAGACACTAGACTCAAGCAAGAAATTTTTGGATTTTATGATTTTTTTGATTTTTTTGTGTTTTTCGAAAATTAAATGGAAAAAGGTATCAAAATTCTTAATGAGAATTCCAGGAATCAGTGCAATGCTAGTCTAAGACTCCGGTCCAGGAATTAGACATGGCTTCATAGCCAGCCAAGCTTTCAAAGAAAGCTTCGGTCCAAAACACTAGACATGGCCAAAGGCCAGCCAAGCCTTAGCAGATCACTGCTCCAAAAGCAAGATTGATAGAAATCAACAAGTTCTTGTGATGATAAGTTGAAACCTCGGTCCAATGAAATTAGACATGGCTTCACAGCCAGCCAGACTTCAACAAATCATCATGAAACTCTAGAATTCCTCTTCAAGAATTTCGAAAAAAATAAATACCTAATCTAAGCAACAAGATGAACCTTCAGTTGTCCAAACTGAACAATCCCCAGCAACGGCGCCAAAAACTTGGTGCGCGAAATTGTGAACAATACTTTTCACAACTCTCATAATCCCCGGTCATGAACCCCAAAAACTTGGTGTTCAATACCATGGCATTACACAACTTCGCACAACTAACCAGCAAGTGCACTGGGTCGTCCAAGTAATAAACCTTACGCGAGTAAGGGTCGATCCCACGGAGATTGTTAGTATGAAGCAAGCTATGGTCATCTTGTAAATCTTAGTCAGGCAAACTCAAATGGATATGGTGATGAACGCATAAAAACATAAAGATAGAGATAGAGATACTTATGTAATTCATTGGTAGGAACTTCAGACAAGCGTATGAAGATGCCTTCCCTTCCGTCTCTCTGCTTTCCTACTGTCTTCATCCAATCCTTCTTACTCCTTTCCATGGCAAGCTTATGTAGGGTTTCACCGTTGTCAGTGGCTACCTCCCATCCTCTCAGTGAAAACGTTCCTATGCTCTGTCACAGCATGGCTAATCATCTGTCGGTTCTCGGTCAGGCCGGAATAGAATCCAGCGATTCTTTTGCGTCTGTCACTAACGCCCCGCCTGCTAGGAGTTTGAAGCACGTCACAGTCATTCAATCATTGAATCCTACTTAGAATACCACAGACAAGGTTAGACCTTCCAAATTCTCTTGAATGCCACCATCAGTTCTAGCCTATACCACGAAGACTCTGATCTCACGGAATGGTTGGCTCGGTTGTCAGGCGAGCACTCGGTTGTCAGGCGATCAACCATGCATCGTGCAATCAGGAATCTACGAGATATTCACCCAATCGAAGGTAGAACGGAGGTGGTTGTCAGTCACACGTTCATAGGTGAGAATGATGATGAGTGTCACGGATCATCACATTCATCAAGTTGAAGAACAAGTGATATCTTAGAACAAGAACAAGCGGAATTGAATGGAAGAACAATAGTAATTGCATTAATACTCGAGGTACAGCAGAGCTCCACACCTTAATCTATGGTGTGTAGAAACTCCACCGTTGAAAATACATAAGTATAAGGTCTAGGCATGGCCGTGAGGCCAGCCTCCCAATGATCTAAGAACTAGGTGTCCAAAGATGATCTAGAGATCTAGAGTGATCAAAAGATGAAAATACAATAGTAAAAGGTCCTACTTATAGAAAACTAGTAGCCTAGGGTGTACAGAGATGAGTAAATGACATAAAAATCCACTTCCGGGCCCACTTGGTGTGTGCTTGGGCTGAGCAATGAAGCATTTTCGTGTAGAGACTCTTCTTGGAGTTAAACGCCAGCTTTAGTGCCAGTTTGGGCGTTTAACTCCCATTTGGGTGCCAGTTCCAGCGTTTAACGCTGGGATTTCAGAGGGTGACTTTGAACGCCGGTTTGGGCCATCAAATCTTGGGCAAAGTATGGACTATCATATATTGCTGGAAAGCCCAGGATGTCTAATTTCCAACGCCGTTGAGAGCGCGCCAATTGGGCTTCTGTAGCTCCAGAAAATCCACGTCGAGTGCAGGGAGGTCAGAATCCAACAGCATCTGCAGTCCTTTTTAGTCTCTGAATCAGATTTTTGCTCAGGTCCCTCAATTTCAGCCAGAAAATACCTGAAATCACAGAAAAACACACAAACTCATAGTAAAGTCCAGAAAAGTGAATTTTAACTAAAAACTAATAAAAATATACTAAAAACTAACTATATCATACCAAAAACATACTAAAAACAATGCCAAAAAGCGTACAAATTATCCGCTCATCACAGAGCATAGGAACATTTTCACTGAGAGGATGGGATGTAGCCATTGACAACGGTGATGCCCTACATACAGCTTGCCATGGAAAGGAGTAGGAAGGATTGGATGAATGTAATAAGAAAGTAGAGATTCAAGAGGAGCATAGCATCTCCATACGCTTATCTGAAATTCCCACTATTGATTTACATAAGTATTTCTATCCCTTTTATTTTCTTTTTATTATTAATTTTCGAAACCCAAAACCTTTTAATCTTCCTAACTGAGATTTACAAGGTAACCATAGCTTGCTTCATACCAACAATCTCTGTGGGATCGACCCTTACTCACGTAAGGTATTACTTGGATGGCCCAGTACACTTGCTGGTTAAGTTGAACGGAGTTGTGGAAAGAAAAAGCTTCTCTAATAGTGCCTGGAATTATTGTTGATCACAATTTCGTCCACCAAGTTTTTGGCGCCGTTGCCGGGGATTGTTCGAGTATGGACAACTGACGGTTCATCTTGTTGCTCAGATTAGGTAATTTTCTTTTCAAAAATTTTTCAAAAATCTTTTTCAAAATTTTTCTTTTCTTTTTCGTTTTTTTCCAAAAATATTTTCGAAAAAATTAATAAAAATACAAAAAATCATAAAATCATAAAAATCAAAAATATTTTGTGTTTCTTGTTTGAGTCTTGTGTTAATTTTTAAGTTTGGTGTCAATTGCATGCTTTAAAAATTTTTCTTGCATTTTTCAAAAACTCCATGCTTTCATAGTGTTCTTCATGATCTTCAAGTTGTTCTTGACAAGTCTTCTTGTTTGATCTTGATGATTTCTTGTTTTGTGTTGTTTGTTGTTTTTCATATGCATTTTTCGTTTGCTAGAGTCCATGCATTAAAGATTTCTAAGTTTGGTGTCTTGCATGTTTTCTTTGCATCAAAAATTTTTCAAAATTATGTTCTTGATGTTCATCTTGATCTTCAAAGTGTTCTTGGTGTTCATCTTGACATTCATAGTGTTCTTGCATGCATCTTGTGTTTTGATCCAAAATTTTCATGTTTTGGGTCATTTTTGTGTTTTTCATTAAAAATTCAAAAATCAAAAAAATATCTTTTCCTTATTTTCCTCCAAATTTTCGAAATTTTGGGTTGACTTGGTCAAAAATTTTTAAAATTAGTTGTTTCTTACAAGTCAAGTCAAAATTTCAATTTTTAAAATCTTATCTTTTCAAAATCTTTTTCAAAAATTATCTCTTTTCCATTTTTTTAATTTTTTGAAAAATTCAAAAATATTTTTCAAATTATTTTCAAAATCTTTTTCTTATCTTTAAATCAAAGTTTCGAAAATTAGCTAACAATTAATGTGATTGATTCAAAAATTTGAAGTTTGTTACTTTCTTGTTAAGAAAGGTTCAATCTTTAAGTTCTAGAATCTTATCTTGTAGTTTCTTGTTAGTTAAGTAATTTTAAAAATTAAATCTTTTTCAAAATATCTTTTTCTTAAAACTCTTATCTTTTTATCTTACCTTTTTTCAAAATTTTATCTTTTTCAAAATTTGATTTCAAAATATCTTATCTAACTTCTTATCTTCTTATCTTTTTAAAATTTAATTTCAAAATCTTTTTCAACTAACTCTCTAACTTTTTGTTTGTTTCTTATCCTTTTCAAAACCACCTAACTACTTTTCCCTCTCTAATTTTCGAAAATATCTCATCTCTTTTTCAAAAATTCTTTTTGTTTTAAATTTTAATTTTAATTATATATTATCTGTAATTTTCGAAAATCACTAACCATTTTTTTTTTAAAAAATTATTTTCGAAATTTCTCTTCTGTTCTCTTATTCTATTTAATTAATTAATTACTAACACTTCTCTTCACCTCTCTTCATCTAAGAATCCGAACTTCTTATATCCCTTGTATTTGGATTCTTCTACCCCTTTCTTCTTCTACTGACATAAAGGAATCTCTATACTGTGACATAGAGGATTCCTCTTTCTTTTCTTGTTTTCTTCTCTTTCATATGAGCAGGAACAGGGAAAAAGGCACTCTTGTTGAAATTGATCCAGAACCTGAAAGGACTCTGAAGAGAAAATTAAGAGAGGCTAAATTACAACAATCCAGAAACAACCTTTCAGAAATTTTCGAACAAGAGAAGGAGATGGCAGCCGAAAATAATAATAATAATGCAAGGAGAATGCTTGGTGACTTCACAAAGCCAACGTCCAAGTTTGATGGAAGAAGCATCTCCATTCCTGCCATTGGAGCCAATAACTTTGAGCTTAAGCCTCAACTAGTTGCTTTAATGCAACAAAACTGCAAGTTTTATGGACTTCCATCTGAAGATCCTTATCAATTTTTAACTGAGTTCTTGCAGATCTGTGAGACTGTAAAGACAAATGGAGTTGATCCTGAAGTCTACAGACTCATGCTTTTCCCTTTTGCTATAAGAGACAGAGCTAGAATATGGTTGGATTCACAACCTAAGGATAGCCTGGACTCCTGGGATAAGCTGGTCACTGCCTTCTTAGATAAATTCTTTCCTCCTCAAAAGCTGAGCAAGCTAAGAGTAGATGTTCAAACCTTCAAACAAAAAGATGGTGAATCCCTCTATGAAGCTTGGGAAAGATACAAGCAGCTGACCAAAAGATGTCCATCTGACATGTTTTCAGAATGGACCCTATTAGATATATTCTATTATGGTCTCTCTGAATTTTCGAAAATGTCATTGGACCATTCTGCAGGTGGATCTATTCACCTGAAGAAAACGCCTGAAGAGGCTCAAGAACTCATTGACATGGTTGCAAACAACCAGTTCATGTATACCTCTGAGAGGAATTCCGTGAATAATGGGGTACCTCAGAAGAAAGGAGTTCTTGAAATTGATGCTCTGAATGCCATATTGGCTCAGAATAAAGTGTTGACTCAACAGGTCAACATGATCTCTCAAAATCTGAATGGATTGCAACATGCATCCAACAGTACTAGAGAGGCAGCTTTTGAAGAAGCCTATGATCCTGAGAACCCTGCCATGGCAGAGGTTAATTACATGGGTGAACCTTATGGAAACACCTATAACTCATCATGGAGAAATCATCCAAATTTCTCATGGAAGGATCAACAAAAGCCTCAACAAGGCTTTAACAATGGTGAACGCAATAGGCTAAGCAATAGCAAGCCATATCCATCATCTTCTCAGCAACAGACAGAGAATTCTGAGCAAAACACTTCTAATTTAGCCAATCTAGTCTCTGATCTGTCAAAGGCCACTTTCAGTTTCATGAATGAAACAAGATCCTCCATCAGAAATCTGGAGGCACAAGTGGGCCAGCTGAGTAAGAAAGTTATTGAAACTCCTCCCAGTATTCTCCCAAGCAATACAGAAGAAAATCCAAAAGGAGAGTGCAAGGCCATTGATGTGATCAATATGGCCGAATGCACAAGGGAGGAGGGGGACGAAAATCCTAGTGAGGAAGACCTCCTGGGACGTCCCTCAAGCAAGAAGGAGTTTCCTATTAAGGATCCAAAGGAATCTGAGGCTCATATAGAGACCATAGAGATTCCATTAAATCTCCTTCTGCCATTCATGATCTCTGAAGACTATTCTTCCTCTGAAGAGGATGAAGATGTGACTGGAGAGCAAATTGCTCAATACTTAGGAGCTATCATGAAACTGAATGCCAAGTTGTTTGGTAATGAGACTTGGGAAAGTGAACCTCCCTTGCTCATTAGTGAACTAGATACTTGGATTCAGAAAACTCTACCTCAAAAGAAACAAGATCCTGGCAAGTTCTTAATACCTTGTACCATAGGCACCATGATCTTTGAAAAAGCTCTGTGTGATCTGGGGTCAGGGATAAATCTTATGCCACTCTCTGTAATGGAGAAGCTGGGGATCATTGAGATACAACCTGCCTTGTTCTCATTACAATTGGCAGACAAGTCATTGAGACAAGCTTATGGAATAGTAGAGGACGTGTTAGTAAAGGTTGAAGGCCTTTACATCCCTGCTGATTTCATAATCTTAGACACTAGGAAGGAAGAGGATGATTGCATCATCCTTGGAAGACCTTTCCTAGCCACAGCAGAAGCTGTGATAGATGTCAACAGAGGTGAGTTAGTCCTTCAATTGAATGGGGACTACCTTGTGTTTAAGGCACATGGCCATCCCTCTGTGACAAAAGAGAGTAAGCATGAAGAGCTTCTCTCAGTTCAGAGTCAAGAAGAGCCCACACAGTCAAACTCTAAGTTTGGTGTTGTAAGGCCATAACCAAACTCTAAGTTTGGTGTTAAGACCCCATGTCCAAACTCTAAGTTTGGTGTTGGGACTACACTAACATTGACCTGATCACCTTGTGGCTCCATGAGAGCCATTGTCAAGCTATTGACATTAAAGAAGCGCTTGTTGGGAGGCAACCCAATTTTAATTATCTAATTTTTATTTTATTGTTATTTTGTGTTTTATTAGGTACATGATCATGAGGAGTCACGAAAAAAAATCATAAAAATTAAAAACAGAGTCAAAAACAGAAGAAAAATATTTTTCACCCTGGAGGACGCACAGGCTGGCGTTCAACGCCAGTAAGATGCATCTGGCCGGCGTTCAACGCCAGAACAGAGCACCATTCTGGCGCTGAACGCCAGAAACAAGCAACATTCTGGCGCTGAACGCCAGGAATGTGCCCAGAGAAGAAAAGCTGGCGCTGAACGCCAGTAACAAGCATGAAACTGGCGTTCAACGCCAGAAACATGCTTTACATGGGCGTTGAACGCCCAGAACATGCACCAATGGGCGTTTAAACGCCAGAATGGTGTACAAAGGCATTTTACATGCCTATTTGGTGCAGGAATGGAATTTCTTGACACCTCAGGATCCTGTGGACCCCACAGGATCACCTCAGGATCTGTGGACCCCACAGGATCCCCACCTACCATATTCCCTAATTACACTCTCCTAATCCTAATCACACTCTCCTACTCCCCATGTCACACTTCCCAACACTCCTCACCAATCACCTCAATTCCTCTTCCCAATTGCCCCATTCACCACTCACATCAACCCACTCTTCCCCATAAACCCCACCTACCTCCATAAAATTCAAATTCAATTTCCCACCCATTCCCACCCAAAATGGCCGAACATCCACCCTCCCCTCTCCCTATAAATACCCTTCCATTCTACTTCATTTTCACACAACACAAACCCATCTTCTCCCACTTAGCCGAACCTACCTCTCTCCCTCTCTACCCTATTCTCTTCTACTTCTTCTTCTCTTCTTTTCTTTCTTGCTCGAGGGCGAGCAATATTTTAAGTTTGGTGTGGTAAAAGTATAAGCTTTTTGTTTTTCCATTACCATCAATGGCACCTAAGGCCGGAGTATCCTCTAGAAAAGGGAAAGGGAAGACAATAGCTTCCACTTCCGAGTCATAGGAGATGGAAAGATTCATCTCCAAGAGCCATCAAGACCACTTCTATGATGTTGTGGCAAAGAAGAAGGTGATCCCCGAGGTCCCTTTCAAGCTCAAAAAGAATGAGTATCCGGAGATCCGACATGAGATCCAAAGAAGAGGTTGGGAAGTCCTAACCAACCCCATGCAACAAGTCAGAATTTTAATGGTTCAAGAATTCTATGCCAATGCATGGATCACTAGGAACCATGATCAAAGTATGAACCCGAGTCCAAAGAATTATCTCACAATGGTTCGGGGGAAATACTTAGATTTTAGTCCGGAAAATGTGAGGTTGGCGTTTCACTTGCCCATGATGCAAGGAGATGAACGCCCCTACACTAGAAGGGTCAACTTCAATCAAAGGTTGGACCAAGTCCTTATGGACATATGTGTGGAAGGAGCCCAATGGAGAATAGACTCCAAAGGCAAGCCAGTCCAACTAAGAAGACTGGACCTTAAGCCTGTGGCTAGAGGATGGTTGGAGTTCATTCAACGCTCCATCATTCCTACAAGCAACCGATCTGAAGTTACTGTGGATCGGGCCATCATGATTCACAGCATCATGATTGGAGAGGAAGTAGAAGTTCACGAGGTCATCTCCAATGAACTCTACAAAATAGCCGACAAGCCCTCACCCATGGCACGGCTAGCCTTCCCTCACCTAATTTGCCATCTATCTTACTCAGCTGGAGTTATCATAGAAGGAGACATCCCCATTGAAGAGGATAAGCCCATCACCAAGAAAAAGATGGAGCAAGCAAGAGAGACCATGCACGGTCCTCAAGAGATGCATGAGGAAGCTCATCATCAAGAAATCCCTGAGATGCCTCAAGGGATGCACTTTCCTCCCAACAACTATTGGGAGCAACTCAACACCTCCTTAGAAGATTTGAGCCACAATGTGGAACAATTAAGGATGGAACATCATGAGCACTCCATCATTCTCCAAGAAATAAGAGAAGATCAAAGAGCAATGAGGGAGGAGCAACAAAGGCAAGGAAGGGACATAGAAGAGCTTAAGGACATTGTTGGTCCTTCAAGAAGAAGACGCCACTAAAGGTGGATTCATTCCTTGTTCTTTATTTCTTTCTGTTTTCGGTTTTTAGTGTTGTGTTTATCTATGTTTTGTGTCTCTACTTCATGATCACTAGTATGTAACCATGCCTTAAAGCTATGAATAAATTCCATTAATCCTTCACCTCTCTTAAATGAAAAATGTTTTAATTCAAAAGAACAAGAAGTACATAAATTTCGAATTTATCATTGAATTTAATTTAATTATATTGATGTGGTGACAATACTTTTTGTTTTCTGAATGAATGATTGAACAGTGCATATGTCTTTTGATATTGCTGTTTATGAGTGTTAAAATTGTTGGCTCTTGAAAGAATGATGAACAAAGAGAAATGTTATTGAGGATCTGAAAAATCATGAAATTGATTCTTGAAGCAAGAAAAAGCAGTGAAAAGCAAAAGCTTGTGCGAAAAAAAAAAATTGGCGAAAAAAAATATAAAGAAAAAGAAAAAGCAAGCAGAAAAAGCCAATAGCCCTTAAAACCAAAAGGCAAGGGTAAAAAGGATCCAAGGCTTTGAGCATCAATGGATAGGAGGGCCCAAGGAAATAAAATCCAGGCCTAAGCGGCTAAATCAAGCTGTCCCTAACCATGTGCTTGTGTCATGAAGGTCCAAGTGAAAAGCTTGAGACTGAGTGGTTAAAGTCGTGATCCAAAGTAAAAGGGTGTGCTTAAGAGCTCTGGACACCTCTAACTGGGGACTCTAGCAAAGCTGAGTCACAATCTGAAAAGGTTCACCCAGTCATGTGTCTGTGGCATTTATGTATCCGGTGGTAATACTGGAAAACAAAATGCTTAGGGCCACAGCCAAAACTCATAAGTAGCTGTGTTCAAGAATCAACATGCTTAACTAGGAAAGTCCATAACACTATCCAAAATTCTAAGTTCCCAGAGACGCCAATCACTCTGAACTTCAAAGGAAAAAGTGAGATGCCAAAACTGTTCAGAAGCAAAAAGCTATAAGTCCCGCTCATCTAATTAAATTAATATTCATTGATATTTTAGAATTTATAGTATATTCTCTTCTTTTTATCCTATTTGATTTTCAGTTGCTTGGGGACAAGCAACAATTTAAGTTTGGTGTTGTGATGAGCGGATAATTTATACGCTTTTTGGCATTGTTTTTAGGTAGTTTTTAGTAAGTTTGAGCTACTTTTAGGGATGTTTTCATTGGTTTTTATGTTAAATTCACATTTCTGGACTTTATTATGAGTTTGTGTGTTTTTCTGTGATTTCAGGTAAATTCTGGCTGAAATTGAGGGATTTGAGCAAAACTCTGAAAAAGGCTGACAAAAGGACTACTGATGCTGTTGGAATCTGACCTCCCTGTACTCGAAATGGATTTTCTGGAGATACAGAACTCCAAATGGCGCGCTCTCAACGGCGTTGGAAAGTAGACATCCAGAGCTTTCCAACAATATATAATAGTCCATACTTTATTCGGAAATTGACGACGTAACTTGGCGTTGAACGCCAAGTACATGCTGCTGTCTGGAGTTAAACGCCAGAAAAACGTCATGATCCGGAGTTGAACGCCCAAAACACGTCATAACTTGGAGTTCAACTCCAAGAGAAGCCTCAGCTCGTGGATAGATCTAGCTCAGCCCAAGCATATACCAAGTGGGCCCCGGAAGTGGATTTATGCATCAATTACTTACTCATGTAAACCCTAGTAGCTAATCTAGTATAAATAGGATAAGTTACTATTGTATTAGACATCTTTGGTCTCAGTTTTGTTTTATTCTTCATCTTAGGAGGCTATTGATCACATTCAGGGGGCTGGCCATTCGGCCATGCCTGAACCTTTTACTTATGTATTTTCAACGGTGGAGTTTCTGCACACCATAGATTAAGGGTGTGGAGCTCTGCTGTACCTCAAGTTTCAATACAATTATTATTACTTTCTATTCAATTCTCCTCTATCCTTATTCCAAGATATACGTTACACTTAACTTTGATGAATGTGATGATCCGTGACACTCATCATCATTCTCACCTATGAACGCGTGTGATTGACAACCACTTCCGTTCTACTTTAGGCAGGGCGCATATCTCTTAGATTCCCCAACAGAATCTTCGTGGTATAAGCTAGATAGATGGCGGCATTCATGAGGATCCGGAAAGTCTAAACCTTGTCTATGGTATTCCGAGTAGGATTCTGGGATTGAATGACTGTGACGAGCTTCAAACTCCTGAAGGCTGGGCGTGATGACAAACGCAAAAGAATCAAGGGATTCTATTCCAACCTGATTGAGAACCGACAGATGATTAGCCGTGCTGTGACAGAGCATAGGAACATTTTCACTGAGAGGATGGGATGTAGCCATTGACAACGGTGATGCCTTACATACAGCTTGCCATGGAAAGGAGTAGGAAGGATTGGATGAATGTAATAAGAAAGTAGAGATTCAAGAGGAGCATAGCATCTCCATACGCTTATCTGAAATTCCCACTATTGATTTACATAAGTATTTCTATCCCTTTTATTTTCTTTTTATTATTAATTTTCGAAACCCAAAACCTTTTAATCTGCCTAACTGAGATTTACAAGGTAACCATAGCTTGCTTCATACCAACAATCTCTGTGGGATCGACCCTTACTCACATAAGGTATTACTTGGATGGCCCAGTACACTTGCTGGTTAAGTTGAACGGAGTTGTGGAAAGAAAAAGCTTCTCTAACAGTGCCTGGAATTATTGTTGATCACAATTTCGTCCACCAGACACCAATAGCTTGGACCCTAGGACATATGCCTGTGATGTTCTTGTACTGAGATATGCTTGGATGAGTAAATTCTAAGGGGTATTTTAAAACCCGGTCACTTAGATCAACTGATTTGGGATGGCCAATTGAAAGTCCACAATAAAGAGCAACTTAGATACAGAACATTTAGTTATCCAAAGAGATGCTGGGCATCAATGATCCTAGGAAGAAATAGTGAGCCATGTGTCTGTGGTGGAGAGATGTTGAGTAAAAGAAAAAAAAATAAAGCCAAAGGCTATTGCTGCAACATTAGACACCAAACCTCTAAAAGAATAATAAGCTTGTTAAGCATTATAAGAAAGAAAAGTTAGCAAGGGAGTAATTAAAAAGTGAGTCTTCTAACAGCAAGATTAACAAGCTTTTGAGGAAAGATGTACATTATGTAACAGCAATAATAGTTGAGTTATCATTGTCTGCATAAAGATCCCATAAATCAAGTTCTACTATATGCCTAATAAGGATATGTATTCTTTTCTTATTCATTTCAATTGCTCTTAATTTTGATGCTTGCTTGGGGACAAGCAAGATTTAAGTTTGGTGTTGTGATGACAAGTCATCATATACCCATTTTTCAAGCTAATTTCACTTGTTTTATTAGTCTTTATGCACTTTCTTGCATCCTAAGTAAGTGATTTGGAGTGAAAATGCATAACTTCTTTAAATCAAACAACCACCATGAAATTAATGTTAACTCATGAGGTTTAAGCTAATTTTAATTGAATTTTAATTGATTTATAAGCCTTGTGAATTCAGTGATACTTGGAGTGGTTGTTTTGGTTTAATGTAGGTGAAGAAAAGAATAAAAGAGAAAAGCGTGGCCTAAGAAAGCGTGACCAAAGGAGAAGAAAACGTGGTCAAAGGAAGGAGAAGTGTGCCGCATGCAAAGAGGGGAGGCAAGCATTGCCCTCCACAAGGGCACACTGCCCTCTAGGAGGGCAACATAAGAGAACAAAGCATAAAAGGCAACTCTGCCCTGCCCACTACAAGGGCAGAGCACAAATCTGTGCCTTGGAATCAAGAAGAAGAAAATGTTGCCCTGCCCTCCACAAGGGCAGTATCGGGCTCACAAGGGGAGAAAATCAAAGGAAAATGTCTCCCAATGCTTGCCACAAGAGTTGAACACGGGACCATGAGGAAGCAAGGAACTAGGCTCCATTATGGTGCCAAGAAAGCCAAGGAAATTGAATAAGCGTGTGTTTCTGCCAGGATTCAAACGCGGGACTTCAGTTTGGAAACACTGCCCTGCCCTCCGCGAGGGCAGGGCAGCATTTTGTTGGTGCACAACTCTGGCGCACCAAGGCACCCTTCTGCGCACCACAGCATCATCCGCCCGAACCATGCAAGCACCAAGCACCAAATCCTGCCCTGCCCTCCGCAAGGGCAGGGCAGCCTCCTGGAAGCTATCATTTTTGGGCCAAAAATTGAATTAAAAATCCAATTTAATTCATTTCTTCACCAAATCAAAAGCCCATCCAAATCCCAAAATCCAAGAATAGAAAGTGTATAAATAGGAGCTAGTTTGATGTAATTAGGGACCTTTTACTTGACTTTTGAATTTTGCACTTTCTTTGAGCTTTGAATTTTATTTTTGCACTTTGGAGCTTCTCTTGGTGACTTCACTGAGATTTCAAAGATTTGGGGAGGAGAATTGATCTCTCTTCTTCCTCGTTCTTGCTTAGGCCTTTGTAATTTCCTTGTTTTGAGTTTTGGGTGTGAAGAATTAAGGAAATTCTGTCTCATTCTCCATTCAAAATCTCTTTAAACATCTTTCTGCACAATTGAGTTTAAGTTCAATTTCCTTTACTGCTTCTTCTTCTATTTCTTGTCAATTGCTTTGAGAACTTGGATCTAGGAAGGCAATTGAGATCTAGGCTCTGCTACCTAGTCTCTTGAGTCCTGAGATCCCAATTTCCTTTTGGTTCTTCTGTGAACCCTGCTGCACTTTTCTTACAATTTCTGTTTGAATTCTCATTGATCCCAATTAAATTTCTGCTCTATTAATTGTGGCAATTCAATTTCTCTTTGTTTAGATTCTGCAATCCCAGTCCTCAAATCCCTTTTACATTCAAGCAATTTACATTTCTTGCCATCTAAGTTACTGCAATTTACATTTCTTGCACTTTAAGTTTCAGTCATTTAATTTCTTGTCCTTTAAGATTCAGTCTATTTTACTTTCCTGTCCTTTAATTTACTGCAATTCTCCCCTCTCCCTTTACATTCCAAGCAATTTAGCTTCTGTTAAATACAACCCACTCAACCAAAACTTAATTCGCTTGACTAAATCAACCACTAAACTAAAATTGCTCAATCCTTCAATCCCTGTGGGATCGACCTCACTCATGTGAGTTATTATTACTTGATGCGACCCGGTACACTTGCCGGTGAGTTTTGTGTCGGATCGTTTTCCGCACATCAGTTAGCATATGACCCTAGAGTCCTTCTGGACTGTTCATTTCCACTTAGGTCCATGATGGAGAAAGGAAAATGATGTAGATTTATTTTATTTATTTTATTACATTTATTTATTAAAAAATTTTTTGAAATAATAAAATAAAATAAAAAACTAAAATAAATAAAAAAAAAGATCTGAAAATATTTTATGAGGACTTTCGAAAATGTGAGGAGAGAGAAAGTGGTTAGGATGTTTTTGAAAAAGATATGATTTAAAAAATCTTAAAAGGATATCATTTGAAAAATTTTGACCAAGTCAACCAAAGGGATTCGAAAAGTATGAGCAATTAAAGGAAAAGATATTTTTTATTTTTGAATTTTTTTTATGAAAGAGAAAAACACATAAAAGACAAAAGACTTAAAATTTTTAGATCTAATGCTCCTTGTTTTCAAAAATTTTGGAGGAAAAACACCAAGGCACACCAAACTTAAAAATTTTAAGATCAAAACACAAAGAAGACTCAAGAACACCTTGAAGACTCACAAGAACAACAAGAACAAAAGAAAGAACACCAAACTTAAAATTTTTAGAAAACCAAAATAAAATTTTTGAAAACTAAAGAAAAATTAACAAGAGAACACCAAACCTAAAATTTGGCACATGATTTAATCAAAGAAAAATTATTTTCTTAAAAAGATTTTAGAAAGGAAGACTCAAAGGGGCAACTATTCCCAATAAAATAGACACAGTCAACAAATGCAAGGATTAAGCAGATAAAAACTATTTTTTAGATAACAAAAACACAAAGGACACCAAACTTAAAACATGCAACTAGACTCAATGAGAAACTAACAATTAATAAAGAAAAAATAATATTTTTTAAAAAAATATTTTTTTCTTTTTTTTTTTTTGAAAAGAAACTAAAAGACTCTAAACCAAAAAGACAAATTTTTCCTAATCTCAGTAACAAAATAAACCGTTAGTTGTTCAAACTCGAACAATCCCCGATAACGGCGCCAAAAACTTGGTGCACGAAAATTACAATCACACTTTGTAATTCCGCACAACTAACCAGCAAGTGCACTGGGTCGTCCAAGTAATATCTTACGTGAGTAAGGGTCGATCCCACAGAGATTGCTGGCTTGAAGCAAGCTATGGTTATCTTATTATTCTTAGTCAGGATATCAATAGTGATTTTTAGTTTTAATTGCAAAGTGTAAAAGAGCATGAATTAAATGATACTTGTTATGCAGTAATGGAGAATATGTTGAGGTTTTGGAGATGCTCTGTCTTCTGGAGTTCTGCTTTCCTATTATTTTCTTCTTCACGCATGTAGGTCTCCTTCCATGGCAAGCTGTATGTTGGTGGATCACCGTTGTCAATGGCTACCAGCCGTCCTCTCAGTGAAAAGGGTCCATGTATATGGCTAATCATCTGTCGGTTCTCACTTGTGTTGGAATAGGATCCAGTGATCCTTTTGCGTCTGTCACTACGCCCAACATTCATGAGTATGAAGCTCATCACAGTCATCCCTTCCCGGATCCTACTCAGAATACCACAGACAAGGTTTAGACTTTCCGGATCTCAGGGATGCTGCCAATTATTTCTAGCTTATACCACGAAGACTCTAATCTCAAGAAATTGAAGACTCTATTGTCAGGAGAGGCAATCAAACACATGGACCAAGAACCCAAGAGATATACATTTAATCTGAGGTAGAATGGAAGTGGTTGTCAGGTACGCGTTCATAGGTTGAGAATGGTGATAAGTGTCACGGATCATCACATTCATCATGTTGAAGTGCGAATGAATATCTTAGAATAGAAACAAGTGCGATTGAATAGAAAACAGAAATAATTGCATTAATTCATCGAGACATAGCAGAGCTCGTCACCCCCAACCTTGGGTTTTAGAGACTCATGCCGTCAAAGATACAAATTTAGATGTAAAATGTCATGAGGTACAAAATAAATCTCTAAAAGTAGTTTTTATACTCAACTAGTAACCTAGGTTTACAGAAAATGAGTAAACTAAGATAGATAGTGCAGAAATCCACTTCCGGGGCCCACTTGGTGTGTGCTGGAGCTGAGTATTGAAGCTTTCACGTGCATAGCCTATTCTTGGAGTTAAACACCAAGTTGTAACCTGTTTCTGGCGTTTGACTCTAGCTTGTAACGTGTTTCTGGTGTTTGACGCCAGAATAGAGCAGAAGGCTGGCGTTGAACGCCAGTTTGCGTCGTCTAAACTCGGGCAAAGTATGAACTATTATATATTTCTGGAAAGTCCTGGATGTCTACTTTCCAAAGCAATTGAGAGCGCGTTATTTGGACTTCTGTAGCTCCAAAAATCCCATTTCGAGTGTAGGGAGATCAGAATCCAACAGCATCTGCAGTCCATTTTTAGCCTCTGAATCAGATTTTTGCTCAGGTCCCTCAATTTCAGCCAGAAAATACTTGAAATCACAGAAAAACACACAAACTCATAGCAAAGTCCAAAAATGTGATTTTTGCATAAAAACTAATAAAAATATACTAAAAAATAACTAGATCCTACTAAAAACTATATGAAAATACCCCCAAAAAGCGTATAGAATATCCTCTCATCACGACGCGCACGCGCAAAGGACGCACACGCATGGATGAATCAACACTGCGCTCACTTTGAAAATGCAACGTTCCCCTGAATGCAGCAACCATGTGCCATTTTAGTCCATTTCTCCACAGGCCAAAAAGCCCGCTCCAAGTGATTGAGGACTGAAATAGAAAGTGTATAAATAGGAAAAAATTTGATTATATCGGGGAGCTCTTTTTTAATTTCTTTTTAGAATTTTATAATTGGGATCATATCGAAGTTTTCATTTTCTGTTTTGTTTTTCTCTCTTCTGCAACTTTAACTTTTCTGTTTGGGTCTTGGACATCGGATTGAAGAATTCTTTTGAATTCCTTCATTGTGGAGTTTTCTTTTATTTTTCCTTTGATAGCTTTATGAATTGAAGATCTGATCATAGTTTTCTTTCTGTTTACATTTCGTCTGCAATTTCTTTTTTTTCTCTTTTGTTAAGAGAGCATTTGAGATCTTAGGTTTCTTTCTGTTTCGTTATTCTTCTGCAATTGTCAATTTCTCTTTTAGGATTTTAAAGTTTATCTAAGTTTCCATTCTATTTTAATTCTTCTGCAATTTCACTTTTCTATTTTGGTACTAAAGTTCTGATTTGAATTCTGTTATCTGAGAGTTCTTTAGTTTACTGCACTTTGCAACTTTTAGTTCTCTTTTGATTCCCATTACCCAAATCCTTTTATTTTTCATGCAATTTAAGTTTCTTGGCAATTTAGATACAGCAATTTAAATTACTTGCACTTTAAATTTCAGTTATTTACCTTTCTTGCAATTAAAGTTTTAGCTCTTTTAATCTCTTGCACTTTAAGTTTTTGCAATTTACTACTTCAGCAATTTAAGATTCTGCCAATTTAATTTTTGCATTTTATTTTCCTTGAAATTTCACTTCTGTCAATCAAATTTTACCCAAATCTTCAAATATTCGCTTAACTAAATTCATCACCATACTAAAGTTGCTCAATCCATCAATCCCTATGGAATCGACCTCACTCCCGTGAGTTATTACTACTTGATGCGACCCGGTATACTTGCCGGTGAGTTTGTGTGGAATCATTTTTCCCTCATCAGTGTCGCATTGCATTGTATAGATGGGAAAATGAGAAGAGTTTGTTTCTTAACAACAATTGATTCCAAAAGAGTATGAACTGATTTTGAATAGACAAACATGGCTCTTTGATGAGCGGATAATTTATACACTTTTTGGCATTGTTTTTAGATAGTTTTTAGTAGGATCTAGCTACTTTTAGTATATTTTTATTAGTTTTCAAGCAAAATTCACATTTCTGGACTTTACTATGAGTTTGTGTGTTTTTCTGTGATTTCAGGTATTTTCTGACTGAAATTGAGGGACCTGAGCAAATATCTGATTCAGAGGCTGAAAAAAGACTGTTGATGCTGTTGGATTCTGACCTCCCTGCACTCGAAATAGATTTTTTGGAGTTACAGAAACTCAAATGGCTAGCTCTTAAATGCGTTGGAAAGTAGACATCTTGGACTTTCCAGCAATATATAATAGTCCATACTTTGCTCGAGTTTTAACGATGCAAACTGGCATTCAAACACCAACTTCCTACCCTATTCTGGTGTTAAATGCCAGAAACAAGATAAAAGCTACAGTTAAACACCCAAAGTGGCATAAAAACTGGCATTTAACTCCAAGAAAAGTCTCTACATATGAAAGCTTCAATGCTCAGCCCAAGCACACACCAAGTGGGTCCGGAAGTGGATTTCTGCATCATTTACTTATTTCTGTAACCCTAGTAACTAGTTTAGTATAAATAGAACTTTTTACTATTGTACTCACATCTTTTGATCATCTTTTGATCTCTTGATCACGTTTCGGGGTCTGGCCATTCGGCCATGCCTGGACCATCATTACTTATGTATTTTCAACGGTGGACTTTCTACACACCATAGATTAAAGTGTGGAGCTCTGCTGTTTCTCGAGTATTAATGCAAAGTACTATTGTTTTTCTATTCAATTCAAGCTTATTCTTATTCTAAGATATTCACTCGCACTTCAACCGGATGAATGTGATGATCCGTGACACTCATCATTATTCTCACCTATGAACACGTGCTTGACAACCACTTCCGTTCTATCTGCAATAGATTGACTATGTATCTCTTGGATTCCTGGTCCATGCGTTTGATTGCCTCTCATGACAACAGAGCCTTCAATTCCATGAGATCAGAGTCTTCGTGGTATAAGCTAGAACCAATTGGCAGCATTCTTGAGATCCAGAAAGTCTAAATGTTGTCTGTGGTATTTCGAGTAGGATCTGGGATGGGATGACTGTGACGAGCTTCAAACTCATGACTGTTGAGCGTAGTGACAGACGCAAAAGGATCACTGGATCCTATTCCAACACAAGTGAGAACCGACAGATGATTAGCCCTACGTAACCCGTAGCTGGACCATTTTCATTGAGAGGATGGACGGTAGCCATTGACAACGGCGATCCCCTTACATACAGCTTGCCATGGAAAGGAGTATGAATGATTGAATGAAGATAGTAGGAAAGCAGAGATTCAGAAGGAATAACGCATCTCCATACGCTTATCTGAAATTCCCACCAATGAATTACATAAGTATCTATATCTTTATTTTATGTTTATTTATCTTTTAATTTTCAAAACTCTATAACCATTTGAATCCGCCTGACTGAGATTTACAAGATGACCATAGCTTGCTTCAAGCCGACAATCTCCGTGGGATCGACCTTTACTCATGTAAGGTTTATTACTTGGATGACCCAGTGTACTTGCTGGTTAGTTGTGCAAAGTTGTGAAAAAGAGTTGAGATTATAATTATGCGGACCAAGTTGTTGGTGCCATTGAGATCACAATTTCGTGCACCAAGTTTTTAGCACCGTTACCGGGGATTGTTCAAGTTTGGACAACTGACGGTTCATCTTGTTGCTTAGATTAGGTAATTTTCTTCTTATTTTATTTTCAATAAGTTTTAAAAATATTTCAAAAAAAAATTTATTTTGTTCTTTAGAATTTTTAAGAATGAATTCTAGAGTTTAATGATGATATGTTGAAGCCTGGCTGGCTGTGAAGCCATGTCTAATTTTGTTGGACCGAGGCTTCCACTTATCAATGCAAAAGCGTGTTAGTTGATTCCCATCAATTTGTTTGTTACACACATAGCTATTGTATACAATGCTCTGCTAAAGCTTGGCTATCCATTGGCCATGTCTAGTGTTTTGGACCGAAGCTTTCACTTGAAGCTTGGCTAGCTAGTAAGCCATGTCTAATTCTTGGACCGGAGCTTTAGACTAACATTGCATGATTCTTGAAATTCTCATTAAGAATTTTGAATTCCTTATTTCTCTTTTTCCAAAATAATTTTCGAAAAAAAGTACAAAAAAATTATAAAAATCATAAAAACAAAAATATTTTGTGTCTCTTGTATAGGTCTAGAGTCAAGTTTTGAGTTTGGTGTCAATTGCATGTTTTAGTTTTTCTAAAAATTTTCAAAAACTCATGCATGGTGTTCTTCATAATCTTCAAGTTGTTCTTAATGAGTCTCCTTGTTTGATCTTCATATTTTCTTGTTTTGTGTCTTTTCTTGTTTCTCATATGCATTTTTAGTTTGTTAGTGTCTAAGCATTAAAAATTTCTAAGTTTGGTGTCTTGCATGTTTTTCTTTTCTTGAAAATTTTTCAAAAATAAGTTCTTCATGTTTATCATGATCTTCAAAGTCTTCTTGGTATTCATCTTGACATTCATAGTGTTCTTGTATGCATCATTTGTTATAATCCAAAACTTTTATGTGTTGAGTCATTTTGTGGGTTTTTTCTTTCCTCATTAAATTTAAAAAAAAATATCTTTTCTTTATTTCACTCATAAATTTTGAAATCTTTGGGTTGACTTAGACAAAAAGTTTTAAAATAAGTTATGTCTTGTTAGTCAAGTCAAGATTTCAATTTTAAAAATCTTATCTTTTCAAAAATTTTTCAAAAATCAAATCTTTTTTCATTTTTCTTTTATATTTTCAAAAAAAATTGATTTTCAAAATCTTTTTCTTATCTTTATTTCATAATTTTCGAAATTAACACTAACAATTAATGTTTTGATTCAAAAATTTCAAGTTTGTTACTTTCTTGTTAAGAAAGATTCAACCTTTAAATTCTAGAATCATATCTTTTAGTTTCTTGTTAGTCAAATCATCAACTTCAATTTTCAAAATCAAATCTTTTTAAAATTTCTTTTTCAAATCTTTTTCAAAATAAATTTCAATCATATCTTTTCAAACATATCTTTTCAAATCATATCTTTTTCAAACTTCAATTTCAAAATATCTTTTCTAACCTCTTATCTTTTAAAAATTGATTTTCAAATCTTTTTCAAATCGTTTTCAATTAACTGATTGATTTTCAAAACCACCTAACTACTTTTCTCTCTCTAATTTTCAAAAATCACCTTCCTCTTTTTCAAAATTCTTTTAATTAACTAATTGTTTCAAATTTTAATTTTTATTTTATTCTTTTTCTTAATTTTCGAATTCTAACTAAATTTTAAAATAAAAACAAAAATATTTTCCTTTTCCTTTAAATTATTTTCGAAAACTCTCTCTCATCTTCTTTTATTTATTTATTTAATCACTAACACTCTTCTCTTCTTCTTATAATTCCGACCCTCTCTCCCTCTATGTGTTCGAATTTTTCTTCTTCCTTCTTCATTCTTATTCTTCTTCTCTTCTACTCACATTAAGGAATCTCTATACTGTGACATAGAGGATTCCTCTTCCTTTTCTGTCCTCTTCTTTTTCATATGAGCAGGAGCAAGGACAAGGACATTCTTATTGAAGCAGATCCTGAACCTGAAAGGACTCTGAAGAAGAAGCTAAAAGAAGGTAAAGCACAACAATCCAAAGAAAACCTTACAGAGAATCTCAAAAAAGAAGTAATGGCCGAACCCAACAACAATGCAAGGAAGATGCTTGGTGACTTTACTGCACCAAATTCTAACTTCCATGGAAGAAGCATCTCAATCCCTGCCATTGGAGCAAACAATTTTGAGCTGAAGCCTCAATTAGTTTCTCTAATGCAACAGAATTGCAAGTTTCATGGACTTTCATCAGAAGATCCTTTTCAGTTCTTAACTAAATTCTTGCAGATCTATGATACTATTAAGACCATTGAAGTTGATCCTGAGGTCTATAAGCTTATGCTTTGTCCTTTTGCTGTAAGAGACAGAGCTAGAACATGGTTGGACTCTCAACCTAGAGATAGCCTGAACTCTTGGGATAAGCTAGTCATGGCTTTCTTAGCCAAATTCTTTCCTCCTCAAAAGTTGAGCAAGCTTAGAGTGGATGTTCAAACCTTCATGCAGAAAGAAGGTGAATCCCTCTATGAAGCTTGGAAAAGATACAAGCAACTGACCAAAAAGTGTCCTTCTAACATGCTCTCAGAATAGACCATCCTAGATATATTCTATGATGGTCTGTTTAAATTGTCTAAGATGTCATTGGACTATTCTGTAGGTGGATCTATTCACCTGAAGAAAATGCCTGCAGAAGCTCAGGAACTCATTGAAATGGCTTCAAATAACCAGTTCATGTACACCTCTGAAAGGAATACTGTGAGTAATGGGACGCCCCAGAGGAAAGGTGTTCTTGAAATTGATGCTCTGAATGCCATATTGGCTCAGAACAAAATGTTGACTCAGTAAGTCAATATAATTTTTCAGAGTCTGAATGGATTACAAAATGCATCCAACAGTACTAAAGAAGCATCTTCTGAAGAAGAAGCTTATGATCCAGAGAACCCTACAATGGCAGAGGTGAATTACATGGGTAAAGCCTATGAAAACACCTATAATCCCTCATGGAGAAATCATCCAAATTTCTCATGGAAGGATAAACAAAAGCCTCAACAAGGCTTTAACAATAATAATGGTGGAAGAAACAGGTTTAGCAATAACAAGCCTTTTCCATCATCCTCTCAGCAATAGACAGAGAATTCTGAGCAGAAACCATCTAACTTAGCAAATATAGTCTCTGATCTATCTAAGGCCACTCTCAGTTTCATGAATGAAATAAGGTCCACCATTAGAAATTTAGAGGTACAAGTGGGCCAGCTGAGTAAAAGAGTCACTGAAACTCTTCCTAGTACTCTCCAAAATAATACAGAAGAGAATCCAAAAAGAGAGTGCAAGGCCATAACCTTACTTGGTGTGGCCGAACCTAGAGAGGAAGAGGAGGACGTGAATCCCAGTGAGGAAGACCTTATGGGATGTCCTCTGGACAAAAAAGTATTCCCATTTGAGGAACCTAAGGAATTTGAGGCTCATCTAGAGATCATAGAGATTCCATTGAACTTACTTCTGCCATTCATGAGCTCTGATGACTATTCCTCCTCTGAAAAGGATGAAGATATTACTGAAGAGCAAGTTGCTAAGTACCTTAGAGCAATCATGAAGCTGAATGCAAAGTTATTTGGTAATGAGAGTTGGGTGGATGAACCCCCCTTGCTCACCAATGAACTCAATAACTTGATTAGGCAGACATTACCTCAAAAGAAAGAGGATCTCGGAAGGTTCTTAATACCTTGTACCTTAGGCACCATGACCTTTAAGAAGGCTCTATGTGACCTGGGGTCAGGCATAAACCTCATGCCACTCTCTGTCATAGAGAAACTGGAAATCTTTGAGGTTCAAGCTGCAAGAATCTCACTAGAGATGGTAGACAAATCCATGAAAAAGGCTTACGGACTAGTAGAGGACGTGCTAGAGAATGTTGAAGGCCTTTACATCCCTGCTGATTTCATATTCCTAGACACTGGAAAGGATGATGATGAATCCATCATCCTTGGCAGACCCTTCCTAGCCACAGCAAAAGTTGTGATTGATGTTGACAGAGGAGAGTTGGTCCTTCAATTGAATGAGAACTACCTTATATTCAAGACTCAAGGTTCTCCTTCTGTACACATGGAGAGGAAGCATGAAAAGCTTCTCTCAATATAGAGTCAAACAAAGCCCCCACATTTAAACTCTAAGTTTGGTGTTGGGAGGCCACAACCAAACTCTAAGTTTGGTGTTGAGAGGCCACAACCAAACTCTAAGTTTTGTGTTGAGAGGTCCCAACCATGCTCTGATTATCTGTGAGGCTCCATGAGAGCCCACTGTCAAGCTATTGACATTAAAGAAGTGCTTATTGGGAGGCAACCCAATTTTATTTATCCATGTTATTTTATGTTTTCTTTAGGTTGGTGATCGTGTGGAGTCACAAAAACAATTGCAAAAATCAAAACAAATTCAAAAACAGCATTAAAAATAGCACACCCTGGAGGATAAGCTCACTGGTGTTTAAATGCTAGTAAGAGTAGCAGAATGGGCGTTAAACGCCTAGTCTGGCACCATTCTGGGCGTTTAACGCCAGAAATGGGCACCAGACTGGCGTTTAACGCCAGAAAAGGGCACAAAGCTGCCATTTAACACCAGAAACAAGCAACAACTTGGCGTTAAGTGCTAGAAAAGGTATAAAAGCTGGCGTTTAACGCCAAAAACAAGCAGCAGTCTGGCGTTAAACGCCAGAATTGCACAATAATGGCATTTTGCACGTCTAAAAGGAGCAGGGATGAAAATTCCTTGACCCCTCAAGATCTGTGAACCCCACAGGATCCCCACCTACCCCACCTCTCTCTCTCTCTCTCCCTCACACATCTCTATAATCCTCTTCCCCAAAAACCCCACCTACCTCTCTTTTCAAATTCAAATACTTTTACCTCCCAAACCCAACCCAAAATTCACGCATCCAACCCTCCCCCCACTCCTATATAAACCCCTCACCCCTCCTTCATTTTCACACATCACAATCACCTTATACCCCCTTTGGCCGAATTCACTCTCCCCCTTCATCTCCTCTATTTTCTTCTTCTTCCCCTTCTTTCTTTCTTCTTTTGCTCGAGGATGAGCAAACCTTTTAAGTTTGGTGTGGTAAAAGTATTGCTTTTGTTTTTCCATAACCATTTATGGCACCTAAGGCCGGAAAAACCTCTAGAAAGAGGAAAGGGAAGGCTAAAGCTTCCACCTCCGAGTCATGAGAGATGGAGAGATTCATCTCAAAGGTCCATCAAGACCACTTCTATGAAGTTGAGGCCAAGAAAAAGGAGATCCCTATGCAATTCAGCTAGAATTGTCATAGAGAAAGACATCCTCATTGAAGAGGACAACCCCATCACTAAAAAGAGGATGGAGCAAATAAGAGAGCCCACTCATAGACCTCAACAAGAGCGTGAAGAAATTCCTCATGAAATTCCTGAGATACCTCAAGGGATGCATTTTCCTCCACATAACTATTGGGAGTAATTCAACACCTCTTTGGAAGGCTTGAATTACAACATGGACCAACTAAGGATAGGAGCACCAAAAGCGCTAAGGATGGAGCAACAAAGACAAGGAAGAGACATAGAGGAGTTCAGGCGTTCCATTGGATCTTCAAGAGGAGGAACTAGCCGCCATCACTAAGGTGGACCCGTTCCTTAATTTCCTTGTTTCTATTTTTCTGTTTTTCGAATTTGATGCTTTATGTGTTCTCCATGTTTGTGTCTTTACTACATAATCATTAGTGTCTAGTGTCTATGTCTTAAAGCTATGAATAACTCCATGAATCATTCACCTCTCTTAAATGAAAAATGTGCCTAATTACAAAAGAACAAGAAGTACTTGGGTTTCAAATTTTATCTTGAAATTAGTTTAATTATTTTGATGTGGTGGCAATACTTTTTGTTTTCTGAATAAATGCTTGAACAGTGCATATTTTTTATAGTGAAGTTTATGATTGTTAAATTTGTTGGCTCTTGAAAGAATGATGAACAAAGAGAAATGTAATTGATAATCTGAAAAATCATGAAATTGATTCTTGAAGCAAGAAAAAGCATTGAATAAGAAAGCTTGCGAAAAAAAGTGACGAAAATTAAAAGAAAAAAAAGAAAAAGAAAAAGCAAGCAGAAAAAGCCAATAGCTCTTTAAACCAAAAGGCAAGAGCAAAAAGCCAATAACCCTTTAAACCAAAAGACAAGGGTGAAAAGGATCCAAGGCTTTGAGCATTAATGGATAGGAGGGCCCAAGGAAATAAAATCCAGGCCTAAGCGGCTAAATCAAGCTGTCCCTAACCATGTGCTTGTGTCATGAAGGTCCAAGTGAAAAGCTCGAGACTGAGTGGTTAAAGTCATGATCCAAAGCAAAAGGAGTGTGCTTAAGAACTCTGGACACCTCTAACTATCGACTCTAGCAAAGCTGAGTCACAATCTGAAAAGGTTCACCCAGTTATGTGTCTATGCCATTTATGTATCTGGTGGTAATACTGGAAAATAAAGTGCTTAGGGTCACGGCCAAGACTCATAAAGTAGCTGTGTTTAAGAATCAACGTATTGAACTAGGAGAATCAATAACACTATCTAAAATTATGAGTTCCTATAGATGCCGATCATTCTAAATTTCAAAGGATAAAGTGAGATGCCAAAACTGTTCAGAAGCAAAAAGCTACTAGCCCCGCTCATCTAATTGGAACTAAGTTTCATTGATATTGTGAGATTCATTGTATGTTCTCTTCTTTTTATCCTATTTGATTTTCAGTTGCTTGGGGACAAGCAATAATTTAAGTTTGGTGTTGTGATGAGTGGATAATTTATACGCTTTTTGGCATTGTTTTTAGATAGTTTTTAGTAGGATCTAGCTACTTTTTAGTATATTTTTACTAGTTTTTAAGCAAAATTCACATTTCTAGACTTTACTATGAGTTTGTGTGTTTTTCTGTGATTTCAGGTATTTTCTGGCTGAAATTGAGGGACCTGAGCAAAAATCTTATTCAGAGGCTGAAAAAGGACTGCTGATGTTGTTGGATTCTGACCTCCCTGCACTCGAAATGGATTTTTTGGAGCTACAGAAACCCAAATGGCGCGCTCTCAAATGCGTTGGAAAGTTGACATATAGGGCTTTCTAGCAATATATAGTAGTCCATACTTTGCTTGCGTTTCGACGACGCGAATTGGCGTTCAAACGCCAACTTCCTGCCCTATTATGGCGTTAAACGCCAAAAATAGGATAGAAGCTGCAGTTAAACGCCCAAACTGGCATAAAAACTGGCGTTTAACTCCAAGAAAAGTCTCTACACATGAAAGCTTTAATACTTAGCCCAAGCACACACCAAGTGGGCTCGGAAGTGGATTTTTGCATCATTTACTTATTTCTGTAACCCTAGTAACTAGTTTAGTATAAATAGAACTTTTTACTATTGTACTCACATCTTTTGATCATCTTTTGATCTTTTGATCACGTTTTGGGGGCTGGCCATTCGGCCATACCTGGACCATCATCACTTATGTATTTTCAACGGTGGAGTTTTTACACACCATAGACTAAGGTGTGGAGCTCTGCTGTTCCTCGAGTATTAATGCAAAATACTATTGTTTTTCTATTCAATTCAAGCTTATTCTTATTCTAAGATATTCACTCGCATATCAACTGGATGAATGTGATGATCCATGACATTCATCATCATTCTCACCTATGAACGCGTGCCTAACAACCACTTCTGTTCTATCTGCAATAGCTTGAGTGTGTATCTCTTGGATTCCTGGTCCATACATTTGATTGCCTCTCCTGACAACAGAGCCTTCAATTTCTTGAGATCAAAGTCTTCGTGGTATAAGCTAGAACCAATTGGTAGCCTTCTTGAGATCTGGAAAGTCTAAACCTTGTCAGTGGTATTCCGAGTAGGATCTGGGATGGGATGACTGTGACGAGCTTCAAACTCATGACTGTTGGGCGTAGTGACAGATGTAAAAGGATCACTGGATCCTATTCCAACACAAGTGAGAACCGACAGATGATTAGCCCTACGTAATTCGTAGTTGGACCATTTTCACTGAGAGGATGAACGGTAGCCATTGACAACGGTGATCCCCCTACATACAGCTTGCCATGGAAAGGAGTATGAATGATTGAATGAAGACAGTAGAAAAGCATAGATTCAGAAGGAATAATGCATCTCTATATGCTTATCTGAAATTCCCACCAATGAATTACATAAGTATCTCTATCTTTATTATATGTTTATTCATCTTTTAATTTTCAAAACTCTATAACCATTTGAATCCGCCTGACTGAGATTTACAAGATGACCGATGACAAGTCATCATATACCTATTTTTTAGCTAATTTCACTTGTTTAATTAGTTTTTATGCACTTTCTTGTATCATAAGTAAGTGATTTGGAGTGAAATTGCATGATTTCTTTAAATCAATCAACCACCCTTTAATTGACACAAAATCATAAAATTTGAGTTAAAATTAATTGGTTTTTAAATAAATTTAAGCTTTGTGAATTTTGTGATGCTTTGATTGGTTGTTTTGATTGCTTGTAGGAGAAGAAACGGTTAAAAATAGAATTTTGGGCACGCTTTTTGAAGAAAAAGCACGCTTTAGACCTTAGACCACGCTTTAGAAAGTGTAACCTAAGGAACCAAAAGCGTGGTGCATTGCGACCCAAGAAACCAAAAGCGTGGCGCATGCTCAAGGGAGCAAGGAAGCATAGTGCTCAGTTAACTTTGTTAACTGAGCGCCAATCTGAAACATGGGCAAGGGAGCAAGGAGTAGCGCAGCATCAAACCAAGGCCAAGGAAGCATCAGCGCTAAGTTAAAACATTTTAACTGAGCGCCCAAGAGAATGGAAGGAAGCATTGGCGCTCAGTTAACTTGTTTTACCTTTTTCGTGCTTCTCCAAGAAAGAAATCAAAGGGAATTTTCAAAAGTGGGGGAGCCAAGTCTCGAACCGTGTACATGAGGGGACCAAGGGAGCGCTACTTGCTATTCTTCACCAAGGGAAATTAGCCAAAAAGCTACCACCAGGATTCGAACAAGGAAGCCCTCTCTTGCAAGGAAGGAACGCTACTACTTGGCCAAGGAAATTAAGCCATGAAATGATTCCATCAGGTTTCAAACCAAGTGCCTCAAGCCCACCAAACAAGGAGCTACACAAAGAGAAGGAGCGCTCAGTTAAAACATTTTAACTGAGCGCTACCTTGATTGCAGGCCTCAAGGATGTTGTACGCAACATATGGGCCAAGAACATAAGGTGGGGCGCTCAGTTAAAACCTTTTAACTGAGCGCTACCCTGGAGCAAGACACGCACAAAACCTCCAAGCAAAAGCAAGAAGTGAGCGCTCAGTTACCTTATTTAACTGAGCGGTTCACTGGGAGGTGCATCATGGTCCAAATTCCATCCAATTGCCACTTTGGATCCAATTCTCCATCAAATGAAAAGCCCACTCCAAATTCCAAAATCAAAAATAGAAAGTGTATAAATAGGACTTAGTTTGATTTAGATAGGATTTTTACTTCTTTAATTTTACTTTGAATTTTTCTGTGCTCTGGAATTTTCATTAGCTATTAACTTGGAATTGAGAATTGGGATTGAGAGCTGAGTTTTCTCCTCCTTGTTCTCTTTTGCTTTCTTTTGCTTTTCTGTTTGTGAGTTGTGGATAGAGATTGAAGAAATTATGTTTCAATCCTTGATCTACAATTCATCTTTGTTGTCTTCTGCATAATTTTGATGAATTGTGTTTTGAATTCAGATCTCTGATTTCATTTCTGCTTTCTCTGTTATATTTGCTTTCTTCTCTTGGAATTTGAATTGAGATTGAAGAGCTTCACTGATTCTAAGTTTGAGAATCATCTTTTGCCTCTCTTCTCAATTATTCCAAGAAGTTGATCTAAGTTTCTTCACTGTTTTCATTTTCTTTTCTTCTGCAATTTGCTCTCTGATTGAACCAAGGGAAGATTTGAGATCTAGAACTGTTATCTAGTCTCACTGAGCCTCTGAGCTCTTGGCTTTCTTCCCTAGTTCATGCAATTGAGTTGAGTTTACTTTTTGTTTGATCTTCATTCAAATTATGTTTAGATCTACTATGTTTAATTCAGTTTTCTTACTTTCTGTTGTTAAATTCTGCAATCCCAGCTCCCTGCACCCTTTATTATTCAGTCAATTTACATTTCTTGCAGTTTAAGCTTCAGCTATTTACACTTCTTGCAACCTAAGTTTCAGTCATTTATATTACTTGCACTTTAAGATTCAGCTATTTTACTTCTTGTCTCTTTAATTTACTGCAATTTCCCCTTCCCCTTTTACAATTCATGCAATTTAGCTTCTGTCTGCTACAAACCAATCACATTAATTCTTGTTTGCTCGATTAAATCAACCACTAAACTAAAGTTGCTCAATCCTTCAATCCCTGTGGGATCGACCTCACTCATGTGAGTTATTATTACTTGATGCGACCCGGTACACTTGCCGGTGAGTTTTGTGTTGGATCATTTTCCACACATCAAGTTTTTGGCGCCGTTACCGGGTATTGAAATAGATTGACAATGATTAAGTAAGGTAGTGGTCTAGATTAAGCACTTTTTCTTTGTTTTTCTTTATTTTTACTAAGCACATTAACTATTTGACACATTGTGTCACCTAACCCTCTAACCACATTCTAGCGCTAGAATATTCATGTTTCATTTGGTTTGTTTGTGATTTTTGCAAGTCATGGAGGCTGAGGTGCGTGAAGAGGGAGTGAGAAATAATACCCGGTCTGCAAGAAGGGTGTTGGCCTCTTACACTATCCCTAATCCCAGACATTATGGGAGCAGCATCCTCACCCCAAATGTTCAGGCAAATGACTTTGAGTTGAAGCCTCAACTAATCACCTTGGTGTAGAATAATTGTGCTTATGGAGGTGGCCCTCTTGAAGACCCCAGCCAACATTTGTCTGTTTTCTTAAGGATTTGTGAAACAGTCAAGACAAATGGGGTTTCAAGCTATACCTGTTGCTATACCTGTTGAAACAAGACCAATCCTGCACCAATGGTAAGGGCTTTCAAGCATTTTCCTCTGAACATTTCTCCAAAAGTAACCTCTTTTTCTTCACCCACATAAGCAAGCTTTGCCAGAATTCCATCCACTTGCCGATGAGCTGAGTCATCAACAGCTTGATCTCGAAGACGGAACATATAATGAATTATGGTGCTATTCAAATTCTCTCCATCCCCTTTTCCCTATATAGCACATAAAAGTAGCCATCTAGGAGAAGTTGGGAGCCAACACATTTTAATTCCCATTATTACTGCCAAAGGACTACTAACTCCATACATATAGCGCCACCCAGCGACCGCATCTACCAGAAGGCTACCGATTCCATAACCTGCCTGCACAAATGATATTTACCAAGATACTCCACTTAGTGTTGGCGACTACAAACAAAAGAAAGTATAAGAGAATGCAACTCACGTTCTTGGTGTCTCCAAAAGCAACTTCCAGGCAATTAATTTTTTGCGATGCTAACTTATATTTTGAGTTTGATCCAGCACATGCTGACTCATCAAGTACTAGATTAAAACCAAAGTCATTTTGGTTTCCCACCTGCCCCATATTTCATTATGTTATGTCATGTAAAAAGGCTGAACATATAGTAAAAGCAGAACAATGGCAAATAATTCCACCTTTTTGGGCACGAAGGAGAATCTTCTGAAGCCACATCACCATTATTTGAATCATTTTTACTATCCGTCTCTTCTCTCAAGGATATGACCTGCAAAATTAAGTGATATATCTCTCTCAACTACTATTCATACATGCCAAGTAAAAGCACAACCCTTTTGATGTTGAAAGAGTTAAAAAGATGCCATTTTCAAGTACTCCCAAACCTCAATCATTTTTACTAGATCTGGATTAAGCATGTGCATTAAGCATCCTCCATAATCAGAACATGTGCATTTACCACCCAAAAAACTTGGCAATTTACTGTATAATAATCAAATAATAATTAAATCTTATAGGTTCACTATATTATCACATTTACCATAAAAATGCGATGACTAAACAAAAGGAAAAGAAATTTTGTTACCTTATATCAATAGCCTCAAGTAACACACTAAGATAATTAGAACCTAACACCTGAAATAAGAATCTTGTTAGTTTAAGATATCTGAAAATGGAATAATATGATGGAATATAATAAAGATCCATACTTGAACTTTTGCTATAAGCTGAAATATTCAAATTCTATAGAGCAACTAATCTGGAAGCTAAGCAGGAAGAATCATTGCCTATGTCAAAGCAAACCATATATAAGTCATTCACAAATAGTGAAGCACGGAAAAATATTCAAATCATATACTACAAGTTCTAGTTTAACTTGTATTGTCCATCCACCTCAAATTCTATACAACATTCGCTACAAGTAGTATATGTCTTCCTAATTAGATCTGTGAGTATATATCTACCAAAAAATTGGAAATATAACATATGAAGTACTAATAGAACTTTTAAAATTAATAGAAGTAAAGAAAACAATAGATAAAAGGTGATAAGGAAAATCAAGATACCTCATATGGTGTCTTCCTAGTACTAACAGCATCATTTTCATTGAAAATGAGGATAACTCTTAAATCCAATAGTGAGTGCACAGTGTTTGAAAGTTGTTTTCTGAAACCTGCATCCCTAAAGAAGCCATCATTCACAAGAAGTTGGGATGAAGTCACATCAAGCTGCACCAACCAAATCATAATATATCAGCATCAATAATCAATAACTAAGGAAGAAATTATATTATATGAGATTAATCAAAGAAACACTAGTTAATACATTCTTGAATATGCATAAGGATATACCAAAGAGTGATGGTGATAGATATAAAGATATTGGGAATCTATATTATAGGTTGAAATGCTTAAGCACCTGGAGGAACATAGTATCATAGAGAGAAATAAGACTACTCTGCTCAATGGCTGCACATGCTTTTCCATCGAATTCACCTTGTGGCTTTTCAAGATCTGAAAAACTGCATAATAATTAAACCAGGCAAGGGATAACCAGCATTCTTTGATAATTAAACTTTTCAAAAGGGGCATCAGACCAGAAATATGTCTTTAGTTACCTGCATTTCAATGTTAGTTCCACCCACAACTATGGCAGTTTTCAATGACTCGAGATCTGTTAAAGCCTTTAAGCTATCTAAAGTTCAAAACACCAACAGAGATACTTAATAATATGATAAAAAGATTCTTCTATTCATGGAGAAAATTATTTTTGTAAGGATCCTTACTCTAAACAGAAACATGATAACAAAAATTCAATATTAAAAAACACCTGGTAGATGCCAACAAATAGCTTTGAAGTTAAGCATCCAAAATAAATAGTAGAAATTATTTGAACAAAAATGGATATAACGGAAAAGTAATTGACCATTCTTTTCAATGGAAAAAATATTAATAGAGGGAGCTAAGTAAGAGTCTAGAATAGGCGTCATAACTAACTTAAGCATGAACTCTCTCTCTAACACTATCGAGTGTAGAATAATTCTTCTCAAAAGGAAATAAAAAAGTAAAAAACTTCATGTGAATCATATTTCAAGAACTATGTGAACTAAGCTGTATAAAAAATTTGATCCAACAGAGAATTATCAACTTATCAACTCTAATTGAAGAAATTAAGAAGAAATTCTTCCCACATAAGTCACAACCCGAATAAAATTATGTATATCACCTCTTTCTCTATTTGTTGAACAAGTTCTCTAGTAGGAGCCAAAACTAATGCCAGAGAACCATCACCACACTAAATAGGAGATTGAGCCATGTAATGCTGTAAATTTGAAAGGGAAAAAAGGATGATTAAAATAGGTTGGTTTTTCAGAACATAATATCTAAGAAAACATTATATGGTTAAGTCAAATACGCAAGCTATAATAATTTTGGACCTGTATCATAGGAATTGTGAAAGTTACAGTTTTCCCACTACCAGTTTCAGTACACCCAAGTAGATCCCTTCCACTAAGAGCAATTGGCATGGCCTGTGCCTGGATAGAAGTTGGCCTGGTGTATTGATGATATGCAATATCCTTCATGATACTTGGATGCACACACTGAAATTAAGGGGATCAAAATTTAACACACGTATAATAATTGCTCAAAATTAACTAGCCACTATATATATATATATATATATATATATATATATATATATATATATATATATATATATATATATATATATATATATATATATATATTGTTGATTAGATCAAATCAAAATCAGATTCCTAATTCCTTTCTTGAATCTTTTATGTAAATAGAATTAATTATAAATCTTTTCCTTTTTAGGTTTAGCTTAATTTTAGGGATTTTATGATTAGAAATCTTTCCTTTATTTTAGGATAGTATTTTTCCCTTCTTTCCTATTTTCTAGTTATTTCTATTTCTGTAATTCCTCTATAAAGAGGCTGATTCCCTGTACATTTGATAACACAATACATTCAAACACTTCAATTTGGTATCAGAGCCGGATCTCTGCACTGTGCCTCTGATTTATAGCTATGGCTGACAATTCCTCAGTCATTAATCCTGAACAGAAGGAGAACACCACTCCTACTCCATCAGATTTAAAATCTGAGCAACGGGTACTAGTTAGTGGTGACTCCCATTCAGTTCAGATCACCACATTTCGACTCAATGGGTCAAATTACCTTAGGTGGTCTCAATCAGTTCAGATGTATATCCATGGAAGAGGGAAGATTGGATATCTCACTAGTGAGCGAAGCCAGCCTAACATCACTGACCCACAATATCATGTGTGGGATACCGAAAATTCCATGGTGATGACATGGCTGGTGAACTCAATGGAGGAGAATATCAGCAGTAACTACATGTACTATACCACAGCCAAAGAATTGTGGGATAGTGTCAAGGAGATGTACTCTGATCTTGGGAATAAATCCCAGATTTATGAACTTACTCTAAAAGCTAGAGAAATTCAAGGGAGTGACAATGTCACCAAATATTTCCACACATTGAAACGGGTGTGGCAGGATCTTGACCACTTCAATAACTACAAGTGGAATTCAGCCGCTGATGCCAAACACCACCAACAAACAGTGGAAGAAGGGAGGATATTCCAGTTTCTTGCAGGCCTCAACGTGGAGCTAGATGAAGTTCGTGGCAGAATTATTGGAAGAGCAATCCTACCCTCAATTGGAGAAGTATTTGCTGAAGTTAGAAGAGAGGAAACTCGTAGAGCTGTGATGATGGGAAAATGCAAGACTGAACAGACCTCTTTGGAGTCTAATGCACTTTTAGTGGCACCTGCTGCACTTAAAAGTTCATCAAATCAGAAGAACCCCTCCAATCTTTGGTGTGACCACTGCAATAAACCTCGTCACACCCGAGAAACCTGCTGGAAAATTCATGGAAAACCAGCACATCTTAAAAGCAGCAAACCTGGTCCCAGAATACGCTCTACCCCAACTGTTCATGAGGCTGAAAAATCATCATTGAGTAAGGAACAGTTTGAGCAGCTCATAAGGCTGTTAAATTCCAGTTCTGTGTCTAGTACTCCTAGTGGTTCTTTGGCTCAAACAGGTAATTTTAGTATTCCTATGTCCCTTAACTGCACCTCAAACTTGAATGCACCATGGATTGTCGACTCAGGTGCATCTGACCATATGACCAGCCTCTCCCCTTTATTTAAAACTTATTCTCCTTGCTTTGAAAATGAAAAAATTAGAGTTGCTGATGGTAGTTTTTCATCTATTGCTGGAAAAGGTACAATTAAACTGTCCAAAAACATTAATCTAAGAAATGTCCTACATGTACCAAAGCTTTCTTGTAATCTTCTCTCTATTAGTAAAATTTGCAAGGATTCTAATTGTGCTGTGACATTCTTTGACACTCATGGTATTTTTCAGGACCGGACTTCAGGGAAGATGATTGGCAGTGCTAAGATGATGAATGGGCTTTATCACTTTGAGGATATTTCGGAGGATAAAATAGCTCAAGGATTTAGTGGTATAAGTTCTATGCCTATAAAGGACCAAATAATTCTCTGGCACAATAGACTAGGACACCCTAGTTTTCCATATCTCAAACATTTGTTTCCAAGTTTGTTTAAAAATATTGATTCTTCCTTACTTAAATGTGAAAGTTGTATTCGTTCAAAAATCCATAGAGCTCCTTATTACTCTCAACCTTATCATGCATCTAAACCTTTCCACCTGATTCATAGTAATGTATGGGGTCCATCAAAAATAACAACTCAATTTGGAAAAAAATGGTTTGTAACTTTTATCGATGACCACACACAACTATGTTGGATCTATCTCATGCATGAAAAATCTGAGGTTTCTAAAATTTTTCAGTATTTTTCAACAATGGTAGAAACACAATTTGACACAAAAATTTCAATATTAAGAAGTGATAATGGCACTGAATACTTTAATAAAAATCTTGGTGAATTTCTTCAAAAGAAAGGTATTCAACATCAATCTACATGCCCCAATACACCCCAACAAAATGGCATTGCTGAAAGGAAGAATAAACACCTTCTTGAAGTAGCACGTGCCATTATGTTTGAGGGTAATGTTCCAAAGTATTTATGGGAAGATGCTGTTCTAACAGCAGCCTATCTCATAAATTGAATGCCCACACGCGTGTTAAATTACTGCACACCGTTGGATACTTTCAAAAAGAATTTTCCAGCATGTAGGTTGCATTCTGACTTACCTTTAAAAGTATTTGGTTGTACTGTGTTTTTACATACACCTTCATATCGAAGTAAACTTGATCCAAGGGCAGAAAAATGCATTTTTATTGGCTATTTCCCAAGTCAAAAGGGTTATAAATGTTTCAATCCACACACCAAGAAATTTCATGTAAGTATGGATGTTACTTTTTTGGAACATGAAACCTTTTTTCAAAAGAATTCTCTTCAGGGGAAGAGTCTAAGGGAAGAAAATTTTTTGCATGAACCTTTACCCACTCCTATCTTACATATTGAGGATACAACTTCCACTAATCAAGTAAATTCTGAAACAATTGCAAAACAAGATGTGGAAACCAATTCTGAAATTGTGCCAGAATTAGTTGGAATCCAAACAGGAAAAGAAATACCACAAGAAAAGGAGCTTCGGTGTTATGTTCGGAAATATCCCAAGAAGACTAGAGGACAGCCCATCATCTCTATACCAACCCAATCTGAAAACCCGGAAGATGGCCCAACTGTAGTACTTCAGGAACTTCCAGGTAAATCTGAAATTGTCACTTCTAATAATAATTTGCCAATAGCCCTTAGGAAAGAAACCAGAACCTGCACCAAAAAAGTACTCAAAAACAGCACCAACCATCCTATTTCCAATTATGTCTCTTACAAAAATCTCTCTCAAAAACATCGAGCTTTTACTTCTAAAATTACAAATCTATTTGAGCCTAGGAATATAGAGGAAGCACTAGATGATCCCAACTGGAAATTAGCAGTGATGGAAGAGTGGCATGCACTCAAGAAAAATGAAACTTGGGAGATTGTAGATCTGCCACAGAATACAAAATTGGTTGGCTGCAGGTGGGTTTTTACCATCAAGTACAATGCTGATGGAAGCATAGAGAGGTATAAGGCTACGTTAGTAGTTAGGGGATATACACAAACCTATGGAGTAGACTATCGAGAGACCTTTGCTCCAGTTGCCAAACTCAATTCTGTGCGGATTCTCTTATCTCTTGCTGCGAATTACAATTGGCCTTTACATCAATTGGATATAAAGAATGCTTTCCTGAATGGGGAACTAGAGGGAGAGGTGTTCATGAAACTTCCACCTGGATTTGAAGCTGAACTAGGGAGGAATAAAGTGTGCAAACTAAAGAAATCTCTCTATGGATTGAAACAATCCCCAAGAGCTTGGTTTGAACGACTTGGAATGGTGGTGAAGGGACTTGGTTATACTCAAAGCCAAGCTGACCATACACTTTTCTATAAGCATTCAGCAGCTAATAAAACTGCCATCTTAATTGTATATGTGGATGACATTATTCTGACAGGTGATAATTTTTGGGAGCTAAAAGACTTGAAAGAGAAGCTTGCCAAAGCATTTGAAATCAAAGAACTTGGCTCATTAAAATACTTCCTTGGAATTGAATTTGCAAGGTCTAAGGACGGCATTTTTATGAACCAGCGAAAGAACATCCTAGATCTTTTAAAAGAGACGAGATTACTTGGTTGTAAAGCTGTTGAAACACCTATAGAGCCCAACTTAAAATTGAAGCCAGCTAAACCAGAAAATGTAATGGACAAAGGGAGATATCAGCGGTTGGTAGGGAGGCTAATCTATTTATCCCATACACGCCCGGATATAGCCTTTGCTGTGAGCATGGTAAGCCAGTTTATGCATTCACCTGGTCAAGAACACATGGATGCTGTCTTTAGAATCCTAAGGTACTTGAAAGGGTCGCCTGGGAAAGGGTTACTCTATAAAAGGCATGGACATCTTCAAGTAGAAGTTTATACAAATGCAGATTGGGCTAGGAATGTTATGGATAGAAGGTCAACATCTGGGTATTGTACTTTTGTTGGCGGAAACCTGGTTAGTTGGAGGAGTAAAAAACAGAGTGTTGTGGCACGAAGTAGTGCAGAAGCTGAGTTTAGAGCAGTGGCTCATGGAATATGTGAAGCACTATGGGTAGAGAAAATCCTACAAGAACTAAAAGTTTTCATTTCTCCACCAATGAGGTTGTATTGTGACAACAAATCTGCAATTTCCATTCTCATAATCCAGTGTTGCATGATAGAACTAAACATGTTGAAGTTGACAAGCATTTTATCAGGGAAAAGATTGAGAGAGGACAGATTTGCATCTCCTATGTTCCAACTACGGAACAATTAGCAGATGTTCTAACTAAAGGATTATCCAAGAAGACTTTTGATAGCATAATAAGCAAGCTGTCAATGAATGATATCTTCAAGCCAGCTTGAGGGGGAGTGTTGACTAGATCAAATCAAAATCAGATTCCTAATTCCTTTCTTGAATCTTTTATGTAAATAGAATTAATTATAAATCTTTTCCTTTTTAGGTTTAGCTTAATTTTAGGGATTTTATGATTAGAAATCTTTCCTTTATTTTAGGATAGTATTTTTTCCTTCTTTCCTATTTTCTAGTTATTTCTATTTCTGTAATTCCTCTATAAAGAGGCTGATTCCCTGTACATTTGATAACACAATACATTCAAACACTTCAATTTATATATATATAAGGAGAGAGAGAGAGAGAGAGAGAGAGAGAGAGAGAGAGAACCATATCACTAAATGATTCAATTGGTGCAGGAGAAGCTGGAGAGTCTGATGCATGTAAGTTATGATCATAAGAGCCACACCTGTATATATATCAAATACATGAAATTTATAGAATTTCATAATTTCATAATATGTTCATTAACAATTTAATACTCCAAATAATTTATAGAATTTGCAATTTACTTTGATCACTACATCCTTTCACAGGATCCATATTCTTAAGGCTTTCAAGCAAGACCAGGGAAACTCAAACAAGAAAGAACAAGTATAGGAATTCGATGCAGCACTAAACCAGATACCTCACCATTGTCGATGTCAACAACTTCATAATAAAAAAATTAACCATATTGACTCAAACCAAGGTTGTGCAGACCAAAATCCAAATTTAGAAGAGAAAAAAGAAAGAAACATTCGACAGCGAAGAATCATTCAATTCAACCATTATTTCAGAAATCCAGTATCTCAGAATAAGCAAAAATTAACAAACTCAAACAGAAATAAAAAAAAAGCTAGAAACTCCTATTATTAACAAAAGTACAAAACAAGCAAAATTAAATTGAAGCAGCAGTACTTACCGGCGGCGAAGGAGAAAGGCAAGTGACGGTGACGGAGGAAGGGAAGTGAGCTCGAAGAGTGCATGTTGACCTCGGAAACACACACACACACACACACACACACACACACACAGAGCTCGAAGACACGATGACTGACTGAGCAACCTTCACGACGGCGACGCCACGGGGTCAACGCTTCCTTCGTGCGACGGTGACGAAAAGAGAAATGATGAGAACTGAGAAGAGTTCGATGATGAGAAGAGTATGATGGCACCCATGGTCTATCCCCGCCGGCGGTGACAGCACCCTCTACCGGAGGAGAAGAGTTTGGCGATGAGGGATGGTGATGGTGGCTAGGTTTAGGGTTAGGTTTCTCGGAGTAAGAGAAAGGGAGTGAGATAGCAGGTGTCCTGGGTCTTTCTTCTTCTTTTGATTAATTGTTAGAAATAAAATATTTTAATAAATTATTACCAACCATAGTACAATGCCATTAAAATTTTTTTATTAAAGATCATTTTTCTTATATTTTAATAAAAATAATACCAGCCATAGTATGGCCACTAAAAATTTTTCATTAAAAATAATTTTTCTTATAATTTTAATGGCAATTACTATAATATATAATATTAATGGCAAATATATAATAGCCACAAAAACATAACTTAAATAAAAGAAATAGCGGCCATTGTATTATTGTCGCTAAAAATTTGTCGCTAAAATTAATTATTCTTGTAGTGTATGTTGTGAAGAACTGAGGTTATGGACTACTGGTATAACTAAGAACTTAGCGTATTTTCCCTGCCTGTTTGGATTAGGGAAACCTTAGGCTTGAATATTGTCTATTTGGAGTTTAGGAATGTCTAGTGGGTTCATGTAGTTTTACATCGTCTCTATTTGAAACTCTTACCCTACTGAAAGCCCTCAGATTCTCACCCATTGTGGATTTTGTTGAATTTTAAATACAGGACATGGCACACTCTCGTTGAGTGTGCCGGACTCTCTTTAGGAAGCAAAGGCTCTTTTGCATTTTATACTTAGTATAGTTATTCTCCACTTTTATATATGTAATTGTATATCCCTCTTAGAGGTTTTACTTTTAGAAAAATAGGATTGTATTTTGAGTATTCTTATGGTTTGTAATACTTTTCAGTCGGTCTTTTTTTTTTCAGGTCGAGGCTAATACTTATTTTGTATCTCATTCTAAATCTTATATATATATATATATATATATATATATATATATATATATATATATATATATATATATATATATATATATATATATATATATAGTTTTTGTATATCGACGCTTTTATCCTTACTTCTACATGTGTGATGACTATTATCGCTTATATATATATATATATATATATAGTTTTTGTATATCGACGCTTTTATCCTTACTTCTACATGTGTGATGACTATTATCGCTTCTGTTTTATCCTTTCTTCCCAGGTTTCTAATTATATTATTATCCTTCAACTATATATGTATGTACTTTTATTTTTAGATGTCGTAATGTCTTATCACTTCTGATTTACGATAATAACATAAAATTTTGTGTGATAAGATGTTATAAAACTTACAATAGATGTTTAGCAAATATAATACCAAAACTACTCCAAGTACCTGAAAAGGAAACAAGTGAGAGTAGAAAATAACAAGAACAAACTCAATATCAACTTAATTGGTGTGAATTCGAACAAGTCAATTGGAAAAGTAGGGAGCAACCTCCAAAGGCAAACTTCTCCACAATCAGTATTGATTACAATATTACATCTAGGTTCCATTTTGGCTGGTTGTTATGTTCTTTTAATCTAAATATATCAAATTAATTTTTTTATTTGAGTTAAATAAAATATTTGTACCCAATGTGATATATGAAATTCTAATTTATCTCAATTATTTATCTAAATTCTAGTCTTCTTCATCCTCCTTTCTCTGTCTTCTTTTTTCTATTTTTTTCTTGTTCTTCTTCTTATTAAGATTTGCCATTCATTGCTATTAGTTGAGAAATCATGACGGAAGGTGAGAGCACTACAGCTGAAAACTTTACGAGATTGCGATGCTGAAGTTTTGCAATTAACTAAACTTCAGTTTTGAACTCCTGTAATCCTTGGTTGGAGTTCTTAGAAAGTCTCTTGACTGCAATCTTGGTTCCGTTTGCAAGTACCCCTGATGATAATAATCGTTAGAATAAAACATTATGTGGAGTATATATAATACCATAGTTAGCATATCAAATTATTTTAGTATCTTATAAACTGATCCATATCCTCCTTTTTCCAATTCATTATTGCTAGAAAATTGATTATTAGTGGCATCAACTGTAGTTGATAAATCAAATGTTGGGAGGTCCATGTATTCTTTTTTCCATTTGTAATCACGTTGCTTCAATAAAAATATATCTAGCAAAATGAAAGAATGATACAAGAATAGAAATTAATTTGAAGTTCTAGAGTTTAACATGGTCAATGTAAAGAACAATAAGACTTTTAATATTGTAAAATTATATTTCTGCCAAATATTGGAATATTAGTTCACTTATAGAATATCATATATTCACCTGGCTCCTGAAGTCTTTTCTCCATAGAAATAATTCCAGCCCAAATATTACGATCATGATGATGAACAATAATATAGAGCCAACAATGATTCCTTCTAGCTTTCTCTTGTTAGAATAATTTTTCTTCTTATCATCGAGATATTAAATATCAAGAGCATTGTTTAATAAGAAGACAAGAAGAAGGAGGAACGAGGATGAAGAAGATTGGAACTCAAATAAATAATTGAAATAAATTAAAATTTTACGAACTACATTGAGTATAAATACAAATCTTATCACATCAGCTAATCATTGTAGCATTTAGTATGACAAAAATATGTCATGTTAATATTTTATTTACTTATTTATTATCGAAAAAGAAGAGAAACTAATATGGTGCTCGAACTTAAATCCGGACAGAGCACCATTATAAAAAATTTTGAATTTTAAAGAACAAAATGGGTAATCATGTGAATCTCATCTAATGTCAAAATGAAAATTTAGTTGATCAATTAGTTGTGTAGAATATGCCCAATTGAGTGAATTCAACTCTTTAAGATAGTTCTGCTATTATTTTATATAAACTTGGACCATAGCCTCCCATTGTCCATGAGAAATTCCGAAAATATAATTGACCACTTGGCTAATTAAGTTAATTTGATTTCAACTACCAAAAAAATTATTATATTAAAATTAAGAATCTAACCTGCTAACTAAATAAAAAATAAACTTATGAGTTTAATTAATATGCATTAATCAACTGATCAACAGATTATATTCAAGAATTTAATTAATAATTTTTTATATAGTCAAAAGAAAGGTAAATTATCAAAATAATATATAAATATTTATATTATTAACAAAAATAATCGTAAAAGATATAAATAACAAACAAACTTTTTAAAGATTTAAAATACAAAAAAAAAATATTAAATATATATTCTAATAAAAAACTTAATAGAAGATAAGATTTTGATATAATTTTTTACGAGTATTATTAGAATAATAAAATTTTTTTATTCTTAAAATTTAATATTTTTTGTTAAGTAGGTATTTTTAAGTAAAAGTATTTTATTATAAATGACCAAATTTTTAAAAAAAAATTTAAAGATCATTTATTCTATTTTTACGTGTTTATCTTTTAAATAGTTATTTAAATGTCTAAAAATATTCGAATCAAATAGATAAATTATTTATTAAATATAAATTTTATTTGTCATTTATAGAAAAATATAATACTTATTAATTATTTTTATTGAATTTTTAAATCATTTAAAAACATATTTAATTTATCGTTTGTAATTTTGAATATTATTTTTATCAATCATATAAATTTTTGAATACTAATTTAATAGTTTATTACTGGGAAAAGAAAAAAAGTTGGCATAATAAATAAATAATGTGATAACTCATGGCTAGATGATATTGGAAAAGAATGTTATATAATTAGAAGAAAGAATATTCAACTTAGATTATTCTAAACTCATCATAAAAATTAGGATAAATCACTAAAATAAAATATTTGAGTTTTAAATTTATCAAAATACAACTTTTACATATTGTATATGGAAATGCAATTTTTCACAAAATTATATAAACATTGAGAGGGGTTTTATAGATTCTAAATGAACATAAACCGCTAGAGGGGTGTAGCGATTTATGTTAAATCGTGAAATGGCCAGAAACTGTGATAGGGGTCTCGCAGTTTCTGTGTAAATAGCAAATATGCATAAACTGCGACAGGGGTCCAGCGGTTTATGCTTGCACCAAATTCGTCTATATATACCAACCAAGAGGAAGTGGTGTGATGGTAGAGAATAAGGGTGGAAAGCGGGAAACCCACTCCGCCCTGCCAGAAGCTCGCCCTTTGACGGGATGGCCCGCCCCGCCCGCCTAATTACGGATTGGCGGGCTAAACCCGCCAAAGCTCCTCTTTTTTTTTTTACTATTAACTACTAAATAATATATATAATTTCACAACCATATTAATAAATTTATAATTTCTAAAGGTATAAAAAATTATATTTTTTATATTCATAAACATTAAAATCTTTGTAATTATTAATATCTAATAAACATAATTATAAATATTGTCTCCAAAGCAAAATAATCATAATCTAAAACATAATTATAAATATTGTCTATAAAGCAACATAAATATAATCTCAAACACTCAATTTTCATCTTCATACTCTTGTAAGTTGAGTGGGAGGAAGTTGGATTTTGGCTAAAAAACTGCAAAAATACCTCCTTGCCGAAAAAAACTAAGCCCGTCCCGTCCCACCAAAGTCCGCGGTCTAAGCGGTGCGGGTTAGGTGGGTTTTTGCTCTTTGGCAGTCCTAATTTTCTAGCCCGGCCCGCCTTTTTGGCTGGTTACACGGATCGGGCCGACGGGTTTATGCCCGTTTTCCACCCTTAGTAGAGAGTCATTTTCACACCTTCGGAAATGGATAGTGAGGAGAGTTTTTTTGTTTTAGTCCACTGCTCTAGTAAAACAAAAAAAAAGTAAAAAGCACGGTGTTAAGTTCACTGATAAAAAATCGATGAGTATTTTTATCCGTTCAAATAATACTTTGTTAGAGCTAAAGACGAACATATTGCAAAAGACAGGATTGTGTGGGGCCAAGTGGGTAAAGAAGGTGTTCTACAAGATTTTGATTGCGATTATGTCAACTCGTGTGTAGTATGAAACATTTGTGATAGGGTCGGACGAAGATATACAGGTTTTGTTTCATTATCGGCACAGTTTTCCGGAGGTGAGAATACACGAGTTGTATGCCAAGTTGGAAGATGGTGTCGACAGTTCCGGGGGATCAATGCCGAATCCTCAGTCGACAACGGTGTGGGGTGCTTCTACATTGATGCTTGTCGTTGCACCTGTTTGTCTATTGGTTGAACCTCCATCTGTTCCAGCAGGGTTAGCTTGGTCACCTGGTTTGATTCCTAGTGTTTTAGGTGATGGTGAGTCGGATCATGTTGAAAATGCGATGCAAAAGGATGATTCGGACAATGAGCCAGAACACATATTGGGGGATAGTGAGGAGTATACTCTTAGGAACTGACCAGCTCGTCAGGGGCCATCCAGTTCTGGGTTCCACCAACAACTGCGACATTTTTCGACGTTGAACTTGGAAGCAATCGGCCAGCAACCAGATATTAATCCCACCTTTGGAGGCCAAGGATTACACGAGGAAAATCCTTCTGGGAAATTTTAGATTGGCCAATCTTTCCAGACTAAGGAGGAAGCTGTATTGAGTGTTAAGGATTATAGCATTAATGATTGGATTTTTGATGGTTTAGAATTTCACTAATGAAATATCGTTGTACAGTATAGTTTTCAAACCAACAATAATCCTTTCATATAAAAATTTGTTTGTCACAAGTACAAACCCCTAAAATCTATAAACCGAAATATTTAAACCTCGGGTCGTCTCTCAAAGGAATTGCAGGGTAGTGTCCTTGTTATTGGTTATGAATTTGTATATTTTGGGGTTTTGAGGTGAGAAACAAGAAAAGTAAATGGCAACGGAATTCAAATGATAAAACGGTCTTGGCAAGGATTGGTGATCAAGGATCTCTATCCTTATTACTAACTACAACATGATAATTGCAAGGATCCATCCCACTAAGTCATCCTCTAACTAATAGTAAAGGAAAGTCAAGTGAGCTATATCAATCTAAGTCCCTAAGTTCTAGCTTTCCACTAATTGAATTAGCGAGAACTAGAGTTCATGGCTATCAATCATCAATCACTTGGATATTAGCAACTCAAGAACTCCTAAGTTATCTTTCCAAGCCAAGAACATAAAATTGCACTCTAAAATCCTTCAAAGCATTCCATCAAACACTTGGAAGGCACAAAAAAAAGCATAGTAATTCAACAACAAGAATAAATTCTAACAACAATTGAATGCAAGGAATTAACAACAACAATCAAGAAAATCACAATTGACATGAAGTACCTCAAATTGCATTAAAAGAAAACAAGAGAGACAAAAATAGATCCACAACAAAGTATGAGAATTACAAGAATTAAAGCACAAAACTAGATAAAGAAAGAGTAGAGGAGCAAGAATTGATAAAGAAGAAGTAAATCAAAACAAGAATTAAGCCTAGATCTAAGGAGGAATCAAACCTAATCCTAATCCTAATTCTAGAGAGAAGTGAGAGCTCTCTCTCTAAAAACTAAACTAAAACTAGATCTAAAGTGTCAATGAATGATCCCAGATGAGTGAATGATGCCTTCCTCTTCAATCCTTGGTTCCTTTTATCTTTTCCCGCCAAAAACTCAGCTCCAAATGGGATCAGAAACCCTCCAAAATTGCCAGGCACGAGTTTTACTAAAAGAGTCACGTGCGGCTTACGGCGCGTACGCGCACAGTGTGCGTGCGCACCCATGGAGATTTTCTCAATTCGCGCGGGAGCGTACGGTGCGCACGCACGCCCATGGCATTTTTCAAATCCTTGCCTTTTCATGATTTCTCCTCTTTGCATGCTTTCCTCTTTACTCCTTTGATCCATTCCTAGCCCTATTCAATCTGAAATCACTAACAAACACATCAAGGCATCTAACAGAATCAAAGAGAGATTAAAATCATCAAGTTAAAGGTCTAAAAAGCATGTTTTCACATCTAAGCACAAGTAAGGAGACAATCACAAAATCATGCTATTTTATTGAATAAATGTGAGAAAAGGTTATCAAAATGCTTTAAATTCAACACAAGATAAACCCTAAAAATGGGGTTTATCAACCTTCCCACACTTAAACCTTAGCATGTCTTCATGCTAAAGCAAGAATGGAACAAGGGGAATGACATTTATTCAATGCAACTAACCTATATGCAAACTACCTAAATGCAACTATCTATATGAATGCAAATGCTCAGTCAAAACAAATCAACTTCCAAGGGAGCATATGCTAATACAAGGGCTTAGAGCAATAGGAATTAAATCCAATCAAACCCACAATTGCATTGAACTATCAAAAAGGTTTACAAACTTGCATGAATATAGATGATAGTGGTGAATACATGTAATTGAGCAATCGAACCCTCACCGGATATGTATCCGCTCTATTCGTTCAAGTGTTTAGGGGTTGATTCACTCAATTCTCCCCTAATCATGCTTTCCAAAATTTGTTCCTCATCTAACAATCAACAATCATTCAATGCATGCATACAAATATCATGAGGTCTTTCTCAAAGGTTGTAATGGGGCTAGGGTCAATGTAGGATCACATATGGTTGAGTGGGCTAGAGATTTGCATCTTTGATTAACCTAGACTTTCCCACCTAACCTATATAATGACCTATACAAATTCAAAGCTAACCTAACTACCCATTCTTCACTTTTTCACATGCTCATGTATTTTCTTTCCATTTCACAACACTTATGCATCGACCTTTTATTGAGCTTCACTTTGGGGCATTTTGTCCCCTTTTTATTATTCTTCTTCTTCTTTTCTTTCTTTTTCTATTTTTTTCTTTTCTTTCTTTTTCCACTTTTTTTTTTTGCTTTTCTCATATTTCTTTCTTTCTTTCAGCAATATACAAGAACAGCAACGCATAAGGTTTAACATTTGATTAATATATGAGTATGTATCCAATTCCCAATATTTACAACAAAAAAACAAAAACACTCATTTTATCCCCATCAATGTTTCCAAATATCCCCAAACTTGAATATTAAACACTCTCACTAGCCTAAGCTAATCAAAAATCCAAACAAAGGACTTTTATTGTTTTTCACTTTAGGCTTGTAAAGTGCTAAAATAAAGAACAATTGGGTTAAGTGTAGGCTCAAAGTTGGTTAAAAATGGAGAGTAAAAGGTAGGCTATTTGGGTAAGTGAGCTAATGAAATGATAGTCTCAATCATATAAATGCATGAATACAAGGAATAAGTGGATATATAGAATTAGGCAAATCAAGGATCACAATCATAGGAAGAAAACAATAACACACAAGAAGGGAAATAAGTGGTTATAAGATGTAACCACATCAATAGGCTCAAATCTCACTTGCTTGTGTTCTTAGCTTAAAACATGATCCACAAAATATAACTTCATGCAAGTTCCACAAAAATTCCTCCAATTAATTGGGGTGGTGCCATATAGGTAAATTCCTTGGAAAATTTTATCATTTTTTATTAAGCTTATTAATGCAACGTTGTGATTGAGAAATTCTACAAATTCTTAGTTAATCCCTTTTTTTCCAATCAAATACAAGCTCTTTTATGTAAAAAGGGTTAACTAGGTCTTAATAATCCAATATATTTTTTTTCTAATCACAATCATGAGCTACAACAAGCTAAAACAATTATATAAAGCAAAAGTAAATATATAAAGCAAAGGTGTAAAATCAACAAAACAAACTAAACAAAAGTATCCACAATCCACAATACTAATATATACAATGATCCAAAAGGTGCAAAATAATATAAACTAGAAGATAAACTAGGAGATAGTGTCCAAAAATGTTCACCAAATGCACCGATGGTGACGACGGTGACCTCCCCACACTTAAGATCAAGCATCGTCCTCGATGCTAGCGCTCTGGCTCAGAATGAGGGGTCAATGGTCGCATCTGGCTGTAGCTGGGGCTAAGGCTGGGTCATTAGCTCCTCGGGAGGAGGCTGAGTCTCCTGTGTAGCCTGTGTCTGTGAGGGTTCCTCCTGCTGAACTGGCTCTTCCACATGCTCCTCCTCATCAAATGCTGGAGAATCGGGAAGAGGTGGTAGCTCAATGCCCTGTGCTGCGAATGCCTGGTCCAATCGGTCTAAGCGTCGCATAATCCGGCACTCACTGCACTCCATGAATCAGAATAGATGCTAAACCAGAAGGTAGGTCGGCTCGGGTGCTGGTGATGGTAAAGGTACTGCTGCTGAAGAAGGAAGGTCCTGCTAGTGCTGCTGATAAAGGTTTAGCTGCCTCTATTGCTGCTCTAGCTCGAGAGCGGCGCCTAGATGGGGGCTTCTCGTGCACCCACGTACCCCACAGAATAGTAACCTCCTTATCGTCGTCGTCTAGGATGGTGGTATTGCGTCATCATCCCTCCATCGGGCGCTAGCTAACTCAATCATCCGAGTGACCAAAGTAGGAAATGGTAGGAGGCCCCTGATATGTCCTCGCCACATACCTCTTCTGATCAGCTGGGGGAAGTAGACCTCCTTCCCCTCCATGACACAGCCGATCAGGAGAAGCATATCCATTGGAATCTCAGAAAAGTGGGAAGTGGGTGGTGCACAGAATTGTGATCACACTTTTCACAACTCCGGTACAACTAACCAGCAAGTGCACTGGGTCGTCCAAGTAATAATTCCTTACGCGAGTAAGGGTCGATCCCACGGAGATTGCTGGCTTGAAGTAAGCTATGGTTATCCTGTAACTCTTAGTCAAGAGATTACTGATAAAAATGATTTCATTTGTAAAAAGTAAAAGAACATGAAATTAATGATACTTGTTATTCAGTACTGGAGAACAGGTTGAGGTTTCAGAGATGCTCTGTCTTCTTAATCTCTACTTTCCTACTGTCTTCTTCTCCAAACATGCATGGCTTCCTTCCATGGCAAGCTATATGTTGGTGGATCACCGTTGTCAATGGCTACCATCCGTCCTCTCAGTGAAAATGGTCCAGGTACGGTTTCTGTACCGCTAATCAATTGTCGGATCTCTCATCTCGGATGAAAAATACCAAGCACAGCTACTGCATGACTAATCATCTGATGGTTCTCACTTGTGTCAGAATAGGATCTCTTTATCCTTTTGCACACTGTCACTGCGCCCAACATTCACGAGTTTGAAGCTCGTCACAGTCATCCCGTCCCAGATCCTACTCGAAATACCAAAGATAAGGTTTAGACTTTTCGGATCTCAGGAATGCTGGAAATTGGTTCTAGCCTCTACCATGAAGGTTTTAATCTCACGAGTTTGAATGCTCTATTGTCAGGAGATGCAAGTCAAACTCCTGGATTAGAAATCCAAAAGATACGCACTCAAGCTGTCGCCTAATGACTACGTTGAGTTCTGATAGAACGGAAGTGGTTGTCAAGCATGCGTTCATAAATTTGAGAATGATGATAAGTGTCATGGATCATCACATTCTTCATATTGAAGTACGAGTGAGTATCTTAGAACAGAAGCAAGCGTGATTGAATAGAAAATAATAGTAATTGCATTAATCCATTGAAACACAGCAGAGCTCCTCACCCCCACCCATGGGGTTTAGAGACTCATGCTGTAGAAGATACAATATGAGATGTAAAATGTCATAAGTTACAAAATGAATCTCTAAAAGTAGTTTTTATACTAAACTAGTAACGTAGGTTTACAGAAAATGAGTAACTAAGTGCAGAAATCCACTTTCGAGACCTACTTTGTGAGTGTTTGGACTGAGCTTTCATCTTTCAGGTGCATAGGCCATTCTTGGAGTTAAATGCCAGCTTGGGTGCCAGTTTGGGCGTTCAACTCTAGTTTTGGTGCCAGTTCCGGCGTTTTACGCCAGAAAAAGGGTCTCTGACTGGCGTTTAATGCTAGTTTGGGCCATCAAATCTAGGGCAAAGTATGGACTATCATACATTGCTGGAAAGTCCAAGATGCTAGCTTTCCAGCCCAACTAAGAATGAGCGAATTAGACTTCTATAGATCCAGAAAAATGCGTTTGAATGCAGGGAGGTCAGAATCCAACAACATCTGCAGTCCTTTCTCAGCCTCTGAATAAGATTTTTGCTCATGTCCCCTTAATTTCAGCCAGAAAATACCTGAAATTACAGAAAAGCATACAAACTCATAGTAAAGTCCATAAATATGATTTTTGCATAAAAACTAATAAAAATATAATAAAAAGTAACAAAAACATACTAAAAACTACCTAAAAATAATGCCAAAAAGCGTATAAATTATCCGCTCATCACAACACCAAACTTAAATTGTTGCTTGTCCCCAAGCAACCAAAAACAAAATAAGATAAAAAAAAAGAGAAAATATAATAAATTTCAAAATATCAATGAAGATTAGTTTTAATTAGATGAGCGGGACTAGTATCTTTTTGCCTCTGAATAGTTTTGGCATCTCTCTATCCATTGGAGTTCAGAATTGTTGGTCTCTTTTGGAACTCAGAAATACATATAATGCTATTGATTTTCCTAGTTAATTTCTTTTTGATTCTTGAACACAGATACTTTATGAGTCTTGGCCATAACCCTTAGCATTTTGTTTTCCAGTATTACCATCGGATACATAAATGCCATGGACACATAACTGGGTGAACCTTTTCAGATTGTGACTCAGCTTTGCTAGCGTCCCCAGGTAGAGGTACCCAGAGTTCTTAAGCACACTCTTTTGCTTTGGATCATGACTTTAACCACTCAGTCCCAAGCTTTTCACTTGAACCTTCATGACACAAGCACATGGCTAGGGACAGCTTGATTTAGCCGCTTAGGCCAGGATTTTATTCCTTTGGACCCTCCTATCCATTAATGCTCAAAGCCTTGGATCCTTTTACCCTTGTCTTTTGGTTTAAATGGTTATTGGTTTTTTTTTAATTTTTTTTCACATGCTTTTGCTTTTTTTTATTGCTTTTTCTTGCTTCAAGAATCAATTTTATGATTAATCACCAATAACATGTCTCCTTTTTCATTATTCTTTCAAGAGCCAACTTTTCTTAATTCCAATTTCAAATATGCACTATTTAAGCATACATTCAGAAAACAAAAAGTATTGCCACAATATCAAAATAATTAAACTATTTTTAAGATAAAATTCAAAATTCATGTACTTCTTTTTTGTTTGCAAATAAAAGTATTTTTCAGTTAAGAAATGTGAGAGATTCATGGAATCATTCATAGCTTTAAGAGATAGACTCTAAACACTAATGATCATGTAATAAAAACAAGACTTAGATGGAAAATAAAGATAAAAACAAACAAATAATAATAAAAGCAAGGAAATTAAGGAGCGGGTCCACCTTAGTAACGGCGGCTACTTCTTCCTCTTGATGGTCCAATGGAGTGCTTGAGCTCTTCTAGTTTGCTTCATCCTCTTTCTTAGTGATGGGCTTTGGTGATGAATTTCTCTATCTCCCAAGGTTCGGAGGCGGAAGCAATTGCCTTCCCTTTCCTCTTTCTAGAGGATTCTCCGACGTTGGGTGCCATAAGTGGTAATGGAAAGGAAAAAGCAGACTTTTCCACACCAAACTTAAAAGCTTTGCTCGTCCTCGAGCAAAATAAGATAGAATAGAGTAGAACAAGAATGAGGTAATTAATTTTGAAAAACTTGTTAATGTTAAAAAAATTAAAAGGATTTGAAATGAATTTGAGAAGATTTGTAAGTTTGGAAAAAGATATGGACAAGAATTAAAAAGAATTAAAAAAGAATTAAAAAGAATTGAAAGGATTATTAGTTTTTGAAAATAGAAATTGAAAGATGAACATTTGAAATATTTTTTATGCAAAAAAATTATGAATTAAAACATGATAAATTGAATAAAAATCAAATTGGAAACAAAATTACCTCTCCTTTGCTGTTCTTGCATTAATCGCCCAGAATGATAGCCAGCCATTATGGTGTTTATCGCCCATCTGGCAGCCAATTCGGGCGTTTAGCGCCCAGCCAGGATACCTGGCTGGCGTTAAATGCCAAAATTTCTTTGTTACTGGGCTTTTTTTCTGAATGCCCAGGATGCTGCTGTTTTTGGCGTTAAACGCCTAGAATGCTGCCCATTCTGGTGTTTAACTCCTAGAATGATAGCCTTACTGGCGTTAAACGCTCAGAATGATAGCCATTCTGGCATTTAACGCCCAAAATGCCCCTTTACTGGCGTTTTGACGCAAGTGAGCTCGTTTTCTTTGTGATTCCTCTGCTTTATGTCCTGAACCTTCATTTCCTTGACTTATTCACTGAAATGCATTAACGAACATGAATAACAAAATTATATAGACTCATATAATTGTTATAAACATCTAATTTTTTATAATGGTTGGGTTGTCTCCCACCAAGCGCTTCTTTACTGTCTTTAGCTGACTTTACTAAGCTTTTAATTTAGTCTCAGTTTTGAGCACTCTTGCTCAACATTGCCTTCAAGATAAATGTTTGACTCTCTGTCCATTAACATTGAACTTTTTGTCAGAGTCAATATCCTGAAGCTCTACATATCTATATGGTGACACACTTGTAATCACATGTGGTCCCTTCCACCGGGATTTCAATTTCCTAAGAAACAATTTGAGCCTAGAGTTAAATAGCAGAACCTTCTGTCCTGGCTCAAAGACTCTAGATGACAGCTTTCTGTCATGCCACCTTTTTGCTTTCTCCTTGTAAATTTTAGCATTTTCAAAAGCATTGAGTATGAACTCCTCCAGCTCATTCAACTGGAGTAATCTTTTCTCTCCAGCTACCTTAGCATCAAGGTTTAGGAACCTGGTTGCCCAGTAGGCCTTGTGTTCCAGTTCCACTGGCAGATGACAGGCTTTTCCATAGACAGGCTGGTATAGAGAGGTCCCTATAGGAGTCTTGAATGCGGTTCTGTTTGCCCACAAAGCATCATCTATACTTATTGCCCAATCCCTTCTACAGGTACTTACAGTCCGTTCCAGGATTTATTTTAGTTCTCTATTTGAGACTTCAGCCTGCCCATTTGTCTGTGGATGATATGGAGTTGCCACTTTATGGTTAATTCTATATCGGATCAGAGCAAAGTCAAGATGTTTATTGTAGAAATGAGTGCCTCCATCACTGATCAGTACCCTAGGGACACTGAACCTGCTGAAGATATGCTTCTGGAGGAACTTTATCACTGTCATAGTATCATTAGTGGGTATTACAATTGCCTCTACCCATTTAGATACATAGTCTACTACCACCATAATATAAGTGTTTGAATATGATGGTGGGAAAGGCCCCATGAAGTCAATACCCCATACATCAAATATCTCAATCTTTAAGATCCCTTGCAGAGGCATGGTATAACCGTGAGGCAGATTACCAGCTCTCTGGCAACTGTCACAGTTATGTACAAACTCTCGGGAGTCTCTACAGAGAGTAGGCCAGTAGAAGCCACATTAGAGAACCTTTGTAGCTGTTCCCTCACCTTCGAAATATCCTCTATATTGTGATCCATGGCAATGCCATAGGATCTTCTGTGCCTCTTCTCTAGGCACACATCTACAGATTATTCCATCTGCACATCTCTTAAAGAGATATGGTTTATCCCACAAGTAGTACTTTGCATCAGAAACCAATTTTTTTGTTTGCTGCCTACTGTACTCTTTGGGTATAAATCTCATAGCTTTATAGTTTGCAATGTCTGCAAACCACGGTACTTCTTGAATGGCAAAGAGTTGCTCATCTGGAAAGGTTTCAGAGATCTTAGTAGGAAGGAAGGACGCTCCTGCTACTGGTTCTATTCGGGACAGGTGATCAGCTACTAGGTTCTCTGTCCCTTTTTCTGTCTCTTATTTCTATATCAAACTCTTGCAGAAGCAACACCCATCTTATGAGTCTGGGTTTTGAATCCTGCTTTGTGAGGAGATATTTTAGAGCAGCATGGTCAGTGTACACAATCACTTTTGATCCTACTAAATAAGATCTGAACTTGTCAATGGCATAAACCACTGCAAGTAACTCCTTTTCAGTGGTTGTGTAATTCTTCTGCGCACCATTTAAAACACGGCTAGCATAATAAATGACATGCAGAAGCTTGTCATGCCTCTGTCCTAATACTGCACCAATGGCATGGTCACTGGCATCACACATTAGTTCGAATGGTAATGTCCAATCTGGTATAGAAATGACTGGTGCTGTGACCAGCTTATCTTTCAGAGTCTCAAAGGCCTATAGACACTTTGTGTCAAAGACAAATGGTGTATCAGCGGCTAGCAGATTGCTCAGAGGTTTTGCAATTTTTGAAAAATCCTTTATAAACCTCCTATAGAATCTTGCATGCCCCGGAAAGCTTCTGATTGCCTTAACATTGGCAGGTGGTGGTAATTTTTCAATTACCTCTACCTTAGCTTGATCCACCTCTATTCCCTTATTCAAAATTCTGTGCCCAAGGATAATTACTTCAGTCGCTATAAAGTGACATTTCTCCCAGTTTAAAACCAGGTTAGTCTCTTGGCACCTTTTCAGAACAAGTGCTAGATGGTCAAGACAGGAGCTGAATGAGTCTCCAAATACTGAGAAGTCATCCATGAAGACTTCCAGAAATTTCTGTACCATATCAGAGAAGATAGAGAGCATGCACCTCTGAAAGGTTGCAGGTGCATTGCACAGACCAAATGGCATCCTTCTGTAGGCAAATACTCCAGATGGACATGTGAATGCTGTTTTCTCTTGGTCTTGAGGATCTACTGCAATTTGGTTGTAACCTGAATAGCCATCCAAAAAGTAGTAGTATTCATGACCTTCTAGTCTCTCTAGCATCTGATCTGTGAATGGCAAAGGAAAATGATCCTTTCTGGTGGCTGTATTAAGCCTTCTATATTCAATACACATACGCCACCCTGTAACTGTTGTTGTAGGAACCAGTTCATTCTTTTCATTATGAACCACTGTTATGCCGCCCTTTTTGGGGATAACTTGGACAGGACTCACCCAAGAGCTATCAGAAATAGGAAGTGACCTCTTTCTGCACCACCTCCTTCATGGCTGGATTCAGCCGCCTATGTGGTTGAACCACTGGCTTAGCATCATTCTCCAATAGGATCTTGTGCATCCATCTGGCTGGGCTAATGCCCTTAAGATCACTTATGGACCACCCAAGAGCTGTCTTGTGTGTCCTTAGCACCTGAATTAGTGCTTTCTCTTCCTATGGCTCTAAAGCAGAGCTTATGATTACCAGAAAAGTGTCATCTTCTCCCAGAAATGCATATTTCAGGGATGGTGGTTGTGGTTTGAGCTCGGGTTTAGGAGGCTTCTCCTCTTCTTGAGGAGTTTTCAGAGGTTCTTCTGTTTTCTCTAGTTCCTCCAGATCAGGCTAAACATCTTTAAAAATGTCCTCTAGCTCTGATTCAAGACTCTCAGTCATATTGACCTCTTTCACCAGGGAGTCAATAATATCAACGCTCATGCAGTCTTTTGATGTGTCTGAATGCTGCATAGCTTTGACAACATTCAACTTAAACTCATCCTGACTCTCAGGGTTACCTCCCCTTTTTGGACGTCAATGAAGGTTCGTCCAGTTGCTAGGAAAGGTCTTCCTAGAATGAGAGTTGCACTCTTGTGTTCCTCCATTTCCAACACTACAAAGTCAGTGGGAAAGGCAAATGGCCCAACCTTGATAATCATGTCCTCAATTACGCCTGATGGAATTTTAATGGAGCCATAAGCAAGTCGTAGACATATTCGGGTTGGTTTGACTTCTTCAGTCAAACCAAGCTTTCAGATAGTGGATACAGGTATCAGGTTAGTACTTGCCCCAAGATCACATAAAGTTGTCTTGGTACAAGCATCCTCTAATGTGCATGGTATCATAAAGCTTCTGGGATCTTTAAGCTTCTCTGGTAAGCTTTTCAAAATGACTACACTGCATTCTTCAGTGAGAAAAATGTTTTCAGTCTCCCTCAAATCCTTCTTATGACTTAAGATCTCTTTCATGAATTTAGCATAAGAGGGTATTTGTTCAAGTGCCTCTGCAAACGAAATCTTTATTTCAAGAGTCCTGAGATAGTCTGCAAAGTGGGAAAATTGTTTATCCTGTTCCGCTTGGCAGAGTTTCTGAGGATAAGGCATCTTGGCTTTATATTCTTCAACCTTAGTTGCTGCAGGTTTATTTTCTACAGAAGTGATTGGAGATGCTTGCTTAAGGGGGTTGTTATCAGCACTTGCATGTGTCTGATCCCTCATTAGCATTTGAACACCAGAACTGGGTGCTTTTTAGGCGTTCAATGCCAGATTGCCACCCTTTTCTGGCATTTGAACGCCAGAATTGGCGATCCACTGGCGTTCAACGCCAACTTCTGACCCTTTTCTGGCGTTTGAATGCTAAATTCATTCCTCTCTGGGCTCTTACTGTCCTCAAGGGATTTTGGGCAGTGGTTTGGTCATCCTCTGTCAGATGTTCCTTTATTGGCTTCCTACTGCTTTGAGTTGAGACATTCAATGTCTTTCCACTCTTTAAATGAACAGCTTGACATTCTTCTGTTATCTGTTTAGATAACTGCTGTCTTGTCTGATTCAATTATTTTTCCATATTCTGGTTAGCATCTTTGGTTTCTTGTAGCATCTTTTTAAATTCTGCTAACTGTTTTGTTATAGAAAATATTTGCTGATTGAGTTCAGCAATTTGTTCTGGAGGACTAAGTTCAGTGGATGCTGCCTCAGCCTTTTCTTTCATGGAGGTCTCACCACTTGAGTACAGGTGCTGATTTCTAGCAACTGTATCAATGAGTGCTTGAGCCTCTTCAATTGTCTTTCTCATATGTATAGATCTACCAACTGAGTGGACTAGAAACATCTGGGCCTTTTCTGTAATCCCATAGTAAAAGATGTCTAACTGCACCCATTCTGAAAATATTTCAGAGGGGCATTTCCTTAGCATCTCTCTGTACCTCTCCCAGGCATTATAAAGAGATTCATTATCCTCTTGTTTAAAGCCTTGGATGTCCAGCCTTAGCTGTGTCATCCTTTTTGGAGGGAAATGATGATTCAGGAATTTGTCTAACAACTGTTTCCATGTTCTTATGCTGGCTTTGGGTTGGTTGTTTAACCACCTCTTAGCTTGATCTTTTACAGCAAATGAAAATAGTAATAATCTGTAGACATCTTGATCTACTTCCTTATCACGTACTATGTCAGCAATTTGTAAGAATTGTGCCAAAAACTCAGTAGGTTCTTTCTGTGAAAGACCGGAATATTGGATTTTTTGCTGCACTGTGATAATGAGCTGAGGGTTCAGCTCAAAGTTACTGGCTCTGATGGGGGGTATACAGATACTACTCCCATATGAAGCAGTAGTGGGGTTAGCATATGATCCCAGAGTCCTTCTGGACTGTTCATTTCTACTTAGGTCCATGATGGAAAAAGGGAGATGATGTGGATTGTAAAAAAAAATTCTCTTTTTTTTTTTGAAATTAAAGAAATTAAAATAAAGTAAATAAAAAAATTTATGCAAGTTTCAAAAATTAAGAAAAGAAAAAGAAATAAAAGAAATTAGAAGACTAAATTAATTAATTAATTAAAAAGATTTGAAATTTTTTTTGTGTGGATTTTCGAAAAAAATGAGGGGAGAGAAAGTGGTTAGGAAGTTTTTAAAAAGATATGTCTTAAAATTAAAGATACTTGAAAATTAATACTTGTAAGAAAATAAATAAAAGAAAAGATTTAAAAAAGATCTGATTTTAGAATTTTAAAGATTAAAACTTTCTTAACAAGACAACACACAACATAAAATTTTTCAATCAAAATAATAAAATGGGACAAGCAATTCGAAAATTGTAAAAAAGAAAAAGATTTTGAAAAAAAATTCTATAAAAGATTTTTGAAAAAAAATTCTATAAAAGATTTTTGAAAAATATAAAAAGAAAATTGAAAAAGAATTTGTTTTGAAAAAGATTTAAAAAGATAAATTTTTAAAATTGAAATTTTGACTTGATTAACAAGAAACTACCAAATTTTAAAAATTTTGACTAAGTCAACCTAAGGAATTCGAAAATGATGAGTAAATAAAGGAAAAGATATTTTTTGAATTTAATGAAGAAAGAGAAAAACAATAAAATGACACCAAACTTAAAATTTTTGATCAAAACAAAGAAAACAAACAAGAAAACTTTGAATGTCAAGATGAACACCAAGAACACTTTGAATATCAAGATGAACACCAAGAACAAATTTTGAAAATTTTTAAGGAAATAAGGACAAAAAAACACCAAACTTAAAAATTTTTATACTCTAGACACTAACAATTCAAAAATGTATAAGATAAACAACAAAAAACACCAAACAAGAAAATTTAAAGATCAAATAAAAAAATTATCAATAACAATTTGAAGATAAAAAAAGAACTAAGAACATGTAATTAAAAATATGATGAAAAATAAAAACATCCAATTCGAAAAATTGAAGGAAAATAAAAATATGCAATTCACACCAAACTTAAAACATGAAACTAAACTCAAACAGAAGACTCAATTATTAGTTTATTGGTTTTTATCTATTTATTAAAAATTTTCAAAAAAATCTAGAAAAAGAAAGCAAGAATTTTAAAATTTTAACAAAAACAATAATAAAAGACTCAGAAAAATTAAAGATCAATAAAGACAAATAAGATTTTTGAAAAGAAAATAAAAGACTCAAATTTAGTGACTCTAAACCAAAAAAAAAAAGATAAATTTTTTCTAATCTAAGCAACAAGATGAACCGTCAGTTATCCAAACTCGAACAATCCCCGGCAACGGCACCAAAAACTTGGTGCACAGAATTGTGATCACACTTTTCACAACTTCGGTACAACTAACTAGCAAGTGCACTGGGTCGTCCAAGTAATAATTCCTTACGCGGGTAAGGGTCGATCCCATGGAGATTGCCGGCTTGAAGCAAGCTATGGTTATCCTGTAACTCTTAGTCAGGAGATTAGTGATAAAAATGATTTCGTTTGTAAAAAGTAAAAGAACATGAAATGAATGATACTTGTTATTCAGTAATGGAGAACAGGTTGAGGTTTCAGAGATGCTCTGTCTTCTGAATCTCTGCTTTCCTACTGTCTTCTTGTCCAAACACGCATGGCTTCCTTCCATGGTAAGCTAAATGTTAGTGGATCACCGTTGTCAATGGTTACCATCCGTCCTCTCAGTGAAAATGGTCCAGGTACTGTTTCTGTACGGCTAATCAACTGTCGGATCTCTCGTCTCGGATGAAAAATACCAGGCACAGCTACCGTACAGCTAATCATCTGTTGGTTCTCACTTGTGTCAGAATAGGATCTCTCTATCCTTTTGCACACTGTCACTACGCCCAACATTTGTGAGTTTGAAGCTCGTCACTGTCATCCCGTCCCAGATCCTACTCGGAATACTACAGAGAAGGTTTAGACTTTCTGGATCTCAGGAATGCTGCCAATTGGTTCTAGCCTCTACCACAAAGGTTCTGATCTCACGAGTTTGAATGCTCTGTTGTCAGGAGATGCAAGTCAAACTCGTGGATTAGAAACCCAAGAGATATACACTCAAGCTGTCACCCAATGACTACGTTGAGATCGGATAGAACGGAAGTGGTTGTCAAGCACGCGTTCATAAATTTGAGAATGATGATGAGTGTCATGGATCATCGCATTCTTCATATTGAAGTACGAGTGAGTATCTTAGAACAGAAGCAAGCGTGATTGAATAGAAAACAATAGTAATTGCATTAATCCATTGAAACACAGCAGAGCTCCTCACCCCCACCTATGGGGTTTAGAGACTCATGTTGTAGAAGATACAATATGAGATGTAAAATGTCATAAGTTACAAAATGAATCTCTAAAAGTAGTTTTTATACTAAACTAATAACTTAGGTTTATAGAAAATGAGTAACTAAGTGTAGATAGCGCAAAAATCCACTTTTGGGGCCCCACTTGGTGAGTGTTTGGGCTGAGCTTTCAAGCTTTCACGTGCATAGACCATTCTTGGAGTTAAACGCCAGTTTGGGTGCTAGTTTGGGCGTTCAACTCCAGTTTTGGTGCCAGTTCCAGCGTTTAACGCCAGTTTGGGCCATCAAATCTTGGGCAAAGTATAGACTGTTAAACATTGCTGGAAAGCCCAAGATGCTAGCTTTCCAGCCCATTTGAGAACGCGCCAATTGAACTTCTGTAGCTCCAGAAAAACGCGTTTGAGTGCAGTGAGGTCAGAATCCAACAGCATCTGCAGTCCTTTAATTAGTTTTAATTAGATGAGTGGGACTAGTAGCTTTTTGCCTCTGAATAGTTTTGGCGTCTCTCTATCCATTGGAGTTCAGAATTTTTGGCCTCTTTAGGAACTCAGAAATACAGATAATGTTATTGATTTTCCTAGGTAAGTTCTTTTTTATTATTGAACACAGCTACTTTATGAGTCTTGGCCGTGACCCTTAGCATTTTGTTTTCCAGTATTACCACCGGATACATAAATACCACGGACACATAACTGGGTGAACCTTTTCAGATTGTGACTTAGCTTTGCTAGAGTCCCCAGTTAGAGGTGCCCAGGGCTCTTAAGCACACTCTGTTGCTTTGGATCACGACTTTAACCACTCAGTCCCAAGCTTTCACTTGGACCTTCATGACACAAGCACATGGTTAGGGACAGCTTGCTTTAGCCGCTTAGGCCAGGATTTTATTCCTTTGGGCCCTTCTATCCATTAATGCTCAAAGCCTTGGATCCTTTTACCCTTGCCTTTTGGTTTAAAGGGTTATTGGCTTTTTTTTCGCATGCTTTAGCTTTTTTTACTGCTTTTTCTTGCTTCAAGAATCAATTTTATGATTTTTCATATCACCAACAACATGTCTCTTTTTTCATTATTCTTTCAAGAGCTAACTTTTCTTAATTCCAATTTCAAATATGCACTGTTTAAGCATACATTCAGAAAACAAAAAGTATTGCCACCACATCAAAATAATTAAACTATTTTCAAGATAAAATTCAAAATTTATGTACTTCTTTTTCGTTTGCGTATAAAAGTATTTTTCATTTAAGAAAGGTGAGAGATTCATAGAATCATTCATAGCTTTAAGACATAGACTCTAAACACTAATGATCATGTAATAAAAACAAGACTTTGACAGAAAATAAACATAAAAACAGACAAATAACAATAAAAGCAAGGAAATTAAGGAGCGAGTCCACCTTAGTGACAGTGACTACTTCTTCCTCTTGATGGTCCAATGGAGTGCTTGAGCTCCTCTAGTTTCCTCCATCCTCTTTCTTAGTGATGGAGTTTGGTGATGAATTTCTCCATCTCCCAAGTTTTGGAGGCAGAAGCAATTGCCTTCCCTTTCTTCTTTCTAGAGGATTCTCCGACTTTGGGTGCCATAAGTAGTAATGGAAAGCAAAAAGTAGAACTTTTTCACACCAAACTTAAAAGCTTTGCTCGTCCTCGAGCAAAATAAGATAGAATGGAGTAAAAGAAGAATGAGGTAATTAATTTTGAAAAACTTGTTAATGTTAAAAAAAATTAAAAGGATTTGAAAAGTATTTGAGAAGATTTGTAAGTTTGGAAAAAGATATGGACAAGAATTAAAAAGAATTAAAAAAGAATTAAAAGGATTTTTAGTTTTTGAAAATAGAAATTGAAAGATGAACATTTGAAATATTTTTTATGCAAAAAAAATTATGAATTAAGACATGAGAAATTGAAAAAAAATTGACTTGGAAACAAAATTACATCTCCTTTTCTTTTCTGGCGTTAAACGCCCAGAATGATAGCCATTCTAGCGTTTAACGCCCATCTGGCAGCCAATTTGGGCGTTTAACGCCCAACCAGATATCGCTGGCGTTAAACGCCAGAATTTTTTTGTTACTAGGCTTTTTTCCTGAGAAGATAGAGAGCATGCACCTCTGAAAGGTTGCAGGTGCATTGCACAGACCAAATGGCATCCTTCTGTAGGCAAATACTCCAGCTGGACATGTGAATGCTATTTTTTCTTGGTCCTGAGGATCTATTACAATTTGGTTATAACATGAATAGCCATCTAAAAAGTAGTAGTATTCATGATCTGCTAGTCTCTCTAGCATCTGGTCTGTGAATGGTAAAGAAAAATGATCCTTTATGGTGGCTGTATTAAGCCTTCTATAGTCAATACACATACGCCACCCTGTAACTGTTCTTGTAGGGACCAGTTCATTCTTTTCATTATGAACCACTGTCATGCCTCCCTTCTTGGGGATAACTTGGATAGGGCTTTCTCAGGGGCTATCAAAAATAGGATAAATAATTCCAGCCTCTAGTAACTTACTAACCTCTTTCTGCACCACCTTCTTCATGGCTGGATTCAGTCGCCTCTGTGGTTGAACCACTGGCTTAGCATCATCCTCTAATAGGATCTTGTGCATGCATCTGGCTGGGCTAATGCCCTTAAGATCACTTATGGACCACCCAAGAGCTGTCTTGTGTGTCCTTAGCACTTGAATTAGTGCTTTCTCTTCCAGTGGCTCTAAAGCAGAGCTTATGATTACAGGAAAAGTGTCATCTTTTTTCAGAAATGCATATTTCAGGGATGGTGGTAGTGGTTTGAGCTCGGGTTTAGAAGGCTTCTCCTCTTCCTGAGGAGTCTTCAGAGGTTCTTCTGTTTTCTCTGGTTCCTCCAGATCAGGCTGAACATCTTTAAAAATGTCCTCTAGCTCTGATTCAAGATTCTCAGTCATATTGACCTCTTCCACCAGGGAGTCAATAATATCAATGCTCATGCAGTCTTTTGATGTGTCTGGATGCTGCATAGCTTTGACAGCATTCAACTTAAACTCATCCTCATTGACTCTCAGGGTTACCTCCCCTTTTTGGACGTCAATGAGGGTTCGTCCAGTTGCTAAGAAAGGTCTTCTTAGAATGAGAGTTGCACGCTTATGCTCCTCCATCTCTAACACTACAAAGTCAGTGGGAAAGGCAAATGGCCCAACCTTGACAATCATGTCCTCAATAATGCCTGATAGAATTTTAATGGAGCCATCAACAAGTTGGAGACATATTCGGGTTGGTTTGACTTCTTCATTCAAACCAAGCTTTCTAATAGTGGATGCAAGTATCAGGTTGGTACTTGGCCCAAGATCATATAAAGCTGTCTTGGTACAAGCATCCTCTAATGTGCATGGTATCATAAAGCTTCTGGGATCTTTAAGCTTCTCTGGTAAGCTTCTTAAAATGACTGCACTGCATTCTTTAGTGAGAAAAATTTTTTCAGTCTCCCTCCAATCCTTTTTATGACTTAAGATCTCTTTCATAAATTTAGCATAAGAGGGTATTTGTTCAAGTGCCTATCCAAACGAAATCTTTATTTCAAGGGTCCTGAGATAGTCTACAAAGTGGGAAAATTGTTTATCCTGTTTCGCTTGGCGGTGTTTCTGAGGATAAGGCATCTTGGCTTTATATTCTTCAACCTTTGTTGCTGCAGGTTTATTTTCTACAGAAGTGGTTGGAGATGCTTGCTTAAGGGAGTTGTTATCAGCATTTGCAGGTGTCTGATCCCTCATTGGCATTTGAACGCCAGAACTGGGTGCATTTTGGGTGTTCAACGCCAGATTGCCACCCTTTTCTGGCGGTTGAACGCCATAATTGGCCATCCACTGGGCGTTCAACGCCAACTTTTGACCCTTTTCTGGCATTTGAATGCCAGAATCATTCTTCTCTGGGCTGTTACTGTCTTCAGAGGGATTTTAGGTAGTGGTTTGGTCATCCTCTGTCAGATGTTCCTTTCTTGGCTTCCTGCTGCTTTGAGTTGAGACATTCAATGTCTTTCCACTCCTTAAATAAACAGCTTGGCATTCTTCTATTATCTGTTTAGATAACTGCTGTCTTGTCTAATTCAATTATTTTTCCATATTCTGGTTAGCATCTTTGGTTTTTTGTAGCATCTTTTTAAATTCTGATAACTGTTTCATTATAGAAAATAGTTGCTAATTGAGTTCAGCAATTTGTTCTGGAGGACTAAGTTCAGTGGATGCTGCCTCAGCCTCTTCTTTCCTGGAAGTCTCACCACTTGAGTACAGGTGCTAATTTCGGGCAACTGTATCAATGAGTGCTTGAGCCTCTTCAATTGTCTTTCTCATATATATAGATCTACCAGCTGAGTGGTCTAGAGACATCTGGGCCTTTTTTGTAATCCCATAGTAAAAGATATCTACCTGCACCCACTTTGAAAACATTTGAGAGGGGCATTTCCTTAGCATCTCTCTGTACCTCTCCCAGGCATTATAAAGAGATTTATTATCCTCTTGTTTAAAGCCTTGGATGTCCAGCCTTAGTTGTGTCATCCTTTTTGGAGGGAAATATTGATTCAGAAATTTGTCTGACAACTATTTCCATATTCTTATGCTGGCTTTGGGTTGGTTGTTTAACCACCTCTTAGCTTGGTCTTTTACAGTAAATGAAAATAGTAATAATCTGTAGACATCCTGATCTACTTCCTTATCACGTACTGTGTCAGCAATTTGTAAGAATTGTACCAGAAACTCAGTAGGTTATTCTTGTGGAAGACCGGAATATTGGCAATTTTGCTGCACTGTGATAATGAGCTGAGATTTCAGCTCAAAGTTGCTAGCTCTGATGGAGGGTATACAGATACTACTCCCATATGAAACAGTAGTGGGATTAGCATATGATCCCAGAGTCCTTCTGGACTGTTCATTTTCACTTAGGTCCATGATGGAAAAAGGGAGATGATGTAGATTGTAAAAAAATTCTCTTTTTTTTTGAAATTAAAGAAATTAAAATAAAGTAAATAAAAAAAATTGATGCAAGTTTCGAAAATTAAGAAAAGAAAAAGAAATAAAAGAAATTAGAAAACTAAATTAATTAAAAATATTTGAAATTTTTTGTGTGGATTTTTGAAAAAAATGAGGAGAGAGAAAGTGGTTAGGAAGTTTTGAAAAAGATATGTCTTAAAATTAAAGATACTTGAAAATTAATACTTGTAAGAAAATACATAAAAGAAAAGATTTGAAAAATATATGATTTTAAAATTTTAAAGATTGAAACTTTCTTAACAAGACAACACCCAACTTAAAATTTTTCAATCAAAATAATAAAATAGGACAAGAAATTCGAAAATTGTAAAAAAGAAAAAGATTTTGAAAAAAAATCTATAAAAGATTTTCGAAAAATATAAAAAGAAAATTGAAAAAGAATTTGTTTTGAAAAATATTTAAAAAGATAAATTTTTAAAATAGAAATTTTGACTTGACTAACAAGAAACTACCAAATTTTAAAAACTTTGACTAAGTCAACCTAAGGAATTCGAAAATGATGAGTAAATAAAGGAAAAGATATTTTTTGAATTTAATGAGGAAAGAGAAAAATAATAAAATGACACCAAACTTAAAATTTTTAGATCAAAACAAAGAAAACAAACAAGAAAACTTTGAATGTCAAGATGAACATCAAGAACACTTTGAATATCAAGATGAACACCAAGAACAAATTTTGAAAATTTTTAAGGAAATAAGGACACAAAAAAACACCAAAATTAAAAATTTTTATACTCTGGACACTAATAATTCGAAAATGTATAAGATAAACAACAAAAGACACCAAACAAGAAAATTTAAAGATCAAATAAGAAAAATTATCAAGAACAATTTGAAGATAAAGAAAGAACTAAGAACATGTCATTAAAAATATGAAGAAAAACAAAAACATGCAATTCAAAAAATTGAAGAAAAATAAAAACATACAATTGATACCAAACTTAAAACATGAAACTAAACTCAAACAGAAGACTCAATTATTAGTTTATTGGTTTTTATCTATTTATTAAAAATTTTCGAAAAAATCTAGAAAAAGAAAATAAGAATTTGAAAATTTTAACAAAAACAATAATAAAAGACTCAAAGAAAAATTAAAGATTAATAAATAAAAATAAGATTTTTGAAAAGAAAATAAAAGACTCAAATTTAGTGACTCTAAACCAAAAAAAGATAAATTTTTCCTAATCTAAGAAACAAGATGAACCGTCATTTGCCCAAACTCAAACAATCCCCGGCAATGGCAGCAAAAATTTGGTGCACAGAATTGTGATCACACTTTTCACAACTCCGGTACAACTAACCAGCAAGTGCACAGGGTCGTCCAAGTAATAATTCCTTACGTGAGTAAGGGTCGATCTCACGGAGATTGCCGGCTTGAAGCAAGCTATGGTTATCCTGTAACTCTTAGTGAGGAGATTAGTGATAAAAATGGTTTCGCTTGTCAAAAGTAAAAGAACATGACATGAATGATACTTGTTATTCAGTAATGGAGAACAGGTTGAGGTTTCAGAGATGCTCTGTCTTCTGAATCTCTGCTTTCCTACTGTCTTCTTCTCCAAACATGCATGGCTTCCTTCCATGGCAAGCTATATATTGGTGGATCACCGTTGTCAATGGCTACCATCTGTCCTCTCAGTGAAAATGGTCCAGGTACGGTTTCTGTACTGCTAATCAACTGTCGGATCTCTCGTCTCTGATAAAAAATACCAGGCACAGCTACCACACGGCTAATCATCTGTCGGTTCTCACTTGTGTCGTATTAGTATCTCTTTATCCTTTTGCACACTATCACTGCGCCCAACATTCGTGAGTTTGGAGCTCGCCACAGTCATCCCGTCCTAGATCCTACTCGGAATACCACAGACAAGGTTTAGACTTGTCGGATCTCAAGAATTATGCCAATTGGTTCTAGCCTCTACCATGAAGGTTCTGATCTCACGAGTTTGAATGATCTATTGTCAGGAGATTCAAGTCAAACTCGTGGATTAAAAACCCAAGAGATACGCACTCAAGCTGTCGCCCAATGACTACGTTGAGCTCGGATAGAACGGAAGTGGTTGTCAAGCATGTGTTCATAAATTTGAGAATGATGATGATTGTCACGGATCATCACATTCTTCATATTTAAGTACGAGTGAGTATCTTAGAACAGAAGCAAGCGTGATTGAATAGAAAACAATAGTAATTGCATTAATCCATTGAAACACAACAGAGCTCCTCACTACCACCTATGGGGTTTAGAGACTCATGCTGTAGAAGATACAATATGAGATGTAAAATGTCATAAGTTACAAAATGAATCTCTAAAAGTAGTTTTTATACTAAACTAGTAACTTAGGTTTATAGAAAATGAGTAACTAAGTGCAGATAGTGCAGAAATCCACTTCCGGGGCCCACTTCGTGAGTGTTTAGGCTGAGCTTTGAAGCTTTCACATGCATTGACCATTCTTAAAGTTAAATGCCAGCTTGGTTCTAGTTTGGGCGTTCAACTCCAGTTTTGGTGCCAGTTTCGGCGTTTTATGCCAGAAAAGAGTCTCTTGCTGGTGTTTAACACCATTTTGGGCTATCAAATCTCTGGCAAAATATAGACTATGATACATTTCTGTAAAGCCCAAAATGTTAGCTTTCCATTCCACTTGAGATCGCACCAATTGGACTTCTGTAGCTCCAGAAAAATACGTTTCAGTGCAGAGAGGTCAGAATTCAACACCATCTGCAGTCCTTTCTCAACCTCTGAATCAGATTTTTGCTCAGGTCCTTCAATTTCAGCCAGAAAATACATGAAATTACAAAAAAATACAAAAACTCATAGTAAAGTCCATAAATGTGATTTTTGCATAAAAACTAATAAAAATATAATAAAAAGTAACTAAAACATACTAAAAACTACCTAAAAACAATGCCAAAAAGCGTATAAATTATCCGCTCATCAGTGGGCATGACATAATGGGCAAATATCTGTTGCCAAGTCTTAGCTACTCTAGAAAGATAAGCAAATAACATCTCCTTGGGCCTCTTGTTGTTAGCATCCATCACCCAAGGGGTGTCCGGGGTGGCAATAACGCACTTCAGTGCCTCATAGTCAAAAGTCGTAGCATTAATCGCTATCTCTGCTTGCTGATAGGCACATGTCTCACCAGTCTTAGGTGGGCAATACAATGCATCCTCAATGGCAGCCTCAGTAACTAAAATCTGCCTGCCTCGTAGAAAGACTGAATCAAGAGTCGTTCGAAAGAAGTTGTAGTAAAACTCCTTGACCCATGAAGTGTTTATCCGTCCCACCTCCTTATCAAGAAAGCCTAGGCCCAATCCCTGAATATGAGCCTCAATGGGGCCTCTCAGGTCTTCTGGACGGACCAACTTCTTCTCAATATTCAGATTCATTTTCCTATAGGTAGGAAAGTGAAGCTTACAATACAGATTAAGGAACTTGGCTGAGTCAGTGGGCGGTAGCTGCTGATTCTCCTTATCCAGTTCATTAAGTGGGTTCTTGGCATAGTTGGCATAAGGAGAGAGAGTCCAAGGCTTGAGGTGCTTTCCTCTTCCTAGAGGTAATAGCCTTGGCTTTTCCTCTATCCGACATCCTGAAAAAAAAATGATATATAAGCACTTAGCCAAGTAGAGGAGTAGCAAGCAAACATGACATGTTCATGGAGTGAGTTAAGAAAAGAGGATTCTTGGGATGCAAGTAAGCAGAAGGTAGGAAAGAAAATCAAATCACAAACCAAGAATGCAAACAATAATCACATCATCCTTGTTCATTAAGCTCAATGAGTATCATACCTAAAAAGAATTGGTAAAGAGTTAGTTAAAACAAAAAAGGAAAAATCAGTATGTTAGGCAACTTAAAAGTTAGAAAAACTAGTTCAAAGATTAGGGGCATGACATTCATTGTCTCAATCAAGAGGAGCGTATAAAGTATAGAAAGCAAGCATGCTCACAATCATGAGGACAAATGTAGTCATTGATGATGAAATATGAAATTACAAAGCTAGCAATTAATTAAAAGCGAGTCATCAATCAATGGCACGGTCACTAGGTTTGCAATAATCAGCATTGACATAATGAAAGAACACCTTGTATAACTAAGACAAGTTAGAAATCAATTTGAGTGAAAAAGAGGTACACAAATTGAATGTGCCAATTGTTGCAAAAGAAAGAACCATATTCAACAAAAATTGCAAGCGAAACTCAAATGGTCAGTGGTGCACGAAATTGTGATCTCTAATAATGGCATTCAACTTGGTATGCACGTTTATAACTCAGCACTTTCTTCACAACTTCGCACAACTAACCAGCAAGTGCACTGGGTCGTCCAAGTAATAAACCTTACGTGAGTAAGGGTCGATCCCACGGAGATTGTTGGTATGAAGCAAGCTATGGTCACCTTATAAATCTCAGTTAGGCGGATAATAATTGGTTATGGAGTTTTCGAATAATAATAATAAATAAACAGAAAATAAAGATAGAAATACTTATGTAAATCATTGATGGGAATTTCAGATAGGCATATGAAGATGCTATGCTCCTTCTGAATCTCTGCTTTCCTACTACCTTCATCCAAACCTTCTTACTCCTTTCCATGGCAAGCTGTATGTAGGGCATCACCGTTGTCAATGGCTACATCTCATCCTCTCAGTGAAAAAGGTCCAAATGCTTTGTCACAGCACGACTAATCATATGTCGGTTCTCGATCATGCCGGAATAGAATTCCTTGATTCTTTTGCGTTTGTCATCACGCCCAACAATCGCGAGTTTGAAGCTCGTCACAGTCATTCAATCCCTAAATCCTACTTGGAATACCACAGACAAGGTTTAGACTTTCTGGACTCTCATGAATGCCGCCATCAATTCTAGCTTATACCACGAAGATTCTGATTAAGGAATCCAAGAGATATGCGCCCGGTCTAAGGTAGAACGGAAGTGGTTGTCAGTCACGCGTTCATAGGTGAGAATGATGATGAGTGTCACGGATCATCACATTCATCATGGTGAAGTGCAACGAATATCTTAGAACAGGAATAAACTGAATTGAATAGAAAATAGTAATAATTGCATTAAAACTCGAGGTACAGCAGAGCTCCACACCCTTAATCTATGGTGTGTAGAAACTCCACCGTTGAAAATACATAAGTGATAGTGGTCCAGGCATGGCCGAATGGCCAGCCCCCTAAATGTGATCAATAGTCTCCTAAGATGAATAATGGAATAAAACCGAGACCAAAGATATCTAATACAATAGTAAAATGTCCTATTTATACTAGACTAGCTACTAGGGTTTACAGAAGTAAGTAATTGATGCAGAAATCCACTTCCAGGGCCCACTTGGTGTGTGCTTGGGCTGAGCTTGAGCTTTACATGTGCAGAGGCTTCTTTTGGAGTTGAACGCCAGGTTGTAACATGTTTTTGGCGTTCAACTCTGGTTCGTGATGTGTTTCTGGCGTTTGACTCCAGAATGCAGCATGGAACTGGCGTTGAGCGCCAGTTTACATCATCTAATCAAGAATAAAGTATGTACTATTATATATTTCTGGAAAGCTCTGGATGTCTACTTTCCAACGCCATTGAGAGCGCATCATTTGGAGTTCGGTAACTCCAGAAAATCTATTTCGAGTGCAGGGGGGTCAGAATCCAACAGCATCAGTAGTCCTTTGTCAGTCTTTTATCAGAGTTTTGCTCAGGTCCCTCAATTTCAGCCAGAAAATACCTAAAATCACAGAAAAACACACAAACTCATAGTAAAGTCCAGAAATATGAATTTAGCATAAAAACTAATGAAAACATCCCTAAAAGTAGCTAGATCCTACTAAAAACTATCTAAAAATAATGCCAAACAGCGTATAAATTATCCGCTCATCACAACACCAAACTTAAATTGTTGTTTGTCACCAAGTAACTGAGAATCAATTAGGGTAAAAAGAAGAGAATATACTATAAAGCTCAGAATATCAATGAATATTAATTCTAATTAGATGAGCGGGACTTGTAGCTTTTTGCTTCTGAACAGTTTTAGCATCTCACTTTATCCTTTGAAGTTTAGAATGATTGGCATCTCTAGGAACTTAGAATTTTAGATAGTATTATTGATTCTCCTAGTTAAGTTTGTTGATTCTTGAACACAACTACTTTTATGAGTCTTGGCCGTGGCCCTAAGCACTTTGTCTTCCAGTATTACCACCGAATACATAAATGCCATAGACACATGACTGGGTGAACCTTTTTAGATTGTGACTCAGCTTTGCTAAAGTCCCCAGTTAGAGGTGTCCAGAGTTCTTAAGCACACTCTCTTTGCTTTAGATCACGACTTTAACCACTCAGTCTCAAGCTTTTCACTTGGACCTGCATGCCACAAGCACATGGTTAGGGACAACTTGATTTAGCCGCTTAGTCCTGGATTTTATTTCCTTGGGCCCTCCTATCCATTGATGCTCAAAGCCTTGGATCCTTTTTACCCTTGCCTTTTGGTTTTAAGGGCTATTGGCTTTTTCTGCTTGCTTTTTCTTTTTCTTTCTATTTTTTTCGCCATTTTTTTTTCACAAGCTTTTTACTTTTCACTGCTTTTTCTTGCTTCAAGAATCAATTTTCATGATTTTTCAGATTGTCAATAACATTTTTCTTTGTTCATCATTCTTTCAAGAGCCAACAGTTTTAACATTCATAAACAACAAGATAAAAAATATGCACTGTTCAAACATTCATTCAGAAAACAGAAAGTATTGTCACCACATCAATATAATTGAACTAAATTCAAGGATAAATTCGAAATTCATGTACTTCTTGTTCTTTTGATTAAAACATTTTTCATTTAAGAGAGGTGAAGGATTAATGGAATTATTCATAACTTTAAGACATAGTTACTGTTCATACACTGGGTCGAGCTGTCCGACCCGGGATGTTCTACAGACAAAGCGACCGACCTCTTCAAGTCAGGACAACCCGACCTCTTCTCAAAGAGCTCGGCCTAGTCATAGGAAAGCCCAAACAAAGGGCCCAAATAGAGGAACACGTCCCAAGTCCAAGGGCAGCCCAAGCCCATAGAGATAAAGGCGGTTCCCTTAAAGATGACCTTACTTAAAGATAAGATAAAGATAAAGATAAGATAACTAACTTATCTTATCCACAGGAGGCCACATCTCACCATTATAAATACACTGGAGTACCCAGGTATAACTCATACTCTGATTCTACTCAATACCTGCTTAATACCCTTGCTAACTTAAGCATCGGAGTCCCTTGCAGGTACCCCCCACCCTTCGGGGATGAAGGATCAGCACCACCACCAAGTCCAACAAGTCAGACACACCAGCTCTGGCCGCCGTACACCTGCCGGACACGTCGGCTCCGACCAACACAGAAGATCTCATCCGAGATCGACCTACAGTTTCAGGTAACCCTCGTAACATTGGCGCCGTTGCCGGGGAACCTGGAAGTCATCCCATTAACATGGCGGATGACCATGACAACGACCACGATTCAGGTTTGGAAGACAGAACGCCGCATAAAAACGCGGACACGATACTCAAAGATACTCCAAAAACCAACGGAGACAAAAATTCATCAAATCCAGGAGTAATAGAAGCACTTCAAAATCGATTGGAGCAACTTGAGAAAGAAGCCCAACATCGACGTGAAAAAGAAGAAGATCTACGCCGGGAAATAAGGCGGCGCCAAGAATTAGAAGATAAGCTTATAAAACTCGAAGCTAATCTCAAAACTAAAGCTACTCGACCATCCACAGAGGATAGCTCTCAGAAAGATCAAGATCCATTCACCAGAGAAATTATGAAAACCAAAATTCCAAAAGATTTCAAGCTTCCAGATGTGACTCTATATGACGGCACCTCGGATCCCAACCATCATCTCAGCAACTTCAGAAGTAGAATGTACCTCACGGATGCCTCAGATGCAGTTCGCTGCAAAGCCTTTCCAACAACTCTAACCAAGACAGCCATCAAATGGTTCGACAACCTACCTCCGAAATCTATCTCGAGTTTCGACGACCTGGCCAAGAAGTTCCTGGCCCGATTCTCCATATAAAAGGATAAAGCCAAACACGCACCTAGCCTACTAGGAATCAAGCAAGGAGATCGGGAGAGCCTTCGCAACTACATGGAAAGATTCAACAAAACATGCATGGACATACAAAATCTTCCAACAGAAGCTGCCATTATGGGCCTCATAAATAGCCTACGAGAAGGACCATTTAGCCAATCTATATCAAAGAGATACCCGACATCCTTAGACGAAGTACAAGAACGGGCACAAAAATACATCAACATGAAAGAAAACTCTCGACTTAACGAAACCTCAAGGTTCGGTTCTGCCTACCTAGATAAAGAATCCAAGAAAAAGGAAGATCGCTCCGGAGAGAAAATCAAAAAATATCATAACTATACTCCTCTTAGGGTATCCTTGGTAGATGTTTACAAAGAAGTCTGCCATACAGAGAAAATCCCTCCAGCTCGGCCACTTAAAGGTAAAAGAGGAGGAGGAAATCGGAATGAATACTGTGAATATCACCGACTTCGAGGGCACTCCACCAATGAATGCTTCGATTTGAAAAACATCATAGTAAAACTAGTAAGAGAAGGAAAACTAGATCAGTTTTTGGCTAATCGGGATGACGAACCAAGAAAAAGAAGAAGGGATGAGGATGTTGGACGATCTGAACGATCACCTCGCACACCGGAAAGACACGTTCACGTAATACACGGCGGATTTGCTGGAGGAGGAATCTCCAAATCATCTCGCAAGTGACACCTCAAAGAGGTATACCACGTCGAAGGAAAAAAGGAAGCCCCAGACATCCCAGCAATCACGTTCACCAAGGAAGACGCATCCAGAATCATCTCGGGACATGACGACCCCATGGTCATTACGATCATACTGGCAAACGCCAACCTTCACTGTACACTAATTGACCAGGGAAGCTCTGCCGACATCTTATTCAAAACTGCCTTCGACAAACTCGGTCTAGAAGAAAAAGAGCTAAGAGCGAACCCGAACAGCCTGTTCGGACTAGGAGATACCCCAGTTCAACCGCTGGGATACGTATCGCTGCATACAACCTTTGGAAAGGGGAACCAATCCAGAACACTCAAGATAGACTACATCGTGGTCGACGTAAGCTCAGCCTACAATGCCTTAATATGTCGGACAACGTTAAATCAACTCGGTGCAATAGTTTCAACTCCACATCTATGTATGAAATTCCCAACTGCGGAAGGGATAGCTACAATAAAGGCAGATCAAAAAATGGCACGTCGCTATTATAACGAAAGCCTAAACCTCCGAGGTGAAGGAGGAGAGTTCCACACAATCGAGCTCGGTGGAGTTCAGAGGCGAGAAGAACCCTGACCACAACCCGAAGGAAAAGTAGAAAGAATCCAGATCGAAGACACCTTGGATAAAACAACTAATATTGGCACGATCCTAAAAGGAGACATAAAGGAATCACTAATACGGTTCCTATGAGATAATGTTGATCTCTTCGCATGGAAAGCCGCCGACATGCCAGGTATTGATCCCGAACTAATGAGCCACAAATTGGCAGTCTATCCGGGATCCCGGCCGGTACAACAAAGACGAAGAAAACTTGGACCAGAACGAGCTCAGGCTGTAGAAGAACAAGTACAAGCGCTACTCGAGGCTGGGTTCATAAGGAAAGTCAAATATCCACTATGGCTAGCAAACGTCGTCTTGGTGTAAAAGTCAAATGGGAAGTGGCGAATGTGCACCGACTACACCAACCTCAACATAGCCTACCCAAAAGACCCCTACCCACTCCCAAGCATCGACGCTCTAGTGGATGCTTCATCAGGATATAAGTATCTCTCATTCATGGACGCATATTCAGGGTACAATCAAATCCCCATGTATCCACCAGATCAAGAAAAAACCTCGTTCCTAACACCGAAAGCAAACTACTGTTACATAGTGATGCCTTTTGGTCTCAAGAATGCAGGAGCTACTTATCAAAGGCTAATAAATAAAGTTTTCTCATATCACATCGGAAAAATTATGGAAGTTTATGTAGACGATATGTTGATAAAGACACAAAGCGAAGATACATTGTTATCTGACCTAACTCAAGTGTTTTACACTATCAGGAAACACAACATGTGGCTCAACCCCGCAAAATGCACCTTCGCAGTAGAAGCCAGCAAATTCTTGGGCTTCATGCTCACACAAAGGGGGATTGAAGCAAATCCAGACAAGTGTCGAGCCATACTCAACATGAAGAGCCCAACCTGTATCAAAGAAGTACAACAACTCAACGGGAGGTTGGCCGCTCTATCCCGATTCTTAGCAGGAGCTGCGATAAGATCTCTTCCCTTCTATACTACTTTAAGAAAGGGAAAACAGTTCGAATGGACGACAGAATGTGAGCAAGCCTTTCTAGACTTCAAGGAGTTCTTAGGACGGCCATCTATCCTATCTCGACCACGAAAAGGAGAACCGCTCATATTATACCTCGCAGTAGGGAGCCGGGCAATAGCCTCAGCATTAGTCAGAGAAGACGAACATGGGCAAAAACCCGTCTACTTTGTTAGCAAAGCACTACAGGAATCTGAGCTGAACTACCAGAAAATAGAAAAGTTTGCCTACACCCTGATCCTCACATCCCGGCGGCTTCGCCCATATTTCCAAGTGCATACCATTAAAGTTCGAACCAACCAACCCATAAAAGGGTTATTGCAGAAAATAGATCTAGCAGGAAGAATCCTATAATGGGCAATCGAGTTGTCCGAATTCGACCTCCAATACGAGGCGCGTACAGCAATCAAATCGCATCACCTGGCCGACTTCATCGCAGAATTTACAGACATCCCGGAAATCCCCATAGAATGGAACATATACGTAGACGGATCCTCGAATAAAACAGGAAGCGGTGCGGGTGTGATACTTGAAAGCAACCAAGGAACTCAACTTGAGCTCTCCCTTAAATTCAGATTCCCGGCCTCAAACAACCAGGCAGAATACGAAGCACTATTAGCTGGTCTGAAGCTGGCTAAGGAAGTTGGAGCTCGGAAACTCAACATTTACAGTGACTCACAAGTCATCACCTCACAAATAACAGGAAGCTACCAAGCTAAAGATCCGACCATGAAAAACTATTTGGATAAAACCAAAGAACAGCTCGGACAACTCGGAGAATATAGGATCCACCACATACCTCGTGAGCAAAATGCCCGAGCTGACGCCCTTTCAAAATTAGCCAGCACCAAACCAAGGGGCAACAACAGAAGCCTCATCCAAGAGGTATTACAGAACCCGTCAATAGCAGAAGAAGAAAGAATCCTAGCCATAATAGGTCGGGATCAAGGATGGATGACCCCCATAATAAACTACCTCAAAACAGAAGAACTCCCTACAAATGAAAAGGAGGCAAAGAGGCTGAAAAGGGAGGCACAGTACTACACTATCATAAACAACACGCTGTACAAAAAAGGGATATCAACACCTTTACTAAAATGCATACCAACTTCCAACACAAAGGAAGTCTTGGAGGAAATACACAGCGGCATTTGTGGTAATCATCTCGGAGCGCAAGCTCTCACCAAAAAGATACTCCGGGCGGGATTCTATTGGCCAACTCTACAAAAGGAGGCTACAGAATTTGTAAGGACATGTCCACCATGCCAGAAGCATGCCAACTTTCACATTGCCCCACCAGAAAAGCTCATCAGCGTGACCTCACCCTGGCCATTTGCGAAATGGGGACTCGACCTTCTTGGACCCTTCCCACAGGGATTGGGACAAGTAAAATTCCTCATAGTAGGAGTAGATTATTTCACAAAATGGATCGAGGCAGAACCCCTAGCCAACGCCACCGCTCAAAAAAGTTGAAAATTCCTATATAGGAACATTATTACGAGGTTCGGGGTACCATACTTCATCACCACAGACAACGGTACCCAATTTACAGAGGCAGGCTTCAGAAAACTGGTGGCCGACTTAAACATAAAACACCAGTTCACCTCCGTCGAACATCCCCAAGCCAATGGACAAGCCGAAGCGGCCAACAAAGTCATATTGGCCGGATTAAAGCGGAGGCTACAAGAAGCAAAGGGAGCTTGGGCCGAGGAACTTCCACAGGTCCTATGGGCATATCGAACAACCCCTCATTCCATTACAAACGAATCACCATTCCGACTAGCATACGGAGTGGAGGCAATGATTCCAATAGAAATCGAAGAAGGATCTCCCCGAGTAGTCCACTACAATGAACAAGCAAACTCCCAACTTCAGAGAGAAGAGCTCGACTTGTTACCCGAAATCCAAGAAAGAGCTCGGATCAGGGAAGAAGCCCTAAAGCGACGAATGGCTTCCAGATATAATCAAAAGGTAGTGCCGAGAAGTTTTACAGAGAATGATCTCATCTTAATCAAAAATGACATCGGAACAACTCGACCCGGAGAAGGAAAGCTGGCAGCAAACTGGAAAGGACCCTACCGAATCATTGAAGTACTGGGGAAGGGCTACTACAGACTGTCCAAGCTTGATGGACGAGAGCTTCCCCGATCACGGCACGACTGCAACCTAAGAAGGTACTACAGTTAGAAAAGGTAAATGATCTCACTAAATGGATGCGCTCTTTTTCCTGAAAAGGTTTTTTAATGAGGCACCATATCGAGACCTAGATCATACCCGACTTAAAGGGACAAGGAAATTCCCACATGTATATATTTGCATTTTTTCTTTGAATAAAGATTATCTAGATATTCTACAAAGATTCCAAGACGCATTAATCTGAAGTATTCATCGTCCGATTATAAAGCAACAGGTCGGCAGAAAGTGAAAAACAAATTCACTGCGCAACCACGATAAAGACAATCGTCCAATAAAGGTGAAAACGCGATTCACCTAAAAGACGATCTAAAGACGCCAACCATTTTCTACAAATCGGCAAAGATGAACACAGAATAATGTAAGAAGTTATCGAAAGCAATCCAAAAAAAGAACCTGATGAGGTCTTACGGATAGCTAATATAATAACTTAAAAGACTGGCCGACATTCAGAAATCGGACCAAGTCAACCCAAGTTATAAGTAAACCCTGGAAAGAGGTCTGGCCAACCCTATTAAATAGGATTACTTTAACTTAGAAGGGCCTGACATAACAAAGTCAGCCTAAAACAAAAAGTTATACAAGTAGTCCCTAAAAGAGATCTGACAAAGATCCAAGAAAGAGGACTACAAAAAATAACGTAAAGGAGACCGACATAACTAAGTCGGACTCCTACCACTTAAAAAGTTATACAAGTAGTCTCTGAAAGAGATCTGACAAAGATCCAAGAAAGAGGACTACAAAAAATAACTTAAAGGAGACCGACATAACCAAGTCGGACTCCTACCATTTAAAAAGTTATACAAGTAGTCCCTGAAAGAGATCTGACAAAGATCCAAAAACGAGGACTACGAAAAATAACTTAAAGGAGACCGACATAACCAAGTCGGACTCCTACCATTAAAAAAGTTATACAAGTAGTCCCTGAAAGAGATCTGACAAAGATCCAAAAAAGAGGACTACGAAAAATAACTTAAAGGAGACCGACATAACCAAGTCGGACTCCTACCATTAAAAAGTTATACAAGTAGTCCCTGAAAGAGATCTGACAAAGATCCAAAAAAGAGGACTACGAAAAATAACTTAAAGGAGACCAACATAACCATGTCGGACCCCCCACAGGCACGGCCTCAAAAGGATCCAAGCTACAAACGATAAAGCACGCAAACAACCTAAAGAGGCCAGAACAGCAAAATTTCAACAGATATCATGCATAATACGACAAAAGCTTTAAGAGGTCACCACAAAACCAACCTCAGAAACTACTTTTGTTTTTCAAAAAGAGTTGCAAGACAGACAACTAGAAGCGTCAAACAAAACAAAGTTCAAAAGCCCACAAACCGGGCTATTTACACAAAATATCCAGAAAAAGATTAGCTAAAGATCGGGAGCTTTCCCGGCAGCATCAGTATGAGGAGAAGGCGGACGAGTCTGAAGGGGCACGGCATCTACGGTTCCATCATCCCAGTTCAGAATCTGGCAATCCGGATCAGATGTAACGGGAGGAACAGAGGAGGTCGATACCTTAAGAGAAGGCACTGGGGGAGGATCAGTCTCTTCATCATCCTGGTCATCAAGGACAATCTTACCATCTCTCACGACATTATCCAGGCTGATGAGAGTCAAGTCGGCATCAGGAGCAACAACCCGGAACTGCTTCATCAGGTTCTCGGAGGCAGCAGTTACGCTACCCACAAGGTGACCCTGAAGCTCACTATAATTAACCCGAGCGGTTTCCAACTCCTCCCGAAGACGCATCAATTCCCTATAAGCCGAGACATAGCTATCCTTATGTTTCAAAGCCATGTCTTCGGCCAGCTTCAGAGAAGCGGCAAGGGCAATAGAGCTGGCCTTCTGTTTCAAAGCCATGTCTTCGGCCAGCTTCAGAGAAGCGGCAAGGGCAATAGAGCTGGCCTTCTCACCCTCCAGTTCCTTCTCCACCTTGGCCAACTTCACCTCCAACTCCTCCTTCAGACCCTTGATTCGATCAAACTCTGACTTGGCCTCCTCCATAAAGATTTGGTAGCATGAACCGGAATCCCCTGAATTGTTCGAAAAATAGCCGCACCCATGTGGGCCATCTTCACACTATTTTGGGTAATAAAATACAAATGCTTTAAAAGAGACACGGCGTCCATAGTAAGCCCACCATAGGGGGCAATTTGCTGGTCAACAAATTCAATGGCATCAAAGTCCGGAGCATCCAAGTTAAAGGGTTTGGATGTTTTTTGCTTTTTCAAAGGTGGGGCACCAGAAGCAGCAGCAGAAGTTTGAGGAGGATCGACCTGATGAAACTGGGGAGTAGGAATTACTTTCCTCGGCCCAAGGGAACTCGGCACAGGGGGCTTTAGGGGGACCTGTGAAGATCCCTCGCCGGCCACCTTGGCCGAGATGTTTAGAGCAGCAGTTGCCTTCTTTGCCCTTTTGAAGGCCTTCATAGAGTTGTTATTCTTTGACATCTCTACAAAACACAAAAACAGTCACGACAAAGAATTACAAAAGGGAAAGAAAAAAGGAAATAAGTACAGAAACAAGTCAGACAAATACCCAAAACAGTCCGAACCAAGGATGGGTCATTCAAAAACCTTTTTGTATTAAGATGGGGCGGCTTCCCCCATAGATCCTCAAGAACAACAACAAAAGCACGCTCAACATCATCAAGCATAAAAATATAGATAAACATGAAGCATAAAAATCAAAAAACAGAGAAATAAGAACAAGGAATGAGTCCACCTTAGTGAGGGTGGCGCCTTCTTAAAGAACCAATGGTGCTCTTTGAGCTCCTTTATGTCTCTTCCTTGCTTCTGTTGGATGATCCCTAGTAATTTTGGTGCTCCTATCCTTAGTTGCTCCCAATAATTGTGTGGAGGACAATTTATCCCCTGAGGTATCTTAGGGATCTCTTGATTTGCAGTCAAATGTTCTACCACTGAGCTATAAACCCTTTAGATGAGTCTTTCCATCTCCCATGACTCAGAGGTGGAAGTTTTTGTCTTCCCTTTTCTCTCTCTTATTTTTTTTTTTTTGAGGTTTCTCTGGCATTAGGTGCCATCAATGGTTATGAAAAAACAAAAAGCTATGCTTTTACCACACCAAACTTAGAAAATTGCTCGCCCTCGAGAAAGAGAAGAAAGAAAAGATGAAGAATAAGAAGCAGATATGGATCAGATGGAGGGATGTGTGTATTCGGCTATATGGGTGGGATTGGGTGGGAAAGAGATTTTGAATTTTGAAGATAGGTGGGGTGTATGGGGACGAGTGGATGGATGTGAGTGGTGAATGGAAAATAGAAGGGATGACCATGAATGGAGAGAGAGAGGGCGAGGTAGGTGGGGATCCTGTGAGGTCTACAGATCCTAAGGTGTCAAGGATTTACATTCCTGCACCAATTAGGCATGTAAAATGCCTTTGCATACCATTCTGGCGTTTAAACGCCGAGGTGATGCATGTTCTAGGCGTTCAACGCCCATGTGTAGCATGTTTCTGGCGTTGAACTCCAGTTCCATGCTTGTTACTGGCGTTCAGTGCCAGCTTTCCTCAAGGCACATTCCTGGCGTTCAAACGCCAGAATGTTGCTTGTTTCTAGCGTTCAGCGCCAGATTCATGCTCTGTTCTGGCGTTGAACGCTAGCCAGATGCTCCTTACTGGCGTTGAACGCCAGTATGTCCTCCCTCCAGGGTGTGATTTTTCTTCTGCTGTTTTTGATTCAGTTTTTAATTTTTATATTTTTTTCGTGACTCCACATGATCATGCACCTAATAAAACACAAAATAAAAATAAAATAAAATAAAAATTAGATAAATAAAATTGGGTTGCCTCCCAACAAGCGCTCTTTTAATGTCATTAGCTTGATAGTGGGCTCTCATGGAGCCTCACAGGTGATCAGGTCAATGTTGTATGTCCCAACACCAAACTTAGAGTTTGGATATGGGGTCTTAACACCAAACTTAGTGTTTGGTTGTGGCCTCCCAACACCAAACTTAGAGTTTGACTGTGGGGGCTCCTCTTGACTCTGAATTGAGAGAAGCTCTTTGTGCTCACTCTCTTTTGTCACAGAGGGATGGCCATGTGCCTTGAACACAAGGTAGTCCCCATTCAATTGAAGGACTAATTCACCTCTGTTGACATCTATCACAGCTCCTGCTGTGGCTAGGAAAGGTCTTCCAAGGATGATGCACTCATCCTCTTCCTTCCTAGTGTCTAAGATTATGAAATCAGCAGGGATGTAAAGGCCTTCAACCTTTACTAACACGTCCTCTACTACTCCATAAGCTTGTCTTAATGACTTTTCGGCCAATTGTATTGAGAACAAGGCAGGTTGTACCTCAATGATCCCCAGCGTCTCCATTACAGAGAGTGGCATAAGATTTATCCCTGACCCTAGATCACATAGAGCTTTTTCAAAGGTCATGGTGCCTATGGTACAAGGTATTAAGAACTTGCCAGGATCTTGTCTCTTTTGAGGTAAAATTTTCTGAATCCAGGTGTCTAGTTCACCAATGAGCAAGGGAGGTTCACTTTCCCAAGTCTCATTACCAAACAACTTGGCATTCAGCTTCATGATAGCTCCTGAATATTGAGCAACGTGCTCTCCAGTCACATCTTCATCTTCTTCAGAGGAAGAATAGTCTTCAAAGCTCATGAATGGCAGAAGGAGATTTAATGGAATCTCTATGGTCTCTATATGAGCCTCAGATTCCTTTGGATCCTTAATAGGAAACTCCTTCTTGCTTGAGAGACGTCCCAGGAGGTCTTCCTCACTAGAATTTTCATCCTTCTCCTCCCTTGTGCATTCGGCCATATTGATCACATCAATGGCCTTGCACTCTCCTTTTGGATTCTCTTCTGTATTGCTTGGGAGAATACTGGGAGGAGTTTCAATGACTTTCTTACTCAGCTGGCCCACTTGTGCCTCCAGATTTCTGATGGAGGATCTTGTTTCACTCATGAAATTGAAAGTGGCTTTTGAGAGATCAGAAACTAGATTGGCTAAATTAAAAGTGTTTTGTTCAAAATTCTCTGTCTGTTGCTAAGAAGATGATGGAAAAGGCTTGCTATTGCTCATCCTATTGCGTCCACCATTGTTAAAGCCTTGTTGAGGCTTTTGTTGATCCTTCCATGAGAAATTTGGATGATTTCTCCATGATGAATTATAGGTGTTTCCATAAGGTTCACCCATGTAATTTACCTCTGCTATTGCAGGGTTCTCAGGATCATAAGCTTCTTCAGAAGCTGCCTCTTTAGTACTGTTGGATGCATTTTGCCATCCATTCAGACTTTGAGAGATCATGTTGACTTGCTGCGTCAACACTTTGTTCTGAGCCAATATGGTATTCAGAGCATCAATTTCAAGAACACGCTTCCTCTGAGGTGTCCCATTATTCACGGAATTCCTCTCAGAAGTGTACATGAATTGGTTATTTGCAACCATGTCAATGCGTTCTTGAGCTTCTGCAGGTGTTTTCTTTAGGTGGATGGATCCACCTGTAGAATGGTCCAATGACATTTTTGAAAACTCAGATAGACCATAATAGAATATATCTAATATGGTCCATTCTGAAAACATGTCAGATGGACACCTTTTGGTCAACTGCTTGTATCTTTCCAAAGCTTCATAGAGGGATTCACCATCTTTTTGTTTGAAGGTCTGAACATCCACTCTAAGCTTGCTCAGCTTTTGAGGAGGAAAGAATTTATCCAAGAAGGCCGTGACCAGCTTCTCCCAGGAGTCCAAGCTGTCTTTAGGTTGTGAATCCAACCATATTCTAGCTCTGTCTCTTACAGCAAAAGGGAAAAGCATAAGTCTGTAGACTTCAGGATCTACTCCATTCGTCTTAACAGTCTCACAGATCTGCAAGAACTCAGTTAAAAACTGATAAGGATCTTCAGATGGAAGTCCATAGAACTTGCAGTTTTGTTACATTAAGGCAACTAGCTGAGGTTTCAGCTCAAAATTATTGGCTTCAATGGCAGGAATGGAGATGCTTCTTCCATCAAATTTGGACGTTGGTTTTGTGAAGTCACCAAGCATTCTCCTTGCATTATTGTTGTTGGGTTCAGCTGCCATCTCCTTCTCTTGTTCTAATATTTCTGAAAGGTTACCTTTAGATTGTTGTAATTTAGCCTCTCTTAGTTTTCTCTTCAGAGTCCTTTCATGTTCAGGATCAATTTCAACAAGAGTGCCTTTTTCCTTGTTCCTGCTCATATGAAAGAGAAGAAAAGAAGAAAAGAAGAGGAATCCTCTATGTCACAGTATAGAGATTCCTTTATGTTAATAGAAGAAGAAAGGGGAGAAGAGTGAAGAAGAGAGGTGAAGAGAAGTGTTAGTAATTAAATAATTAAATAGAAGAAGAAAAGAGAGGGAGAATTTCGAAAATAATTTTGAAAAAGGGGTTAGTAATTTCGAAAATTAAAGATAAGATATGATTAAAATTAAAATTTAAACAATTAAAGAGAATTTTTGAAAAAGAGAGAGGTATTTTCGAAAATTAGAGAGGGAAAAGTAGTTAGGTGGTTTTGAAAAAGATAAGAAACAAACACAAAGTCAAAGAGTTAGTTGAAAAAGATATTAAAATCAAATTTGAAAAGATAAGAAGATAAGTTAGATAAGATATTTTGAAATTAAATTTTTGAAAAAGATAAAATTTTGAAAAAGATATGATAAGATATGTTTGAAAAAGATTTAATTTTTAAATTTAAAATTACTTACTTCACTAACAAGAAACTACAAGATAAGATTCTAGAACTTAAAGATTGAACCTTTCTTAACAAGAAAGTAACAAACTTCAAATTTTTGAATCAATCACATTAATTGTTAGTGAGTTTTCGAAAATTTGATATAAAGATAAGAAAAAGATTTTGAAAATAATTTGAAAAAGAATTTAAAAAGATAAGATTTTTAAAATTGAAATTTTGACTTGACTTGTAAGAAACAACTAATTTTAAAAATTTTTGACCAAGTCAACCCAAAATTTCGAAAATTTGGAGGGAAATAAGGAAAAGATATTTTTTTATTTTTGAAATTTTAATTATGAGAGAGAAAAATAATTAAAATTAAATCGTCATAATTGTGTTTTTATTTTTTCTTTTTGGATCAAAACAAGGAATGCATGCAAGAACACTATGAATGTCAAGATGAACACCAAGAACACTTTGAAGATCATGATGAACATCAAGAACATATTTTTGAAAAAAATTTTATGCAAAGAAGACATGCAAGACACCAAACTTAGAAATCTTTGATGCATGGACTCTAACACACGAAAAATGCATATGAAAAACAACAAACAACACAAAACAAGAAAACATCAAGATCAAACAAGAAGACTTGTCAAGAACAACTTGAAGATCATAAAGAACACTATGAATGCATGGAATTTTCGAAAATAATGCATAAATTTTAAAAACATGCAATTGACACCAAACTTAAAAATTGACTCAAGACGTAAACAAGAAACACAAAATATTTTTTATTTTTATGATTTTATGATTTTTTTGTATTTTTATTATATTTTTCGAAAATAAAGTTTGGAAAAACGAAAAAGAAAAGAAAAATTTTGAAAAAGATTTTTGAAAAATTTTTGAAAAGAAAATTACCTAATCTGAGCAACAAGATGAACCGTTAGTTGTCCATACTCGAACAATTCCCCGGCAACGGCGCCAAAAACATGGTGGACAAAATTATGATTCATATGTTATTGCATTTTGTAAAATTCATTGCTTTTTCTTTCCCTGGCAATGGCGCCAAAAACATGATGCCAATACCATGGTTTACAACTATGTGTGGTCACAACTCCGTTCAACTTAACCAGCAAGTGTACTGGGTCATCCAAGTAATACCTTGCGTGAGTAAGGGTCGATCCCACAGAGATTGTTGGTATGAAGCAAGCTATGGTCACCTTGTAAATCTCAGTCAGGCGGATAATAATTGATTATGGATAAGTTCGAAAATTAATAATAAACAGAAAATAAAATAGGATAGAAATACTTATGTAGATCAATAGTGGGAATTTCAGATAGGCGTATGGAGATGCTGTGCTCCTCTTGAATCTCTACTTTCATATTACATTCATCCAATTCTTCTTACTCCTTTCCATGGCAAGCTGTTTGTAGGGCATCACCGTTGTCAATGGCTACATCCCATCCTCTCAGTGAAAATGGTCCTATGCTCTGTCACAGCACGGCTAATCATCTGTCGGTTCTCAATCAGGTTGGAATAGAATCCCTTGATTCTTTTGCGTCTGTCACTAACGCCCAGCATTCAGGAGTTTGAAGCTCGTCACAGTCATTCAATACCGGAATCCTACTCGGAATACCACAGACAAGGTTAGACTTTCCGGATTCCCGGAATCCTACTCGGAATACCACAGACAAGGTTAGACTTTTTGGATTCCCATGAATGCCGCCATCTATCTAGCTTATACCACGAAGATTCTGTTGGGGAATCTAAGAGATATGCGCCCGGCCTAAGGTAGAACGGAAGTGGTTGTCAGTCACGCGCGTTCATAGGTGAGAATGATGATGAGTGTCACGGATCATCACATTCATCAAGTTGAAGTACAGCATATATCTTGGAATAAGAATAAAAGAGAATTGAATAGAAAATAATAGTAATTGTATTGAAACTTGAGGTACAGCAGAGCTCCACACCCTTAATCTATGGTGTGTAGAAACTCCACCGTTGAAAATACATAAGTGAGAGGTCTAGGCATGGCCGAATGGCCAGCCCCCATGATCTGAGAACTAATCATCCCAAGATGTTCCTAAGATCTAAAGTGATCAAAAGATGTCCAATACAATAGTAAATTATCCTATTTATACTAGACTAGCTACTAGGGTTTACATGAGTAAGTAATTGATGCATAAATCCACTTCCGGGGCCCACTTGGTGTGTGTTTGGGCTGAGCTTGATCTATCCACGAGCTGAGGCTTCTTTTGGAGTTGAACGCCGAGTTATAGCGTGTTTCTGGCGTTCAACTCCGGGTCGTGACGTGTTTCTGGCGTTTGACTCCAGACAGCAGCATGTACTTGGCGTTGAGCGCCAGTTTACGTCGTCAATCCCCGAATAAAGTATGGACTATTATATATTGCTGCAAAGCTCTGGATGTCTACTTTCCAACGCCGTTGAGAGCGCGCCATTTGGAGTTCTGTAGCTCCAGAAAATCCATTTTGAGTGCAGGGAGGTCATATTCCAACAGCATCAGCAGTCCTTTTGTCAGCCTTTTTCAGAGTTTTGCTCAAGTCCCTCAATTTCAGCCAGAAATTACCTGAAATTACAGAAAAACACACAAACGCATAGTAAAGTCCAGAAATGTGAATTTAACATAAAAACTAATGAAAACATCCCTAAAAGTAGCTTGAACTTACTAAAAACTACTTAAAAACAATGCCAAAAAGCGTATAAATTATCCGCTCATCAAAGGACCAATGGTGATTTTTGAGCTCCTCTATGTCTCTTCCTTTCCTCTGTTGTTTGATCCTTAGTGATTTTGGTGCTCCTATCCTTAGTTGCTCCCAATAATTGTGTGGAGGAAAATGTATCCCCTAAGGTATCTCAGGGATCTTTTGATTTGTAGTCAAATGCTCTACTACTGAGCTATGGATCCTTGAGATGAATCTCTCCATCTCCCATGACTCAGAGGTGGAAGCAATTGTCTTCTCTTTTGACTCTTTTTTTTTTGAGGTTTCTCTGGCCTTAGGTGCCATCAATGGTTATGGAAAAACAAAAAAGCTATGCTTTTACCACACCAAACTTAGAATATTGCTCGCCCTTGAGCAAAAGAAGAAAAAATAGAAGAAGAAGAAGAAGATATGGAGGAGAGGGAGAGATGTGTATGTTTCGGCCATATGGTAGGATTGGGTGGGGAAAGAGATGATGGATATGAGAGAGAGGGGGAAGGTAGGTGGGGAACTTGTGGGGTCCACAGATCCTGAGATGATCCTGTGGGGTCCACAGATCCTGAGGTGTCAAGAATTTACATCCCTGCACCAATTAGGCATGTAAAATGCCATCTCTATGCAATCCTGGTATTCAACGCCAGATTGATGCTTGTTTCTGGCGTTGGACGCCTGCTTCATGCTTATTTTGGGCGTTCAACGCCCATTTACAGCATGTTTTTGGCGTTGAATGCCAGTTCCATGCTTGTTTCTGGCGTTCAGCGCCAGCTCTCCTCAGGATGTTTTCCTGGCATTTAAATGCCAGGATGTTGCTTGTTTCTGGTGTTCAACGCCAGATCCATGCTCTGTTCTGGCGTTGAATGCCAGCCAGATGCTCCTTACTGGCGTTTAAACGCCAGTAAGCCCTTCCTCCAGGGTGTGTTTTATCTTCTGCTATTTTTTATCCTGCTTTTAATTTTAATATTTATTTTGTGACTCCACATGATCATGAACCTAATAAAACATAAAAGAACAATAAAAGAAAAATAAAATAAGATAAATAAAAATTGGGTTGCCTCCCAATAAGCGCTCATTTAATGTCACTAGCTTGACAGTGGGCTCTCATGGAGCCTCAAAGGTGATCAGGTCAATGTTGTAGACTCCCAACACCAAACTTAGAGTTTGAATGTGGGGATTCAACACCAAACTTAGAGTTTGGCTTTGGCCTCCCAACACCAAACTTAGAGTTTGATTGTGGGGGCTCTATTTGACTCTATACTGAGAGAAGCTTTTCATGCTTCCTCTCCATTGTTAAAGAAGAACACCCTTGGGTCTTGAACACAAGGTAGTCCCCATTTAATTGAAGGACTAATTCTCCTCTGTTAACATCTATCACAGCTCCCGTTGTGGCTAGGAAAGGTCTTCTAAGGATGATGCATTCATCCTCCTCCTTCCTAGTGTCTAAGATTAGCAGGGACGTAAAGGCCTTCAACCTTTACGAATACATCTTCTACCAATCCATAAGCTTGTCTTACTGACTTGTCTGCCATTTGCAATGAGAATATGGCAGGCTGTACTTCAATGATCCCCAGCTTCTCCATTATAGAGAGTGGCATAAGATTTATGCCTGACCCCAGGTCACACAGAGCCTTTTCAAAGGTCATGGTGCCTATGGTACAGGGTATTAAGAATTTTCCAGGATCTTGTCTCTTTTGAGGTAAGGTTTGCTGAACCCATATATCTAGTTCACCAATGAGCAAGGGAGGTTCACCTTACCAAGTCTCATTACCAAACAACGGCGCCAAAAACTTGGTATTCAATTTCAGAGCTCATGAATGGCAGAAGGAGGTTTAATGGGATCTCTATGGTCTCTATATGACCTTTAGATTCCTTTAAGTCCTCAATAAAGAACTCCTTCTTGCTTGAGAGACGTCCCATGAGGTCTTCCTCATTGGGATTCACGTCCTCTCCTTCCTCTCTAGGTTCGGCCATGTTGATTATGTCAATGGCATGCACTCTCTTTTTGGATTCTCTTCAGTATTGCTTGAGAGAGTACTAGGAGGAGTTTCAGTGACTTTCTTACTCAGTTGGCCCACTTGTGCCTCTAAATTTCTGATGGAGGACCTTGTTTCACTCATGAAACTTAAAGTGGCCTTAGACAAATCAGAGACTATGTTTGCTAAGTTAGAGGTGCTCTGCTCAAAATTCTCTGTCTGTTGCTGAGAAGATGATGGAAAAGGCTTGTTATTGCTAAACCTGTTTCTTCCACCATTATTAAAGCCTTGTTGAGGCTTTTGTTGATCCTTCGATGAGAAATTTGGATGATTTCTCCATGAGGAGTTATAGGTGTTGCCAAAGGCTTCCCCTATGTAATTTACCTCTGCCATTGTGGGGTTTTCAGGATCATAAGATTCTTCTTCAGAAGATGCCTCTTTAGTGCTATTGGATGCATTTTGTCATCCATTCAGACTTTGAGAAATCATGTTGACTTGCTGAGTCAACATTTTGTTCTGAGCCAATATGGCATTCAGAGCATCAATTTCAAGAACTCCCTTCCTCTGAGGTGTCCCATTATTCACGAAATTCCTCTCAGAAGTGTAGATGAATTGGTTATTTGTAACCATTTCAATAAGTTCTTGAGCTTCTGCAGGCATTTTCTTTAGGTGAATGGATCCACCTGCAGAATGGTCCAGTGACATCTTAAAGAATTCAGACAGACCATAATAGAATATATCTATCATGGTCCATTCTAAAAACATGTCAGAAGGACACTTTTTGGTCATCTGCTTGTATCTTTCCCAAGCTTCATAAAGGGACTCACCATCTTTTTGCTTGAAGGTTTGAACGTCCATTCTAAGCTTGCTCAGCTTTTGAGGAGGAAAGAATTTAACCAAGAAGGCCGTGACCAGCTTATCCCAAGAGTCCAGGCTATCCTTAGGTTGTGAGTCCAACCATATTCTAGCTTTGTCTCTTACAGTAAAAGGGAAAAGCATTAGCCTATAGACTTCAGGATCTACTCCATTAGTCTTAACAGTCTCACATATCTGCAAGAACTCAGTTAAAAACTGGTAGGGATCTTCTTATGGAAGTCCATGAAACTTGCAGTTTTGTTGCATTAGAGCAACTAGTTGAGGTTTCAGCTCAAAATTGTTTGCTCCAATGGCAGGAATTGAGATGCTTCTTCCATCAAACTTGGAAGTAGGTGTAGTATAATCACCAAGCATCCTCCTTGCATTATTGTTGTTGGGTTCAGCTGCCATATCCTTTTCTTGTTCGAAAATTTCAGTAAGGTTGTCTCTGGATTGTTGTAATTTAGCTTCTCTTAGTTTCCTCTTTAGAGTCCTTTCAGGTTCAGGATCAGCTTCAACAAGAATGTCTTTTTTCTTGTTCCTGCTCATATGAGAAAGAAGAGAACAGAAAAAAAAAGGGAAATCCTCTATGTCACAGTATAGAGATTCCTTTATGTTAGTAGAAGGAGAAAGGGAATAAGCGTGAAGAAGAATGAATAATCCAATCACAAGGGTGAGGATAGGAGTAGAGATATGAGATGAAGAGAAGTGTTAATAAATGAATAAATAAATAGACTAAGATGAGAGAGAGAAGTTTTCGAAAATAATTTTTGAAAAGGAGTTAATGATTTTTGAAAATTAAAGAAGAATTAAAATTAAAATTAAAATTTAAAATAATTAGTTAATTAAAAAGAATTTTGAAAAAGGATGAGATATTTTCGAAAAATTGATAGGGAAAATTAGTTAGGTGGTTTTGAAAAAGATAAGAAACAAATAAAAAGTAAATTAGTTAGTTGAAAGAGATTTGAAAATTAATTTTGAAAAGATAAGAAGATAAGAAGATATTTTGAAATCAAATTTTTGAAAAAGATAAAATTTAAAAAGATATGATAAAAAGATATGATTAAAAAGATATGGTTGGAAAAGATTTAATTTTTAAAATTAAAATTGATTACTTGACTAACAAGAAAATAAAAGATGTGATTCTAGAATATAAAGATTGAACCTTTCTTAACAAGAAAGTAACAAACTTCAAATTTTTGAATTAATAATATTAATTGTTAGTAAAGTTTCAATTTTGAAATAAAATTAAGAAAAAGATTTTTGAAAATCAAATTAAAAAAATTTCGAAAAAAATAAAAAAATGAAAAAAAGAATTGATTTTTGAAAAAGATTTTGAAAAGATAAGATTTTTAAAATTGAAATTTTGACTTGACTAACAAGAAATAGCTAAGTTTTAAAATTTTTTGACTAAGTCAACTCAAAATTTCGAAATTATGAGAGAAATAAGGAAAATATATTTTTTTATTTTTGAAATTTTTTTATGATGAGAGAGAAAAACACAATTATGACCCAAAATATGAAAATTTTGGATCAAAATCAATGATGCATGCAAGAACATTATGAATGTCAAGATGAACACCAAGAACACTTTGAAGATCATGATGAACATCAAGAACATATTTTTGAAAAAATTTTGATGCAAAGAAAACATGCAAGACACCAAACTTAGAAATCTTTAATGCTTAAACACTATGAATGCAAAAATGCAAATGAAAAATAATAAAAACACGAAACAAGAAAATATCAAGATCAAACAAGAAGACTTACCAAGAACAACTTGGAGATCATGAAGAACACATGCATGAATTTTCAAAAATTTTTAGAAAAATAAAAATATGCAATTGACACTAAACTTAAAAATTGACTCTAGACTCAAACAAGAAACACAAAATATTTTTATTTTTATAATTTTATAAATTTTTTTGGATTTTATTTTGTATATTTTTTTTCGAAATTTTATTAGGAAGAAGAAAATAAGAAATTCAAAATTTTTAATAAGAATTCCAGAAGAATTCCAAGAATCTTTCAATGTTAGCCTAAAGCTCCGATCCAAGGGTTGGACACGGCTTAATAGCCAGCCAGCTTTAGGATATAAATCAGACATACAACAACTGATATTTCAATTAACTTGCCTCTTTGCTGATGGTTGGAAGCCTCAGTCCAAAAGAATTAGACATGGCTTTATAGCCAGCCAGGCTTCAACATGCTTCATGAAACACTAGAATTCATTCTTAAAATTTAGAATAATTTTCGAAAATAGATGAGAAATTTTTTTGAAAGACTTTTGAAAAATTTTTGAAAATAAAACAAAAAGAAAATTACTTAATCTGAGCAACAAGATGAACCGTCAGTTGTCCAAACTCGAACAATCCCCGGCAATGGCGCCAAAAACTTAGTGCACGAAATTGTGATCTCTAATAATGGCATTCAACTTGGTATGCACGTTTATAACTCAGCACTTTCTTCACAACTTCACACAACCAACCAGCAAGTGCACTGGGTCGTCCAAGTAATAAACCTTACGTGAGTAAGGGTCGATCCCACGGAGATTGTTGGTATGAAGCAAGCTATGGTCACCTTATAAATCTCAATTAGGCGGATAATAATTGGTTATGGAGTTTTCGAATAATAATAATAATAAATAAATAGAAAATAAAGATAGAAATACTTATGTAAATCACTGATGGGAATTTCAGATAGGCGTATGAAGATGATGTGCTCCTTCTGAATCTCTGCTTTCCTACTACCTTTGTAATACCCGGTCTAACCGAAATTAATTAAATAATGAGTAAGTAGGAGCGAATATGGTTGGAAGATTTGGCAATTGGAATTTGATGATTTCAATATGATATTTGGATTCAGTGAATTTTTCCGAGTCGGAAGACATAGTTTTCTGCGTAAAAGTGCGCAGTGGAATTTTGACCGGCAGTACCAGCTGAGACCTGTCTGGTACTGCAGCTGAGAAAGTTGATTATGAGTAAATAAGATTAAGAAATGAGGAATTATAATTAGGGGAGGTAGAAATATTTGAAGTGCGATTTAGAGCGCTAATGTTAAAGGTTTTGGTCCAAAATTGGGCCAACGGACAAAAATAAGTGAATTGGGCCTAAGTGGGCCCAAGACCCAATATATATAAACATTAGTTATGAGCATTTCAGCTCATTTTTACCCTAAAAGAGAGGTTGGGGCGCTGAAATAGTGAAGAGAGGAGAGAAGAGAGAAAACCTAACTCTCTTTGATCTTCAAATCACCATAACTTGAGCTACGGAGCTCCGATTGACGAGCCGTTTGCGGCCACGCATCGCTCTTCTCATCCTCTATAATTCTATCTAAGTTTTGTGGTGAGTATTCCATTCATCTCTGCCCAATTTTCGAAATTCCCCACTGTTACACGTTTTTGGGAAGTTAGTGTTGAAATCTTGTGATTTTGGGTGTTTAGGGATACTCTAACATGGATTCTAAGTGGGTTCTATCCATACTTCATATGGGCTGAGGTAAGAAGTGCTCAAACCCTTGTGATTTATCATCTTTATGAGCCCTAGGTTGATGTATGTATGTGATATTGGTTATGTTAGTGTATTTGGTGATTTTGATGCACAATTGGGAGGTTGGTATTGCTTGTGGAGCTTTGGTGAGGCTTGGAGCTAAGGGTTGGTGGAGACTTCCATAGAAGAGGCTCAATTGATTTGGCTACAAGAGGTACGGTTTAAGTTTCATTTAAGTACCGTGTGGTGTGATGAGAATTCCTAGGCTAGATGCCCCTAGGATTAAGTTTGGATTGTGTAAATGGTTGATGCTAATATGCATAGTTGGTATGTAATGTGAATTGATGATTGGGTTGAGAATGGTGTGGCCTTGTATGCTTGGTGTATTGAAAATTGGATGTATTGGGTAATGAGTATTAATTTGTGGTTTATGCATTTAAATTGTGAAATTGGGCCAGAGGCCGTAAATTTTGGGCCGGAAGCCGGAAAGAGGTAAGGGAGGTAAGTTGATGTGTGCATTGTATGATGACACAAGTGATTGGATGAATTTCATATAATGAATATATGAATGATTGGGTTGGTTATTGAATAATGAGGTTTGAGGAGTTGAAGTGTGAAAATCGGTAATTTTGGGTGAAATTGTATAGATGAAGTATGTTTGATTTTGGTTGATATATATTATGTGGTCATATATGTGAGTATGATTATTGATGCCTTGATGGTATGATAATGCATGAGAGATATGTATGTTGTGACATATGCTTGTGGAATGATTAAGGTTGATTTGGGGGTGAAACCACCTGATAGTGAGTATGATATTCGTTATGTATAATGATGGTTAATTGGAAATAGTATTGTTGGAAATTGGGATGAGGAAGGATGTATGACATGTTGATATGTTTGTAATTTAGCCATTTGTTTGAAATGGGTAAAGATGGTTATATGGCGGTTTTGTGAATTGTGGTAAGGTGTTAATGTATGAGTTGAGGAGGCTTGATGTTGATTTTGGTATATTTTGATTGGTTTCAAAAAGGGTTGAAATTGGCATGTTTTGGTTGATTTTGAAAAGAGTTGAAAATGGCTTGTTTTGAAAATGGCACTTTGTGGTTTTTATGAAAAACATGGTTTTTGGGCATACTTTGGTGGGACATAACTTAGACTACGGATCTCTGTTTTGTGCCAAATCTATTTAGAAATGAAATTGGATCCAGGATGTCCATGCCGTTCGAAGAACGGGTGAAAAACGATTTAAAATGAGAAAGTTATGTCCGTTGGAAGATTGGGATTCAAATTGGTAAATTCTGCAGCTTTTAACTTAGAAAATTTTTAGCAGAATGACCCCTTGCGCGTGGGCGCACTTGGTGCGTGCGCGCCATTATTCCCGAAAATACCATCCACGCGTGCGCGTGATGTGCGCGGGCGCGCCGATGGTGCTGCACCCAATGCCCAGCCATTTTCCAGAGAGTTATGCTAGAACTGTGCTAGTGTTGTGCCTGGGGCACGAGAACACCCACGCGTACGCGTGGTTGACGCGTACGCGTCGATTGGCAAACTTTTAACCCACGCGTTAGCGTGCATGACGCTTGCGCGTCGATAAGTTTTTGAGGCCGTCCACGCGTGCGCGTGGAGTGCGCGTGCGCGTGGCCCTGCTTTCATGCCAAAGTTGATTTTTGAGTTCTAAAAGCCAAATCTCATACTTCTAAGCCTCCGATCTCACACCTTATGTATTAAATCATTATGATATGCTTAGTAATGAGAGAAGAACCAGGGGATGTGGTAACTTGCGAGTGAAGCAAGGGGAAAAAGTTATGATCAATGGTGATCAACGATGATTATATGAGATATGGAGGATGACGGTAGGAGTACCGTGTATGCCATGAGCCGAAGGGCTATATCTATTGATAAATGGCTGGTTCTTGATTGAACCATGAGCCGGATGGCTGAGTTATTGCCGGGTCACGGCAAAGCCATTATTGATTATGGCTGAGTATAAATGCATATATGATTAATGAATGAATGTGTTGAATGGATAATAATGGGAAATGTTGAAATGTGATGTGTAGCCCCGGGTAGTAGGCAGTGGCGTTGTCCACTTGCTCCGGGTATGAGACGGAAAAAGGATGTTTATGATAAATGAGTTAATTATAGAGTTTTGAATGAATGTAATTTTGATACCTGGGTAGTAGTAAGGGTTGGGGTTCGTCCCACTTGCTCCAGGTTATTGTTTGAGATTTGAAAACAATGAGGATTGATAATTTGAATTGAGATTGAATGAATATATGCTTAAGATACCTGGGCAGTAGCAAGGGTTGTGGTTCGTCCCGCTTGCTCCGGGTTAATGCTTGAGATACCTGGGCAGTAACAAGGGTTGTGGTTCGTCCCACTTGCTCCAGGTCAGAGATTGTGACGCCTGGGTAGTAGCGGTAGTAGTGGTGAATCCACTCGCTCCAGGTTGAGCTGTTAAACACCCGCCTGGGTAGTAGCCGTAGTAGTGGTTGTTTCACTGGCTCTGGGCTGAGCGGGTAGTAGAAGGGGGTTGTAGCTCAAACCTACTTGCTCCGCAAGGGGTGTTTCTGTCCATGGTTAGCTACTAGGACGTGTCGGGTTGGCTATATAACCGACAGATGATATCATCAGCCATAGGGCAGGCATACATCATTTGCATATGTTTGAATTGTGTGGGTTTGCCTATTTGTTTTGGATTTCTATATCATATATGCTATGTTACCTGACTACATGCTACTTGTTCTACTTGTACCTTATTTGTGTATTACTTGTCTGTATTGCTTGTGTTTGTACAACTGAGAGATCCCTCATGATGGTGTTGGTGGATGTTGGGGGCTGTTCTTGATGAGATGAATTAATAATGCGATTGCATAATGATGATGATTTTTGAATGAGATCATTTGAGCCCCCTGGGTAGACGCAGTGATGTGATTTTACTAGCTCCAGGCAAGGGTATGATGTATTGATATAGAGTTGCTGAGGCAGAACAACTGGTAATGGTTTTGCTTATGATTCTGAGTCTGATTCGTGAAAGAATCAGCGAATTGAGAAACATGTGTAATATGAACTAGATTTAGTATCCCCTTACGTCAGATGCCTATTTATGGATTAGTGAGAATCTAGGCTGGATATTTGGTGAAAAGGAGTTTAGGATGCTTAGTGAGTTTTTATTGCAGTGCATTGTATTTATTTGGCACTTTTACCGTACTGGGAACCCATGGGCCCGGGGTTCTCATTCCGTATATATCTCTTGTTTTTCAGATACAGGTCCAGGTGCTCAAAAGTGAGCTGTGGTTCGTCTGAGAGACGGCGAAGATCTTTATTTTCTCTACTTTGTGTTTTGCTTAGAATCTCTCCATCCTTGTTTTGAAAAGATTATATTATGTATTGGACTCTTTTGAACTTGCCTATAGAGGCTCTTGTGTTTCCTTTGGGAGAGATTAGGATATACTGTTGTCAACTACTTTCATACTGTACCCTAGCCGGCCTAAAACTTCGCGGGTCGTGACTAGTGGCTATTACTTATGTTATATATATCTATCTGTTATCTATCTCTTAATCTCCTTTATGCCTTGTCCGTATATCGCTTTCGGCTTCACGTTTTATCCTTTCGTTGTCGAAACGTGAGTGATACGTCTTCGCGATTTTATTTCTACTCTTTTCAGGCTTCTCGATTAATATTCCTTTCGAAATTACCTATAGTTATATATTAAAAATCCACCTGAGAGTCGTACCACCGTAATATCATTGACTTATGACTCGAGCATAAGGATTTGAATATTAGGGTGTTACAACCTTCATCCAATCCTTCTTACTCCTTTCCATTGTAAGCTGTATGTAGGGCATCACCGTTGTCAATGGCTACATCCCATCCTCTCAGTGAAAAAGGTCCAAATGCTCTGTCACAACACGGCTAATCATCTGTCGGTTCTCGATCATGCAGGAATAGAATCCCTTGATTCATTTGCGTTTGTCATCACGCCCAACAATCGCGAGTTTGAAACTCGTCACAGTCATTCAATCCCTGAATCCTACTTGGAATACCACAGACAAGGTTTAGACTTTCTGGACTCTCATGAATGCCGCCATCAATTCTAGCTTATACCATGAAGATTATGATTAAGGAATCCAAGAGATATGCGCCCGGTCTAAGGTAGAACAGAAGTGGTTGTCAGTCACGCGTTCATAGGTGAGAATGATGATGAGTGTCACGGATCATCACATTCATCATGGTGAAGTGCAACGAATATCTTAGAACAGGAATAAACTGAATTGAATAGAAAATAGTAATAATTGCATTAAAACTCAAGGTACAGCAGAGCTCTACACCCTTAATCTATGGTGTGTAGAAACTCCACCGTTGAAAATACATAAGTGATAGTGGTCCAGGCATGGACAAATGGCCAGCCCCCTAAATGTGATCAATAGTCTCCTAAGATGAATAATGGAATAAAACCGAGACCAAAGATGTCTAATACAATAGTAAAATGTCCTATTTATACTAGACTAGCTACTAGGGTTTACAGAAGTAAGTAATTGATGCAGAAATCTACTTCCGGGGCCCACTTGGTGTGTGCTTGGGCTGAGCTTGAGCTTTACACGTACAGAGGCTTCTTTTGGAGTTGAACGCCAGGTTGTAACGTGTTTTTGGCGTTCAACTCTGGTTCGTGACGTGTTTCTGGCGTTTGACTCCAGAATGCAGCATGGAACTGGCGTTGAGCACCAGTTTACGTCATCTAATCACGAATAAAGTATGGATTATTATATATTGCTGAAAAGCTCTGGATGTCTAATTTCCAACGCTGTTGAGAGCGCGCCATTTGGAGTTTTGTAGCTCCAGAAATTCCATTTCGAGTGCAAGGAGGTCAGAATCCAACAGCATCAGCAGTCCTTTGTCAGTCTTTTATCAGAGTTTTGCTCAGGTCTCTCAATTTAAGCTAGAAAATACCTGAAATCACAGAAAAACACACAAACTTATAGTAAAGTCCAGAAATGTGAATTTAGCATAAAAACTAATGAAAACATCCTTAAAAGTAGCTAGATCCTACTAAAAACTATCTAAAAACAATGCCAAAAAGCGTATAAATTATCCGCTCATCAATCAGCTTAAGGATTAACTTGAGCATGAGGTATTTGATTAACTTGAGAAATGAAAGTGCAGGATGATTCAATGTATATCACGGGAACGTAATGAATCACGGAATTGCTAACCCAAGTAGCCGAGAACTTGAACTTGGTGCAGGTCAAGTGAAACTCAATTCCAACAGGGTCAAGTTCAGGTCTAGGTAAGAAGCTTAAAAGCAAAGCAATTTCCAGAAATTTAGGCAACATTCCGGCAGTAAATTTGACGTTCCCGGATGACAAATAGTAGCAGAATGCAAGTATACGAATCCAAAAAAAAATTGTAACAACATGAAGAGCAAGGATTAGATGTATACAAGAAGCATCAAACTTAACTTTACAAGCAGAATTTAGCAGGCAGCAGTGGTGATCATCAAGAAAAGGAAAACAGGGCACTATAGCAGTAAACATATATGAAATATTCAAAATGTAAACAAATACGGAGCACTTATCAGGCCTAGGATCATCTAACCATAACCTAACTACCTAACCGCAATTATTTCTATCTAGCATAGCATGCAAGATTAACCAACTAACGAATCTGAAACTAACTAATCAAAATTAATAATAAAAAAATAGTAAAGAAATAGAGCAGTGGGGCAGGCTATGAAACCTGGAAGCATAGCAAAAAGGGAAATGGAAGAGGGAAAATAGACAAACGTATCACTGCTCGGGACTGGTGGTGGCCGGCAAAGTCCACGGCAGCGCTATGGCAGAGGGGTAAATGGTAGAGTGGAGCAATGAAATAGGGCACAGTGCAACAGAGTAGTGGGAGTGCATAGTGAGGAGAGAGATGAGGAGGGGAAAGGGAAGGGTTGGTGGTGGCTGTATGGTCCACTGGCGGCGACGGGGTGACCGTGGCAGTGAACAGAAAGGGTGAAATGGTGAGAGGAAGGAGATGGGGAAAGAGGGGGGCGAGAGGGAAGGAGAAATAGGGGGTAAGGAGAGGATGGTGGCGGCGGTAGCGTCCCTGGCGCAGTGGCTGGTGGTTGTAGGGAGTGCAGAGGTTGATTATGGATGGGGAAGGAGAATAGGGAGAGACATTGGGGATAAGGGTTTGCGCGACTGCGCTGAGCTCCTCGCGTCCTTGGGGTTATGATTTTTTTTAATCCATGCGTGCGCACACCGTGCGCGTCTGCGTGGGTGGATGGAAAATTGATGGGCGCGGCAGTGGCATGCGTGCTGAAGCGCGGATGAGAAAACTCTGTATTGATGCGAATGCGAACCGTGCACATTCGCATCTAGTGAATTGGGCTAGAGGCTTAAGGCTAGCCCAGAGTTGGTGCAACTCTCGGGTTACAAGCCTGGAAACTGCGTTAGCTCATCGATGCACACGCGGCATGTACGCGTCCGCGTGCATTGCAAATTATGGGTATTGACGCGCAGGCACACAGTGCGCAAACGTGTGCGGGCGGTGTGGCCAGGAGCTTAATGTCAGCTCAAGGGAGGCCCAAGTCTCTGGAAAAGTATATGGGTCTGCGTCCGCGTATGGACACGTGCGCGTACTGCATGTGCGCGCGTCCCTACCCCCTCTCTTTTTTTTTTAGAAATACTAAAATAACTCAAAATCCTCCTATCACTACCTACGACACAAAATTAACCAAATTTGTAAAAATACAAAAATCTTTGTGGCTTTTTGGGATTTTTCAAATACAAACACGGGAGACTTGCTCTACAAGCTACCTACAACCAGTTTATTGAAACAAGTATATGGGAAGAAAACTACCTACAATGGTAACTCAAATCATTTATTAATCAAGACTATAAGAGAGTGGAAAGAGTTTACCATGTGGGGTGTCTCCCACCTAGCACTTTTGGTTTAAGTCCTTAAGTTGGACCTTTGGGAAGCTCTTTGTCATGGCGGCTTATGCTTGTACTCATCCTTGAATCTCCAAGGATCTAGGTTCCTCAAATAGTTGACCAAAATTCCAACCATCTTCAACAAGTTTGGATAGAGTTCCACCCAAGATATGAGCTCCCATAGTTAGTCTCCATTCATCGATCCAGGATCCCATATTTTATTTTTACACCTGTCTTCAAGTTGATCTTCATGCTTTTTCCATCCGGGTGGTTGGCAAATAGAATTCTCTTTAGCACACCAAGTCTTCTTCCTAGACCCATGTAAAGTAGCATTCCTCCAATCATGGTTCCTATACCTTGAGAACTTGACTTCAATGAGCCTAATTCCAAACTTCCAACCACTATACAATTTTTTCTTACCCTTAGTTCTACAAAGAGCTCTAAGTTGTCCATCTATTTCAATCAAACCATATTCAAGTGAGAAAGTGAAGCTTAAGGGTAAGAGTTTTACTCACTTGAGTGTTGTGTTGGACGGTGACTTGGGGAGGGAAACCTCCCCACACTTAGACAGTGCGAGGGCGACTTCCTTATGCTCTTCTTTGGTTATCTCCACCTCTTGACAGCTTCTTTCAAATTCTTCTTGCTTGTTGACGTCTTCCAATTCCTCCTCATCATCAATCAAGTCAAACTTGGGGGGTTGTGTGAAATCTACTTCCATATCAACTTCACATTCAATGGAAGAGTCTTTAATGAGATCACCAACTTCTTTTGGTATTGAGTTGTCTTCACTAGCTTCAATTTCATAACCCATGAGAGATGATTCAATTTTTGATAGGAAGTCATTGACGATTGAGTTCATCTCTTGATCAACCTTTTCATATTCTTCAATATTTATATGCTACAGAGGTTGTTGAGATCCACATGGTGGTTCCGTATCTCTTAGATCTTCAACCACTTCTTCCTTTGCTTCAATAACCAAAGGTTTCTCCAATTGTTCTAATACAAACTTCGATCCATCCATCTTCACCGAATTTTCCAATCTTCTCTATACTTTGCTCTTCCTTTGGTTCTCCACATGTGGCTACGAAAGTACCTTGAGTGTTCAAGTATTGGTAGGCTAAAGTGTGCACTACCTTGGTTAAATTAGTTACGAACTCTAGTGTATCCAGTTGCATATCTGCTTGTCCTTGAAGTATCAAAGCTAGAGAATCATCTATTGGGGCTTGGGGTGAGTAAGAGGGTTCATCATTTTGGAGAAATGGCTCATAGTTGGAAAGTGATTCTTCTTGGTAAGGGCATGGAGATGGTGTGTATTGAAGTGGTTCTTGATAGTAATCATGACAGAATTGTGATGGTTCTAACTCATAATGGTCACAAGAATGTGGTATGGGTGATTGGTCATACATTGGATATGGGTCACATAAAGGGACTTGGTACGAATTGGCTTGAGAGCATGGTTGATGGTCATGTTGAGGGTAGAATTCATAAGCGTATGGTGGTGGTTGATTATCACGAAAAGAGTCACTATAGCCATTGAATTGACATGCACTAGGATGTGAATTATACCTATAATTATCTGGAGGTTGTTGCCAATAGGAGTGATCAATTCCTTGAGGCTCTTCCCATCTTGAAATGTTCCATCCTTGGTTCATGTTGTCATTAAAGTCCACATTTACTACAACACATTTAGGACCAAACTCATAGCCAAAGTGAGAATTCATAGTGGAAAAACAAGATAAAACTAACAAAAGCTAGAAAACAAGAAAAAGACAAGCCTATTCACAATATTCACATATATATAATAACCAACAACATAACACCATTGCTATTCCCCGGCAACGGCATAATTTTGATGATTGAATTTTTGACGGTTTAGAATTTCACTAATGAAATCTCGTTGTAAAGTAAAGTTTCCAAACCAACAATAATCCTTTCATACAAAAATTTGTTTGTCATAAGTACAAACCCCTAAAATTTATAAACCGAAGTATTTAAACCTCGGGTTGTCTCTCAAACGAATTGCAGGGTAGTGTCATTGTTATTGGTTATGAATTTGTATATTTTGGGGTTTTGAGTTGAGAAACATGAAAAGTAAATGGCAACGGAATTCAAATGATAAAACGGTCTTGGCAACGATCGGTGATCAAGGATCTCTATCCTTATTACTAACCACAACATAATAATTGCAAGGATCAATCTCACTAAGTCATCCTCTAACTAATAGTAAAGGAAAGTCAAGTGAGCTATATCAATCCAAGTCCATAAGTTCTAGCTTTCCACTAATTGAATTAGCGAGAACTAGAGTTAATGGCTATCAATCATCAATCACTTGGACATTAGCAACTCAAGAATTCCTAAGTTACCTTCCCAAGCCAAGAACATAAAATTCTACTCTAAAATCCTTCCAAGCATTCCATCAAACACTTGGAAGGCACAAAAGAAAAGCATAGTAATTCAACAACAAGAATGAATTTTAACAAGAATTGAATGCAAGGAATTAACAACAACAATCAAGAAAATCACAATTGACATGAATTACCTCAAATTGCATTAAAAAAAATAAGAGAGACAAAAATAGATCCACAACAAAGTATGAGAATTACAAGAATTAAAGCACAAAACTAGATAGAGAAAAAGTAGAGGAGCAAGAATTGATAAAGAAGAAATAAATCAAAACAAGAATTAAGCCTAGATCTAAGGAGGAATGAAACCTAATCCTAATCCTAATTCTAGAGAGAAGTGAGAGCTTCTCTCTCTAAAAACTAAACTAAAACTAGATCTAAAGTGTCAATGAATGATCCCAGATGAGTGAATGATACCTTCCCCTTCAATCCTTGGTTCCTTTTATCTTTTCCCGCCAAAAACTCAGCTCCAAATGGGGTCAAAAACCCTCCAAAATTGCCAGGCACGAGTTTTACTAAAAGAGTCACGTGCGGCTTCTGGCGCGTACGCGCACAGTGCGCGTGCGCGCCCATGGAGATTTTCTCAATCCGCGCGGAGCATACGGTGCGCACGCGCACCCATGGCATTTTCCAAATCCTTGGCTTTTCATGATTTCTCCTCTTTGCATGCTTTCCTCTTCACTCTTTTGATCCATTCCTAACCTTATTCAATCTGAAATCACTAACAAACACATCAAGGCATCTAATGGAATCAAAGAGAGATTAAAATCATCAAGTTAAAGGTCTAAAAAGCATGTTTTCACATCTAAGCACAAGTAAGGAGACAATCACAAAATCATGCTGTTTTATTGAATAAATGTGAGGAAAGGTTATCAAAATGTTCTAAATTCAACACAAGATAAACCCTAAAAATGGGAGTTCAGTATCGGGTGATGGAGTCAGATCATCTCAAGTATCATGGGAGATGCAAGGAGTTTGGGAACGAATGCACGTGGATGATTTGCATCACACTGCTTTACTTTATTTGGCGGGAGAAGCTCACCAAATAGTTCTTGAAACCACTCCCAAGCGGGTTTGCCATCATCCATCAGTTTCTCAAAATCTGTAAGGCACCCAGATACAGGTAAACCATCCATGGGCAACCCTAACTGGTATGCAACATCGATCCTGCAACATGATGGTGCATCCCCAAATGGCATATGAAAGGTGTGCATCTCAGGACGCCACCTCTCAATGAATGCGCTGACTAGTGGCTCATCCAACCAGAACCACCTCATGTTGAGTCTCGCCAGGTGGTACAAACTAGCCCTCTCTAGATAGGGTATGATCCTGTCATGCAGAAGCATGTTCTGTTGTCTCCAGACACTATAAATACACCTACGTGGCTGTAGCATATGAGAGAAATAACCAAATCAAATGAAATTCCAGTACTAACAAGTTTATCCATAGATTATAACCGGAAACCAATACTAAACTTATAATTTTAAATTAAATTTAATAAAACATAAATATAAGACTCAAATCTTTAATTTAAAAGAATCAAATACTAAACTTATAATTTTAAAATTTAAATCTTAAATTTAAAAACCTAAACTACAAAACTTATAATTTTAAAGTTTAAGAATGTAAAATACAACCATTATGTTCTATTTACAAAATTTAATCTTTAAATAAATTTTAAACTCTAAACAACTAAAACTATAATATTAGAATTTAAACTTACATATTTAAAACCTAAAATTTTAAATCTTAAATTTTTAAATATGATACTTAATCAACAACCCTACAAGCCTTACAATTTGAACCCTATATCTCAAATACAAGAGGATCATCATTCTACTTAAACATTTGATCCTACCTTAAAATTTTACATCTTAACTTTAAAATCTTAAACTAGTCAATCCTACATTATGTGTTCTAACTACATACGACACCATAATACTACATTTTATGTTATATGAAATACAATAACTAAAAGAAAATAAACTTACCTCTTCATTTATGCTGTCGGCAACGTGTGCAATGTCGTTGAGCCGGTAAAGACTGTGTTCGTCCATCATAGTTCCGGCCCAGTAAAGTCAGAATGTCTTCCTCGCCACACGTTTTTCTCTCTTTCTCTAGAACATCTCTTTCTCTCTCTAAGAATATGAAAGTGGTTCAAACTGAATAATCCGCGACTCCCCTATCGCGTATTTATAGTAAAGCATAAACTGCTGGACCCCTATCGCAGTTTATGCGTATTAGCTATTTACACAGAAATTGTGAGATCCCTACTGCAGTTTTTGGCCATTTCACATTTCAACGTAAACCGCTGGAGGGGTATAGCGGTTTACGTTCATTTAGAATCTGTGGGACCCCTCTTGCAGTTTACATAGTTTAGTGAAAAATTGCATTTCCGTATGCAATATGCAAAATTTGTATTTTGATAAATTTAAAGGCCAAATATTTTATTTTGGTGATTTGCCCTAAAAATTATCCAAACTATTAAGTCTATACTTCTAACATATATTTGAGACTTAACAACCTCTCGATCGACAATATTTTGCTAATAACTTGTGTTTTAATAAAAGCATAGATTAAGTATATTATAAAAAAATTATAAAAATTATTTTTTATTTATTTTTAATGTGTTAAATATATTAAAAATATTTAAAAAAATTTATTATTATCTTTTTTAAAATGTAACTTTAAGATATAAATTAATTAAATCCTTAAAAGAATATGGCCTAAGGATTGGATTCTAAAATAATTTCTAGTATAATTTATTTGTTTAAAAAGCTAAATTTGAGGCTGGACAACCTTTGAATAAAATTGTTTATATGGGTGTTCATGAATTAGATTTGATCCATATATTCGTAGTGTTTATCTGAATTTGATCTGAACTAAAATCATTTCTAGTATAATTTATTTGTTTAAAAAGCTAAATTTGAGGCTGGACAACCTTTGAATAAAATTGTTTATATGGGTGTTCATGAATTAGATCTAATCCGTATATTCGTAGTGTTTATCTAAATTTGATCTGAACTAAAATAATTTCTAGTATAATTTATTTGTTTAAAAAACTAAATTTGAGACTGGACACCTTTGAATAAAATTGTTTATATGGGTATTCATGAATTAGATCTGATCCGTATATTCGTAGTGTTTATCTGAATTTGATTCGAAAATTACGGATATTGATCCAATTTGCAAGACTATCGAATCAGATTATATCCACGGATATGCAAAATAAATAAATAAATAAATATTCTTTTTATGTTTTATTTTAACTAATAACTATCATATATGTTATATTATTTTATATTTATATTTTTATTATTTAAAAAAAGTATGTTTAATAATATTTTAAGAGTAAACATGTTTAAAAAGTGAAAAAAATAATTTTATTAATATTTTTTATAAAAATAAGCTTTTAAAAGTATTTTTATGTTTTACGATATATCTGAAATTCGATCTTGATCTAATCCGTAAATGTGCAAATCAGATCGGATCAGATCCAAGCTTAAAAATTGCAGATATTGAATTCGATCCAATTATTTTAGTGTGAATCGAATAAAAATTTTGGCCATATCTAATCTGGTCAATTTATCATGAAATTGCTAAAATTTTGACAGAAAAATGTTGCAAAGATATGTAATTTATGACAATCTTGAAGTGGATTTAACTGGAGAATTTAATTTAATTTCAAAAATAAATAAATTTCTGAATAGCATTGATTCACCTAATGTCATTTTGCCAAATATGGCAGGTATATAACAAAACGTGGATTTGATTGAATCACAATTAATTAATAAATTCCTTGACGGAATTGATTTCACATCAATTGTATCCATAAACTGAAACCTTTTAACTGAAATTTATTTAAGCCAAGATATAATACCATTTACTCAGAAAAGAGTTATCGCCCCAAAAAAAGTCCATATTAATCTTAAATTTTGTATCAGTTTTTTTAGACACACTATAGTCAAACTAATATAATTTAATTCATGAGTCAATCAAGCCGAAAACATTTACTCTCTTAGATCCACATTTTGAAAACAACCTTAGCTTATTAGTTACACCTTGCTATTGCTGAATTCTCCATTCTCCATTCTCCATTCTTCATACTTCATTCTCCTTAGTCCTAATTATGTTACGTGCAAGTTCTGTATTATAGTTCTTTGGCCTTGCAGGCCTAATTATATATAGTATAGTGATACATATTATACATCATAACATGGTCATTAAATACGCTTGAAATATCAATAATAAGAAAAAATCTTTTTTCCTAAATATATGAGTCCGTAAATATGGAAGGCGCTATCTAGCATTAATGCGTTCTCGTCTTAATCTTTCACGTTTAATTCAAATTCCAATAAATACTTCCAAATTCCATGAACCTTTTTAATTTTTATGTAATAAAATATTATTTTAAATTGTATATGCACATTTTCTATACATCCAACAAGATTTAATTCGATTATTTTTCTACAAAAGTACTATTCTAACATCTGATTTGGACACAGTTACAATTAATATCTGACATATATTGTTTCAGAAAAAAAATATCTGACATATATATACACACTCAAATAAGTACTAAAAAATTTCGCGTCAAATATTTTTGTCCATAAAAAATTTTATTACGTTAAGAATTTTAAATTTTATAAAACTAAGATATATAAATTCTTTTGTCATTCTTTTTAAAACGTATTTATCTAAATAAAAATAATTTATTTAATTAAAATAAAGACTCATACATTTTACTTTTATAAAGTTTAAAATTTATATTCTATATAAATTTTTTTTAAAAATTTATTTAAATATATATTCAAAAATAAAAAATATTATTGAAATAATATTATTGCTTTTTCCTTGTTAACTATCATCTGTAGTTATCCAAATTAATTATTAAAAAATTATAATTTTATTATTGCTAAAGTTTAAACTCAATACTATATTTTAATTATTACTAATTTCACTAACGGTATTATTAATACATATATATTCAATAAATAAATAAGATAATAAATAATTACGTTTTAGTATCTAATACACTACAGAACACTGGTATATAAAATGTGAATGAATTCCCTCTCCGACAGTATATATGTACACACATTACCCATCTCTTCTCTTCCCCCATTAACTGCCGGAAAAGGCTCCCCCTTATAAACCCAAGTTGTTACCACTCTACCAAAACAAAAGCTCAAATCAAAACTGCGCCAATAAATTGAGAGATTGAGTGAGTGAGTGAGTGTGTGTCAAAGCAACCATGTGGAAGTTGTTAGCATCTGCTGATAATCCCTCAAGCAACAAACCGCACAACATGTCAAAACCTCTGATCCTTAAACCCCAACAAAAACAGACGTTGCTGTCGCTTTCAATCATCAACGAGGCGAAATGCATAGCAGACATTTCACTCCCAATGATCCTAACTTCCCTCTTGCTCTACTCCCTCTCCATCATCTCCACGCTCTTCCTGGCCCGCCTGGGCCCGCTCCCCCTCGCCGCGGGCTCCCTTGCCATGGCCTTCGCCAACATCACCGCCTACTCCCTCCTCTCGGGCCTCGCCATGGGCATGGAGCCCATCTGCGCTCAGGCCTTCGGCGCCAAGAAATACAAACTGCTCGCCCTCACCATGCACAGAACTGTTCTCCTCCTTCTCGTAACTTCCATTCTCATTTCCTTCTTGTGGCTAAACATGCGCACCATTTTAATCTTTTTCGGTCAAGAACAAGACATCGCAAACGAGGCTCAAGTCTTCATCTATTATTCTCTCCCTGATCTCGTAGCGCAGTCTCTCCTTCACCCTCTCAGAATCTACCTTCGCACTCAATCCATTACTCTCCCTCTCACGTGCTGCTCCGCATTCTCCATCCTCCTGCACGTGCCAATCAACTATCTTTTCCTCCAAGTTCTTCATCTCGGAATCAGAGGCATCGCCTTGGCCTCTGTCTGGACCAACTTCAACCTCGTCATTTCTCTGATTATTTACACCGTCGTCTCAGGGTACCACAGGACAACATGGACACGTGTCACGCTCTCCAAGTGCTTCAGCGGATGGAAGAAGCTCCTGAGTCTGTCGATTCCGAGCTGCGTTTCAGTCTGCCTCGAATGGTGGTGGTACGAAATCATGATCTTGCTCTGCGGATTGCTTATGGATCCGCACGCGAGCGTTGCGTCCATGGGGGTTCTGATTCAAACTACTGCGTTGATATACATTTTCCCGTCTTCGCTGAGCTTCGGCGTCTCGACGAGAGTCGGAAACGAGTTAGGAGCAGAGAATCCGAATAAGGCGAAAATGGCCGCAATGGTGGGACTATGCTTCAGTTTCGTCCTCGGATTCTCTGCTCTGATATTTGCGTCTTCGGTGAGGAACGTTTGGGCTTCGATGTTCACGGAAGACGAAAAGATCATAGCGTTGACGTCAATGGTGTTACCGATAATTGGGTTGTGTGAGATTGGGAACTGTCCGCAAACAACGGTTTGCGGGGTTTTGAGGGGAACAGCGAGGCCAAAGTTGGGAGCGAACATAAACTTGGCTTGTTTCTATGTTGTGGGAATGCCGGTGGCGGTTTGGTTGGGTTTCTTTCATGGGTTTGATTTCAAGGGGTTGTGGTTGGGTATGTTGGCAGCGCAGGGTTCTTGTATGGTCACCATGTTGTTTGTTTTGGTCAGGACCAATTGGGATGGTCAAGCACAAAGGGCCAAGGACTTGATGACGTCATCCGAAGAATTAGATTTAGGAGATGATGGTGATGACGATGACGATGAGGACCAATATGTTGAGAAATGGTGTTTGGGAATATGTTATGACACAAAAGAACTTGTTTGATGTCGTTGTTTCAGCCAATTAAGGAGTTGGGAAGGCAGGAGGGTGGTTGATTTAATAATATTTTGATTTAAAAGATGGATTTTGATTCTTTCTAGAGAGATTGACTAATTTCCGATTGTAAATCAAAGAACAAGAAGGGGAATTAGATGGAGAGGAGTGGAGACGGAGTACAATGCAAGTGCGTTTCTTCCTTTTTCACTACTTTGCTATATTTAGTTAAAGTATTTAATATAATTTTTGTACCTAGATTTTCTCAATATTTTTATATTAGTTGATGATGGTGTGATTCTCTTATGATTTCCATGTTAGATTATAATGATACGTTGATGATAACATATCAAATGGAAGTTTATAAGCTTGCAATATTATTATCCTATCTTCAACGGAATAAAGTGCATTACAATATTTTGGGTCTACGGTTACGATTTTTTTTTTTACGGTTTTTTAGGGTGACAAAAAAAAATTATAATCACGGTTTTTTTAGAAAAAGTGACCATAGAGTACCTATGGTCACAGTTTTTTAAAAAAAGGTGGATTAAAGGGGGTCTATAGTCACGGTTTTGAGGAGTGACCTAAAGGGGTCTATGGTCACGGTTTTTTACAGTGACCAAAAAGGATCTATGGTCACGATTTTTCAAAAAAATGTGACCTAAAAAGGTCTGTGTCACAGTTTTAGGGGATGACTTAAAGGGGTCTATAGTCACGGTTTTGGGGGTAGCCCAAAAGGGTCACTACAAGAAAAATACATATTCAGCGACACTTTTTTTAAGCTACATTTGAAAAGCGTAGCCTATTCTATGAATAGCCTACGCTTTTCTCCGTGTTGCCTTTCTATAAGAGAAAAGGATACACACTTGCAGCATCATTTAAAAAGTGTAGCCTTAGGTATTATAGAAATCACTTATAAAGCGTAGCCGTAGGTTGATATCTATAGGTTCACTTTTCGTATCAAAGAGGACGCTTTTAGAGGATAACCTATTTGTTAAATTTTGGGTGCATTTTAAAAGTGATGCTTAATATATCTAGAACAAAAAACTTGACACTTAGTGAATTTTTTTCCTCTTTTTTATGAAAGCAAACTCACACTTAGTAAAATTTTTGTCCATTCCCTCCAAATCTCACTCACCTCCAAAGCCCCTTCATCCCCTTTCAGAAACCCTTGAAAGCTCACTCACTACACCGTCGCGAAGTAGAAACCCTGCCTCCAAAGCTCACCATCGTCGCCCCCTACTCACTCTCTTCACTCTCGCCATTGACCCTTTCACTCTCGCTCTCGTCATTGACCCTCTCACTCTCGCTCTCGTCATTGACCCTCTCACTACAAGAAGAAACCCTCTCACTCTCGCCATTGACCGTCGTCGCCCCGCACTCACCACTCTCCACATTGCTGCACTACTGACCGTCGCTCCTCTAATTGCCATCTTGCACTGATCGTCGCTGCACCACCCTCACCATCGTCATCACCCCCAAATCAGAGAAAAGCGTTTGCCATCACCACTCACCACTCACGGCGTCACCACTCACTACTCCAGGAAGACTCTGCACTCACTCATCTTCCCCACTCATCTTCATCGTCGCTTCTCTTTGCTTCGCGGTCACATCACGAAGACTCTGTGCTCAACTGAAAGCTTTCTTCATTCGCGAGGTTAGGGTTCTGATTTTAGGTTTCAATTTGGGGGTTTGGTACAATAATTTGTGACATCGTGAATTTATGAACATGCATGCTATTGTTGCAGCGCAGGAGAACTCGTGAATTTAGGGGTTTTATTCCATTAACACAGGTGAGTTTGGCCATGATTAGTTGCTGCGCAGGAATACCAAGATTAGTTGATTATTATGTTTCTTGCTTATTATTTGTTTTCTTTTTCTTTCAATTCTACTAATTAATAGTTTCAAGTATTGTGTAGTTTCAATTCTTATTATTAGGTCTCAAGCTAAATTTGTTGGATTCTTGATGAACTCAAATAAAATAAAATATGGCTGTGAAAGTCTGATCCCTTAAATAATGTGTGAATCACCTGGTACTTAAAAAAATACCCAACACGTTGATGCATGAGCCAGATATGCCATTTTTGAAACCGGTTTCTGCTCTGTAATCACAAACACAACAACTATGGTCTTGTTTATTTCTTGTATTTCAATTAGAATGTTGAAATTTGAGAGTAACCAAGTTGATGCATGAGTGATAAACCCATATTTTGTGATATATTTTGTGCTTAGTTTGAGTGATTTATTCAATCCTTCACCCACTTATTCATATTAACTGCATGGTTTTACTTTCCCTTCCTTATTATGTGATGTATGTGAAAAACATGTTTCCTATGCTTTAAAATTGATTATTTTAATTACCTTTATTTCCATTCGATGCCATGATTAGTGTGTTGAGTAGTTTCAGATCTTCTAAGGCAGGAATGACTTAAAGGATGGAAAAGAAAACATACAAAAATGGAAGGAAAGCATAAAACGGAGTTTTGGAAAAACTGGCATCCACGCGATCGCATGGACGACGCGGCCGCATGCCAAGCGCGAAGAAGCAGCGACGCGGCCGCATGACTGATGCAACCGCGCACCTAAAGAAGAACACCTATGACGCGGCCGCATGACTGACGCGACCGCGCGACAAGGAAAACTCCAATTGACGCTACTGGATGACCCACGCGGACGCGTGACAGAGGCCACGCACCAGAAATTGCAGAAAACACTCATAGCGGATTCTGAAGCCATTTTTTGCCCAAATCCAAGTCCAGAAGGCATAGACCAGGGGTTACGAAGTGAGGGAATGCATTCCATTGAAGGTCTCCAATTTTTAGTCACCTTCCATGATTTAGTTTTGAGAGAGAGAGGCTCTCTCCTCTCTCTTAGGATTTAGGATTAGGATTTTTAGAAATTAGGAATTTATCTCATCTTCTTATCAGGTTCAATATTCCTTTTTCATTACTTGCTTTTCAAATCAGTTTATGAATTATTCTATGTTACAGATTACTCTTTTGAATTAATGTTATTTGAGGTATTTCAGTTTAATATTGCTTTCTTTATTATTGTCATTGATTATTCCCAATCTGAAGACATTCTTATTCCAGTAGATTTAATTTCCTTCCTTTTGGTCTTGGTTAAGAAATCAGTAACTCAGGAGTTATCTTAGCTCAACATAATTGATAACTGTTATCTTTGCTAATTGAACTGAACTTCAATAATCCCAACCTTTTCTTAGGAAATAAATAGGATTCGAAGGTAAAACTAATTAGTCCCTTAACTTTCCTTTGCTTTAGCAAAGGTTAACTAAGTGAAATTAAGATTCAACTTTCATTATTATTGATAAGAATAACTAAGTCTGGACTTCCAATTTCTCACACCTTGCCAAAAGATTTGCTTTATAGTATTTATTTATTTTAATTGCCATTTAAATTATTTGCCATATTCATTCCTCATTCTCAACCCCCAATTTACAATTTTCATAACCAATAATAAGAACATACTTCCCTGCAGTTTCTTGAAAAGACGACCTGAGGTTTAAATACTCGGTTATCAATTTTAAAGGGATTTGTTACTTGTGACAACCAAAACGTTTGCACGAAGGGATTTCTGTTGGTTTAGAATCTATATCTACAACGCAACTATTCTTATAAAATTTTTTACTAGCAAAAATCCTAATGTCAATGAGCCAGATACATCATTTTTTAGCTGAAATCATATTTAGTTTGGGTGACATTTTAAGATGTTTATTTATTTTTCAGGTGACATTTGTATTGAACTGTATTTAGTTAATTAGATTCGAGTAATTTGTTTGGTGTTTTGTTCACGGTATTGAACTGTATTTTTTTAAACACTTGAATAGTTTTGATTCCATCCAATACCCAATTCTGCATGCAAAATTATTGTCTTACTGTTAAAAGTTCCAATCTTTATGGATTAATTGAAATGAGTTTTGGTGCTGTTGCTATGTTAATTTTCATTTTTGCTTGATCCTAGCTCATTGTTAGTTTGGGAAATTGGTTCTAGGTTTGGAAATTCAAGCTTTGTTACTTTGAGTTTAGGTTATAATTCTGTGAAACTAAATTTTGTTATCTAGAATGTGTTCAGATGTGGCTAAAACTGATGCTTGAACTGTAATTTGATTATTATGGTTTGTCTCCTCCAAAGTAGAACCAAATAATGTAACCTTTGGTCAATTTACTTTATTTTTTAATCTTATGTATCTGCAGCATCTAATTTGAACCAATAGATGGTACAACAAGTATCTAATTAACCAAATGCTCTTATTTATTGAAATGTGTCTAGTCTGTATTGGATGTACATTAGTAATCTGAGTTAAAATTTGGGGGTGCAATCCCCATCTATCAAGATATCATCACCCTTTTCTTGCACCTGCTTTCAATATTGAACAATTAATTAATTTAGTGATTCAATCACGCCACCTTTAATTAGATGCAGCAGAGCAGAGATCTCAGATGCTCAAATTGTACATCGATACATCTCTATTGTTTATTGAACAATAGTCCTGTATCTGTATGCTTTTTGTTTATTTATTCTAACTTCATATATTAATATAATTGATTTTCTTTAATTGTAATAGATGTGATCACTTTTACACGCTAAGGGTTTTAAATGGAATGATATTGTTTGGGATTTTTTCTTTCCTTCCAATATACAGGCAACTTGTTAATATTAAAAAAAAAGAGGAGGTGGACATATTAGGTACTACATCCTGCTTTTGCTCACGTTAAATATACCCTGCTCTTTTTCACTCTAGGTCTACAGGTTCTATATGTGATTATGAATGTTACTATTTCAGTACTATTTACTTTCATTTGATATTATGAGTGCAGAGTTCCTTTTGCTTTATGGTAGTTGATTCCATGCTTTAAATGTTTGCAACAGCTTGGAAATCAAATTACCTTATTTGGTAAAGAAAAAACTCAAAGAATGGCAAGAAATACGAAGGGTAGCTCAATTTTCCTGGAACATAATTGTTGAAGACTGCAATCAACCATTTTCTGCATCAGGCTTAAAATTGACTCCTTTACCAGTTAATCATCACAACCTTTGTCATTAGTGGTCAGAATGCAATAACCCCTTTTTTATTACAAGGACTCTAGCACTTCATTTCTGGATGTAGGTAATGCATGGAGAAGATTACATCTGTTTGGGCTTTCTCTTTGGTGACAAAAGTAAGGTAGCTTATTTATCTGATGTCTCACGGATTCCAGCTACCATAGATTATGGTGCGCTCCAAATTACTTTATTCTTGCTTTGATACATGAATTCGTTGCTTCACCAGTGTTTTCTATTTTCACTATAACTGTGCTAGCTAGGATTTCATTTATCTATGTTTTAATCAATTAGTTTTACACGTGTTTTTAAACTTTGCTGTTGTATACCTATGAAGAATCTATGCTGAAGTTGCATTTTTACATCTAATTGAGTTAATATTCATTTTACAGTCATTTCAAAAAGTGGGGTTGGATAGTTGGATCTTCTGATATTGGATTCATTGTATAAGGTCAGTAGTGATGAAGGAACACAAAGTGATGAATCTGTGTAAACTGTATCTATTCTCCAATCAATAGTTTTTCTTTTTTTTTCCTAATGCAGAGTTCCTTTTTTTTCAATCATAATTTTCACAAAGGAACTTCTTGGGCCTCACATTATTTTGGCATACCTTATGTTCATATTTCAATATAGACAAAATATTGTAGAGTTCCAATTTATTTTATTAGATATTCCTACTCTTGCCATTTCTGAAACATGTTAATTCCATATTTATTTTTCTTTCTTTACATTATCAGTGATAGCCGTTCTTCTTGATATTCCTCTTTGCATTATGACAGACTGGATCAAATAAGTTTCACCTTTGTCTTCCACAGGTTAGTTTTTGCATTTTACAAATGATGTGTTCTCATTATTTATAATTATATAGGTTAGACTTTATATCTTCCTGAGGCAGAATTCACATCATTTGTGATTTTACAGACGCTTGAAACTGTGAAGATGTTATGTCCAAAACAAGCCCTACTGATTGGGATGAATCACGAGTTTGATCACCATCAGGACAATGAATTATTAATGGAGTGGTCTAGAAGGTACATTGCTTGTCCATCTTGACATAGTAAAAGCTTAGTTGTTAAAAATAAATCAGGCGAAGCACCCATGGTAACAAGATCGTGAGCAAAAGCAGGATGTCCTTATCTATTCCTTGTTTCATAGTTTTTTACTTGCATTAACATTAATTGTTATGGCTGAAAATGTTTGTTGGCTTTATTAACACCGAAGTTGTATTGCTATGACTGAAATTTGTTTGTGTAATTCTAGTTGTTGTTTCTCTGATTTTGTGCACTTGGTACATATGAATTTGTCCTTATATCTAATTTAAGTGTGAAAGTCTGGTTAATTAGTCTAGTTAATTCAATCGGGAAGAAATTTTTTTGTTGTACCAGAGGAGTCCCTTGTGTAACAGTAGTGATAAAGAATAAAAAAGATGTTATAATTAATTTAGTCATGCATTGGCCATTCAGTCGCTCTCTTTTTGTTTTCTTGCAATCATAAGTTTATGGTGGATGACATAAAGGCTTATAATATTGTACAAATACTTATTATTATTATGTATGATATTATTCCAGAATTAAGATATGCCTTACTAAGTTCATGTATTTTCCTTATATCAAGAGCTGCAAAATATTAACATAATGAAAACAAAAACCTCTAATTTTAGCAAGTTATTTTTTTTAGTATATGCTTTCTTGGTTTATTATGTCTATGTGTTCCATTTAATTTTTATAATTATGAATGTGATTATGAATATTTTTTAACTATTTTTTTATATAATCAAGCAGGGCAACAATGAAGATTAAGCTGACTATTATTGTGGTTTATTGGCTAAGATAGAGTGCTATTTAGAATCTTTACATGTATAGTTGACTAATGACTTTTATTAGAAGATACTTTTATTGGCTACGTGATGTTATGGTTTTGATATGACTATGCTTACTTTAGTGTGAGATGTATGAATTTTTACAGTTAATTTCATTTAGTACTTTTGGATCAATATTATAAATATATTTTGGTTAGAGATAATTTTTATTATTTAAAAAAATTATTTAGTATAATTATGTATTTATTTTTATTTTGTAATATTCAACTCATTTAAATAAAAATGCAGAATTATTATACATGTAATTATATTAACTATTATGTTGTATTAATAATTATTAGATAATTATACTAAACCTTAAACCCTAAACCCTAAACCCTAAAAAAAACGAGACCTAAGGCTACACTTATATACAGTAACTACAGTATACAAAAACAAAATGAGACCTAAGGCTACACTTATATACAATAGCTATAGTATATAAAAAAAGAGAGGGACATAAGGCTACGCTTATAAAAAGTAGCTATGGTATACAATGTGGCTACGCTTTACAGGTGATGCAGTAGCGTTGAAAAGTGTAGCCTATTCTGGAAAAATAAAAGCTGAAAACCGTAGCCTTTGGTCCTGGACAGCATCACTTGAAAAGCGCACCCTATTCCCAAACACCAAAAGCGTAACCCTTGATATAGAAAAGCGTAGCCTTTGAGATTAGGCAACGGCCGAATAGAAATCACCCCAAAAAGCGTAGCCATAGCCTAAGGCATCATTTTTTTCACTTTTGGCTACACTTTTCAAGTGTACTTGAATGGGTGTTTTTCTTGTAGTGGGTGTATGGTCACGTTTTTGGGGCTGATCTAAAAGGGTCTATGGTCACAGTTTTGGGGTGATCTAAAAGGGTCTATGGTCACGGTTTTTTACAGTGACCAAAAAGGGGCAATGGTCACGGATTTTCAAAAAAGGATGACCAAAAAGGGTTTATGGTCACGGTTTTGGGAGATGACCTAAAGGGGTCTATGGTCACGGTTTTGGGGTGGCTTAAAAGGGTTTATGGTCACGGTTTTGAGAGTGACCTAAAGGTGTCTATGGTCACAGTTTTTTACAGTGACCAAAAAGGGTCTATGGTCACGGTTTTTCGGAAGGGTGACCTAAAAGAGTCTATGGCCACGGTTTTGGAGGGTGACCTAAAGGGGTCTATGGTCACGGTTTTGGGGGTGACCTAAAAGGATCTATGGTCACTGTTTTAGGGGGTGACCTAAAGGGGTCTATGGTCACAGTTTTTTACAGTGACCAAAAAGAGTCTATGGTCATGGTTTTGGGTGGTGACCTAAAGGAGTCTATGGTCACGGTTTTAAGGGTGACTTAAAATAGTCTATAGTCACGGTTTTTTACCGTGACCAAACGACATCTATGGTCACGGTTTTAAGAGGTAACTTAAAAGAGTCTATGGTCACGGTTTTACAAAAGGGTGACCTAAAAGGTTTATGGTAACAATTTTAGAGAGTGACCTAAAAGTATCTATGATCACGATTTTAAATTAAATAATTAAAAATTTTAATTAATTTTATAAATAAAAAATCATTTAATTACCTCAGCTTTTAAATTAAAATATAAAAAATTAATTAACAAATTAATTAAATACAATGATATTTTTAAAATAATTTTGTTGAGATAGAATTTAATTTTTCATAACTACTCTATTCCTTAATGTTTATTAAAATTACACAAATCTTTATTCCCAAATTAAAACCCACAAACCCTAATCCTAACTCCCCTTACTGCCCTTCAGCCGCCACTCCCTCTCCCTCACCCCTCACTCACGCATACGTACACTTCCTCTTCACACAACACACACGGGTGGTGCACGAAATTGTGATCAATACTTTACACAACTCAAATAATCCCCGGTGATGAATCCAAAAACTTGGTGTTCAATACCATGGCATAAACACAACTTCGTACAACTAACCAGCAAGTGTACTGGGTCGTCCAAGTAATAAACCTTACGCGAGTAAGGGTCAATCCCACAGAGATTGTTGGTATGAAGCAAGCTATGGTCACCTTGTAAATCTTAGTCAGGCAAACTCAAATGGTTATGAATGATGAATAAAACATAGAGATAAAGATAGAGATACTTATGTAATTCATTGGTAGGAATTTCAGATAAGCGTATGAAGATGCTTGGTCCCTTCCGTCTCTCTGCTTTCCTACTGTCTTCATCCAATCCTTCTTACTTCTTTCCATGGCAAGCTGTATGTAGGGTTTTACCGTTGTCAGTGGCTACCTCCCATCCTCTCAGTGAAAATGTTCAACGCACCCTGTCACGGCACGGCTAATCATCTGTCGGTTCTCAATCAGGTTGGAATAGAATTCAGTGATTCTTTTGCGTCTGTCACTAACGCCCAGCCTTCAGGAGTTTGAAGCTCGTCACAGTCATTCAATCATTGAATCCTACTCAGAATACCACAGACAAGGTTTAGACCTTCCGGATTCTCTTGAATGCAGTCATCAATTCTAGCTTATACCACGAAGATTCCGGTTAAAGAATCTAAGAGATACCCACTCAATCTAAGGTAGAACGGAGGTGATTGACAGTCACACGTTCATAGGTGAGAATGATGATGAGTGTCACGGATCATCACATTCATCAAGTTGAAGAACAAGTGATATCTTAGAACAAGAACAAGCGGAATTGAATAGACGAACAATAGTAATTGCATTAATACTCGAGGTACAGCAGAGCTCCACACCTTAATCTATGGTGTGTAGAAACTCCACCGTTGAAAATACATAAGAACAAGGTCTAGGCATGGCCGTGAGGCTAGCCTCCCAATGATCAAAAGATTCAAAGATCTTCCGATGATGATCAAAGGATCTAAAATCATCCCAAGATGAAAATACAATAGCAAAAAGGTCCTATATATAGAGAACTAGTAGTCTAGGGTTTACAAATGACATAAAAACCCACTTCCGGACCCACTTGGTGTGTGCTTGGGCTGAGCATTGAAGCATTTTTCGTGTAGAGACTCTTCTTGGAGTTAAACGCCAGCTTTTATGCCAGTTTGGGCGTTTAACTCCCATTCTTGTGCCAGTTCCGGCGTTTAACGCTGAGAATTCTGATGGTGACTTTGAACGCCGGTTTGGGCCATCAAATCTTGGGCAAAGTATGAACTATCATATATTGCTGGAAATCCCAGGATGTCTACTTTCCAACGCCGTTGAGAGCGCGCCAATTGGGCTTCTGTAGCTCCAGAAAATCCACTTCGAGTGCAGGGAGGTCAGAATCCAACAGCAACTGCAGTCCTTTTTAGTCTCTGAATCAGATTTTTGCTCAAGGCCCTCAATTTCACCCAGAAAATACCTGAAATCACAGAAAAACACACAAACTCATAGTAAAGTCCAGAAAAGTGAATTTTAACTAAAAACTAATAAAAAAATATACTAAAAACTAACTAGATCATATTAAAAATATACTAAAAACAATGCCAAAAAGCGTATAAATTATCCGCTCATCACAACACCAAACTTAAATTGTTGCTTGTCCTCAAGCAACTGAAAATCAAATAAGATAAAAAGAAGAGAATATGCAATGAATTCCAAAAACATCTATGAAGATCAGTATTAATTAGATGAGCGGGGCTTTTAGCTTTTTGCCTCTGAACAGTTTTGGCATCTCACTCTATCCTTTGAAATTCAGAATGCTTGGCTTCTTTAGGAACTCAGAATCCAGATAGTGTCATTGATTCTCCTAGTTAAGTATGATGATTCTTGAACACAACTACTTATTGAGTCTTGGCCGTGGCCCAAAGCACTCTGTCTTCCAGTATTACCACCGGATACATACATGCCACAGACACATAATTGGGTAAACCTTTTCAGATTGTGACTCAGCTTTGCTAGAGTCCCCAATTAGAGGTGTCCAGGGTTCTTAAGCACACTCTTTTTGCCTTGGATCTCTCTTTTATTTCTTTCTTTTTTTTTTTCGAATTTTTTTTGTATTCACTGCTTTTTCTTGCTTCAAGAATCATTTTTATGATTTTTCAGATCCTCAGTAACATGTCTCCTTTTTCATCATTCTTTCAAGAGCCAACATTCATGAACAACAAATTCGAAAGACATATGCACTGTTTAAGTATACATTCAGAAAACAAAAATATTGCCACCACATCAAAATAATTAATCTGTTATAAAATTCAAAATTCATGCAATTCTTTTCTTTTTTTCAATTAAGAACATTTTTCATTCAAGAAAGGTGATGGATTCATAGGACATTCATAACTTTAAGGCATAGACACTAAGACACTAATGATCACAAGACACAAACATAGATAAACATAAGCATGATTTTTCGAAAAACAGAAAATAAAGAACAAGGAAATTAAAGAACGGGTCCACCTTAGTGATGGCGGCTTGTTCTTCCTCTTGAAGATCCTATGGAGTGTTTGAGCTCCTCAATGTCTCTTCCTTGTCTTTGTTGCTCCTCTCTCATGATTCTTTGATCTTCTCTAATTTCATGGAGGGGATGGAGTGTTCTTGGTGCTCCACCCTTAGTTGTCCCATGCTGGAACTCAATTCTCCTAGGGAGGTGTTTAGTTGCTCCCAATAGTTTTGTGGAGGAAAGTGCATCCCTTGAGGTATCTCAGGGATTTGATGATGAGAGGGGTCTCTTGTTTGCTCCATCCTCTTCTTAGTAATGGGCTTGTCCTCATCAATGGGGATGTCTCCCTCTATGTCAACTCCAACTGAATAACAGAGGTGACAAATGAGATGAGGAAAGGCTAACCTTGCCAAGGTAGAGGACTTGTCTGCCACCTTATAAAGTTCTTGGGATATAACCTCATGAACTTCTATTTCTTCTCCAATCATGATGCTATGAATCATGATAGCCCGGTCTATAGTAACTTTGGACCGGTTGCTAGTGGGAATGATTGAGCGTTGGATAAACTCCAACCATCCCCTAGCCACGGGTTTGAGGTCATGCCTTCTCAATTGAACCGGCTTTCCTCTTGAATCTCTCTTCCATTGGGCGCCCTCTTCACAGATGTCTATGAGGACTTGGTCCAACCTTTGATCAAAGTTGACCCTTCTAGTGTAAGGATGTTCATCTCCTTGCATCATGGGCAAGTTGAATGCCAACCTTACATTTTCCAGACTAAAATCCAAGTATTTCCCCCGAACCATAGTAAGCCAATTCTTTGGATCCGGGTTCACACTTTGATCATGGTACTTGGTGATCCATGCATTGGCATAGAACTCTTGAACCATTAAGATTCTGACTTGTTGAATGGGGTTGGTAAGAACTTCCCAACCTCTTCTTCGGATCTCATGTCGGATCTCCGGATATTCACTCTTTTTGAGTTTAAAAGGGACCTCGGGGATCACTTTCTTCAAGGCCACAACTTCATAGAAGTGGTCTTGATGCACCCTTGAGATGAATCTTTCCATCTTCCATGACTCGGAGGTGGAAGCTTTTGCCTTCCCTTTCCTCTTTCTAGAGGTTTCTCTGGCCTTGGATGCCATAAATGGTTATGGAAAAACAAAAAGCAATGCTTTTACCACACCAAACTTAAAAGGTTTGCTCGTCCTCGAGCAAAAGAGAAAAGAAGAGAGTAGAAGAAGAAGAATTGAAGGAGATGGAGATGGCTTTGTGGTTCAGCCAAAGGGGGAGAAGGAGTGTTTAGGGTGTGTGAAAATGAAGGAGTGAAGAGGGGTATATATAGGGGTAAAGAGAGGGGTAGGGTTCAGCTATGGGAGGGTGGGTTTGGGTGGGAAAGTGGTTTGAATTTGAATGGTGAGGTAGGTGGGGTTTTATGAAGGATGGATGTGAGTGGTGAAGAGAAATATGGGATTTGATAGGTGAAGGGTTTTTGGGGAAGAGGTGTTGAGGTGATTGGTGAATGGGTGAAGAAGAAGAGAGAGAGTGGTGGGGTAGGTGGGGATCCTGTGGGGTCCACAGATCCTGAGGTGTCAAGGAAAAGTCATCCCTGCACCAAGTGGCGAGCAAAATTGCTCTTCATGCCAATTCTGGCGTTAAACGCCGGGCTGGTGCCCATTTCTAGCGTTTAACGCCAAGTTCTTGCCCTTTTCTGGCATTTAACGCCAGTCTGGTGCCCCTTTCTGGCGTTAAACGCCCAGAATGGTGCCAGACTGGGCGTTAAACGCCCATCTGCTAGCCTTACTGGCGTTTAAACGCCAGCAAGATCTTCCTCCAGGGGGTGCTGTTTTTCTTTCTGTTTTCATTCTATTTTTGCTTTTTCAATTGATTTTGTGACTTCTCATGATCATCAACCTACAGAAAACATAAAATAACAAAGGAAAATAGATAAAATATAACATTGGGTTGCCTCCCAACAAGCGCTTCTTTAATGTCAGTAGCCTGACAAAGGGCTCTCATGGAGCCTCACAGATGCTCAGAGCCATGTTGGAACCTCCCAACACCAAACTTAGAGTTTGAATGTGGGGGTTCAACACCAAACTTAGAATTTGGTTGTGGCCTCCCAACACCAAACTTAGAGTTTGACTGTGGGGGCTCTGTTTGACTCTGTTTTGAGAGAAGCTCTTCATGCTTCCTCTCCATGGTGACAGAGGGATATCCTTGAGCCTTAAACACAAAGGATTCTTCATTCACTTGAATGATCAATTCTCCTCTATCAACATCAATCACAGCCTTTGCTGTGGCTAGGAAGGGTCTGCCAAGGATGATGGATTCATCCATGCACTTCCCAGTCTCTAGGACTATGAAATCAGCAGGGATGTAATGGTCTTCAACTTTTACCAGAACATCCTCTACAAGTCCATAAGCTTGTTCTCTTGAATTGTCTGCCATCTCTAGTGAGATTTTTGTAGCTTGCACCTCAAAGATTCCTAGCTTCTCCATTATAGAGAGAGGCATGAGGTTTACACTTGACCCTAGGTCACACAAGGCCTTCTTGAAGGTCATGGTGCCTATAGCACAAGGTATTGAAAACTTCCCAGGATCCTGTCTCGTTTGAGGTAATTTCTGCCTAGACAAGTCATCCAGTTCTTTGGTGAGCAAAGGGGGTTCATCCTCCCAAGTCTCATTACCAAATAACTTGTCATTGAGCTTCATGATTGCTCCAAGGTATTTAGCAACTTGCTCTTCAGTGACATACTCATCCTCTTCAGAGGAAGAATACTCATCAGAGCTCATGAATGGCAAAAGTAAATCTAATGGAATCTCTATGGTCTCAGTGAGAGCCTCAGATTCCCATGGTTCCTCATTGGGGAACTCATTGGAGGCCAGTGGACGTCCATTGAGGTCTTCCTCAGTGGCGTTCACTGCCTCTCCCTCCGCTCCAAATTCGGCCATGTTGATGGCCTTGAACTCTCCTTTTGGATTTTCTTCTGTATTGCTTGGAAGAGTACTAAGAGGGAGTTCAGTAATTTTCTTACTCAGCTGACCCACTTGTGCCTCCAAATTTCTAATGGAGGACCTTGTTTCAGTCATGAAACTTTGAGTGGTTTTGATTAGATCAGAGACCATGGTTGCTAAGTCAGAGGTGTTCTGCTTGGAATTCTCTGTCTGTTGCTGAGAAGATGATGGAAAAGGTTTGCCATTGCTAAACCTGTTTCTTCCACCATTACTATTGTTGAAACCTTGTTGAGGTCTCTGTTGATCATTCCATGAAAGATTTGGATGATTTCTCCATGAAGGATTATAGGTGTTTCCATAGGGTTCTCCCATGTAATTCACCTCTTCCATTGAAGGGTTCTCAGGATCATAAGCTTCTTCTTCAGATGAAGCTTCCTTAGTACTACCTGGTGCATTTTGCATTCCAGACAGACTTTGAGAAATCAAATTGACTTGCTGAGTCAATATCTTGTTCTGAGCCAATATGGCATTCAGAGTATCAATCTCAAGAACTCATTTCTTCTGATTAGTCCCATTGTTCACAGGATTCCTTTCAGAAGTGTACATGAATTGGTTATTTGCAACCATTTCAATCAGCTCTTGAGCTTCTGTAGGCGTCTTCTTCAGATGAAGAGATCCTCCAGCAGAGCTATCCAAAGACATCTTGGACAGTTCAGACAGACCATCATAGAAAATACCTATGATGCTCCATTCAGAAAGCATATCAGAGGGACACTTTCTGATTAATTGTTTGTATCTTTCCCAAGCTTCATAGAGGGATTCTCCTTCCTTCTGTCTGAAGGTTTGGACTTCCACTCTAAGCTTACTCAATTTTTGAGGTGGAAAGAACTTTGCCAAGAAGGCATTGACTAGCTTTTCCCAAGAGTTCAGGCTTTCTTTAGGTTGTGAGTCCAACCATATCCTAGCTCTGTCTCTTACAGCAAAAGGGAATAGCATAAGTCTGTAGACTTCAGGGTCAACCCCATTAGTCTTGACAGTGTCACAGATTTGCAGGAATTCAGCTAAAAACTGATGAGGATCTTCCAATGGAAGTCCATGGAACTTGCAATTCTGTTGCATTAGAGAAACTAATTGAGGCTTAAGCTCAAAGTTGTTTGCTCCAATGGCAGGGATAGAGATGCTTCTCCCATAGAAGTCGGGAGTAGGTGCAGTAAAGTCACCCAGCACCTTCCTTGCATTGTTGGCATTGTTGTTGTTTTCGGATGCCATGTGTTCTCCTTCTTTGAAGATTTCTGTTAGGTCCTCTACAGAGAATTGTGCCTTAGCTTCTCTTAGCTTTCGCTTCAAGGTCCTTTCAGGTTCAGGATCAGCCTCAATAAGAATGCTTTTGTCTTTGCTCCTGCTCATATGAAAGAGACGAGAACAAGAAAATATGGAATCCTCTATGTCACAGTACAGAGATTCCTTAAGGTGTCAGAGAAAAGAAAAATAGAAGGCAGAAGTAGAAAATTCGAACTTATCAAAGAAGATGGAGTTCGAATTGTACATTAAGGAATAGTGTTAGTCCATAAATAGAAGGATGTGAGAAGAGAGGAAGAAATTTTCGAAAATTAAGTAAAATATTTTGAAAACATTTTGAAAAACTTTAATTGAATTTCGAAAACCATGATTGAGAAAGAAGTAAAGTGATTTTTTTTGAAAAAGATTTTAAAATTAGAAATCAAAAAGATTTCATTGAAAACTATTTTGAAAAAGATGTGGTTAAGAAGATATGATTGATTTTAAAAAGTTGTGATTGAGAAGATATGATTTGAAAAACGTTTTAAAAAGATTTGATTTTTTAAAAAAATAACTTGGCTAACAAGAAAAGATATGATTCAAACATTAAACCTTTCTCAACAGAAAAGGCAGCATACTTGAAATGTTGAATCAAATCATTAATTGATAGCAAGTATCCTTAAAAATAGAAAGAAATTGATTTTGAAAAAGATTTGTTTGAAAAGAATTGATTTGAAAAAGATTTGATTTTGAAAAATTTTGAAAACTTGAAAAAAAATTTGAACTGAAAACAGAATCTTCCCTCTTGTGCCATCTTGGCGTTAAACGCCCAGAATGGTGCACATTCTGGCGTTTAACGCCCAAACTGCTACCCTTTTGGGCGTTAAACGCCCAGCCAGGCACCCTGGCTGGCGTTTAAATGCCAGTCTGTCTTCTTCACTGGGCATTTTGAACGCCCAGCTTTTTCTGTGTAGTTCCTCTGCTGTATGTTCTGAATCTTCAATCCTCTGTATTATTGACTTGAAAAGACACAATTTAAAAATATTTTTGGATTTTTAATAATGAGGAATAATCAAAATGCAACTAGAATCAAATAACAATGCATGCAAGTCACCAAACTTAGCAGTTTGTATACTACTGACACCAACAAAATGAGAATGCATATGAGAAACACAAACACTCAAGTCAAGAGAATTTAAAGATCAGAGTAATGAAATCATCAAGAACATCTTGAAGATCACTTAAGACACATGAATGAATGCAAGAAGAACAAAAACATGCAATTGACACCAAACTTAAAATGAAACACTAGACTATAACAAGAAATATTTTTGGATTTTATGATTTTTGTAAATTTTTTTTTGGATTTTTCGAAAATTAAGTGAAAAAAGAAAATAAAGATATCAAAATTCTTAATGAGAGTTCCAGGAATCATGCAATGTTAGTCTAAAGCTTCAGTCTAAAGAAATTAGACATGGTTAGCCAAGCTTCAGCAGGACATTACATTCAAGAGCTAAATTGATGAAGATCAATCAGCTTTGGTGATGATAAGAACATCACCTTGAAACACTAGAATTCATTCTTAAGAACTCTGAAGAAAAATACATAATCTAAGCAACAAGATGAACCGTCAGTTGTCCAAACTCAACAATCCCCGGCAACGGCGCCAAAAACTTGGTGCACGAAATTGTGATCAATACTTTACACAACTCAAATAATCCCCGGTGATGAATCCAAAAACTTGGTGTTCAATACCATGGCATAAACACAACTTCGCACAACTAACCAGCAAGTGTACTGGGTCGTCCAAGTAATAAACCTTACGCGAGTAAGGGTCGATCCCACAGAGATTGTTGGTATGAAGCAAGCTGTGGTCACCTTGTAAATCTTAGTCAGGCAAACTCAAATGGTTATGAATGATGAATAAAACATAGAGATAAAGATAGAGATACTTATGTAATTCATTGGTAGGAATTTCAGATAAGCGTATGAAGATGCTTGGTCCCTTCCGTCTCTCTGCTTTCCTACTGTCTTCATCCAATCCTTCTTACTCCTTTCCATGGCAAGCTATATGTAGGGTTTCACCGTTGTCAGTGGCTACCTCCCATCCTCTCAGTGAAAATGTTCAACGCACCCTGTCACGGCACGACTAATCATCTGTCGGTTCTCAATCAGGTTGGAATAGAATCCAGTGATTCTTTTGCGTCTGTCACTAACGCCCAGCCTTCAGGAGTTTGAAGCTCGTCACAGTCATTCAATCATTGAATCCTACTCAGAATACCACAGACAAGGTTTAGACCTTCCGGATTCTCTTGAATGCATTCATCAATTCTAGCTTATACCACGAAGATTCCGGTTAAATAATCCAAGAGATACCCACTCAATCTAAGGTAGAATGGAGGTGATTGACAGTCACACGTTCATAGGTGAGAATGATGATGAGTGTCATGGATCATCACATTCATCAAGTTGAAGAACAAGTGATATCTTAGAACAAGAACAAGCGGAATTGAATAGAAGAACAATAGTAATTGCATTAATACTCGAGGTATAGCAGAGCTCCACACCTTAAACTATGGTGTGTAGAAACTCCACCGTTGAAAATACATAAGAATAAGGTCTAAGCATGGCTGTGAGGCCAGCCTCCCAATGATCAAAAGATTCAAAGATCTCCCGATGATGATCAAAGGATCTAAAATCATCCCAAGATGAAAATACAACAGCAAAAAGGTCCTATATAGAGAGAACTAGTAGTCTAGGGTTTACAAATGACATAAAAATCCACTTCCGGACCCACTTGGTGTGTGCTTGGGCTGAGCATTGAAGCATTTTTCATGTAGAGACTCTTCTTGGAGTTAAACGCCAACTTTTATGCCAGTTTGGGCGTTTAACTCCCATTCTTGTGCCAGTTCCGGCGTTTAACGCTGGGAATTCTGATGGTGACTTTGAACGCCGGTTTGGGCCATCAAATCTTGGGCAAAGTATGGACTATCATATATTGCTGGAAAGCCCAGGATGTCTACTTTCCAACGCCGTTGAGAGCGCGCCAATTGGGCTTTTGTAGCTCCAGAAAATCCACTTCAAGTGCAGGGAGGTTAGAATCCAACAGCATCTGCAGTCCTTTTTAGTCTCTGAATCAGATTTTTGCTCAAGGCCCTCAATTTCAGCCAGAAAATACCTGAAATCACAGAAAAACACACAAACTCATAGTAAAGTCCAGAAAAGTGAATTTTAACTAAAAACTAATAAAAAATATACTAAAAACTAACTAGATCATACTAAAAACATACTAAAAACAATGCCAAAAAGCGTATAAATTATCCGCTCATCAACGGGCAAATTTTTCCCTCACCCTCAAAGCACTCACCCACGCCGAGAGAGAAGAGAAGAACGGAGGAGGGAGAAGCTGCCCAGCCGCCGTCGCCATCCATGGAGCTGTGAGGAGCGCCGCTGCTGTCGCGTGCTAGAGGAGAGGAAGAGAGATCGAGAAGAGCGAAAAAGGACAGGGGAGAAAGAAGCACGTGACGGAGAATGGGGGCGCTGCTTACGCTGCTACACCTCGTCGTCGTCGCTGTTGGAACTGCTGCGGGGTGTGCCGTCACCGTCGAACTTGGTGGAGGAGAGAGGAACGTGATGGCCAGAGAGGAGAAGGAGTGTTCTGCGAGGAGAAGGAGGCAATGCCCGCACTGCCATTCATACTTGTGATTTCTCGAGCTCGTCGTTGCTGCATCTTCAAGGAAAGGGTCTCTCTGGAAGAACTTTCTTCTGCCATTTCTTCCTTGACTCACCTCACTGACATTTCCAACCTCTGTAGTCTTCAAGGCAAGTTGCTAACTTTTTACTATTTTGCTTCTTGTTCATTGCATACTTATCACATCTCAAATCATACAATAAAATGAAGTTCTACAATTAATATCAGATTCGTCAAAGTACTGAATACTTTAGTCACTTAACATTGGTTTTGGATTTAAATTCTGAGAATGGAAAAATTTGGTGGTCCAATTTTGACAATAAGACAAGAGTTATTGATTTTGTTATCATTTAGCTATTTTATTATTGATTTTGTTGAAATTATTGCCTTCAATTTATGGATTACTGATGTAACTAATGAAGATGTGGCTCCTATTTTTCATGTACATGAATTAATAATGATTTGGATTGAAAAATTAAGTTGAGTTTGTTGTTTAAAATGATCAATGAGCATAACTTGTTGGTAGAAGTAGAATTTGTTGCTGTAAATTGAATTTGATGCTGAACATATCACTGAGTAATTTTTTTTTTCAATTTCGTTGATGTAAATTGTTAGTACACAATTACACATGAAGTAGGTTTCATGCATGAAATTTTGATTAAGTGAAGTGACTAAAAATTAATATTCTATTGCAATCCAAATTCAATACGCAAAGTTTATTTATTTAATTGACACAATGCATAAAGTTTGTTGAACAATTTTGTATGTTCAAGTATGCTATGTTTAGTTTCTTAAGTTAAATACAGCACATATATACAAGCTAAGTTAATTTCAGTCCGTAAATTCTTTCTTTTTTAATATTATTTGCTGCTTTGGATTGAAAAATTATAGTTGAGTAAACCGTGACCATAGATAAGGCTATGGTCACGATTTTTATGCATGACCATAGATTAACCTATGGTCATGGTAAAAAAATGTGGCCTAAAGTGTCAGAATTTGAAAATTGAAACAGTGACCATAGAAATCGTGATCATAAATAAAAAACCATGACCATAGGTCCAAAACCGTGACCATAGATCTACAGTCACCCTTTTTACTAGCTATGGTCACAGTTTTTTACCATGACCATAGGCCTTTTTTGTAGTGGTGGTCACAAACTGCACTGTAGAATAATTTTTTATCCCTCTCGAATTTATATTGTTGTTATATGAAAAGTACATATCTCACCATAATAGTAATAACGTTTAACAGACGATAAAAATTAGTTTAAACAGATTAAAATTGTCTTATTTAATATTTATTAATTATTATTAAAATAATTATATAATTTTAAATGTAATAAATTTATAATGACAGATATTATATGCATGATATTATAATATAGATGTTATATTATATAAGATAATTTTAGATATTATTTTTTTTTTTGTATTATTATTCTCATCATATACTCTTTAGGTAGGACTAAAAGAAAATATATAAAAAAATGTTTAGTAATAAAAAATTAAACTTGACAAAATAATTGAAAAAAATATTGAGAGGATTTTTTTTTTGAAATGGCCTAATAATTCTAGGTTAATTTGCAACCGACATAATTAATATTTAGCTTGATTTTTTAAGCTTTAGCAAGAAATTTAAAGTTTAGCAATATATAAATGAGAAAAGTTTCACAACAAAATAAAATACCTAACTAAATTCAACCAAGTTGTTATATGATTTTAAACTCACGACCGCGCTCTTTTTCATCCATATTGACCCATATTGCTGCTGCTTCTTCTCCTCCTCCTCCTTTTTCCTCATCTTTTTCTTTTGTTCACCACCACCACTACCTCTTCCTCTTCCTTCTTCTTTTTACATTTGAATTTTTTCTCTTCCTTCCTTTTTCTCCTCCTTCTCCTCCATCTTTATCATGATCATCATTATCATTATTATTATCGTTATCGTTATCGTTATTGTCATCATCGTCATCTTCTTATATGTATAACAATTCAAATTCAGAATGCAACAAAATTCCTTAATGATAACGATCCACAAAGAAACTTAGTTCAAAACAAACTCAGACCAAGTGCACCATATTTAAATCAATAATACATCGAAATTAAATTCAAAATGCATCAAAATTAAATTCATAATGCACCAAAATTACTTAGTGATAACTTAAAACTTCTTCTCCTCCTTCTTCTTCATTATCATCGTCTTCATTTTTTTCTTTTCTTGTTCATCTTCTCCTTCTTATTTTACCTTCTCGTGATTCTTCTTATTTCATTCATTTAACAAAAATAAAAACATGAAAAAATCAAAAAGAAGAAGAAGAAAAATACATAATGTTATAAAATTAGTAGGAAGAGGAGGAACCTACATTCATTCAACTAAATAAGATTATAATACAGTATAAACATGTTCGTTCAAGTCTAATAAGAGAAGCAATCTTCTAGAAGAAGAAATAAGAGCAATAGAAAAACAGAAAAAAAGAATAAAAGAATAAAAAGAAGAAAATATTACAGCATTAAAGAAGAAATTTTTTGCTTTTAAAGCAAAATTTTGGTGTCAATACTAAGAAATTTATATGTTATTGTTAAAAAATTTTGGTGTTATTTTTTAATAAATTCTATATAATTCAATATTCTTTTTCTTCCTTTTTCTCATCTTCTGTTACTTCTTTTTTTCATCTTTTTCTTCTTCATCATCTTCTTCTTATTTTCTTTTCTCATTATTCTTCTTGTTTCACTCTCTTAAGAGGAATAAAATAAAAAAATCAAACAAAGAAGAATAAATAACTACAATATCACATGAGAAAGAGGAGGAGAAAAAAATATAACAACAGCAGCACCAATAGAAGAAGAAGGTAGAGACACACGAAGAAGAAAAACGGCGTAATTTTACGCGCATGTTGTGTGAATAGATTTTGTTGAGTTTGAGCCAATTTGGTTGGATTTGATTGCCAAAAAGATATGAATGTGTAGCAGAACTCTATATAAAGAGTGTTTTGGTCTTTTGGATATTATTCACACCTTTCAAAAAGTCTTTCCTAAAAAAGATTTTAGGTCATTTTATTATTTAAATAATAAAAAATTATTATTTATCCGTTTGATTAAATATTAGAAGAGAATTTTGTTACGCATATTCTCTTGCTAACTTGGGAAAAAATATTTTCTATTTTTGTTGGTGATGTCAGTTAAATTTGCTAACTTTTGTTTTCTATTTTCACTATCTATGCCAGTAATTTTGGCAGGTTTTTCTTCTTATTTATGCAGGTATAATTTGTTAAAATGTCTATTTTTTTATTTTTGTAGTCTTTTTCGAAAAAATAGAGTGTAGTATGTGTTGTGTCTATATTATTGAAGTTTCATATTTTGCAAATGTAGTGAGAAGAGGAAGAGTGCATGAAAAAAAACAAGAAAAAAAATAGAGAAGGAAAATAAAGAAAATAAAGAAACAAACTAAATATGGTGGAATAATAACATAATTGACTAATGAAAAATAGACACATTGCAAGACATTTAAATGATTACGTTAGTATTGTGTAAACTCTAGGTACTTAGTAAATAATTAACTAAATAATTAATTATTAATCAATGAAATTAGAAAATTAAATTTTATAGTTTAATGAAGTAGAAATAATTAAAATATGAGTTTTGACACCAATTTTAAAGATATTGGCCCAAAATCGAGCCAACAGACCAAACCGATTGAACCAGACCTAAGACACATATATAAGGACCATTCTTTATCCATCTTCATTTCGTTCATCATTCTTTAACTGAATGAGAGCGGGATTAGCGTAAATCCCTAACCCTCACCACATTAACTTCCGTCATCTGTAACTTTTAATCCGAAACTTCGATTGACGAGCCATCAGCGACTACGTGTTCGTTTCAGAATTCTCTTCAATTTTATTGGAATAAAGTGGTAAGAAATTGGTGTTTCTCTTCCAGTTCTACCTCTCCCCAATTTCGTGATTTTAGGGTTTGAGAATTGTGAAATTGAATGATTTTGATGGTTTAGGTGAAGTCTAGCAGCGGATAATCACTGAATTTTGTCCAATAGATCCGTGGGTAAGGTAAGAAACTGTTAAACCCTTGTAAATCATTGAAGTAGTGAACCCTATGATTATTATAGTGATATTGTGTGAAATAGATTATGTTCTGGTTGATTTGGAGTTCAATTAGGTAGTTTGGAATGAAATTTGAGTAGTTGGGTTTGAAGAATTGACGTTTGGAGGCTTGGAGCTTGTGAAAGGAGAGATTTTTAAGGTGTTTCAAGCTTAAAGAGGAATTGGTTAAGGTATGGTTTTGGTTTCTCGTAGTTAATGTTTAATGTCACGTGAAAACCTAGGCTGAAAGACCTTAAGATAGGAATGAACTGAATGAATTATTGATGGATTGGGTATATGGTATGTGATGTATGATTCAATTTTGTAAACGATTTGATATTGGAGTTGGTTGGTTTTAGAAAATGATTTAATATTAGAATTGATTTTATTTTTGAATAATTTGATATTAGGAATGATTTGAATAATTGAGAGGTGTTTAATTTGGTGGTTGGAACCCTTAAGGGGTGGCAAAAGTCCAAATTTTAGAGGATATGTTACTGAAATTTTTATGAAAATATGAGGCTTCATTTGAAGTGGTTATTTAGAAAGGTTTGGATTTTTAAGGATTTTATAATTTGATTTTGAGTTATTAAGAAAAGGATTATGTTTTGAGTTCGAATTAATTAGAAAGAATTAATTATGTTTGAGTTGGGATTTTTTGGTAGACGGAATGAGAGGTATGAAGATTATGATGAACTTTGAATAAATATAATAAATGAGACATGGTTGAGGATAATTGATGACAAGTATGTTTGTGCTTTCTCTCTGGTTGTAAGGGTGACAAGGCACCTAATCCATCTAATGCTGACAGGGCACATAATCCCTCTAATGGTGACAGGGAACGTATTCCCTCTAATGGTATTGATGCGCAACAGAGAGACAGTGTCCGGGTTAGCTACCAAACATGTCGGGTTTGGCTTTATAACCGACAGATGAGACTCATTGACCATAGAGCAGACATACATCATATGCATATGCGTGTTTTGTTTGAGTATGCATTAATTGGGCTTGCCTATGTGATTATTATGCTTACTTGCTATATTTGCTACTTGATGTATCTGTATTCTACTTGTGTTTGCTTCATCTGTACTGTTTGTCTGTGCATCAAAGTTTTGGAGGATTTGAGGAAGGCAGAAGTTAGGGCTTAAGTTAGAAAAGAATAAAAATAAGAACCTTAGATAACCTATCCCGTTTATGGTTTTCCATTTATAAACTTTAAGTTTTAAACCTAAGTGTCAGAGTTCTAGGATCGCCTCTGGCTTTCTCGGGACCTTATATATTATCTATGTGGACATATTTACCATACTGAGAACCTCTAGTTCTCATTCCATATATATTTTGTTGTTTTTCAGATGCAGGTCGAAAGACACCTCGTTGAGCGTCTAGAAACCCTTCTTACAAGTAAAGAACTATCTTTTGGACTGTCATATTTTGTTTTAGACTATGTATATATGTTTATAAAATCTGCACATGTATATTTTATATTTTGTCCCTCCTAAAGGTTGACTTGGAGTTACATGTGTTTATTTTGTAGTTTGAGTTTTATTTTGGGTTGTATATAAATATATAGTTATATACTCTGGCCGGCCTTAGCTTCGCAAGTTAAGTCTGGAGCTTGATATCTGTGTTTTGGAACTCTGATATGTACATTACGTTTTCTAGCTCTCATTGATCTTGTCCATTCTGCTTACGCTTATACACACGAGTGTGATATGATTTTCTGTTTTCGCTTTTGATTAGCATATTCTTTAAGGCAGGTTATAAAATTATTTTCAACTATATTTATTTATGTCTTTTCTTTTAGAGTCGTAATACCTCGTCACCTCTGCTTTATGACTAAGCGTAAGACTCTGTGTGGTAGGGTGTTACGTTATGGTATTAGAGCAGCTCGTTTCTGTAGAGCCTGAGGGACGGATTGACTATGCTTCTGAGCATACTTTGGGTGTTTGTATATGCAAATTAGGATATCTAATTGATATATGTTGCATATTTGTTTATGAGCATGTATTTAGGACTTTGAAGAATTAGACTTGAGATATTGAGACTGATCACCTTAATATCACTTGTTTGGTGTGAACAGGAACCAAATGATGACTCGTGGACGCGGATGCGGTTGAGGTGGAGGTCGAAATATTAATGCAGAACCTGAAACCACTATGAATAATCCCGTGAACTTTGCGAATGCTTTGGAAAACATGGCGCTACTATGCAGGCAACGGCTGAAGCCTTTAGTTAGCAAGTTAATAACAGAAACAGGGGTAACGGTAGAAATGGGCCGATGACGTTAGCTACCTTTCTGAAAGTAAACCCACCAACCTTTAGAGGAACCACAAATTCGGCAGAAGCTGACGATTGGTTTCAGGCGATGGAACAAGTCTTGCGAACGCAACAAGTGCCTGAAGATCAATGTGTTGAGTTTGCTACTTACAGCTGATGGATGAAGCTCAATATTGGTGACAAGGGAGCCGACACCTTTTGCAACAAGATAATGTTGCAATCCCTTGGGATGTATTCTAATCCGAGTTTTATAAGAAGTATTTCCCTAACTCAGTAAGGATGGCGAAGGAACTTGAGTTGCTACAGTTGAAGCAAGGTCCTATGTCAGTGGCAGAGTACACCAATCGGTTTGAAGAATTGTGTCGGTTCTCTAGGATTTGTCAGGGTGCTCCGGGAGATTTTGAAGAATGAAAATGCATAAAATATAAAGGTGGTTTGCGGAGTGACATCATGAGTACAATGGGTCCGATGGAGATTAGAGTTTTCTCGAAATTGGTAAACAAGAGTAGAATTGCGGAGGAATGTTCAAAAAAGGTTGCTATGGCAGAGAATGATCGCCGAGAATTCAACTAAAATGAGTATAATTTGAATTTCGCACCAAGGATCCAAGAATTCAAGAGAAGAGGATACACACAACAATTCTCCCAAGGTAACAATAACTCCAAAACAAATGATGATCACCAAGAAAACGGTAGAAGGAAATAGACAATGGTTGTTTCAGATGATTCAAGTTGTCAGAAATGTGGGAGCTATCACCCAAATAGGCCATGCCATTGTGGTTCGGGCTTATGTTACAAATGCGGAAAGACAGGATATTTGGTCAGAGATTATCCGCACAGGAGAAACTGGGATGCAGCCAGATCCGATCCTCAGATTCGAGGTAATAAAGGAATTAGTAACTAGATTTAACCACTTGAAATAATATCGAAGAATAGCATTTGCTAGTAACATATGATTGGGTTGTGAAAAATCATGATTTTTTTTGGATGAAATACTAGTTAGCATAAATAAATAGGTAAGTTCTTAATAAGAAGCAATCAGAGTGACGCAGCGAAAGCGCGACAATTGGGAGGACACAAGGACTACCAAGGTGAGAAGGAGAAGTTGTGGGAGATAAGTCGACGTGGAGATTGGCAAAGGTCGGGAAACAATCCATTAGGTTGGAAAGGGAACTACTCTCGCAAACTCTTGAAGTCTTGAAGTAAACGATATTTTCAAGTGCGAAAATTTTTGTTAGAGGGTAGGATGTAAACCATAGGTAATTAGTAAATAATTAACTAATAAATTAATTATTAATTAATGAAATTAAGAAATTAAATTTTATAGTTTAATGAAGTAGAAATAATTAAAATATGAGTTTTGACACTAATTTTAAAAATATTGGCCCAAAACCGGACCAACGAACTAAACCGGTTGAGCTGGACTCAAAGCGGACCCAAGACACATATATAAGGACCAATCTTTAGCCATCTTCATTTCGTTCATCATTCTTTCCGAATGAGAGAGAGATTAGCATAAATCCCTAACCCTCACCACGTTAACTTCCGTCGCCCGTAACTTTCAATCCAGAACTTCGATTGACGAACCGTCAGTGACTACGTGTTTGTCTCGGAATTTATCTTCAATTCTATTAGAACAAAGTGGTAAGAAATTGGCATTTCTCTTCCAGTTCTACCTCTCCCCAATTTCGTGATTTTAGAGTATGAGTATTGAGAAATTGAATGATTTTGACAGTTTAGGTGAACTCTAGCAGCGGATAATCACTGGGTTTTGTCCAATAGATCCATGGGTAAGGTAAGAAACTGTTAAACCCTTGTAAATCATTGAATTAGTAAACTCTATGATGATTATAGTAATATTGTGTGAAATAGATTATGTTCTGGTTGATTTGGAGTTCAATTGGGCGGTTTGGAATGAAATCCGAGTAGTTAGGTTTGAATAATTGACGTTTAGAGGGTTGGAGCTTGTGAAAGGAGAGGTTTTTGACGTGTTCCGAGCTTAGAGAGGAATCAGCTAAGGTATAGTTTTGGTTTCTCGTAGTTAATGTTTAATGTCACGTGAAAACTTATGCTAGAAGACCTTAAGATAGGAATAAACTGAATGAATTATTGATGGATTGGGAATATGGTATGTGATGTGTAATTCAATTTCGTAAATGGTTTGATATTAGAGTTGGTTGGTTTTGGAAAAAGATTTAATATTAGAATTGATTTTATTTTGAAATAATTTGATATTAGGAATGATTTGAATAATTGAGAAGTGTTTGATTTGGTGGTTGGAACCCTTAAGGGGTGGCAAAAGTCCAAATTTTAGAGGATATGCTGCTGAAATTTTTATGAAAATATGAGGCTTCATTTGAAGTAGTTATTTAGAAAGGTTTGGATTTTTAAGGATTTTATAATTTGATTTTGAGTTATTAAGAAAAGGATTACGTTTTTAGTTTGAATTAATTAGAAAGAATTAATTATGTTTGAGTTGGGGTTTTTTGGTAGACGGAATGAGATGTATGAAGATTATAATTAAATTTGAATAAATATAATAAATGAGACATGGTTGAGGATGATTGATGACAAGTATGTCTGTGTTTTCTCTCTGCTTGTAAGGATGACGGGGAACCAAATTCCTCTAATAGTGACATGGCACATAATCCCTCTAATGGTGATAGGACACGTATTCCCTCTAATGATATTGATGCGCAACAGAGAGACAGTGTCCGGGTTAGCTACCAGACATATCAGGTTTGGCTTTATAACCGACGGATGAGACTCGTCGGCCATAGGGCAGACATACATCATATGCATATAAGTGTTTTGTTTGAGTATGCATTAAGTGGGCTTGCCTATCTAATTATTATGCTTACCTGCTATATTTGCTACTTGCTGTATCTGTATCCTACTTGTGTTTTCTTTGTCTGTATTATTTGTCTGTGCATTAGAATTTTGGAGGATTAGAGGAAGGCGGAAGTTAGGACTTAAGTTAGAAAGGAATTAGACAAAAGAACCTTAGATAACCTACCCTATTTATGGTTTTTCATTTATAAACTTTAAGTTTTAAACCTGAGTGTCTGAGTTCTAGGATCACCATTGGCTTTCCCGAGACCTTATATATTATCTCTGTGGGCACCTTTACCATACTGAGAACCTCCAGTTCTCATTCCATATATATTTTGTTGTTTTTCAGATGCAGGTCGAGAGACACCTCATTGAGCGTCTGGAGACCCTCCTTACAAGTGAAAAACTATCTTTTGGACTGTCATATTTTGTTTTAGGCTTTGTATATATGTTTTTAAAATCTCCACATGTATATTTTGTATTTCGTCCCTCCTAAAGGTTGACTTGGAGATACATGTATTTATTTTGTAGTTTGAGTTTTTTTTGGGTTGTATATAAATATATAATTATATACTCTGGCCGGCCTTAGTTTCGCAAATCGAGTCTGGAGCTTGATATCTGTGTTTTGGAACTCTGAAGTGTACATTACATTTTCCAACTCTCGTTGATCATGTCCATTCTGCTTACGCTTATACGCACGAGTGTGATACGATTTTCTGTTTTTGCTTTTGATTAGCTTATTCTCCAAAGCTCCTCGTTATAAAATTATTTTCAACAATATTTATTTAAGTCTTTTCTTTTAGAGGTCGTAATACCTTGTCACCTCTACTTTACGATTTAGTAAGACTCTGTATGGTAGGGTGTTACATATTATATATATATATATATATATATATATATATATATATATATATATATATATATATATGAACTCAAATTCACCTGTAACCTTAAGGAATAGAGAAAGTTAGCCGGAATTCCTTTTCTTTACTTTGCCTGCTATTCATTCCTACCACTAGCTAACTCGATGGGACGTCAACAGCATTCAAATACAAGACCTGGATAGTTTGTAAGTATTAATCAGACATTACTAAGAAATCAATAATAGGTGGTTTTTCAACAACGGACAGTAACAAATTAGGTTTGTTACACGCATGTGTTGCCATGTCCACGACATACGAAAAGCTACTCCAAACCTAAAGACATATATATATATATATATATATATATATATATATATATATATATATATATATAATCAATACCAGGATTCACTATGATTTTGGTATCTAAATTTTTTAGACATTATTTACTCTCAAATAATTCATTTTACGAAGCAAATTTTATAAATAAAATAATAATTATTTTTTTTAGTAAAAAATTGAAGTTGCATTAACCCACTTTACAAAAATGATTTCTTTATGTTATGTTTGTTTGAGAGGAAAATGAAAGGAAAGAAAAGAGAGGAAAGAAAATGGAAAGAAAAATGATTATTTTTTATTGTTTGGTTGAGGAGAAAAATTAGAGGAAAAAGAAAATGGATGGAAAAAAACTGGTGGGGCCCACCAATTTTTTTCTCTCCAACATTGGAAAGAAAATGGAGAGAAAACTAATATTTCTCTCTCTACTTCCAATACTATCCCTTCACTTTTTTAATATATATTATAATATAGGATTTTGATCCTCTAAAATTTAAATTTCACTTTAGAGAGTAAAGTATGATTTTCTACCCTTTAATAGTTTCTCTTTCATATTTATTCTTGATCCTACATATGAAATCAATGGTGGGAGATCACACTTTACTCTCTAGAATGAAATTCAAATTTTAGAGAATCAAAATCCTATAATATGGATTTGGATGGTAAAATTGTCTTTTTATAACATTTTTTTCCTTCTTATTTTTTTTCCATCCAAACACATCTAAAAAAAATAAAAATCTACTCAATTTTTTTCCTTTCCTTTCTTTCCTTTCTATTTTCTTCTTCTCTATTTCTTTCCTTCCAACTAAACATAGCCTTAGTCTCTGAACAGTAATCGCTTTGAAAAAGGCCATTAACTCACCTTTACAAAATTTTTGTTGATCTTTGAAAAATAGCCACTTAATTTTATTCTAATTTTATTTTACATTAAATTGCCATCAATGTGTAATTTTAGTCTGCATTAATTTTTAGGACTATCTAATTTTTGCTATGCATTTTTGTTTTTCAAATTATTTTCTTTCTACAATCAAATTTGATTTTTTTTTTATAGCTTTGCTATTATGTTTTTTGAGAAGGAGTAGCGAAGAACTTGAAGTAAAAAAAAAATCATTAAATCATTATTTTATTGTAGATCCATCTGAATTTGCTGATATTTTTTATATTTATTGTTAATTCGGTTAAATTTTATGTTGTTTTATGTTCACTAACTAAGAATTTAAAAGAAATTTTCTCCTTTAAAGAATTTACGCAATTTTTTTCTTATCGACAATCTCTTCCTTTTTTTATGCCATGAAAATTATTCCCATTTTATTCGATTATTTTTATATTTATATATAAAATTTTAATTTTTGGGTAATCAAGATTGGATTTTTTTTCTTTTTCTCTTCTTTTTCTTTTATTTTCATCATCTCATCGTTATGACCATCATTGTTATTGTTATTGTTATTGTTATTATCGTCGTCATCTTCTTATACGTATAACAGTTTAAATTTAGAATGCACCGAAATTTCTTAACGATGACGATACACAAACAAATTCAGTTCAAAACAAATTCAAACCAAGTGCACCTTATTTAAATCTAAAATGAGCCGAAATTAAACCCAGAATATACTTATGATAACTCAAAATTCCTCGTCCTCCTTCTTCTTTTTTTTTTTATTATCATCATCTTTTTTGTTCATCTTTTTTTTCTTGTTTTACCGTTTCGTGATTCTTCTTATTTTATTCTCTTAACAAGAAATCAAACAAGAAAAAATCAAACAAAGATGATGAAGAAGAAGAAATACATAATGTTACAAAATAAATAAGAGGAAGAATCTACATTCATTCAACTAAATAAAATTGCAATACAGTACAAACAACTTTGTTTAAGTCTAATATGAGAAACAATTCTCCTAAAAGAAGAAATAAGAGCAACGGAAAAATAAAAGAAGAATGAAAAGAAGAAAAAATACAGCATTAGAGAAGGCATTTTTGTGCTTTTGTAGCAAAATTTCGGTATCAATACTAAGAAATTTATGTGTTATTGTTAAAAAAATTTCAGGTTTATTTTTCTAGTTAATTCTACATAACTCAAAGTTCTTCTTCTTTCTTCTCATCTTCTACTACTTCTTTTTTTTTTACTTTTTCTGTTTTTTCTTGTTTTATTTTTTTCATAATTATTCTTGTTTCATTCTCTTAAAAAGAATAAAACAAAAAAAAAAGAAAAATCAAATAAAGAAAAATAAATAACTGCAATATCACATGAGAAAAGAGGAAGAGAAGATGAAACAAAAATAAAATATAGCAACAATAGCACCAATAGAAGAAGGAGGAGGCGCACGAAGAAACACAAAGAAGAAGAACGACGTAATTTCACCCACATATTGTGTGAGTAGATTTTGTTAGGTATTGGCCAACTTGATTGGATTTGGTTGCCAAAAAAATTTGGATATATAGTAAAATTCTATATAGTGTTTTAAACATTCTTTATACCTTTTAAGAAGTCTTCTATAAAAAAAAATTTTAAAATCTTTTATTATTTAAATAATAAAAATTTATTATTTACTCGTTTAATTAAATGTTATGCGAGAATTTTGTTAAGCATATTTGCTCGCAAACTTGGCAACAAAAGTTTCCTATTTTTGTTGGTAATGTCAGTTAAATTAGCTAAATTTTATTTTTTATTTTTACTATCTGTACCAATAATTTTAGTAGATTTTTATTCTTATTTTTATAGGTAGATCTGTTAAAATGTCCATTTTTTTATTTTTGTGGTTTTTTCAGCAAAAATAGAGTGCAGTATGTGTTGTGTCTATATAGTTGAAGTTTCACATTTTACTGCTCTAAAAAAAGGAAGAATGAATGAAGAAAGAAAGGAGAAAAAAAAAACAAAGAAACAAACCAAATAATATCGCGGAATAATAACATAATTAACTAACTAAAGATAGACACGTTGTAAGACATTTAAATAAGCACACTAGTATTATATTTATACTGTATAATAATATATAAAACCAACATCAGGATTCACTATGACTTTGGTATCTAATATTTTTAGACACTATTTATCCTCAAAATTCATTTCATAAAGCAAATTTTATAAACAAAATGGTAATTATAACTTTTTTTATTTAAAAAAAAAGTTTCCATTAACCCACTTTACAAAAATAATATTTTTAGTTTATGAACAGTAATCGCTTTAAAAAAGGTCATTAATCCATCTTTACAAAAAATTGTTGTTGCTCTCTGGAAAATAACCACTTAATTTTATTTTAATTTTATTCTACATTAATTGCCATGACTATCTAATTTTATTTTGCATTAATTTTTTGGACTGTCTAATATTTATTTTGCATTTTTAGTTTTTGAATTATTTTCTTCCTTTAATTAAATTTGATTTTTTTATAGCTTTGCTATTACGTTTTTTGAGCGAAGGAATAGTGAAGAACTTAAGTAAAAAAAATTATTAAACCATTTTATGTTGTATCCATCATAGGAAGCTAGATTTTCACGTAATATGTGCTTTCAACTTTTTGTTGGTTAGTGCCAATGTTGCTATCATGATAAAGGTCTTGCAAGAACCAATACAGGCAAGTCCAAATATGATAGGCTGGCAGAGCTATTTGTTCATCAAGGACAAGAAGCAGAGGCGCAGCTGGGACCGGCTACTAGTTTTACCAAACTATGATGAAGGCTATAAAACATAACTTGTGGGATTTGAGATACCTCACAGTGGCCCTATTTGATAGGCATCACTTTGAGTTCACTATAGCCAAAACGAGTCCCACTGGTTCTTACTTGGCTCATACAGAGTATCACCAACATAAAAACATTTAATCATACATGAATGTCAATGGAAAATAAAACGTATTAAAGCCATGCAGCCTCGGTATGGGAAACCATCATAATATCCACAAATATACTAGTTACAGTGGTCCAGCCAGGTTGACCACATTTTAGTTGGCCACCCGACACATGTAGTACAACCATCAGAGAACGGTTGAACCCAGCTATATTTCCTTAGCTCCTCTAGATTTGCCAGAACAAGAACCACTAAGGTGAACCTATTTCCTATTCTTGTCACCAAATAGTTGAGTGGAGAATAATATCATAATGTAGGCCCGAGCGGTCTCCAAGTAGTACAACTCAACGATGATGACTCAGCCGTGTAATGGGATACTCTATTTTCTCCTAACACTGTAAATACATCTAGTCAGCTATATCACAAAAGAAAAAGTTGACCCTAGTCAAATGTAAATGAAAATTCTAACAAGAAATCAACTAATAAATATCGGTTTTTATAAATTAAAGTTAATTAATATCATCTAATCTTAACTAAAATATTCAAATAAACTATCAATAACCTCACTGTTCTCCTTCAAATTGTATGAAGCAAAATTAATAGACAATAAAATTAGCATGTCTAATAACCAATAGGACTACCATTAATTTTATGACTAACATTCTAAATCTACTTCTAATCAATAATATCATTATTTTTTTGGAATGAAAACAAATTTTTAAACTAACTTCTACATTGATGTTTCCAGTAACATAACACTACAAAAAAAAAAATGCAGAGTGTCATTGAATTTACCAACAAATTTTTTTGTCAAAACCAATCGGACAGTATAATCTTCGCTGGTAATAATTTACTGTCAATTTTTTCAATCCGCCAGTAGTTACCGTTGAATTCTGCGACATTCTTAGCCTAAACCCTATTTAATTGCCGATGAAAATTTTTCGCCGGTAATTTTGGCGCTTCACTATGTTCTTTCTGGCATGATTTCCGTTAGATTTTTTTGGGTAAGTTCGACAATAAATTCAATTATTTTAAAAAATATTTATGCTCAATTAGTGATCAATTTTTTTATTTTAATTTTTTTTCACAATTAGTAATCAAATTCTAAATAATTGGAACCAAATATGGTAAATTAAATATCAAGTGTACAAATAAAATAAAAAAGTCAAATAAATAAAATACAATGAAACAGTCTAGAACAAAACTCTAATCACTAAAGATCTTGATAGTTGTTGTTATCATTGTCATCCTTGAGCTAGTCATGCTGAGGCGATAGACTAGGCGGTGGTGTCGATGCTCCACCAGAAGTGCCACTACCACCACCAGCGTCGTTGCCACTGGCGAGCATCTGATCTTGATACACTGGCATCTGTTGCTCCATCTACTGAAGCCGCTCCAGCTCTCGCTTCCACTCTAGCCTAAGGGAATTTGTGTCTGACACACGTGTGAGGATCTCCTGATATCTCTCATTAGACTACTGTAGCTGCTGAGCCTGTTGGTGAAGGATCTGAGTGAGCTCTAATACCTGCTCCCTCAAATCGACGTCGTCCTTGGATAAACGGGACTGTTGGTGGCTGATGAGCGGATAATTTATACGCTTTTTGGCATTGTTTTTAGGTAGTTTTTAGTAAGTTCAAGCTACTTTTAGGGATGTTTTCATTAGTTTTTATGTTAAATTCACATTTCTGGACTTTACTATGAGTTTGTGTGTTTTTCTGTGATTTCAGGTAATTTCTGGCTGAAATTGAGGGACTTGAGCAAAACTCTGAAAAGGGCGGACAAAAGGACTGCTGATGCTGTTGGAATCTGACATCCCTGCACTCAAAATGGATTTTCTGGAGCTACAGAACTCCAAATGGCGCGCTCTTAACGGCGTTGGAAAGTAGACATTCAGAGCTTTCCAGCAATATATAATAGTCCATACTTTATTCGGAAATTGACGATGTAACTTGGCGTTGAACGCCGAGTACATGCTGCTGTCTGGAGTTAAACGCCAGAAACACGTCATGATCCGGAGTTGAACGCCCAAAACATGTTATAACTTGGAGTTCAACTCCAAGAAAAGCCTCAACTCGTGGATAGATCAAGCTCAGCCCAAACATACACCAAGTGGGCCCCGGAAGTGGATTTATGCATCAATTACTTACTTCTGTAAACCCTAGTAGCTAGTTTATTATAAATAGAACTCTTTACTATCATATTATCATCTTGGTTTTGATCCCTGGATTGTATTTTGATCCAGTGACCACGTTATGGGGGCTGGCCATTCGGCCATGCCTGAACCTTTTACTTATGTATTTTCAACAGTGGAGTTTCTGCACACCATAGATTAAGGGTGTGGAGCTCTGCTGTACCTCAAGTTTCAATACAATTACTATTACTTTCTATTCAATTCTCTTCTATTCTTATTCCAAGATATACGCTACACTTAACTTTGATGAATGTGATGATCCGTGACACTCATCATCATTCTCACCTATGAACGCGCGTGACTGACAACCACTTTCGTTCTACTCTAGGCCGGGCGCATATCTCTTAGATTCCCCAACAGAATCTTCGTGGTATAAGCTAGATAGATGGCGGCATTCATGAGGATCCGGAAGGTCTAAACCTTGTCTGTGGTATTCCAAGTAGGATTCTGGGATTGAATGACTGTGACGAGCTTCAAACTCCTGAAGGCTGGGCGTGATGACAAGCGCAAAAGAATCAAGGGATTCTATTCCAACCTGATTGAGAACCGACAGATGATTAGCCGTGCTGTGACAGAGCATAGGAACGTTTTCACTGAGAGGATGGGATGTAGCCATTGACAACGGTGATGCCCTACATACAGCTTGCCATGGAAAGGAGTAGGAAGGATTGGATGACTGTAATAGGAAAGTAGAGATTCAAGAGGAGCACAGCATCTCCATACACTTATCTGAAATTCCCACTATTAATTTACATAAGTATTTCTATCCCTTTTATTTTCTATTAATCATATTTGATTTTCTAAATTCCATAATTTTATCCTCCTGACTGAGATTTACAAGATGACCATAGCTTGCTTCATACCAACAATCTCTGTGGGATCGACCCTTACTCACGTAAGGTATTACTTGGATGACCCAGTACACTTGCTGGTTAAGTTGAACGGAGTTGTGAACTATGGTATTGGCATCATGTTTTTGGCGCCATTACCAGGGAATGAAAAGCAATGAATTTTGCAAAATGGAATAACAATTGAATCACAATTTCGTCCACCAGTGGCAAAGGCAAATGAAGGTCTCAATGTGGAGGTGCGGAGGTTGTCGGCAAAGAATGATCCCAATCCGTAGATGCGATTCTTGTACGGATCATATGTGGTCTTATACCAAACTGTGTTAGGATCGACTTCTAATGCAACAGAGTTGTTGTTGTCGTCTCTAATATGCTGAGATTGTTGGATTGCGGCCTCTAATCTCTGTGTGTAGAACTCCTGTGTAACACATGTTACGATTAGGACTGAAATTAATTGAAAACTTTATATCACATGATGTTTACTCACATAATGATCCGCATACCGCTGATAAGTAAATCTCTCCTTATTCTGTTTCAAAGTGTGAGTATACTTGAAAGTCTCCGCTATCATCACATCACGATCCAATGACTTAGACTACACACATTGAAATAATATGTTAAATTAAGTAATAATGACATTATATTTCAAAGACAAAATGAACTTAATAACAAAATAAAACGAGTTACATACCAACCTGGCCTTTGTCTTTATGAAAATCGCTGACCCATCGGTATACTTCGACGACCGGGCCAATGCCCTATTAGCTCTGTTTGTGAGATGGTGATACCTGAACCCCTCATTAGTCTCTCAATGGACATACAATGCCTTCTTGATGTCCGGGTGGAGCCAAATAGTGAGGTGACCATGCCTCTCATGTAATCCTCCATCATCTACTAAAGCTGCCTAGCCATTTGATGGTCGAAGATCTTCCTGATCATGGCATCATGGGTCTTGTCCCATATAAATTTCTCATGCACAAAGAATATTTAGCACTAGTTAATCAAGATTAAATACATAATTAAACAAAATAGAGGATATAAACTAAAGTTTGAATATGTTGAGTTTTTACTACCCACTTCTGAAACGATCGCTCTCTGGTCTTAGTAGGGATCTTCTTATAACTCGACCATGGGTGGTCGTACATCAACTTGATGACATTAGTACACTCCTGTATAGATGCATTGTTATTTGGCAGAAACATATAAATAGAAAACTTAATATTAGTAGTTTACTAAAAAATTATTTGAAGTAACCTATAAACTCCAATTATACTTAGATTTTCAAAAATTTTGGCAGAGTTTCATCGATAACTAGAAGGCACAAAAAATACTATCCGTCAACAATTTACTTAAGCAATTCACAAACAAACTAATATGAATTATATGACTTAAGCAACATTATCCACTAACAATAAAAAATTCTCAAACACTTTCATCAGTTCAAACCTAGTAACCTAAATCGAACCTATCTTAACAACCTAAATCCAATAAAACCAGAAAATTGAGTGTAACTAAATTAAACTAACTAACTAAAATGAAAAACTTAAGATTAGCAACCACATATATTGAATAAGAATGTCAAAATAGTTTTCATATAAAAAAGTTCAAATAGTATCACGCCGTCAAATCATCAAGCTAAATCGTCATCCGTACGTACGATGGGAGGTGGTGGAGGAGCATCTGGCTGGGATTTTGAGAGGATTCTAGCATCGCAGTGTCTGTCGCTAGAGGTGTAGTCCTCAAAATAGTGGGCTATTGAGCATATGGATGTGGTGAAGGAGTTCACTCTGGTGAAGCAGCCAGACGACTTCCTAGTGGCAGGGGTGGCACAACAGAAAGAACTATGTAGTTGGGGTTAAGGACCATGATGAACGGCTGATTCTATTCAACACAGTCAAGCATTTAACTAAATAGTTCCAGCAACATATTCATCAGGACTTAAGAAATTCCAAACTCTTCCTGCAGTCTTAGAACCTAGTAACTTATTCTAATCCTATCTTAGCCACCTAAATCCACTAAAATATAAAATTACTCTAACTAAGCTAAGTAACTAAAAATCAAATTAATGAAACTAAAGCTAACCAAAACATAATTGATAATGAGATTTGATTAAGAACCTGGGTTACAACAACAGAATGGAAACGAATCTCAAGAAAATAGTTGTAGTGGCTGCCAGAGAGAAAGGAGTTGCAGTGGCTACCAGAGGGGAAGGAGTTACAGTAGATGCCAGAGTTACGTCGAGGCTTGCCTGAAAAAGAGATGGATGTTGAGAGTAGACTGCCAGAGTGGAAGGTGGTCTGAGATGTCACTAAGGGAGAGACGGGAAGGTTAGAGAGAGAGAGAGTGATAGATGAGAAGGCAGAGTTGTGTCCAAGCTTGCCTGTCCGGAGAGGCAGACGACGATAGGCCGCTGCCAGAGGCAATTGCTAGAGATATCCTTAACGGGGAGAGAGAGAGAGATCTGGAGATGAGAGGGTGAGGAGAGAGAGTGAGAGACAAAAGGGTTAGGAGAGAGACACTGTAATTCGAAATGAGGGGGAGAGGGTTCCCAATTCAAATTTAGAGCACGATTATCGTCGGATTTATCGGCGGATAAATTCACCAGAAATGAATCAGCGAGTGAACAAAATGCAGCATTGCACTAATTAGGTTTACTGTTGGAAAAATCTGACCATAAATTCGACAGTAATTAATGTGCCAATTTTTCTTTTTCTTGCCCAATTATTTCGGGCGACTTTACCGTTGGTAACCCTAATCCGCTAATAAATGTTCTACCTAACAAATTTGTTGTCAAATCAATGGTGAATTTGCGGGTAAATCCGTCGCTAACTTTCGATGTTAAATTTGTTGGTAAATCTAACAATTTTCAGTATTTTTCTTGTAGTATAGACAACCCCGTTTAGTTGTTAGACACGATCTGTTTCTTCCATTGCCCTACCTATACGTGATCCTCGCATGGTTCTCTCTGAAAACTTTCTAATTAAACTTTGAAAATAACTCAAATGAATAATTCACAAAGAGAAAGTATGAGGAGTCAATGGAATATTTGTACAATGTATACAATAGAAATTTATGGAGCATTAGAGATATAACCATTAGTGTTACCTTTTTTCATCAGCTGAAGTTTTTGAGATGAGTGATATCATGACATGATATTAAAGCGCTAGATCCAAAAGGTTAAGAATTCAATTTTTTGTGAACCCAACCTCATGCATAAATTGCGACTAACTCTTTGCGGTCTTGCATATAGAGAAGTCTTTCATAAAACACAACAATTTCTAGTGGTTTTGGCCCATCAAAAGTTTCATAAACTGCAAAACTGACAAGCGGTTTTGGCCCATCAAAATCTTTATATAAATTGTGACATATAGGACAGTTTATGTTTAAACTCTCAAAATTTTAACACCTTGAATGATTTATATAGAGCAAGTACATTATTGAAATATAACTATTATCCAATTATTGTATTTGAATTTTAAAATCTATTTTTATTTAAATACGTAATTTGTCCATATATATATATTGAATAAAAGATATCAAATTACCACAATATATATATATATATATATATATATATATATATATATATATATATATATATATATATATATATATATATATATATATATATATATATATATATATATATGGATGCAGATCAATTCAATAGTTACAGTTCAATTAGAAAAGATTAATACATTATTCACAACTAGGTGATAATTTGAAATGGAAATAAAAATAAAGGTAAAATTTTTCGAAACTAACAGTAATTTATAAAAGGAAAAATATAGGTAACCAATAACTTTTTTGAACAATGTGTGAACAATATGAATTAATAGGGTTAAAAGAGTAAATTTAATTAATAGTATTAAATTAGGATGTAGTGTATTTTCATTTGATTAGTAGTTGTTCATATTGTTCAAAATAGTCATTGTTTACCTAACATTCTCTTTTATAAAAATGTTAGGTGATTAATATTTTTAGATATCTATTTTCTATTTGAGTCAACATCAATTTTTTTTTTGGTATTTGAGACAACATCAATTAATTTATATTTTTCTACTAAAAATATTAGTCCATTATTTATTTGTTGAGGAAAGGGAGAAATGACAAAATGGGTGTAGATTGAAATTATTGCAGGGCACCAACATTCGGCCATCTAAAGTTCAGGCTTCGAAATCAAGTTCAGGCTTTGGGTCACACTAGATTTGATCCAAGTCATTTGGATTGGAGGCTGTTCCTAATTTGGGCGCCCAGCCACACCAAGAGCGAGTAAAATGACTATGCTCATCGAATAAAGTCTCTTTCTGACCCACGTCCAACAAAAACCGGCGTCTCTTTTTGACCAAAAACTAACAATGTCTTTTATGTTTTTGTTGTTCCGGGAAGCCTCGGATCAAGTGGAAAATGAGATGTGAGATAAAGAGAATACTAAATAATGTGAATAATGGAGTAAAAAAAAGAAATTAAAATTAAAATTAAAATTATAGGATTGTTGCAAGAAGTGGTATGTGAGAAAAAAATTGCACTAAAAACAGATGTCGCGATTCCAATTCGCAAAAGACATGGACAAAAACTCCAGGTACTTCAACAACGTAGCTTCAACAAGAAGGAGGAATAATAGGATTGATGCGTTGGTTAATGGAAGGTTAGTAAGAAATCAAGCAAGAATAAAAATTGCTATCAGAGAGTTTTACAAGAGTTTATGTCATCAGGAGGAGTCTCCTATGGTGGGTTTTAAGGATGATCTGGTGGATATAATCGCTGAAGATGATGCAGCAACTTTAGAGGCCGTGCTGTCGGTTAAGGAGATTAGAGATGCAGTGTGGGACTGTGAATCATCCAGGGCACCGAGAAATGATGGATACAATATGAACTTCATCAAGAAGTGTTAGAACGAAATTGGGGCTGAGTTCACAACAGCTGTGTTGGGGTTCTTTCAGACATTTAGGCTACCGACAGATTCTAGTATCACATGGGTTGTATTGGCGCCAAATTTCATTCCAATTAGCATGGTTGGTTGTGTGTATAAGGTGATTTCTAAGGTATTGGTTGGGAGGATGAGATCAGTTATGCTAGGCCTGATTGGAGAGACTCAGCGTGTGTTTGTTAAGGGTCAAAAAATACATGATGGGACCTTTATTCCATATGAAACTGTACATTGGCTTAAAATAAAGAAAAAGGAAGCAGCTGTAATCAAGCTGGATTTTCAAAAGGCATATGATAGGGTCAAGTGGAGTTTTGTGGACATTGTTATGCAGAAGATGGATTTTGGGTGCAGGTGGAGGCAGTGGGTTATGGAGTGTGTTACACATCTTTTATGTCAATATTGATAAATGATTCACCAACAAAGCCGTTCAAGATGGAAAGAGGTCTGAGAAAAGGTGATCCTCTATCTCCTTTCTTGTTTGTACTTGTTGTTGATGTCTTAAATAGAATGATTGAAGTGGCAGTTAGAAACGGCCGAATATCCCCAATATTCGTTGGGAGAGACAATATAGAATTGTCACACTTCCAGTGACACTGTGTTGTTCTGTTCGTTAGAGGATGAGAATACTAAGAACTATAAGAGGCTTCTATGTTGCTTTGAGTTGATGTTGGGGTTAAGTCTCAATTTTAAAAAATTCAATTTGATCCCAGTCAATTATGAACAACAGTGGGTTTGAAGTATATGCAGTTTGTTGGGGTGCAAGGAAGCTACTCTTCCGGTCAAATACATGGGAATCCCTCTAGGAGCAAACCCGAGGTTGGTCAAGACTAGGAAGCCAATTATTGACAAAGTGAGGAGAAGCTCTGTTTATGAAAATCTAAGGTACTCAACAAAGCGAAAAAGTTGGTGCTCATCAAAGCAGTATTAAATAGCCTGCCGGTATATTATTTAAGCTTATATAAGATGCCAAAAGCTGTGGCAGAGAAACTGATTTCTTTATAGAGAAAGTTCTTGTGGAGTAAGGAGGATGGAAGGAATGGTATGTCGTTGGTTAAATGGGAAGTGGTCTAAGCTCCAAAAAAGCTAGGTGGGTTAGGGGTTGAAAATGCGATGCTTCGTAACATAACACTCTTATTTAAGTGGTGGTGGAGGTTTTCAAAGGAGCAGTGTCCGTTGTGGAAGAATGTGGTATGCTCATGTAATAACCTTTCCTCTAATGAGCTATTATCCACCCAGACATTATATAACACCCTACCACACAGAGCCTTACGCTTAAGTCGTAAAGCAGAGGTGGCAAGATATTACGACCTCTAAAAGAAAAGGATATGTACATAATATAGTTGGATGAAATCACATCTAGGAGCCTTGAAGGATAAGCTAAACAAAAATGATAAACAAAAAATCATGTCACACTCGCATGAATATTCGTAAAACGGACATGTAAAATCGAAAGAAAACAAAAACATATATACATATCAGAGTTCTAAAACTCAGATAGCAAGCTCCAGACTCGACCTGCGAAGCTAAGACCGGCCAGAGTATATAATTATGTATATATATACAACCAAAAATAAAACTCAAACTATAAAATAAATACCTATATTTCCAAGTCAACCTCTAGAAGGGACAAAACATAAAATGTACATGCGGAGATTCTATAAACATATATACATAGCCTAAAACACAATATGACAGTCCAAAAAGGTAGTTCTTCGCTTGTAAGGAGCGTCTCCAGACACTCAACGAGGTGTCTCTCGACCTGCATATGAAAAGCAACAAAATATATATGGAATGAGAACCGGAGGTTCTCAGTATGGTAAAGGTACCCACATAGTTAATATAAAAGGTCCCGGGAGAGCCAGAGGCATTCCTAGAACTTCGACACTCAGACTTCAGCTTAAGGGTTCAACTAAACTAGAAATTAGATAAGTTATTTAAGGTATTCAAGTTCTGAATCTAACTTTAACCTAATACTTCATGTTCTGTCTCCTCCAATCATCCGAATCACTGGTGGAACAACCCCCTCCACACCTCTGCCAAGAGGGGTTTCTCAGAAAACATACACATACAATTCAAGTAAGGAAAATACAGATAGAGAAGCATTTACAACAAGTAGAACAAGTAGTAGTTAAGCAGGATTAAACAGCTAAGCAAACTAAAATAATGCACACTCAAACAAAGCAAACAAATGCATATGATGTATGTATGTCCTATGGTTAATGAGTCTCATCTGTCGGTTATACAGCAACCCGACATGTCCTAGTAGTTAACCATTAGACAATCCATTTGTGCGCGCATCCCCAAGCTCAATAATGTTTCATGGAGTCAAACTCCAAGCTCAAATATAATATTCCATGGAGTCACACTCCAAACTCAATAATATAGTGTTCCATGGAGTCAAACTCCAAGCTCAATAATATTCCATGGAGTCAAACTCCAAGCTCAAATATAATATTCAATATTCATATATATATGCATGCCCATGGGGGAATCCGGAGAGTTAAAGTGCCCGGCCACATCTTGCGACAGAGGGTCAACAAATAGTCTCAAATACACACGCTACATAATAATCTCTTTCCTTTTTAAAATAACACTTCAAATCAAAACTCCAATCCTTATAGAAGTTTTGGCAGTATCTCCTTTAAAACTCGAATTTCTACCACCCTTCAAGGGTCCCAACTATCAAATCAAACACCTCTCAATCCTTCAAATCATTTCCAGTAACAAATTATTTCAAAATCAAACAAATACCAATATTAAATCTTTTTTCAAGCCGACCAACTTCAACAGCAAATTATTAACAACAGCTAAACCCCACATTTTATTCCATATACACAATCCATTAATTATACATTCAGTTCATTCTTATCTTAAGGTCTTCTAGCCTAAGTTTTCACGTGACATTAAACATTAACTACGAGAAACCAAAACCATACTTTTGTACGGAGTCAAAATATTCGAAGCTCCGGAGAAGCTTTTTGACTGAGCTATCGAAGAAAAAAATGTCCAGAATCGTTTATGCCTCCTAGAACTCTAGTTGGCCGAACTCAAGGGGTAGAGGAGCTATATCACCGTCAACTTTCACCGATCAAAAATAATGTTAACATGTAGAAGAGAAGGATACAAATACTTTTACCGGATTAGATTTTTTACTGGAATTACGAATTGTAAGAAATCGAACATGTAGAAGAGAAAGATACAAATACTTTTATCGAATTAGATTTTTTACTGGAATTACAAATTGCAAGAAATCGAAGCCGAAAATTCGGAGGGATTATGTTCTGTTTCTTTCTCTCTTGGTTACGCTCTTTTCTCTCTTTTTTTTCTCTCTTACAAAATATATATATATATATATATATATATATATATATATATATATAACACGTATGACTCCCTATAAGCCACCTTGGCTGTCTTTATTATTATTAATATTATTATTATTATTATTATTATTATTATTATTATTATTATTATTATTATATATATAACACGTATGACTAAGAAAGCCTATAAGCCACCTTGGCTTTCTTTATTATTATATATGCACATTATGAAAGGAAATAATAATAATAATAATAACAACAACAGTAACAGTAACGTAGTGAATATAATAATAAGAATGAATATATAAACAAGACTCACTACGGCAGAGGCGGATGTTAGCGGCGAATAAACAGTGGCAACGCTCATAATCGCCGAGAAATCGAAAGATAGCGGCAGAAGTGAGTGGCGGTCTGGCAGATGCCGCCATGCACCACTGGATAGCGGCTGGCCAGTGACAACCGCCGTTCATTTGGGAGCGATTTCTTCAACTCCCCTCTTTTAGGCGTGACTTCTTGGCGCGAAGAGAAGCAACAGCAGAGGCGTGAAACACGCCCACCCCTCGTTCAGCAACGTATACTGGCATATACTTCAAGAAACACCGCTAGGTAAGTTTCAATTAATAGTTTGAATTCCCTCTTATTCGCGTTTCCACCAATTGATTCCCCCCAAATTGTTCAGAAACCCGCGAATTGAAGTTTGGAGCGCGCCAAACACATAGGAGCAAAGCCCTAATTCATCAGTGGAAGAACCCACCCAGGTGACCCCCTTATCATAATCCAATTTGTGAGTTCCCCCTTGTCATGTTACAGCCATTAATCGACTACCCCAATTTTGCTGAAACCCCCCAATTTCTTGAGCTTTTGCCCATAATTACAGAAGCCCACCAAGCTGCCATCCGTGCTTCTCATCAATCGTGGGTGAAAACAGTTCCACCATTCTCAGCCATCCGCCAAGTTGAGCTATCGCCGTATCGCGGCATCTCCCCTTTCATCTGGTTCGTTCTTTAATAACTGATCTTTCCTTCTTGTTTACATTCTTGGTTCAGAAGTCTGATCGAGAGTTTGTCTATATATTATGCCAATTTGGGTTAATTGATGCTGTTTAGAGTTAGGAATTTCATTCATTCGACTTGTTCTACAATGAGCAAGCTCAGCTCGGTAATCAGTTTTATGCTTCTGTCATAACTTAAACTATTTGAACACTTCAGATTTGACTAGCTAGATAGCTAATTGATCTTAATTAACTAGCAGATTGTAATTTTATCTTGTAAAAGATAATTCTAATCAGAGTATACATACATTTGTTCACGATCAGCAAGAATGGGTTGCTCTGTTATTTTTTCTATTAAGTAATGAGACCAGATTGTAAATAATTGTAAAATATAATTCTAATCAGAGTATATACTCGCTTATTATCTAGACACCTCGAGTACCTTTCGCATGATGTATAAGAATTGCCAACACTATGAGTAAGGATCTGCAAAAGACACTGAACCAAGAAATTTATTGCAGGCTGAGAAACAAATAAACTTGACCAGTAACTAGTCTAATGCTAATTCATTTAGTGGTTAGCATTATAGTTAATAGTTGGGGATACAACTTGGGGGGAAAAGAGAACTACATTATGTCATTGTTTGATACTGTTTCGTAAACTATAGTACAACATTTTTAAGGTCAGAAAAATCTTTCTTCAGAAAGGAACACTCAAAGTTATTGCATTTATAGTATGCTACAAAAAGAATCACAATGCACGGTACTAGACAATAAACTGATGATTCAAAATTTATATTTATAGTTTCAGATTTTAATTTATCCAAATCTGTTAAAACCCAATCCTTTCGTTACTCTGTTATTCAATGAACTGATGTTATTTTTCACCTTCTAACTTTCTGCTTCTCATATTTTTAATTTTTTATGTTATCTTTTATCCAATTATACTCTTTGCGGTTGGTTTTAAATATTTGATAAATCTTGTATAAAAGATAATATTTGAAATTTTCTTAAATATTCAACATTATTAATTGCTGAATCAAAATGTAAAGATGTCAATAAATAGAGAGAAAAATAAAGACTAAATAAAGTAACTTGATTTGCATGACACTTTAAATTTTAGTTTAAATAACTTTGAGATATAAAGAATAACACTTCATTTAGAAAGATAAAATAGATTAATACATAGATAATTAAGGGGGATAAAAACAGAGTAGGTTGGAGTTGCGAGAAATAGATATAGATGATATACAATAACAAATAATTAAATTTGAAAATCAAGGATACTTGTGATTGTCTTGTATTATAAATTTATAAATTTCAAAATAGATTGACTGAAGTTTATATATATTAGATTTGTACTAGAGATGGAAAATTAGGCGCTAAATTTGTATCTGCATAAAAAATATTTAATTTTTAATCCTGAGATATATATTCATACATTGAAGCAGGTAATACTAGTCCAAAGTGTTATGCATCTTTACATTTTGTGCAGGAAGCGACGTCGTTTGGTGTCGGTTGCTAACTACTGAGCAAAGCAATTGCCAACTCTTGTTTCACTCTCCGCTCCGCTGTTTATAAGAGCTTCAACATAAATATCAGCAGAGAAGCTCCTAGAGCACACTCTGAACAAGGTTAACTTTCTTCTGACTCTGTTATATGTTATGATTATGATGATGTTGATTTGTTATTGTTGTTCTACTCATCTCTTGCGTAGGTGAGTAGTAGAAATGACCAGTATATTATTTATTAAAAGGAATAGATTAAGTATGAATTCAAATTGATTCAAAGTACAATATTATTGAAGTGTTATAAGAAATATTCACAGTTGGCAACTTCTCAACACCACAACTTGGCCCTATTATCAGTATTATTAAGTGTTATAAGTAATATTCTTTTAATTTTTTGGATATTCTTGGAGAATTGATGATATAGAATATTGGCGAATATTGGGTTGGTGACATCAATTTTTGCTTCGTTATTTGAACAAGTTGAGACTGGGTTATAGATTTATTGATGCGGACGATAAATGGGAAGGGTGATAGCTAATTGACTGAAACTCTACTCATGCTTTAGGGATAACTTATGTAGGGTACATAGAGAATACATATATAATCAAGCCAATTTTGACAACTACTAGCACTTTGTTATTGATTCTTCCAAGTGACAATTGATCCTTGGTAGTTTTATTTTTCACGTGCTCTGTTCCTGCTGGGTTATTTGTGCAATACAAATTGGTTTTTTGTTTAGCAAGTTTGCTAGAAAAGGGGAACCATTTATTTCGGCAAAATATGTATCTGTTAAATCTGATCCATCCAAATGGCTTTGATGGAACAATTTTACATTTGCTTCTTAGTTGATGCTCTTTGAAACTTGTACATTTGATTATACAATTCTTATTTCTTCTTGCTGCTCGGTTCCTGAGTTAGCTGCATTTTCAATGGGACTGGTTTATTGTGTCCGGTAAATTGATTCTATCAAAGCTCGTTGATTGTACTTTCTGTACATTGTGAACCTAGTTCTTTTTGATTTTAGGCAGCATTCATACATGTTTAGATCTGATTGATGAATGAAATGTAAAATACAAGAGGAGTGTCTAAGTTCTAACAAACATACATGACACATGGGTCTTTATTGTTAGTATTTTGTGCAGCTAGCTAGCTTCGCTAGTTTATATATTAATTATTAGCAGAGAAAGTGCTGTACAGAAGAGTGAAACAGTTTTGATGTTTTTACAAGTATGTATATAATATTGGACTTGTGGTATACTTTGCGTGATTCATTTGGCTTAACATGTATTTAATTGACTCCAATTTCTGTTCATTGATGAAAGTGTCCCCTTTCTTTTTCTGCCTTGGTTAAAACAGTTTCCCTTTTCATTGCAAATGCACCCAAAATTTCATAATATCTCAATTATATGCTTTATTATTATTACTATAATAATTATTATCGTAGCATCTTCTTCCATGGCTCAAAGCCAAATAAAGGTACCCCAATAATTCGTGTGTACCAGGTCCAGTTGCAATAAGTCTTAGTTTCATACAGTCATAGCCATGCCGATTTTCTTGTTCTTTATCAGAATTCAGATTCTCACGTTTAAATGTTCTTGTTCGAACTTTGTTTTCCCCAAGTAAATAAAATATTGGGTTTTTCTTGAGTAGATCATACAGTCATATAGTTTCCGTGTTTTCTACTATTATGATTCATCTCCGATGATTATGAGATGAAAACTTGTATAGTCTATCTGTGTGTAGAGAAGAAGAATAATGAATAAAAAATTGTTGGACTCTTAGTGTGTTTCCTGTAGGTCCTACATGTCATGAAGGAAAAGGATATTTCACCTGCTATCATTTTTGGTTCCCATATCTTTTTTGTCTGACCCTTCTTGCTGTGCATTATTTTTTTTTTTATTTTCTTTTACAATGAACACGTTATTTTTCTTACACGCTAGAAGACAGCACAAGATGACTAGTTATATTTATTTCACTCGCTAGCATTTTTGGTACCCATATGTAACATTCAATCCTGTTTTCTTTTTCATATTTTGAGATCATTTGAATATCCCGTTCTCTGTGCCTTATGATGGATTAATTATAGTTATTGTTTAATTTATTTTTTATTTTTAACAATTATTCTTTATTTCCTTTTTATCTTTTAAGGGAGTATTTCTTAATATTTTCATTTTTTGGACTTGGAACCAGCACTTCTTTCTACCAGTATTTTTAAAAGAAAGCACAGAATTTTACAATGAGTAAGAATCCTTCCAATTACCTTTCCTGTGCTACATGTTATCCGGGATGCTAATAACTTTGTATCTTTTCCCGTTTTGAGATATTCCGTCTTATAATTGTGATTAACTGTGGTTATTTCTCTTTACACATATCCGAATTTTATTTCAATAGATTTCTTAGTGTTATGCATTTACTTACTGTATATTTATTTGTTCGTGCTATTTCATTTAATAAGACATCGATAAGAGTTGGATTACAAAGCCACGAGGTAGTGCAGAATATAGGGATGGTCTGAATAGATTTCTTGATTTTGCCTTTGCCAATGCATCATCGGATGGGATGATACATTGTCCATGTCCTTTGTGTGGGTTCCGGTTTTTCCAAACTAGAGAGGATGCTTACGATCATCTTCTGATGAAACCCTTTCCCCCTAACTATACCTTTTGGTAACATCACGGTGAGAGGACCGTAGACGAGAGCTCCAGAGATACAGAAACTTTAGAACCCACTGGAAACTCAGGAAATCAAATGCTTGACATGGTCCACGAGGCCTACAACATTCCGGGACTGCAGGGTGATAATGAAAACATGATGGATGAAGTGGTCAGAGATGGTGCGGAAGGGTTGCCGAACTTATCTGACGAGCCTAGTCGCGAGGCTCGTGCCTTTCAAGAATTGCTTGAGGATGGCGAGCAGAGATTATATCCAGGATGCTCAAGATTCTCGAAGCTGTCTTTCTTGGTGAGACTTTACCATATCAAGTGCAGGTGCGGAGTTAGCAACAAGGCTTTCGGATTGATTCTGGAGCTATTGGGGGATGCCTTTGAGCATGCAAGGATTCCGAATACCTTGCACGATGCTAAGACGATCATAAGGAAGCTCGGTATTGAGTACAAGAAGATAGATGTATGTCCAAATGACTGCATGCTATATACGGGTTCCGACCATGACCTCTCCAGATGCAAAAGGTGTGGAGCATCCAGGTGGAAGCAAAAGACCAGAAAGAATTCCATTGTAAAGATCAACGCCGTTGTCAAGAAGAATGGGAAACCTCAGGCGGCAAAAGTTCTTCGTTATTTTCCTTTGATTCCACGGTTGCAGAGATTATTCATGTCTAGCAAGACAGCCATGGACAAGTTGTGGCACAAGAGAGGAACCAACTCTGACGGTTGCATGAGGCATCCCAGGGATGGCGAGGGTTGGAAGTCATTTGACAGGAGATACACTGACATCTCTGGCGATCCGCGCAATGTTCGCCTAGCCTTGGCCAGTGATGGCTTTAACCCTTATGGAAACCTCAGTTCAAAGTACTCAATATGGCCAGTGATTCTTATTCCGTACAACCTACCCCCATGGATTTGTATGAAACAAACCAACTTCATTCTCTCTATGATAATTCCCGGTCCTAAAATGCCTGGTAATGACATAGATGTCTACCTACAGCCCCTGATCGACGAGCTCAAGCTGCTGTGGGCCGGTGTCGATACGTATGACGCCAGTGAGAAGAAAACATTCAAGATGCGAGCTGCACTGATGTGGACTATCAGTGATTTCCCTGGCTTGGGCAATTTATCTGGCTGGAATACTTACGGCGGGAGAGCTTGCCCGTGCAATTTGGATGCCGAGACTAGGCGACTCACCTTCAGTCAGAAATGGTGTTATATGGGTCATCGTCGCTTTTTGAATTGCGATCACAGATATAGACAGGATCGGGGTAGATTTGATGGCAAGGTAGAGGATAGATCCCCACCTACCAAATTGACTGGTAGGGATGTCCTGAGACAATTGGAGGGTGTTCCCGTCTCACAAGGCAAGGTGCAAGCGATGGGCGGTAAAAGAAGGCGCGGACAGCAGACCGTGGTCCAAGACGAGTCTCCTTGGAAAAAGAGGAGTGTATTCTTTGATCTGCCGTACTGAGAGAACAACGAATTACGTCACAATCTTGACGTGATGTACATAGAGAAGAATGTATGCGACAACATTGTTTTCACCATGTTGAACGAAAGCGGTAAGTCCAAAGACCACCTAAAAGCTCGAAAAGATCTCCAATTGATGGGCATCCGGCAGGATATGTGGCCAATTGAAGGTGGAAAGTATCCTGCTGCAGTCTTTACCATGCGGAATCCAGAGAAGGATGTCTTTCTTAGGACAATCAAGAATGTGGTCTTTCCAGACGGGTACTCTAGCAACATCTCTCGCTGTGTTGATTTAAAACAGCGCAAGTTATTTGGCTTGAAGAGTCATGACTGCCATATCCTAATGGAACATCTACTTCCAATTGCGTCAAAACACGTGTTGCCCACCCCAGTGTCTGCCGTCGTGGCTGAGTTATCAGCCTTTTTCCGACTAATATGCAGTAAATCCATTGATCCTCAACAACTTCCTCTCCTTCAGGATCGTGTGGTCCATACTTTGTGCCACATGGAGATGATATTTCCACCTTCCTTCTTCACAGTTATGGTTCATCTAACGGTGCATTTGGTCGAGGAGGTCCGTATTGGTGGCCCAGTGCATTGCCGATGGATGTACCCAATTGAGAGGTAAAGATCTACTTAAGTTTTCTCGACCTCTATAACTAGGATTGTTGTCACCTATTAATTTATGTTATTTACTCGAAGGTACCTAGGTCGTCTCAAACAGTACGTGCGTAACAGGGCACAACCAGAAGGATCGATTGCAGAGGGCTACTTATCCGAGGAGATTCTCACGTTCTGTTCAAGATACTTAGATAATGTCGAGACTAGGATCAACCGACCGACGCGCGTTGACGACCGACCGAGCGATGCTCCAGAGAGCGAGATTACCGACATGTTCCTAGAGGTTGGAAAGTCGGTCGGGGCAGCTTCATATTTTACTCTAACAGCAACCGAACAGCTTCAAGCATATCGTCATGTACTGGTGAATTGCAGTGCTGTAGAGAAATTCTTGGAGTAAGTACAACAGCCTAAGTTCTAAAATTATACAGTTAGCCAATTTGGGTATTGATAGAAATGAACTTGAACAAACTTTGTCTATGCACAGTGAGTACAGAGCCTTCACAAAGAGAAAACTGCGAGGTAAAACAAGGTCGCAGTCTCACATAGATACTGTTGTGCACAGAGAATTTTCGAACTGGTTCAGGCATAAGGTAATCTATAATATCTCAGGATCCTACAACCCTTTGATGCCTTCTTGTCTCTAATGGTTCAATGTCAGGTCCAATTTGGAAGCACGGATCATTCGAACGAGTTACAGTGGCTCGCCTGCAGTCCCCGTGCTCAGGCCAGTCGCTATCAGGCTTACAACGTCAATGGATTTAAATTCAGGACCATGTCGAGGGAGGAAGGGATGAAAACACAGAATAGTGGGGTCTATGTCACTTCGAATACTAGAAGTTATGCAAGTAAACGGGATGCCAATGTTGCTGTTGGCGGTGTCTCGTATTACGGGAGATTAGTAGACATCATCGAGCTAAATTACAGCGGTCAATTCACTGTAGTATTGTTCAAGTGCCTTTGGGCGGACACTACGTCGGGCAGAGGCATCCGGCAAGACGTTTTGGGCCACACCTGTGTCAATTTTGCCAATCCTATCCACACCGGTGATCGAGAAGACGATGAGCCGTATATCTTGGCATCTGAGGTGCGTCTTGTGTTCTACGTGGAGGATGAGGTGGAGAATGGATGGAGTGTAGTGGTCCATGTGAAGCCAAGAGATTTGTTTGACATGGGCGAAGATTATGAACATTGTGAGGTCGACCTTCATCCACAGTCCTGTATGAGTAGCCTCCCTGAATTTGATGTCGAAGGCCTGCGGTTGACGAGAGACGGCGATTTAGAAGAGTCCACCATCGAAAGGGTTGAAGATTATGAAGAGGCCGCCGAATCCTAAAATGCTGTTCTCCATCATGCATGTAGTTCATATTTCAGTAGATTGTATTTTAGTCATATTCTCCGACAATAGGTTGATTTGATTGAGTTATTTTAGATTTTTCAAAACGCATCGTCTCATATAAAGCTCTTTTATTTATCTGGGTTTTGACAACGCTGTTTTCTATCCTTTAAGACTTCCTATAGTCACATTTTTATATTGTCTTTGTACATTCTTTCTATTTTTGGTGGATTATCAGGGAAATTGGAGACCAGAGACTTCTTTCTCATTACCAGAAGCCATTGGTTCGCAGAGAAGATGATAGAAGCGTCTCCGTTCTCTTCGTTGGACCACGCAACGTCCTTTGCAAGGCAATTGTGGTTCAAAGAGTCCCGCATACAATCATGGTTGGATGCGTTCTCTGGACAAAGTCACCTTTTTCGAGCCATTAGTTATGCACCTGGTTCAATGATGAAGGTTTGTTTGCCGCTGCACAGTTTAATTTTTTAAACCATTTTTGTAACTGTCAAAAGAAACCATATTCATGTGGTTATTCTAAAATTTTAGGAAATGTTTCATTGGGACCGAAAGTACCGGGCTAAATTTGGGTTTGAGTTTATAACAAGTACGGAAAAGTGGTGCTCACAGGAAATACTTGACGAGGTGAAGGTAAATATTCATGTTTTACCATCCGTTGCCTTGGCATGATGTGCGCTGGCTCAATTTGGGTTTCATATTCTACTTATTGCTCAATATTTTACTTTTGGAAAATGAAATTTACTTTTTTTTCATAGCTGCAGTACTTATACATTAATTATGCTTGTTTGTGCAGTCACGCTATGAGAACTCTCTTGTCGTTGAACTGGATTATGCAGCACAGGAGGAATTTAAACTCATAGCATTCGGCCTTGAGCGACTATGGGATAGTAAGAAAGACTCGGATTTTGTACTGTTTATATGATCTGTTTATGTCTAATCCACTACAAGCTTGACAAATCTTATATGGAATTATTTAATTAACCCATACATGAATGCAGACTTATATATATATCATCACTCTACCTTATCTCATGTACATATAAGATTGTATCTTTTTAATATTAATTCTAAAGACTCGGCCTAGTTGAATTGCATAGACTCTCCATCCCAATTTGGAGCATATTTGAAGTAGGGGTCACCCTTGGCTTCACTAATTATAATCCCAATGTTGTCTGATTAAAGAAGTTATTGACTCTAAATGTTAAGCCATACTGATTAGTAAATTCACACACTAGTTCCTCCTAATCCGGGCTTGTTTGGCTACCTTGCACCTCCCAGGAATGTCTTGAGACAATGTACAAAAGGAATCTGAATACCCGGTGGAGGTGGTTCCAGATTCGTTGGAAGGAGAGAATGTTGTCTCCTCCGAGATCTCTGAGGGCGAAGATTCTGCTGGACGTAAGGGTTCGATGCTGTCCTACGACCTCAATAGAACACCCGAAGAGAATGAATATCCTTATAGTGGAATGTCTCCCGAGGAGAAGAATGCGTGGCACTTAGCTACGTGGGCAACAAGATACTTGAATCCTTGAGGGAAAAGCTTTGGTTTAGGTGAAGGACTTAGAGTCAGGTTGCATATGATAGCGGAGACAATACTATGCTATATTCATTAAAGAGAAAATAATTTTATAACTATTTTATCATGGCACTTTTATCCAGTTCTTGTTTTAAAGATTGTACTACTTAGCTAATTTACTATACATGCACTATAATAATTCGATGAAGTTTGGATGAATCATTGCTAATAAGTATGTTAGTAATACTTATCAGATATATACTTATTAAACTTGCTAACGACAATTGAGGCTTTCTTTGTGCAAATATTATATGGACAATATAAATCTAACATACACTTGTCAGGTTTCGTATAAATATATTAAAATACCCAGACTTTGTCCATTGTTATCATTTTAGCCAATTTTTTTATGTTTAATAATTCTAGTGTTGATTTTGGGTTATTTTATATATAAGTTGTTACTGCTTCTAGATATATTTCTATTTTAACAATAAAACCCAGGAGTTAGCCTAAATAACAATTTATAATTTCGAAAGAAAAACTCCACAGGAACATTTCAACCACAATTATTTGAATCAAAATATTCTTCTAGACAGATCCACAAAGTTTTGATCTCAGCAAACACAGCCATAACCAGTGGACCAAGTTTGAGTTCTTCTTTGGTGGTGTTGCCTGTTTCAATGAATTTTGAATTCTTATAGAAATGGACAAAGGAAATGTTGTTGCTTACCCATAGAAGTGCTTGTTTTGTACTCAAAATTGGTGAAGCTAAAATATTCATGATACATACAAAAACAACAACAAAACATGCATAGAGAGAGCAGGGGAACACGAGGAGAAAGATAGATAGATAGATAGATAGATAGATAGATAGATAGATCGATAGATATGGAGCTTTGGTTTGCCTTAGCAGCACGGGCACCTCAAAGTGACTCGTATTTGGGGAATTGGACAGTCCTTGTATTTATATTTTGGTCAACATTATGATATTAATTTTCAGATAATTTATTTATCTAATTATGTATAAAACATGGTAATTATCGTTATGCAGTAATACAAGTATGAACTTTGTCTATTAGATAGGGATGCTATATTAATTGGTCCAATAAGAAGACATTTTTTATATATTCGATATGAGAATAATATCCCCTTTTTAATAGTAATAGAGGTCACTATGATTTACTTTTATGTGGAAATTATATCTTGGAAAATATGAGACAACTAATTTTTGTTTCAGATATAGAAAACCCCTATATTATCATTCCTATGTTTATATACTCTTTAACACTCCCCGATACTTGTACTTAAGGCGGTGTGCAGGTGTGAATTAATAATGACACGCCTTTGTTACACATGGCTGTTTTTATTATTATTATTATTATTATTATTATTATTATTATTATTATTATTATTATTATTATTATTATTATTATTATAAAAGACCAAAAGAGTGGGAACCCAAAATTTCACACTAACAGATTGCTAAACCCAAATTTGAGATGATATAAGGAACGGCGCCCAAATCCTTATTCTCCCTTGCGAGACTCCATTTGAACCTCCAGCGGTGTCTCACACAGCCCACGCCCCCTCCTGATGAAGGCCTGAAACCTATTGCTTCTCTCGTCGATCGCAATCATTCCACTTCAAAGGACTGCACTCCCGTCTTCTCGTCTACGGTAAGGGTTCCTCCTCCCATTATTTCTTGTGTTCTTATTTTAACTGAAGCAAGAGTTTACTTGGACATGGCAACATGCATGGCTGATATAATTTGCTCATAAATGACCCGGGGGTATAGTTCATGAACCTGCATTGTCACAGGAGCATGTTGCTAAAAATGCCTCTGTTATTGGAAACCTCGTAATTCTGCAGATTTCATAGAAATAAAAATAACAAGGATTATAAAACAGGTATTGAGTCTCATGAGCTGCTTGAGATTATGAAATCCGATATAACAACTATGGACCATGACTACTTTTATTCCTTTTTGTGTTCTTGTTGGTGTCAGGATTTTAAGATGGCCCGGAAAGGTCGATTCACAAAAAAATCAAAGTTTGGACCAGGGTTTCAGCAACCTCAAGGGGGAGCGAATGCCACTTCAGACTCCCACCATGATGGCTCTGAAATTCACCCGAACAGTGGGGATAGTGTCCCTGCAAGCGGTGATAGTGTCCCCGCTACTTCACGCCCTTTCCGTCCCCCGCGAAGTGAACCAAGGCCTGCTCCATAGATGAGCACACACAGTGTCCGAAACTCGCTGCCAGACCATCTAAGCTTGGACGCTAATGCAGATGAGGAAACTCTTCTTGATGAAGAAGTTGACAACCTTCATGATGCTTCTGGAACTCAGATTCGCAGAGGACGCAAGACTACCGAATTTTGGGCGGTTAGGACCATCGGTATGGTATTTATTTATTTTTTCTTTCATCAACATAACTTAGGCTCCATCCATTATTAACTTACAATATACTCTAATTCGATTATTCCAAAATATATTATATGGGCTATCAAAATATTTTAAAAGAATTCTTAATTATTACCCTAATTTAATTATTGCCTCCCACATTTAAAATTAATTTTAAGTTTGTCATTGTACTTAGTTTTTTACAATAAAAGTCAAGCAGTTTTTGTTAAATTTTTTTCAAGTGCTGCAATTCTGTACCAATTTAAACATGTTTTATGCTGGTCTGATCCATCATGCTTTCTTTGTTAGGCGCACAATAAGGTATTATGTTGAAATTATTATGTTATATAAAAAATTTCTGACATGCTGTTTACAACGTAAATGATATGTTTGGCTTATAGATTCTGACGGCACAATCAAGCCGGCAAAACTAAGTGTGAGGGAGGCTATGAAACGGCCTAACGGTAGGAAGATCGTGCTTAGGTTCAACAATGCAAAGCAAGCTATTGGGGACGAAGCTGGAGTGTTGAGTGGCGTGCTTGGTTTACTGGGATCTGATTTTGGAAAATTTCCCATCTGTAGAACAAGTTGGCGTGAGATTACCACGAAAGACAAGGTCTATAACGAATGTGTCAAGGTAAAAGTTTATACCCCGGGTAAATTAAATTTGCTTATTTTTACAATTATTGATTATTATTATTATTATCTGTGTAGCAAATATTCCACTTTGATGAAGACAGCGAAGGACTTATAAAGAAAAATATTTTGAAAAGTATGGGAAAGTCTTGGAAGAAAACAAGGCTGAGGTTGTATGACCGTTTTTATGAGCCAACATTCACGACTGAACAAAATCTTGAGAATCGGCCGCCGGGAATTGATCGAGAGCATTGGAGATGGTACCTTGACTATCGCGCCAAACCTGAGACGAAGGTAATATACTGTATCGTTGTTACACAAGAATACCAATTATGTTGCATTGAGTCCTTTTCTATCAGATTTTAATCGCCTTTTGTCTTGGATGGACCAATAGGAGAAGTGCAAGAAAAACGCGGTCAATCGATCAAAACAACAATATACTCACACTGGCGGCTCGAAAAGCTTCGCACGGCGGATGGAAGAAGAGGTACTCTACTTGTTTTATTTAGTTATTGAACTATCTCTATGATTTAATTTTCATTGATTTTGTGAAAAATTTCAATTCGAAAACTTTGTTATTACAGTCGGAAGAACAAGGAAAGATAGTCGGTAGAGGGGAGTTGTGGATCAAGGTGCACAAGAAAAAGGATGGCTCATATATCAATGATGAAGCGAGAGCAATTGGTGTAAGTACTACTCATTAATTACAGCCTATATTTTTAATAATTTTTTTAATTTATAACGACTAAGATATTTGAGAACTAATTTTAAAAAATTAGTGATCTTTCAAAAACAAATTTCACTATTAACTCAATCTTTTATTCAATGTCTGGCGGTATCCAATTATTTACATTACATATATCTAAAGTATTAAGGATATGAATAAGTGCAGACAATAGTTAGTTGGGCACACGTGCTTATTATTACCATGCATTACATCCATGTCAGGTTGAAATTAAATATCTTCGAAGCAAAAATATTTTGTGTGATTTATTAACTGGTGTACTTATAGTATATTTATAATTAAGGTGATCTCTTTAAATTTCAATATTGAGAGCCGATGTGTTTGACTGGGTGTGCGAGGAGTTTTGGTGGATGTCACGGGAGTCTACCACCATATATGAGTTTGGTCTTTAGTTAATTAGTAGCCTTGCTTGAACAAATAAAATAATAATTTAACTAACTATATTAACTTAATCTACTAGAATTCTTATTACTATAGCCACTTTCTATTTTTCTACGTAGAACCTACGGAAACCACTGCTGCTTCTCTGATCCACTATCATTAGCTTTACTTTGCATTTCATTTACTATCAGAAATCAATTTTAATCTTTCGATTGTTTATTATTTTTGTTTTCATTAGCCTTTGGATTTTTTATTGATTGGGGATTATGTGTAATCCTAAATTTTTTTGCTGTTATATTTGTGTGTATTTTATCATGATGTAAGTGATAAGTTAGTTGAGGAGATTGTTAATTTGTGTATGTAGGAAAGAATTGAGGAGATCGAGCAACAGGATGAGTCTTCTAGAATGTTGTCTCAGAATGATTCCATTGCTCAAGTTTTCGAAAAAGAGAAACTGGGTAGAGTACGTGGTATGGGATCTGGACCGACTCCTAGCCAACTCTTCGGTCCGAATTCACATGCATATGGCAACGGAGTCCAACAAGAGGAGACCCAGAGGAAGCTGCTTGAACTGCAGGCAGAGCTGGAAGGCGAGAAGTTGAAGAGAAAGGCGATGGAGGATGAGGCAGCATCAGATAAGAAAAAATTGAAGGCGATGGAGAGTGCTCTGATTTATCTGTTTCAACGGCAGGGTGAGGAGCTTCCCCCAGAAATCGCTGCAGGAATGAGTTTCGTGGAATGATAGAGTGAAAATAGAATATTAGGTTTGGAGTTATTTTGCATTGAAGCAAATATTTTATTGGATTAGACTGAACAACTCTACAAAATAGATTTATTTACTTCGTATTTTGATGAATATATAACTTTGTTTTGCTTATATAGTCAATTTTGTTTTTGCTACAAGTTTAGCTTCTATTTTTGTTGAAAATACTCACTCTTAAAATAATAATAAATATAAAAAAATTAAAAAAATAATCCAATAATACTTTAAATAAATTGGGCGGGTTTTTTTGAATGACCGAAATTTCTTTTTTTTTTCCTTAAATTGGCGGCGGTTTTAAACCGCCTTTGTTTGGATTTAGAGATTGTAAAAACTTTCGGATTTGGCGGCGGTTTGCAACCGCCGGCAACATTGAGTGAAACTAGTGACCTATTTAGCGGCGGTTTTAGACCGCCCTTAAACTAGTTTCAACTTGAGCATATTGGGATAACTTGCGGCGGTTCAAAAACCGCCGCTAAATATGAAGTAAACGGTGTCAGAGTCATTTGGCGGCGGTTTTATATTGTGTGCCGCAAAAATTTGATTTTGTGGCGGTTATACCGGCGGTTTGTGAAAACCGCCGCCAAACGCAATCCCGGCGCCCATATCCATGGCGATCACGTTAACCGCCGGAATTTGTTTTTGCGGCGGTTTAAAACCGCCGCTAATGAAGAAAAAAACCGCCGCCAATTCCCGCCTCTCTTGTAGTGACTTATGCTAGAAGAAAGAATGAATTATAATAACATAATATTATATTACAAAACTTATATATATATATATGAAAGTGACCGAATACTCCTTCTTTATATATATTAACGTAACTTATAATGTTACAATATTTAATTGTGTGACTTACAATATTATAAGGTTTCCTTAGTAGAACTAGCAATGAATAACGCTAATAATAATAATAATAATAATAATAATAATAATAATAATAATAATAATAATAATAATAATTATATATAAAATTAATAATATATGAGTTACTAATTTAAATGATATTAGTAACTTAAGGGTGAAAGGTATTTGGTGAAGCATTAGCAAAACTAAACTCAACAAAGAGTACCGATATTTATTCATATTGGCGGATATCGAACTCGATAATAATATTATTAGCTAAACTCTATTTTTAAATTAAAATATCAATTACTCAAATTAAAATATACATATAAGTTTCATTACTTATAAATTAATAGAATTATAGTTTTAATTATGTAAGATATTTCATCATAAAATATATATATATATATATATATATATATATATATAAGAATATGAATTTGATTGAATTCAAATAGTTATAAAATTAGTTTAATTATTGATAATAAAATAATTTCAAAAAATAGAAATCTCCAATTTTCAATTTATAAAATAAATTATAACTTATTTATATTTATATTTTTAAAATTGAGGGTCACTACACATTACCTACAAGAGGGGGTCCTTGGAAGGATATCTGTCAGCTACAGATAAAGGAGAAACATATTAGAGACAAGATGATAACTGGCTTGTCCATGGAGGTTGGTGATAGCAGGAGAACTCACTTCTGGGAAGATGTCTATTTAAGTTGTGGTCCGCTGAAGGATAGGTTTCCAAGGCTCTTTTCAGTTTCAATCCAAAAAGGATCAGCCATAGGGGCTTGTGGGTTTTGGGATGTGTTAGAGTAGATTTGAAATTTCTAATGGAGGCGTGAGCTATTCCAATGGAAGTTGCAACTTGTGAATCAATTACACGACACTTTGAAGCCAGTTAAACTAGTTTTTTATCAAGAGGATAGAGTTTTCTGAAAGTTTGACAGGCAGGGTGTATTTTCTATTAACTCATTTTTGCAGGTACTACAATAAGATATGCTTCTGTATGACATAACAAGCTATATCTTCACTAAGGCTATTTGGAAAGGTTTAATCCTTCCAAGAGTAGAGCTATTTGTCTGGTTTGTCTTGATAGGCAGGTGATGAGCGGATATTTTATACGCTTTTTGACATCATTTTCATATAGTTTTTAGTAGTTTTTATTTAGTTTTATTGAGTTTTTATAGGTTTTAGTATTAAAATCACATTTTTTTATTCTACTATGAGTTTTTGTGTTTTTGTGAAATTTTAAGAATTTTTTGACTGAAATTGGGGAGTTGGAGCAGAAGTCTGATTCAGAGACAGAGAAAGCACTGCAGATGTTGTCCATATCTGACCTACCTGTATTCAGAAGACCTTTTCTGGAGCTACAGAAATTCGAATGAAGTGATCTCAACGGCTATGGAAAGCTGACTTTCAGAGCTTTTCTGTAATATATAATAGTTCATACTTTGCTTCGGATTAGAAGGCCCAAAACTGGCGTCCAACGACAGCTTCCTGCCCCCTTCCAGGCATCCAGCGCCCAAAGAGCAGAGCCCAGCATCCAAAGGCCCATAATGGACCCCCTAGCTGGCATTCCACGCCCAAGAGACCTCAATACACGTGGATCGTCTCATCAAAGCTCAGCCAAAACACCCACCAAGTTTGCCCTAAAAGTGGATTTTAGCACTAAATAGACTGTTTTGCCCTTACTAGTCATCTGTTTAGTATTTAAAGGCTTATGTTTATGTAATTTGAATCATCTTCAACCCTATTTTCGTTTCACATTGTCTTCTACCTCAGTATGTGTTTCTAGACCTCCTAGGTTGAGGGGAGGAGCCCTGCTGAGTCCTATGAATTAATAAAAGTACTATTATTTCTTCTTTGATCTGTGTTTGATTAACTCAAAGATGTATATGCATTATTCATCACTCTGAATGCGTTGAACTAGCATAAGGTTATCACATTCTACATGGGTTCAGAGTGTGTCTTTCATCGGACAATGATGAACCGCTAGCTTGAATATACGTCTCTCAGACGGATAATCTGCGACTTTGTTGGGGACTTCTCGAAACATCAGTTCAGCCAATTTCAGGGGAGATTAGGGTCTCTGTGGTAGAGGCTAGAACCAGTATGAGCTTCACCCTCAATCAGAATGGATCTACGCTAAACCTGGGGTTCAGATCTGGAGGAGTATTGGCAGCTACTCAAACTAGTGTCAATCACATACAACCTGTCATTGAAGAAGATCATTCACAAGCAAAGAAGACAGTAGTACCAAAGTTATTTCAGAAAGACAAAGCAACTCTGACTCTCAACCCTAATCCTATCAACTCTATTCCATTCTCTAGAACACTTGTTTTACAAATATAAAGTTCAACATACAATCAACAACCTTCTGATTCTGCCTGACTAAGACCTGCAAGACAACCAAAAGCTTGATTCAAGCGTCCATTCTCTAGAACACTTGTTTTACAAATATAAAGTTCAACATACAATCAACAACCTTCTGATTCCGCCTGACTAAGACCTGCAAGACAACCAAAAGCTTGATTCAAGCCACAATCCTCGTGGGATCTACCCTGACTCACTCAGGTATTACTTGGATGACCCAATACACTTGCTGGTACTGCCTGTTGTACAAAAAGGTGTGGGGGTTTTGTGTACGCACGCATCAGCAGGGTGAATACAATGAAAAGATTGTGTCAACTCAGAATTGTTAATCAGGGTGATATTTTGTGTGTATTATGTAATAAGGATGTTGAATATGTTCACGACTTGTTTCTTGGCTGTGAATTTACTTGGCAGGTTGAAACAAGGATTTACACCGGTTCGGAATTCCACAAAATAATTCCATTGTTAGTATAATTCCAAACCAATAGTCAATCCTCAAATCAAATTAAATTTGGTTGTCACAGGTACAAACCCCAAATGAAAATTAACCGAATTATTTAAACTCCGGGTCGTCTCACAAGAAATTGCAATGAAGTGCTCAATTATTGGCTATGAAAAAACATGGGGGGGTTTGATTTTCAATGGGCAAGAAAATAAATGACAAGAAGGTAAATGAACAATTAACTAATAAAAGAAAGGAAAAATACTCTTGGCTAGACATAGGTAATTGAGATCACCATCCTTGTCTACAAACCATATATTGATAATTATGAGAGGCCAACCTAGCTATGAAGTCTACTTCCAAAAGTCTTAAGTACGTAATATTTACTCCTAGGCTTGTAGTATGTCAAATAGGCTTGATCACATCAACCCATAAGTCCCAATCTATCTACTAATTAGATTAGTAGTGGGTTGGTGTCAACGAGTATCAAATTGATCACCAAGGGTTCTCAACTCACCAATTCATTGAGACCCAATGACTCAAGGTCACTCAATTCCCTTAGCCTAGGCCAAGAGTAACGGAAACAACTAAAAAACTAGAGAAAACATTTCATCAAATACTTAGAGTGCAAGAAAAGTAAACATCACCAAATGCAAGCATTAATAAAAGCTATAACTAACAAAAGTAAGGAATCAACAATAACAAGTGAAGTAAACATCAAAAGACATAGAAATATAAAATTATATGAGAAGAAATTGAGATCCAATAATTGTTCATAAACATAAAAGAGAGCAAAACAAGGAATTAACAAGAGAAACTAAGAAGATTGAGACAATAGAACACTAAAATATAAAGAGAATTGAAATCAAACGAGAATTGAAAGATAAATTTGAGATATATTAACCTAACTTTACCCTAATTTCTATCCTAAATCTAGAGAGAGGAGAGAGCTTCTCTCTCTAGAATTCTACCTTAAAACATAATGAAAACTAAAACTATGACTACTTGGTTCATCACCCTTCAATCCATGGGTTTAATAGCATCAGAAATGAGTTGGATTGGACCCAAAATGAGCTAGAAATTGTTGGCCACGAGTTGCTTAAAGTGGACCCACGCTGATCCTGTAATGTGTGCATGTCAAGGGCACATACGTGTCTCTAAATGCCAGGAAACTATGGTAAATTTTATATCATTTTGAAGCCCCGGATGTTAGCTTTTCAACGCAACTAGAACCGCCTCATTTAGATCTCTGTAGCTCAAGTTATGATTAATTGAGTGTGAAGAGGTCAGGATTGATAGCTCTTCGGTTCCTTCCTTTCTTTATGAGTTCTCCCACTTTGCATGCTTTTCCTTCATTCCTTCAATCCAATATTTGCCTTCTAAACCTGAAATCACTTAACAAACATATCAAGGCATCGAATGAAATTAAAGTGAATTAAATTTAGCTATTTTAAGGCCTAAAAAGCATGTTTTCACACTTAAGCACAAATCTAGGGAGAATTACAAAACCATGCTATTTCATTGAATAAATGTGAAAAAAGTTGATAAAATCCCCCAAATTGGGGTTTATCATAGGTGTGGTGTGTTTGGTTATCTGATTTTGGCAGACAATGGTCATTTCCGGATACTTTAAAGGAACACTTCCAAACATAGTTATCAGAACCGAACCGGTGATCGAACAGGTGAGGTTACTGGGTCACTGGGTTACTGGTTCAACCGGTGGGTCACGGGTTGAACCGATTAACCCGGTATAATTAAATAATTATGTAAAATTTAATTATTTTTTATTTATTATAAGTACTTTTATTTTGTTTTTATAAAAATAATTATCATTTTCAAATTTTAATATTTTATTAATTAAATTTATATTTATTGTATTATTATATTATTATAAATAAAAACTTACATACAGTTAATTTTCATGTGAAGTTGATATTTAAAAATAGTTAGATGATTTGACAAATTTAACTAAATATCATCTAATGATTTTCAACTATCAACTTCATATAAAGACAGCTGCATGTGAGTCTTTACCTATTATTATATACAAGTATTTATTGAAAAAATAATATTAATAGATATCATATAATCATGAAAGAAAAAATAATTTGTGATTAATAATTTTTTTGTTTATTTTTAATATATATATATATATAATTTATAGTTAAATAAAATATAATTGATTTAAAAATGTGTGACTTTAAAATTAGTAATTAATTGAATATAAATATAATAAAAAGTTACTATATGTATTATAATTGGGGTATATGTTTGTAAGAAGGAGTGTAGCTTGGTAGCATGAGTTTCCTTCTTGCAACCTTGGAACCTTGGTGTAAGCAGTTCGAACCCCATTGCAGCCATTTTGGAAAATTTTCCAAAAAACACAAAGCTTTAACACTTGGCACGCTGGAGCATATGGAGAGCATGGTAGACTTGTAGAACCTAGATGCGTGGTAGCTTCGCCTTCGGTTGGCTGAGCGGTTCGGTCCGGGCCGGTTTTGGCCCGGTTTTCTAGTCGAACCGGCCGATCCAGTCCGGTTTGATAACTATGCTTCCAAAGCTAGATAGGTACTACAAGTAGGAAGGATGAGCATAAGAAGTGGTTCATAAGTTTTTTGCGGTTGTTTGGAACGTTTGGTTTGAAAGGAACAAGAGGTTGTTTCAGAATACAGGAAAAAGTGCTGGAGAAATCATCAACATGACTCTACTTAATTACAAGGATGGAGGTACGAGAATCTCTTTTGTTGTTGATGACAATGCTAAAGATGACATTCACTACAAAAATAGGTCTATGGTCACGGTGATAGCTAGTGAAAAGGGTGACCATAGGTCTATGGTCACGGTTTTTGACCTATGGTCATAGTTTTTCCACCGTAGCCTATTCTGCCGTGGCCATAGACCTATGATCACGGTTTTTTTATCTATGGTCATGTTTTTTGTCATAGTTGTAGTGTTCAAATTTTGGCACTTTAGGGCACGTTTTTTTACTGTGGTCATGCATAAAAACCTTGACCATAGGTTGCTCTATGGTCACCCCTTTATTAAAACTGTGATCATAGGCTAATCTATAGTCACGATCTTTGTGTGACCATAGGTATCTATGGTCACCCTACCTTAAAACCGTGACCATAGCTTAATCTATGGTCACCCCACTTTAAAACCGTGGCCATAGCCTTATCTATAGTCACTGTAACATCCTACCACACAGAGCTTTACACCAAGGATGTAAAATAGAGGTGGTGTGGTATTACGACCTCTAAAAAAAATTATATATAATAATATTTAAAAGGATATAGCAAACGAGGAGCCTTGAAAAACGGATAAAGCAAAAATCGTAAAATAAAAAGCGCAACGCTTCGGGAACAAGATTACTTGCGTGTGAAGAAACTAAGGTTCAAAGGAATAAATAAACAGAAAGTATGAACATAGGGTAAAAAAAACAAAATAACAAGCTCCTAACTCAGCCTGCAAAGCTAAGGCTGGCCGAAGAATATTTACATACAAAATATACAGCCCATAGCCCAAAATACATGTTTAAAACCCTAGTTCTCCATAAACCTCTAGGAGGTACAAAATAAAACAATTACATATATATATGTATATATGTATATAAGGAAAGTCTATGTACATATAGCAAAGGACCAAAAGCAAAATCCCAAAATTAATCCACTTCACTGCAAAAGCTCCATACACCTACCGAGGTGCCTCTCGACCTGCATCTGAAAACAACAAAATAGTATGGGATGAGAATCGGAGGTTCTCAGTATGGTAAAGGTGCCACACACATAAGATATAAGGTCTTAGGAATGCCATAAGTAATCCTAGAATGCCGACACTATGATTATAAACCTTAAAAAGCTAAAGCAGAAACCATGAATCAGGGTGGTTTTCTAAGGTTTTCTAAACTTAACCAATTCCTTAAATCTAACTAAAACTTAGCTAGAGCCCTAATTCTCTCTGTCTTTCCTCCATTCCTCCATCTCTGGTGAAGTTGCAAAGACACACAAGCAGATAATGGCAAACACAAGTAGGATACAAGTAATACAGATAGCAAATATAACAAATAGCATATTATAATAAATTAGGCAATCCAAATTAATGCACAAGTAAGCAATTCAAATAATATGCATATGATGCATGCCTGTCCTATGGCTGATTAGTCTAATCTGTTGGTTATCAAGCCAACCCGATAAGTCCAATTGCTAAACCCTAGATTGTATCCCGTCACACATCTCCAAGAGTCTCTGAATAGCTTTTTCTCACATATATATCAAATTGCTCAATGGGGGTACCGTTCCCGGGAATTTATACGTGCTCGGTAACCCTTACGAGGTAGAGTCAACAGAGTATCGAGTCTCTACCTGGAACACATGGAGGCAAGCCATGGTACTTTACCCAGAAAAACTTGTATCTCAGATAATCATTTTATATTCATTCATAAACATTTCATAATCATTTATTATGGCCATATTATCACTTATCAGTCATTTAATTGCACTTTTATACATAACTCATCATAACCCAGAGCAAGTGGGGCAAAACCACAATCCTTGCATCTACCTGGGGAGCCTCTATAGTAACCAACTTAGAACAAGTGGGACGAAACTACAACCATTGCATCTACCCAGGAGGTACGTTCTCATATGCTCAGGAGGAATAAAGAGTGGATTCTAACCTCCCACCATCTCGCTGAGGGTGATTTTACAATACCAGGAGGCACAAAGAAGGGGATCCTTACTTTTCACCATCTCCTGGGGTCGCACTTTCAAGAAAGAGTACTAAGATGTATCATTTATTCTTTTCTTTAGCCAGTTCATAATTCAAGTAGTATAAAGATACGTTTACATATATATATATTCACCCTGCCTCCCCATACCTAAATAATCACTTCTCTAACTTTCTTCATCTCTAAGTTACCACATATTCCTAGCTCCATCTCACTAATGGGTATACTATTAAGATCTAGAGTTAAAAGAGTAAAAATAGAGGTTTAGAGGTTTAAAATCATGTTTAAAACACAAAAATCTCATTTGTTGAAAACAGGGGTCACGCGCACGCGTGGGCGTACAATTTTCTATGCTCACGTACACGAGATACCCAACTTGAATAGGTTGGTTGCATTGCGTGTAGTGGTTGCGTACACAAGTTATGCAGAACAGCAAAAATGCTGAATGTTGCAGAATTTTTCAACTTTGCACTCCAAACTTCCGATGCGCATAACTTTTTCGTTTTAAAACATTTTTCATCCGTTCTTTGAACAACATAAACTTCACGAAATCAATTTTCCTTTGAAATAAGTTTGAATTAGCTTAGTGGTTTGGAAGCTATGTTATGGCTTGCTGAAGTCGGCTAAAAATCAGTTTTACATAAAAACCTTCAAACCTCAATTTTCATTAAAACCAAACTCAAAACCAAACTTCTATACCAACAATCAACTCAACAATATATTAAAGCACACCAACACCACACTAAATTGTTCATATCACACCACCTTCAGTCATACTTCATTATTACACAATTTCAACCTAATTTCATCATTTTTCATCAACAACATTAACATATATCCACTTACTCAATATATATCTTCATAACTTCCTACCATTCACCACCAACTCACTAATTAACATACTATTACTGATATACACAACAATCATCGAACACATATTCAATTCACATCATAATCATCATCAAGGGTGCCAAGCATTGAATGTTTTCATGCATTCCAACCTATCCTATGGTCATCTAGCTTAAGTTTTCACAGAACTTTATATATTAAATATGTGAAACCTAAACCTAACCTTAGTCGATTTCCACATATAATCCGAGATACTACCAAAGAGGCACCAACACAGCTCCAAGGATCCAAAATCACCAAAGTAATGGCACCCAACTCCACCGAGCCACCAACGTATACAATCAAGCTCCAATTTACTTATACACAAACCTAATTCACATATATCACACATATATACCCAGAATTCAATACCTAACATACTAAATTAAGGAATTAGCTAAGGTTCTAGAATTTCCACCTTACCCAAGCACCAAAAGAAGCAAGATTGAATGTTCTCCTCAAACTAATTCGAGCCTAAACACCAAAATTGAAAACTTTTCATTACCTTTGTTCATAAATTTTGAAACTGAAGGTGAAGAAATTGAGGAAGAAAACGTGGCTTCCTTACCTCACAATGTTTTGGGCTTTGTAGAACTCGACGCTGCGGTCGTGTGGCTGCAAACGCTGTGGCGATTGGAGCTCTGGATAAAAAATTGCATGGATTTCAATGGAAATCAAGGGTTTTGGAACTTAAGGTGTTCTTCCCCATTTTTGCTTGCTTCCCATCTCATTTTGCATGCAGAAATGGGAAGGGATGGAGCTGATGTTCATTTATTTAATGAGTCGGTTGGGCCCACAGGCCTGGCTTGGGTCCGGTTCTGCCGGTTTGTCCCGTTCGGCCCAATTTTGGGCCGAATTCTTTGAAATTAGTGTCAAAATTCTTATTTTAATTAGCTCTATCCAATTAAACTATAAAATTTTTATTTCCAATTTCTTTCATTAAAAATTAATTTATTGATTAATTATTTACTAATTTTATGGGGTTTATATCCTACCCACCTAATTAAGAATTTTGCCCTCAAAATTCAAATTCAGTTACCTGAAAAGGGGTGTGGGTAGTTCTCCTGCATATCTGACATGAGTGCCCAAGTATGTTTCTCACTTCCAGCTCCACTCTCAGCATTTTCTACTAACGTAACTCCTCCTCTACATAGCTTCTTGGCAATGGTGTCTTATTATATATTCTAACTGAGGTTACTTGAAGTGTTAGATTTTCTCTTAGTTGGACGGGTTCATGTTCTAATACGTGATTGACACTAGAAGTGTTCTCCTAAAACTGAGACATGAAATACGTCATATCGGTTGAAAGTTGTTGGGATAGAGTTACCCGATATGCCATTGGCCCAATTCAGAATCTGAAATAGTCCATTCTTGCCATTAATTCAGATCTACATAACTTTTTTGTCGGCTTTCCGTAGTGAGAATCTTAACTCGAACTTGCGTAGCTTTTCTCCGTTGTCTCGGCTATCAAATTTAGGAACTAAAGTATTTGATGCTCTAGTTTTCAATCAATTCAAACGCATTTAGCGCACCGTGACGCCTCACCTTCTGTCCCAGACCTCGGCGATCTAATACGAAATCAACAACTACTCTTCCTTACTTTTGGTGTAGAACTTTCAGTGGTTGCAACATTCCGAATGGTTTTTGGTGGTATCTATTTTCTTTCTCATGCGACAAATATGTAATCACATAGATTGCCACTTCGTTCTTCACTTCTGGCTGCTCAAAATACCATCTTCGATTTGTGGTACGTTTTAGTAATTTTAAGATAAATTCGAAAATCCTCTCTTGTCAGCTTCGAATAATAGTTTTTTTTTTGCCTCAACTTCCGATTTTGACACAGAATTCTCTCTTGGTATCTACTTCATTCAACAGGCTTCAATACTCTTAGTAGCTCCTTATCACCATTATTGCATTCCCTAAGTTCTCAACCTTACGACCTCTTGTAATTTGTAATTGGTTCAATTTGACACCTACATCTACTTTCTCAACACCCAATTTAAGCCCTTAACTTACTCAACAGTTCTTTCTCTTTGGTCATCCAAGCAATACTCAGAGATTTTCTAGTCAGGCGTCCATCACCATTTCACGATGTTGTATTCATGCATATCCTAAAACTCTTTGATAATGCATCGCAATAATTTCGAGTAGTTAATTAAGTTCGGATATCATGACTACTGACACATTGGTTAATCTTTCCCTCAAGATTCGATAGCTCTCTTCGTATTCAGGCATCCATATAGATGGGGGCATTCTAGACTGTTAACTTACTCATAGGCATTACGGTCGGCAAGAATTTAAAGCTCCAAAACTCCTCTGGATGGCGCACACTTACATGTTTCACCTTCCGCGTCCAAAAGTTTTGATCTAAGGTATCAACGTCTGGATGGTTACAGCTAGGTTTCATACACAATACTAATATAGGCTCTAGTTAATTTTCAAAAAGACATTAAGCTCAAAATACGAATGAATAATACGAATGGTGTTTGTGAGATTTTAGAAAGAAAATCTTGTATATGGTCAAACAGAGTTGTACCAAATTAATGGAATGCACAAGAAGAAGAACTAAGGTGCATGATACGTGGTCAGGAGGACATTTTCGTCATCTTGGAGCTAAGGGACGGAATGATAATCTTGCCATATTCAAGGATCTGAATTCTAGAAGAATTGTGCCATGCCGGTCTTGGACATCAAGAAGACCAAGAGTCTGTCTCAAAAAATAGTGGTGCTGAAAGAACAACAATTCATAAGGCCCATTGGGCTAAGTCAGGACAACAAGAAGCCCAATAATGCTTTTCAAATTTTATGGCAGGCATAAATTATTAATATTTTCGAATTTTTTTATAATTTATTTTAATTTATTTTGCTGTTAGAGTTTGTTGGAAGATTTGATTTGCTTCCGATTTGCTTAGTAGTATTTTTAGGAATTTTAAATTTAAATCAAATCTGATCTAATCTAATAAGATCAAATCTGATTTAAATTAGTTATCATGTCTTTAAGATTTTAAAATTTAAATCAAATATGATCTAATCCAATAAGATCAAATCTGATTTAAATTAATTATCTTATCTTTTAGTTAGTTGTTAGGTGCCTATTTAAACACCTTTGGTGAGATAATTTACATAACTTTTGATGAATAAAATTTCTTTAGTGCTTTATGCACATTTTTTTGTGTGATTAAGTGAGATGAGTGATTTGCTTCGCTTGTTGCATGGAGAAAATTGAGTGATTCAATTTTCATCCCTCTGATCTAGGTTGTCAAGGACAAGTTCTTTGAAGGTCTAGTAGGGAGCCTCTTCCGGTGACCTAGGTTGCTAAGAACATGTTTCTTAGATGTCTAGTAGAAAAAAAACTCCATTTACCTATCCTTTTATTTTTCTATTGCGTCTTTTCTCTATCTTTTTCTTATCCTTATATCCTTTTGTTTTTTTCCTTATCATCTGGTATCAGAGCCTGGTTTATTGAACTCAGTTTCTTTTTCGCTCATTGACTCCTCTCACTCACTATTCTCATCTTTTCTCTCAAACCCCTCGCTTTCAATCAAACATGGATTCTTTTCACTCAAACAATCAATCTCTTTCTCAATTTCTTTTTTCTCATATTCTTCAAATTGCTCACATCCCAAGGACCCAGTTGAAAAATTCTACACTGTTGAATCTTCCAAAGACACATCACCCTCTACAGCATACTCAACAAATTCTTCCATCTCTGGCTTTGAAGAAGAATGAAAGATAGGCGTAGAAGAGTTCCTCTTGTTATGGCGAGCTATCATTTGTTGCACCTGGTCCCAGTCAATGGCCAATTTGACCAAATTGTCCATGGTTGTGTAACGGTAACGTTGGACTTCATCTGCAAGTTCTTCACGTAATCCAAACAAAAATCGGTCTTTAAGAACCTCAGGAATCCTTTTAATATTAGCCATGTCCATCAAATATAGAAACTCCTTGTGGTACTCCATCACTGATTGTGAGCCTTGTTGTAACGTAAAAAATTTGCCAAAAAATGTATTGTGATATGATGATGGCACAAACTGCCTCCTCATGATTTTCTTCATCTTCTCCCAGCTGCTAATTGGGCGCTTTCCATACCGTCTTCTAGATCTTCCTAATTCAGTCCACCATATACCGGCAGCATTGGAAAAATTGGCTTGTACCAGTTGAACCTTCTTTTCTTTTGAAAGGATACAATTTGCAAAAATTGATTCTACCTTCCTTTCCCATCTGAAATACGCTTCAGGATCATTCCTCCCTTTGAATGCAGGGATTTGAAACTGAGAACTCTTTTTCACATATGAGCTTCCTTCGTCATCACTATCGTAATACTTAATCATTTTTTATTATTATTTTTTTTCCAGACACTGACTTAAAGATAGAATAATTGCAAAAACAAAATTAAAAAAAGAATTTTTTTTCGTTTGACTCTAACGTGAATTTACAGAAATTAAAGAGAAAAAAAAGAGACTAAACAAGACCCATGGAATGTGTAGATAAATAAGAATTTACGTCCGACCTGGCTCTGATACCAGATGATAAGAAAAAAACAAAAGGATACATAGATAAGAAAAAGATAGAGAAAAGACGCAACAGAAAAATAAAAGGATAGATAAATAGAGTTTTTTTTCCTACTAGACCTCTAAGAAATATGTTCTTAGCAACCTAGGTCACCGGAAGGGGCTCCCTACTAGACCTTCAAAGAACTTGTCCTTGACAACCTAGATCAGAGGGATGAAAATTGAATCACTCAATTTTCTCCATGCAACAAGCGTAGTAAATCACTCACCTCACCTAATCTCACAAAAAATGTGCATAAAGCACTAAAGAAATTTTATTCATCAAAAGTTATGTAAATTGTCTCACCAAAGGTGTTTAAATAGGCACCTAACAACGAACTACAAGATAAGATAATTAATTTAAATCAGATTTGATCTTATTAGATTAGATCAGATTTGATTTAAATTTTAAAATCCTAAAGATATGATAACTAATTTAAATCAGATTTGATGTTATTAGATTAGATCAGATTTGATTTAAATTTAAAATTCGTAAAAATACTACTAAGCAAATCGGAAGCAAATCAAATTTTCCAAAAAACTCTAACAACAAAACAAATTAAAATAAATTATAAAAAATTCAAAAATATTAATAATTTATGCCTCCCATAGAATTTAAAAAGCATTATTGGGCTTCTAGCTGTCCTGACTTAGCCCAATGGGCCTTATGAATTGTTGTCCTTTCAGCACCACTATTTTTTGAGACGGACTCTTGGTCTTCTTGATGTCCAAGACTGGCATGGCACAATTCTTCTAGAATTCAGATCCTTGAATATGGCAAGATTATCATTCCGTCCCTAAACTCCAAGATGACGAAAATGTCTTCCTGACCACGTATCAGTGCACCTCAAGAAAAGAGTTCAAACTACGGACCCTTGCTAGAAAGAAAAAAGCTTATAGAGTCAAAGAAGTCTCAACTGATTTTGAAGAACACGGTTTGCGAATAAGAGCAATTTCACTCACAACGAGCTCCCAAGATTCAAGGATTACGTGATTATATTAGGGCAGCTCAGGATCATCCTGGAAGAAACAAGGTTCATGCGCATAAGGAGTAAAATTAGAAAGGTAATTGGTACACGAAATCGTGATACACAACTCCGTGCAGCTGACCAGCAAGTGCACTGGGTCATCCAAGTAATATCTTAAGTGAGTAAGGGTGGATCCCACGGAGATTGTCGGCTTGAAGCAAGCTATGGTCACCTTGTAAATCTCAGTCAGGCAGATTCAAATGGTTGTGGGGTTTTAATGGTTAAGAGCTGAATAAGACATAAAATAAGATAGAGATACTTATGCAATTAATTGGTGGGAATTTTAGATAAGTGTATGGAAATGCTTTGTTCCTCCTGAATCTCTGCTTTCCTACTGCCTTCATCCAATCATTCATACTCCTTTCCATGGCAAGCTGTATGTAGGTGGATCACCGTTGTCAATGGCTACCATCCATCCTCTCAATGAAAATGGTCCTCTACGGTTTCCCGCATGGCTAATCATCTGTCGGTTCTCAATCATGTCGGAATAGGATCCATTGATCCTTTTGCACACTGTCACTGCACCCAACACTCGCAAGTTTGAAGTTCGTCACAGTCATCCCATCCCAGATCCTACTTGGAATACCACAGACAAGGTTTAGACTTTTCGGATCTCAAAAATACTGCCAATTGATTCTAGCTTATACCACGAAGACTTCGATCTCACAGAATGGAAGACTCTGTTGTCAGGAGAGGCAACCATGCGTCATGAACCAGGAGGCCAAGAGATACACACTCAAGCTCTCACAGATAGAACGGAAGTGGTTGTCAGGCACGCGTTCATAAGGGAGGAGGATGATGAGTGTCACGGATCATCACATCCATCAGGTTAAAGTACGAGTGAATATCTTAGAACAAGAATAAGCGTGAATTGAATAGAAGAACAATAGTAGTTTGCATTAATTCATGAGGAACAGCAGAGCTCCACACCTTAATCTATGATGTATAGAAACTCCACCGTTGAAAATACATAAGAACAAGGTCTAGACATGGCCGAATGGCCATGCCTCCCAAATAACATGAAACAATAAAAACAAAGGGTTCAAAGACCTGACCCTAATATCAAAGATGATCAAAAGATGAAAATACAATAGTAAAGGGTCCTATGTATACTGAACTAGTAACCTAGAGTTTACATAAATAAGTAAATGATGTAGAAATCCACTTTCGGAGCCCACTTTGTGTGTGCTTGGGCTGAGCATTGAAGCTTTCACGTGCATAGGCTTTTCTTGGAGTTAAACGCCAGCTCTGGTGCCAGTTTGGGCGTTTAACTCCAGCTTTTATGCCAGTTCTGGCGTTTAACGCCAAAAAAGGGGTCTCTGACCGGCGTTTTAATGCCAATTTGGGCCATCAAATCTCAAGTGAAGTATGGACTATTATACATTGCTGGAAAGCCCAAGATGTCTACGTTCCAACGCAATTGAGAGCGTGCCAATTGGGCTTCTGTAGGTGCAGAAAATCCATTTCGATTGTAGGGAGGTCAGAATCCAACAGCATCTTCAGTCCATTTTCAGCCTTTGAATCAGATTTTTGCTTAGGTCCCTCAATTTCAGCCAGAAAATACTTGAAATCACAGAAAAACACACAAACTCATAGTAAAGTACAGAAATGTGACAAAAACTAATAATTATATACTAAAAACTAACTAAATCATACTAAAAACTACCTAAAAACAATGCCAAAAAGCGTATAAATTATCCGCTCATCACAACACCAAACTTAAATTGTTGCTTGTCCCCAAGCAACTGAAAACGAAATAGAATAAAAAGAATAGAATATACAATGAATCTCACAATATCAATGAAACTTAGTCCCAATTAGATGAGCAGGGCTAGTAGCTTTTTGCTTCTGAACATTTTTGGCATCTCACTTTATCCTTTGAAATTCAAAATGATTGGCATCTATAGGAATGCAGAATTTAGATAGTGCTATTGGTTCTCCTAGTTTAGTATGTTGATTCTTGAACACAGCTACTTTATGAGTCTCAGCCGTGACCCTAAGCATCTTGTTTTCCAGTATTTCCACCAGGTACACAAATGCCACAGACATATAACTGGGTGAACCTTTTCAAATTGTGACTCAGCTTTGCTAAAGTCCCGAGTTAGAGGTGTCCAGAGTTCTTAAGCACACTCTTTCTGCTTTGGATCATGACTTTAACCACTCAGTCTCAAGCTTTTCACTTAGACCTTTATGACACAAGCACATGGTTAGGGACAGCTTGATTCAGCCGCTTAGGCCAGGATTTTATTCCTTTAGGCCCTCTTATCCATTAATGCTTAAAGCCTTGGATCCTCTTTACCCTTGCCTTTTGGTTTAAAGGGCTATTGGCTTTTTCTGCTTGCTTTTTATTTCTTCTATCTCTTTCTTTTTTTTTCGCCATATTTTTTCACTGCTTTTTCTTGCTTTAAGAATCAATTTCATGATTTTTCAGATTATCAATAACATTTCTCTTTGTTCATCATTCTTTCAAGAGCCAACAATTTTAGCATTCATAAACTTCACTGTAAAAAATATGCACTGTTCAAGCATTCATTCAGAAAACAAAAAGTATTGCCACCACATCAAAATAATTAAACTAATTTCAAGATAAAATTTGAAATCCAAGTACTTCTTGTTCTTTTGTAATAAGGCACATTTTTTATTTAAGAAAGGTGAATGATTCATGGAATTATTCATAGCTTTAAGACATAGACACTAGAGACTAATGATCATGTAATAAAGACACAAACATAGATGACACATAAAGCATAAAAATTGAAAAACAGAAAGATAAGAACAAGGAAAGCAAAGAATGGGTCCACCTTAGTGATGGCGGCTAGTTCTTCTTGAAGATCCAATGAAACGCTTGAGCTCCTCTATGTCTCTTCATTGCCTTTGTTGCTCTTCCCTCATGGCTATTTGATCCTCTCTAATTTCATAGAGAATAATGGAGTGCTCTTGGTGCTCCATCCTTAGTTGCTCCATATTGGAACTCAAATCTCCCAAAGAGGTTTTGAGTTGTTCCTAATAGTTGTGTGGAGGAAAATGCATCCCTTGAGGCATCTTAGGAATTTCTTGATGAGGGACTTCCTCATGCTCTTGTTGAGGTCCATGAGTGGGCTCTCTTATTTGCTCCATCCTCTTTTTAGTGATGGGCTTGTTCTCTTAAATGAGGATGTCTTCCTCTATGACAATTTCAGCTAAATTGCATAGGTGACAGATGAGATGATGGAAGGCTAACCTTGCTAAAGTGGAGGTTTTGTCAGTCACTTTGTAGAGTTCTAGAGATATGACCTCATGAACTTCTACTTCCTCTCCAATCATGATGCTATGGATGATGATAGCCCGATCTACAGTCACTTTGGATCAGTTGCTAGTTGGAATGATGGAGCGTTGGATGAATTCCAACCATCTTCTAGCCACGGGTTTAAGGTCATGCCTCTCAATTGAACTGTCTTGCCTTTGGAGTCTCTTTTCCACTGAGCTCCTTCCATACATATGTCCATGAGGATTTGATCCAACCTTTGATCAAAGTTGACCCTTCTAGTGTAAGGGCGTGCATCTCCTTGCATCATTGGCAAGTTGAATGCCAACCTTACATTTTCCGGGCTGAAATCTAAGTATTTCCCCCGAACCATTGTAAGCCAATTCTTTAGGTTCAGGTTGACACATTGATCATGGTTTTTAGTGATCCATGCATTAGCATAGAACTCTTAAACCATTAAGATTCTGACTTGTTGAATGGGATTGGTGAGAACTTCCCAACTTCTTCTTCGAATCTCATGTCGGATCTCCGGATACTCATTCCTTTTGAGATTAAAAGGGACCTCAGGGATCACCTTCTTCTTGGCCACAACTTTATAGAAGTGGTCTTGATGGACCTTTGAGATGAATCTCTCTATCCCAAGATCAAAGATGATTAAAAGATGAAAATACAATAGTAAAAGGTCCTATTTATAGTGAACTAGTAACCTAGGGTTTACAGAAATAAGTTAATGATGCAGAAATCTACTTCCGAGGCCCACGTTGTGTGTGCTTGGGCTGAGCATTGAAGCTTCCACGTGCATAGGCTTTTCTTGGAGCTAAATGCCAGCTCTGGTGCCAGTTTGGGCGTTTAACTCTAGCTTTTATGCTAGTTCTAGCGTTTAATGCCAGAAAAGGGTCTCTGACCAGCGTTTTGACGCCAATTTGGGCCATCAAATCTCGGGCAAAGTATTAACTATTATACATTTCTAGAAAGCCCAAGGTGTCTACTTTCCAACGCAATTGAGAGCGTGCCAATTGGGTTTCTGTAGCTGTAGAAAATCCATTTCGAGTGCAGGGAGGTCAGAATCCAACAGCATCTTCAGTCTTTTTTCAGCCTCTAAATCAGATTTTTGCTCAGGTCCCTCAATTTCAGCCAGAAAATACCTGAAATCAGAGAAAAACACACAAACTCATAGTAAAGTCCAGAAATTTGATTTTTGCATAAAAACTAATAATTATATACTAAAAACTAACTAAATCATACTAAAAACTACCTAAAAACAATGCTAAAAAGCGTATAAATTATCCACTCATCAGTAATCAAGTCATTTAAGAAGAGCTCCAGATAAAGTTTCAATGTAGGTTTCAAAAAAAAAAAATAGATCGAGTCGCCATGATTCGTTGGCACATTCCCTCTCGCATAAAATCTTCTTCTGTTCTCTTCCTCCTTCACTGGCATAGCTGGCGCTTCTCACAAGGAAACACTTAGTTGGATGATTCTCCCTTCCAGTACTCCCTTCAACTCGATCCTAAGTTCTACCGATTATAATGGTGTCTTCACTTGTGGTGCAATCAAAGTTAATCTGGCTTCCAGTACTAAGTCTATCGCCAACTCACTTTCTCTCTGAGATAGATATTCTAGTACATCTTAAAGGATTACTTCAAAACTCTCTTGCAATAGGGATTTGACCTCATCTTCACTCGCATCTTAAAAAATTGTAGGTAAAGGTTGAATCCACTCTATTCCTCTTCCTTGCAGTTTACTATCAATGGAATTCAAACGATAGCTCCACGTAGCTCTCAACAGTTTTGATTTCTTAGATATAATCCAACATGCTTCCGCTACGTCACTCTGATTTCTATTCCTTCCAGAGCTTAGCCATTCCTCTAGGTTAACTAAATATTATTCTGTCTCAACAAGTAATAGTCTTTAACTAATCATCGACTTAGACTTCACGATTATCAAAACTTGTCATGCATCGGGAATGAAAATTACATATTAATAATAAGCAAGGAAGTTCGAAATTACACTGCTAATTTGTAATTACCTTGTGTTTGTGAATCAAATTCAGGTGCATCTCAACCTTTCCTGTGTGGACAATCCCGAGATATATGCTCTGGCTCCCCGCACTAGTAACACACGCCAAGTCTGGCCCTGTATGGTCTATTTGTATAATACTTTTTGCATCTAAGGAACCTCAAGTCTTCTGGTTGGGTACTAATTTGCTCTTCTGAACCCTGCCCCTGACAGTTGTCGTTCCTTCGGTCCTTGTTCCGGCATTGAGAACGTGAAATGACAAAATGACTCGTCTTGAAACTTTGGCTCCTAGGTGTAATATTTCCCTTTTTCTTTGTGAAAGGTTCCTGGCGGTTACTAATTGTCACCTCGGTCCTCCTTGAGCTCTCTCCCGTTGCCGGTCCCGTGTTAATTGACTCTGGATAACCTGTTATCTCCACTGGTACCCCTACACTTGGAGCATTATTTTTTCCTTCATATTCATTAACACCACCATTGCCAATTCTAACTTGTGGTTCCATCCTACCTATCACTCGGCTGGTCACAACAACAACAGCTCTAGTGGCAGCAGCAGCACTCGTCATTGCAGTCACGAAATCAGTCAAACTACCTACCGGTATGGTTATCTCATTACCTCTTCATCCTCGACCTTGATTATGCCCACGACTGCGTCCACGAGACGTCATTTGGTTCCTATTCACACCAAACAAGTGATATCAAGGTGATCAGTCTCAATACTGCAAGTCTAGTACCTCAAAGTCCCAAATGCATGCTCATGAGAATTTATGCCATATATATCAGTTAGATATTCTAATTAGTATGTATAGACACCCAGAGTATGCCCAGAAGCATAATCAGTCCGTCCCTTAGGCTCTATAGGAATGAACTGCTCTAATACCATAATGTAACACCCTACCACACAGAGCTTTACACCTAGGATGTAAAACAGAGGTGGTGTGGTATTACGACCTCTAAAATAAAAATATATATAATAATATTTAAAAGGATAAAGTATACGATGAGCCTTGAAAAACGGATAAAGCAAAGATCGTAAAATAAAAAACGCAACGCTCTGTGAACAAGATTACTTGCATGTGAAGAAACTAAGGTTCAAAGGCATAAATAAACAGAAAGTGTGAATAGAGCGTAAAGAATACAAAATAACAAGCTCCTAACTTGGCCTGCGAAGCTAAGGCTGGCCCAAGAATATTTACATACAGAATATACAGCCCATAGCCCAAAATACATGTTTAAAACCCTAAACGCTAGTTCTCTACAAACCTCTAGGCGGTACAAATTAAAGCAAGTATATATATATATATATATATATATATATATATATATATTTATATATATAAGGAGAGTCTATTTACATAGAGCAAAGGACCAAAAGCGAAATCACAAAATAAATCTACTTCACTGCAGAAGCTCCAGACGCCTTCTGAGGTGCCTCTCGACCTGCATCTGAAAATAACAACATAGTATGGAATAAGAACCAGAGGTTCTCATCATGCTAAAGGTGCCATGCACATAAGATATAAGGTCCTAGGAATGCCATAGGCAATCTTGGAATGCCGACACTCAAATTATAAATCTTAAAGAACTAAAACAGAAACCATGAATCAGGGTAGTTTTCTAAGGCTTTCTAAACTTAACCAATTCCTTAAATCTAACTAAAACTTAGCTAGAGCCCTAACTCTCTCTGTCTTTCCCCCGTTCCTCCATCTCCGGTGAAGTTGCAAAGACACACAAGCAGATAATGGCAAATACAGGTAGGATACAACTAATACAGATAGCAAATATAACAAATAGCATAGTAAAATCACTTAGGCCATCCCAATTAATGGAAAATCAAGGAATTCAAACAATATGCAGATGATGCATGCCTGTCATATGGCTGATGAGTCTCATCTATCGGTTATCAAGCCAACCTGACAAGTATGGCTGCTAAACCCTAGATTGTCCCCCCTCGCGCATCCCCAAGAGTCTATGCATAGCATTATCTCACATATATATCAAATTTCTAAACAGGGGTACCATTCCTGAGAATTTATACGTGTCCGGTCACCCTTACGACGTAGGGTCAACAGAGTATCGAGTCTCTACCTGGAACACGTGGTGGCAAGCCACGGTACTTTACCCAAGGAAACTCGTATCTTAGATAATCATTTCATATTCATTCATAAACATTTCATAATAATTTATTATGGCCATATCATCACTTATACATCATATAATTGCACTTTTATACATAACTCATCATAACCCAGAGCAAGTGGGGTAAAATCACAACCCTTGCGTCTACTTGGGGAGCCTCTATACTAACCAACCTGGAGCAAGTTAGGCAAAACCACAACCCTTGCATCTACCCAGGAGGTACGTTCTCATTTGCCCAGGAAGAACGAAGGAGGGTATCCTCACCTTCCACCATCTCTTGGGTTGCACTTTCGAGAAAGAGTAATCAGATATAACATTTATTCTTTTCTTTAGCCAATTCATAATTCAAGTAGTATATAGATATGTATATATATGCACCCTACCTTGCCATACCTAAATCATCACTTCTCAAACTTTCTTTATCTCTAAGTTACCACCCATTCTAGCTCCATCCCACTACTAGGTATACTATTAAGATCTAGAGTTAAAAGACAAAAATTAGAGGTTAAAGGTTTAAAATCATGTTCAAAACACAAAAATCTCATTTGCTAAAAATAGGGGACACACGTACGCGTGAGCCATGCGTACGCGTGGGAGTGCATTTACTAAAAGGTCACGCATTCGCGTGGGCATACAATTCTCTATGCTCGCATACACGAGATACCCAACCCGAATAGGTTGGTCGCGTCGTGTGCAGTGGTTGCGTATGTAAGTTATGCAAAATAGCAAAAATGCTGAATGTTGTAGAATTTTCAGTTTTGCACTCCAAACTTCCGACATGCATAACTTTTTTGTTTTAAAATATTTTTCATCTGTTCTTCAAACGGCATAAACTTCACGAACCTAATTTTCATTTGAAACAAGTATGAGTTAATTTGGTGGTTCGAAAGCCATGTTATGGCTCACCGAAGTTCGGCCAAATCAGTTTTAGATAAAAATCTTCAAACCTCAATTTTCATTAAAACCAAACTCAAAACCAAACTTCTATACCAACACTCAACTCAATAATATATTAAAGCACACTAACACCATACTAAATTGTTCATATCACACTACCTTCAGTCATACTTTGTTAGTACACAATTTCAACCTAATTTCATCATTTTTCATTAACAACATTAACATATATCCACTTACTCAATATATATCTTCATATCTTCCTATCATTCACCACCAACTCACCGATTAACATACTATTACCAATATACAAAACAATCATCCAACACATATTCAATTCACATCATAATCATCATTAAGGGTGCTAAGCATTGAATGTTTTCATGCTTTTCAACCTATCCTATGGTCATTTAGCCTAAGTTTTCACAGATCATTATATATTAAATACGTTAAACCTAAACCATACCTTGGTCGATTTCCATGTATAATCTGAGACACCACCAAAGAGGCACTAACACAATTCCAAGGATCCAAAATCCCCAAAGTAATGGCACCTAACTCCACCGAGCCACCAATGTATACAATTAAGCTCCAATTTACTTATATACAAACCTAATTCACATATATCACACATATATACCCAAAATTGAATACCTTACATACTCAATTAAGAAATTTGCTAAGGTTCTATAATTCTCACCTTACACAAGCACCAAAGAAGCAAAATTGAACGTTCTCCTCAAGCTAATTCGAGCATAAACACCAAAATTGAACAATTATCATTACCTTTGTTCATAAATTTCGAAACTGAAGGTGAAAAAATTGAGGAAGAAAAAGTGGCTTTCTTACCTCACAATGTTTCAGACTTTGTAGAGCTCGATGCCGCGGCCGCATGGGCGTAAACGGTGCAGCGATTGGAGCTCCAGATAAAAAATCACGTGGATTTGAATGGAAATCAAGGGTTTTGGAACTTAAGGTGTTCTTCCCCCTTTTTGCTTGCTTCCCAGTGCATTTTGCATGCAGAAATGGGAAGGGAAGGAACTAATGCTCATTTATTTAATGAGTCAGTTGGGCCCATGGGCCCGGCTTAGGCCCGGTTCGACTGGTTCGGCCTGTTCGGCCCAATCTTAGGCCGAATTCTTTGAAATTAGTATCAAAATTTTTATTTTAATTAGCTCTATCCAATTAAACTATAAAATTTGCATTTTTAATTTTTTTAGTAAAAATTAATTTATTGATTAATTATTCGCTAATTTTATGGGGTTTACAGTCACGGTTTTCATGTGACCATAACCTCTATGGTCACCCCACCTTAAAATCGTGACCATAGCATTTATGGTCACCCCACCTTAAAACTATGACCATAGTCTTATCTATGGTCAAGGTTTTTACTGTGACCATATCTTATCTATGGCCACCCTATTTTAAAATGGTGACCATAGCCTATTTTGTTTTATGAGATTTAATTATTTAAAGCATAATCACATTCCAAAATGAAGAAAATCGTAAAATAAATCTAAAAATAAGAAATTCAAGAAATATAAATCATAAAAGTTACATTATAACCTAGACATGTTTTTAGTCCAAACAACACAAATCAAAATAGGGTGTAATTTATCTATTACATGTAATACCGGGTAAAGTTTCTTTTTAAAAAATACAGAACACATCAAAATATTACATTTAGATAACTAAAGTCATTATAAGACCCATCCCATCTCATGTTTGTATGGAACATATTTTCTTCACATGATGTCCTCCTGCTAGCAAAAGAAATAAATATGTTAGAATAAAGGAAAAATTCTTTTGATGATTGATGAGCAGATAATTTATACGCTTTTTGGCATTATTTTTATGTAGTTTTTAGTATGATTTAGTTACTTTTTAGTATATAATTATTAGTTTTTATGCAAAAAATCACATTTCTGGACTTTACTATGAGTTTGTGTGTTTTTCTATGATTTCAGGTATTTTCTGACTGAAATTGAGGGGCCTAAGCAAAAATCTGATTCAGAGGCTGAAAAAGGACTACAGATGCTGTTGGATTCTGACCTCTCTACACTGGAAATGGATTTTCTAGAGCTATAGAAACCCAATTGGCGCGCTCTTAATTGCGTTGGAAAGTAGACATCTTGGGCTTTCCAGAAATATATAATAGTTTATACTTTGTCCGAGTTTTGAAAACGCAAACTGGCGTTTTAACGCCAACTTTCTACCATTTTCTGGCATTAAACACCAGAACTGGCATAAAAGCTGGAGTTAAACGCCCAAACTGGCACCAGAGCTGGCGTTTAACTCCAAGAAAAGCCTATGCACGGAAAGCTTCAATGCTCAGCCCAAGCACACACCAAGTGGGCCCCGAAATTGGATTTATGCATCATTTACTTATCTTTGTAAACCCTAGGTTACTAGTCATTATAAATAGGACCTTTTACTATTGTATTTTCATGGGGAGATCTTTAGATCATTTTTGAGACTATCTTTGTATCACTGTTGATCTCTTGATCATGCTTAGGGGGCTGGCCATTCGGCCTGCCTGGACCTTCATCACTTATGTATTCTCAACGGTGGAGTTTCTACACCTCATAGATTAAGGTGTGGAGCTCTACTGTTCCACATGAATTAATGCAATTACTACTATTTTCTATTCAATTCAAGCTTATTCTTGTTTTAAGATATTCATTCGCACTTCAACATGATGAATGTGATGATCAAGTGACACTCATCACCATTCTCACTTATGAACGCGTGCCTGACAACCACTTCCGTTCTACCTGAAAACAAGCTTGAATGTATATCTCTTGGACCCCACAGAATCCCCCTACTTTAACTCACTCTCTCTCTTCTTCACACCTTCCCATAACACCCTTTCCCAAATACCCCTCACTAATCACCTCCATTTCTCTTCCTCATTACCTCTTTACCAATCACCTCCAAACCCAACCCCTAATACACGAACCCTACCCTCTCTTTCTACTCCTATATAAACCCCTCATCCATCCTTCAAATTCACACATCACAAATACTTATTCTCCCCGTTGGTCGAACCACTCACAACTCTCCATCTCCTCCATTTCTTCTTCTTCTTCATCCTTCTTTCTTCTTTTACTTGAGGACGAGCAAACCTTTTAAGTTTGGTGTGGAAAAAGTATTGCTTTTTGTGTTTCTATAACCATTTATGGTACCTAAGGCCGGAGAAACCTCTAGAAAGAGGAAATGAAAGGCAAAAGCTTCTACCTTTGAGTCATGGGAGATGGAGAGATTCATCTCAAAGGTCCATCAAGACCACTTCTATGAAGTTGTAGCCAAGAAGAAGGTGATCCCTAAGGTCCCTTTCATGCTCAAAAGGAATAAGTATCCGGAGATCCGACATGAGATTCAAAAAGGAGGTTGGGAAGTTCTCACTAACACCATTCAACAAGTCAGAATCTTAATGGTTCAAGAGTTCTATGCTAATGCATAGATCACCAAAAACCATGATCAAAGTGTGAACCCAAACCCAAAGAATTGGCTTACAATGGTTCGAGGGAAATACTTAGATTTCAGTCCGGAAAATGTAAGGTTTGCATTCAACTTGCCAATGATGCAAGGAGATGCACGACCCTACACTAGAAGGGTCAACTTTGATCAAAGGTTGGACCAAGTCCTCATGGACATATGTGTGGTAGGAGCTCAGTGGAAAAGAGATTCCAAAAGCAAGCCAGTTCAATTGAGAAGGCATGACCTTAAACCCATGGCTAGAGGATGGTTGGAATTCATCCAACGCTCCATCATTCCTACTAGCAACCGATCCGAAGTGATTGTAAATCGGGCTATCATGATCCATAGCATCATGATTGGAGAGGAAGTAGAAGTTCATGAGGTCATATCTCTAGAACTCTACAAAGTGGCTGACAAAACCTCCACCTTGGCAAGGTTAGCCTTTTCTCATCTTATCTGTCACCTCTGCAATTTAGCTAGAGTTGTCATAGGAGAAGACATCCTCATTGAAGAGGACAAGCCCATCACTAAAAAGGGGATGGAGCAAATAAGAGAGCCCACTCATGGACCTCAACAAGAGCATGAGGAAGTCCCTCATCAAGAAATCCCTGAAATGCCTCAAGGGATGCATTTTTCTCCACACAACTATTAGGAGCAACTCAACACCTCTTTGGGAGATTTGAGTTCCAATATGGAGCAACTAAGGATGGAGCACCAAGAGCACTCCATTATTCTTCATGAAATTAGAGAGGATCAAATAGCCATGAGGGAAGAGCAACAAAGGCAAGGAAGAGACATTGAAGAGCTCAAGCACTCCATAGGATCTTCAAGAAGGAGAACTAGCCGCCATCACTAAGGTGGACTCGTTCTTTAATTTCCATGTTCTTATTTTTCTGTTTTTTGATTTCTATGCTTGATGTTTTATCTATGTTTTAGCTTCATTACATGAGCATTAGTGTCTAGTGTCTATGTCTTAAAGCTATGAATAATTCCATGAATCCTTCACCTTTCTTAAATTAAAAATGTGCCTAATTATAAAAGAACAAGAAGTACTTGAATTTCAAAATTTATCTTGAAATTGGTTTGATTATTTTGATGTGGTGGCAATACTTTTTGTTTTCTGAATGAATGCTTGAACAGTGCATAATTTTGATAGTGAAGTTTATGAATGTTAAAATTGTTGGCTCTTGAAGGAATGATGAAAAAAGAGAAATGTTATTGATAATCTAAAACTCATAAAATTGATTCTTAAAGTAATAAAAAGCAGTGAATAACAAAGCTTGCGAAAAAAAATGGCAAAAAAGAAAAAGAAAAAGCAAGTAGAAAAAACTAATAGCCCTTTAAACCAAAAGTCAAGGGTAAAATGGATCCAAGGCTTTTAGTATTAATGGATAGGAGGGCCCAAAGGAATAAATCCTGGCCTAAGCGGCTAAATCAAGCTGTCCCTAACCATGTGCTTGTGTCATGAAGGTCCAAGTGAAAAGCTTGAGACTGAGTGGTTAAAGTCATGATCCAAAGCAGAAAGAGTGTGCTTAAGAACTCTGGACACCTCTAACTGGGGACTTTAGCAAAGCTGAGTCACAATCTGAAAAGGTTCACCCATTTATGTGTTTGTGGCATTTATGTATCCGGTGGTAATACAGGAAAACAAAGTTCTTAGGGTCACGGCCAAGACTCATAAAGTAGCTGTGTTTAAGAATCAACATACTGAACTAGGAGAATCAATAACACTATCTTAATTCTGAATTCCTAGAGATGCCAATCATTATGAACTTCAAAGGATAAAGTGAGATGCCAAAACTGTTCAGATATTTTGGAATTCATTGTATATTCTCTTCTTTTTATTCTATTTTGTTTTCAGTTGCTTGGGGACAAGCAACAGTTTAAGTTTGGTGTTGTGATGAGCGAATAATTTATACGCTTTTTGGCATTGTTTTTAGGTAGTTTTTAGTATGATTTAGTTAGTTTTTAGTATATAATTATTAGTTTTTATGAAAAAATCACATTTCTGGACTTTACTATGATTTTGTGTGTTTTTCTGTGATTTCAGGTATTTGCTGGCTAAAATTGAGGGACCTGAGCAAAAATCTGATTCGGAGGCTGAAAAAGGACTACAAATGCTGTTGGATTCTGACCCAATTGGCGCGCTCTTAATTGCGTTGGAAAGTAGACATCTTGGGCTTTCCAGCAATATATAATAGTTCATACTTTGCCCGAGTTTTGATAATGTAAACTGGCATTTTAACACCAATTTTCTATCATTTTCTAGCGTTAAACGCCAGAACTGGCATAAAAGCTGGAGTTAAACGCCCAAACTAGCACCAGAGTTGGCGTTTAACTCCAAGAAAAGCCTATGCACATGAAAGCTTCAATGCTCAGCCCAAGCACACACCAAGTGCGCGCCAGAAGTAGATTTCTACATCATTTACTTATCTCTGTAAACCCTAGGTTACTAGTCATTGTAAATAGGACCTTTTACTATTGTATTTTCATAGGGAGATCTTTAGATCATTTTTGAGACTATCTTTGTATCACTGTTGATCTTTTGATTACGCTTAGGGGGCTGGCCATTGGCCATGCCTGGACCTTCATCACTTATGTATTCTCAACGGTGGAGTTTTTACACCTCATAGATTAAGGTGTGGAGCTCTACTGTTCTTCATGAATTAATGTAATTACTCCTGTTTTCTATTCAATTCAAGCTTATTCTTGTTCTAAGATATTCATTCGCACTTCAACATGATGAATGTGATGATCAAGTGACACTCATTGGTGGACGAAATTGTGATAAAAGAGTTCCAGGCACTGTTAGAGAAGCTCACAACTTCATTCAACTTAACCAGCAAGTGTACTGGGTCATCCAAGTAATACCTTACGTGAGTAAGGGTCGATCCCACAGAGATTGTTGGTATGAAGCAAGCTATGGTCATCTTGTAAATCTCAGTTAAGTGGATTCATAGGGTCAAATGTAATTGGATTAGATATTTAAAAGATAAATAAAATAAAAAGGGATAGAAATACTTATGTAAATCAATAGTGGGAATTTCAGATAGATGTTTGGAGATGCTAGAATCCTTTCGAATCTCTACTTTCTTATTGCTTTTATCCAATCCTTCTTACTCCTTTCCATGGCAAGCTGTATGTAGGGCATCACCGTTGTCAATGGCTACATTTCATCCTCTCAGTGAAAACGTTCCTATGCTCTGTCATAGCACGGCTAATCATCTGTCGGTTCTCAATCAGGTTGGAATAGAATCCCTTGATTCTTTTGCGTTTGTCATCACGCCCAGCCTTCAGGAGTTTGAAGCTCGTCACAGTCATTCAATCCCACGAATACCATAGACAAGGTTTAGACTTTTCGGATCCTCATGAATGCCGCCATCTATCTAGCTTATACCACGAAGATTCTGTTGGGGAATCTAAGAGATATGCGCCCGGTCTAAGGTAGAACGGAAGTGGTTGTCGGTCACGCGCGTTCATAGGTGAGAATAATGATGAGTGTCACGGATCATCACATTCATCAAAGTTAAGTGTAACGTATATCTTGGAATAAGGATAGAAGAGAATTGAATAGAAAGTAATAATAATTGTATTGAAACCTGAGGTACAGCAGAGCTCCACACCCTTAATCTATGGTGTGTAGAAATTCCACTGTTGAAAATACATAAGTGAAAGGTTCAGGCATGGCCGAATGGCCAGCCCCCTAAAACGTGATCAATAGCCTCTTAAGATAAAGAATAATACAAAACTGAGACCAAAGATGAAACGTGGTCAAAAAGATGACTAATACACTAGTAAAAAGTCTTATTTATACTAAACTAGCTACTAGGGTTTACATGAGTAAGTAATTGATGCATAAATCCACTTCCGGGGCCCACTTGGTGTATGTTTGGGCTGAGCTTGATCTATCCACGAGCTGAGGCTTTTCTTGGAGTTGAACTCCAAGTTATAACGTGTTTTGGGCGTTTAACTCCGGATCATGACGTGTTTCTGGCGTTTAACTCCAGTCAGCAGCATATACGTGGTGTTCAACGCCAAGTTACGTCATCAATTCCCGAATAAAGTATAGACTATTATATATTGCTGGAAAGCTCTGGATGTCTACTTTCCAAAACCGTTGAGAGAGCGCCATTTGGGGTTCTGTAGCTTCAGAAAATTCATTTTGAGTGCAGGGAGGTCAGATTCCAACAGCATCAGCAGTCCTTTTGTCAGCCTTTTTCAGAGTTTTGCTCAAGTCCCTCAATTTCTGCCAGAAATTACCTGAAATCACAGAAAAATACACAAACTCATAGCAAAGTCCAGAGATATGAATTTAACATAAAAACTAATGAAAACATCCCTAAAAGTAGCTTGAACTTACTAAAAACTACCTAAAAACAATGCCAAAAAGCGTATAAATTATCCAAGAAGAGTCTCTACACGAAAATGCTTCAATGCTCAGCCCAAGCACACACCAAGTGGGCCCGTAAGTGGATTTTTATGTCATTTATTCATCTCTGTAAACCCTAGGCTACTAGTTCTATATAAATAAGACCTTTTGCTATTGTATTCAGATATGGGGGTAGCTATCTTTATTTTTATGCTATCTTAGATCATTGGGAGGCTGGCCTCACGGCCATGCCTAGACCTTGTTCTTATGTATTTTCAACGGTGGAGTTTCTACACACCATAGATTAAGGTGTGGAGCTCTGCTGTACCTCGAGTATTAATGCAATTACTATTGTTCTTCTATTCAATTCAGCTTGTTCTTGTTCTAAGATATCACTTGTTCTTCAACTTGATGAATGTGAAGATCCGTGACACTCATCATCATTCTCACCTATGAACGTGTGACTGTCAATCACCTCCATTCTACCTTAGATTGGGTGGATATCTCTTGGATTCTTTAATCGGAATCTTCGTGGTATAAGCTAGAATTGATGGCTGCATTCAAGAGAATCCAGAAGGTCTAAAACTTGTCTGTGGTATTCTAAGTAGGATTCAATGATTGAATGACTGTGACGAGCTTCAAACTCCTGAAGGCTGGGCGTTAGTGACAGACGCAAAAGAATCACTGGATTTTATTCCAACCTGATTGAGAACCGACAGATGATTAGCCGTGCCGTGGCAGGGTGCGTTGAACATTTTCACTGAGAGGATGGGAGGTAGCCACTGACAACGGTGAAACCCTACATATAGCTTGCCATGGAAAGGAGTAAGAAGGATTGGATGAAGACAGTAGGAAAGCAGAGAGACGGAAGGGACAATGCATCTTCATACGCTTATCTATCTTTATGTTTTATTCATCATTCATAACCATTTGAGTTTGCCTGACTAAGATTTACAAGATGACCATAGCTTGCTTCATACCAACAATCCCTGTGGGATCGACCCTTACTCGCGTAAGGTTTATTACTTGGACGACCCAGTACACTTGCTGGTTAGTTGTGCGAAGTTGTGATAAAGAGTTGAGATTACAATTGTGCGTACCATGTTGATGGCGCCATTGATGATCACAATTTCGCCCACCAACCTGCATGACACAAGCACATGGTTAGGGACAGCTTGGTTTAGCCGCTTAGGCCTGGATTTTATTTTCTTGGGCCCTCCTATCCATTGATGCTCAAAGCCTTGGATCCTTTTTACCCTTGCCTTTTGGTTTTAAGGGCTATTGGCTTTTTCTACTTGCTTTTTCTTTTTCTTTCTAATTTTTTTCGCCACTCTTTTTTTTTTTCGCAAGCTTGTGTTCTTCACTGCATTTTCTTGCTTCAAGAATCAATTTCATGATTTTTTAGATTATCAATAACATTTTTCTTTGTTCATCATTCTTTCAAGAGCCAACAGTTTTAACATTCATAAGCAACAAGATCAAAAATATGCACTGTTTAAGCATTCATTCAGAAAACAAAGAGTATTGTCACCACATCAATATAATTAAATTAAATTCAATGATAAATTCGAAATTCATGTACTTCTTGTTCTTTTGAATTAAAACATTTTTCATTTAAGAGAGGTGAAGGATTAATGGATTTTATTCATAGCTTTAAGACATGGTTACTACATACTAATGATCATGAAGTAGAGACACAAAACATAGATAAACACAATATTAAAAACCGAAAAGCAGAAAGAAATAAAAACAAGGAATGAATCCACCTTAGTGGCGTCTTCTTCTTGAAGGACCAACAATGTCCTTAAGCTCTTCTATGTCCCTTCCTTGCCTTTGTTGCTCCTCCCTCATTGCTCTTTGATCTTCTCTTATTTTATGGAGAATGATGGAGTGCTCATGATGTTCCACCCTTAATTGTTCAACATTGTGGCTCAAATCTTCTAAGGAAGTGTTGAGTTGTTCCCAATAGTTGTTGGGAGGAAAGTGCATCCCTTGAGGCATCTCAGGGATTTCTTGATGATGAGCTTCCTCATGCATCTCTTGAGAGCCGTGAAGGGTCTCTCTTGCTTGCTCCATCCTCTTCCTGGTGATGGGCTTATCCTCCTCAATGGAGATGTCTCCTTCTATGATAACTCCAGCTGAGTAACATAGATGGCAAATAAGGTGAGGAAAAGCTAGCCTTGCCATGGTGGAGGACTTGTCGGCTATTTTGTAGATTTCATTGGAGATGACCTCATGAACTTCTACTTCCTCTCCAATCATGATGCTATGAATCATGATGGCCCGATCCACAGTAACTTCAGATCGGTTGCTAGTAGGAATGATGGAGCGTTGAATGAACTCCAACCATCCTCTAGCCACAGGCTTGAGGTCCAGTCTTCTTAGTTGAACTGGCTTGCCTTTGGAGTCTCTCTTCCATTGAGCTCCTTCCACACATATGTCCATTAGGACTTGGTCCAACCTTTGATTAAAGTTGACCCTTCTAGTGTAGGGGCGTTCATCTCCTTGCATCATGGGCAGGTGAAACGCCAACCTCACATTTTCCGGACTAAAATTTAAGTATTTCCCCCGAACCATTGTGAGGTAATTCTTTGGATTCGGGTTCATACTTTTGATCATGGTTCCTAGTGATCCATGCATTGGCATAGAACTCTTGAACCATTAAGATTCCGACTTGTTGCATGGGGTTGGTTAAGACTTCCCAACCTCTTCTTCGGATTTCATGTCGGATCTTCGGATACTCATTTTTCTTGAGCTTGAAAGGGACCTCAGGGATCACCTTCTTCTTTGCCACAACGTCATAGAAGTGGTCTTGATGGCTTTTGGAGATGAATCTTTCCATCTCCCATGACTCAGAGGTGGAAGCTTTTGTCTTCCTTTTTCCTTTTCTAGAGGATTCTCCGGCCTTGGGTGCCATTGATGGTAATGGAAAAACAAAAAGATTATGCTTTTACCACACCAAACTTAAAATATTGCTCGTCCTCGAGCAATAGAAGAAAGAAGAGAAGAAGAGAATATGGTAGAGAGGGAGAGATGTAGGTTCGGCCAAGGTGAAGAAGAGGGGGTTGTGTTGTGTGAAAATGAAGTAGAATGGAAGGGTATATATAGGGAGAGGGGGGAGTGTATGTTCGGCCATTTAGGGTGGGAATGGGTGGGAAAATGGTTTTGAATTTTTGAAGGTAGGTGGGGTTTATGGGGAAGAGTGGATGGATGTGAGTAGTGAAGGGGGTGATTGGGAAGAGGAATTGAGGTGATTGGTGAAGAGCATTGGGAAGTGTGACATGGGGAATAGTCATCACAAAAATAGGATTAGGAGGTAAGGTGGGGATATAGTAGGTGGGGATCCTGTGGGGTCCACAGATCCTGAGGTGATCCTGTGGGGTCCACAGATCCTGAGGTGTCAAGGAATTCCATCCCTGCACCAAATAGGCATGTCAAATGCCTTTGCACACCATTCTGGCGTTTAAACACCGTGTGGTGCACATTCTGGGCATTCAACGCCCATGTAAAGCATGTTTCTGGCGTTGAACGCCAGTTTCATGCTTGTTACTGGCGTTCAGCGCCAGCTTTTCTTCTCTAGGCACATTCCTGGCGTTCAACGCCAGAATGTTGCTTGTTTTTGGCGTTCAGCGCCAGAATGATGCTCTGTTCTGGCGTTGAACGCCGGCCAGATGCATCTTACTGGCGTTGAACGCCAGCCTGTGCTTCCTCCAGGGTGTGATTTTTTTCTTCTGCTGTTTTTTATTCTGTTTTTAATTTTTATGATTTTTTCGTGACTCCTCATGATCATATACCTAATAAAATATAAAATAACAATAAAATAAAAATTAGATAAATAAAATTGGGTTGCCTCCCAACAAGCGCTTCTTTAATGTCAATAGCTTGACAGTGGCTCTCATGGAGCCACAAGGTGATCAGGTCAATGTTGTATAGTCCCAACACCAAACTTAGAGTTTGGATATGGGATCTTAACTCTGAACTGAGAGAAGCTCTTCATGCTTACTCTCTTTTGTCACAGAGGGATGGCCATGTGCCTTAAACACAAGGTAGTCCCCTTTCAATTGAAGGACTAGTTCACGTCTGTTGACATCTATCACAGCTCCTGCTGTGGCTAGGAAAGGTCTTCCAAGGATAATGCATTCATCCTCTTCCTTCCCAGTGTCTAAGATTATGAAATCAGCAGGGATGTAAAGGCCTTCAACCTTTACTAACACGTCCTCCACTATTCCATAAGCTTGTCTCAATGACTTGTCTGCCAATTGTAATGAGAACAATGCAGGTTGTACCTCAATGATCCCCAGCTTCTCCATTACAGAGAGTGGCATAAGATTTATCCTTGACCCCAGATCACATAGAGCCTTTTCAAAGGTCATGGTGCCTATGGTACAAGGTATTAAAAACTTGCCAGGATCTTGTTTCTTTTGAGGTAGAGTTTTCTGAATCCCAGTATCTAGTTCACTAATGAGCAAGGGAGGTTCACTTTCCCAAGTCTCATTACCAAACAACTTGGCATTCAGCTTCATGATGGCTCCTAAATATTGAGCAACTTGCTCTCCAGTCACATCTTCATCCTCTTCAGAGGAAGAATAGTCTTCAGAGCTCATGAATGGCAGAAGGAGATTTAATGGAATCTCTATGGTCTCTGTATAAGCCTCAGATTCCTTTCGATCCTTAATAAGAAACTCCTTCTTGCTTGAAAGACATCCCAGGAGGTCTTCCTCACTAGGATTTTCGTCCTCCTCCTCCCTTGTGCATTCGGCTACATTGATCACATCAATGGCCTTGCACTCTCCTTTTGGATTCTCTTCTATATTGCTTGGAAGAATACTGGGAGGAGTTTCAATGACTTTCTTACTCAGCTGGCCCACTTGTGCCTCCAGATTTCTGATGGAGGATCTTGTTTCATTCATGAAACTGAAAGTGGCCTTTGACAGATCAGAGACTAGATTGGCTAAATTAGAAGTGTTTTGTTCAGAATTCTCTGTCTGTTGCTGAGAAGATGATGGATATGGCTTGCTATTGCTCAGCCTATTGCGTCCACCATTGTTAAAGCCTTGTTGAGGCTTTTGTTGATCCTTCCATGAGAAATTTGGATGATTTCTCCATGATGAGTTATATGTGTTTCCATAAGGTTCACCCATGTAATTAACCTCTGCCATTGCAGGGTTCTCAGGATCATAAGCTTCTTTAGAAGCTGCCTCTTTAGTACTGTTGGATGCATTTTGCCATCCATTCAGACTTTGAGAGATCATGTTGACTTGCTGAGTCAACACTTTGTTCTGAGCCAATATGGCATTCAGAGCATCAATTTCAAGAACTCCTTTCTTCTGAGGTATCCCATTATTCACGGAATTCCTCTCAGAAGTGTACATGAATTGGTTGTTTGCAACCATGTCAATGAGTTCTTGGGCCTCTTCAGGTGTTTTCTTTAGGTGAATAGATCCACCTGCAGAATGGTCCAATGACATTTTCGAAAATTCAGATAGACCATAATAGAATATATCTAATATGGTCCATTCTGAAAACATGTCAGATGGACACCTTTTGGTCAGCTGCTTGTATCTTTCCCAAGCTTCATAGAGGGATTCACCATCTTTTTGTTTGAAGGTTTGAACATTCACTCTCAGCTTGCTCAGCTTTTGAGGAGGAAAGAATTTATCCAAGAAGGCAGTGACCAGCTTATCCCAGGAGTCCAGGCTATCCTTAGGTTGTGAATCCAACCATATTCTAGCTCTGTCTCTTACAGCAAAAGGGAAAAGCATGAGTCTGTAGACTTCAGAATCAACTCCATTCGTCTTTACAGTCTCACAAATCTGCAAGAACTCAATTAGAAATTTATAAGGATCTTCAGATGGAAGTTCATAAAACTTGCAGTTTTGTTGTATTAAGGCAACTAGCTGAGGTTTCAGCTCAAAGTTATTGGCTCCAATGGCAGGAATGGAGATGCTTCTTCCATCAAATTTGGACGTTGGCTTTGTGAAGTCACCAAGCATTTTCCTTGCATTATTATTATTTTTGGCTGCCATCTCCTTCTCTTGTTCTAATATTTCTGAAAGGTTACCTTTAGAGTGTTGTAACTTAGCTTCTCTTAATTTTCTCTTCAGAGTCCTTTCAGGTTCTGGATCTATTTCAACAAGAGTGCCTTTATCCTTGTTCCTGCTCATATGAAAGAGAAGAAAACAAGAAAGAAGAGGAATCCTCTATGTCACAGTATAGAGATTCCTTTATGTTAGTAGAAAAAGAAAAGAAAAGTGAAGAATGAAGATGAGGGGATTCGGATATTTAGATGGAGAGAGGTGAAGAGAAGTGTTAGTAATTAAATAATTAAATAGAATAAGAAAAGAGAGGGAGAATTTCGAAAACAATTTTGAAAAAGGGGTTAGTAATTTGCGAAAATTAAAGATAAGATAAGTTTAAAATTAAAAATTAAAACAAAAAGAATTTTTGAAAAAGAGATGAGATATTTTCAAAAATTAGAGAGGGAAAAGTAGTTAGGTGGTTTTGAAAAAGATAAGAAACAAACAAAAAGTCAAAGAGTTAGTTGAAAAAGATATTAAAATCAAATTTGAAAAGATAATAAGATAAGAAGTTAGATAAGATATTTTGAAATCAAATTTTGAAAAAGATAAAATTTTTGAAAAAAGATGATATAAAAGATAAAAGATTTGTTGAGAAAGATTTAATTTTTAAAAAGACTTAACTAACAAGAAACTACAAGATAAGATTCTAGAATTTAAAGATTGAACCTTGATTAACAAGCAAGTAACAAACTTCAAATTTTTGAACCAATCACATTAATTGTTAGCTAATTTTCGAAAATTAGATGTAAAGATAGGAAAAAGATTTTGAAAATATTTTGAAAAAGATTTTTGGAATTTTCGAAAAATAGAAAAAAATGAAAAAGATATAATTTTTGAAAAAGATTTTGAAAAGATAAGATTTTTAAAATTGAAATTTTGACTTTTTAAAATTGAAATTTTGACTTGACTTGTGAGAAACAACTAATTTTTAAAAATTTTTGACCAAGTCAACCCAAAATTTCGAAAATTTGGAGGGAAATAAGAAAAAGATATTTTTTTTTATTTTTTTTGAAATTTTAAAGATGAGAGAGAAAAACATAAAAATGACCCAAAATATGTAAATTTTGGATCAAACACATAATGCATGCAAGAACACTATGAATGTCAAGATGAACACCAAGAACACTTTGAAGGTCATGATGAACATCAAGAACATAATTTTGAAAAATTTTTGATGCAAAGAAAACATGCAAGACACCAAACTTAGAAATCTTTAATGCATGGACTCTAACAAACAAAAAAATGCATATGAAAAACAACAAACAACACAAAACAAGAAATCATCAAGATCAAACAAGAAGACTTGTCAAGAACAACTTGAAGATCATGAAGAACACTATGAATGCATGAGATTTTCGAAAAAAATGCAAGAAAAATTTTTAAGCATGCAATTGACACCAAACTTAAAAATTGACTCAAGACTCAAATAAGAAACACAAAATTTTTTTGATTTTTATTATTTTATGATTTTTTTGGATTTTTATTATTTTTTTTCGAAAATATTTTTGGAAAAACGAAAAAGAAAAATTTTGAAAAAGTTTTTGAAAAGAAAATTACCTAATCTGAGCAACAAGATGAACCATCAGTTGTCCATACTCGAACAATCCCCGGCAACGGCGCCAAAAACTTGGTGGACGAAATTGTGATAAAAGAGTTCCAGGCACTGTTAGAGAAGCTCACAACTTCATTCAACTTAACCAGCAAGTGTACTGGGTCATCCAAGTAATACCTTACGTAAGTAAGGGTCGATCCCACAGAGATTGTTGGTATGACGCAAGCTATTGTCATCTTGTAAATCTCAGTTAAGTGGATTCATAGGGTCAAATGTAATTGGATTAGATATTTAAAAGATAAATAAAATAAAAAGGGATAGAAATACTTATGTAAATCAATAGTGGGAATTTCAGATAGGTGTTTGGAGATGCTAGAATCCTTTCGAATCTCTATTTTCTTATTGCTTTCATCCAATCCTTCTTACTCCTTTCCATGGCAAGCTGTATGTAGGGCATCACCGTTGTCAATGGCTACATTCCATCCTCTCAGTGAAAACGTTCCTATGCTCTGTCATAGCACGGCTAATCATTTGTCGGTTCTCAATCAGGTTGGAATAGAATCCCTTGATTCTTTTGCGTTTGTCATCACGCCCAGCCTTCAGGAGTTTGAAGCTCGTCACAGTCATTCAATCCCAGAATCCTACTCGGAATACCATAGACAAGGTTTAGACTTTTCGGATCCTCATGAATGCCGCCATCTATCTAGCTTATACCACGAAGATTCTGTTGGGGAATCTAAGAGATATGCGCCCGGTCTAAGGTAGAACAGAAGTGGTTGTCAGTCACGCGCGTTCATAGGTGAGAATGATGATGAGTGTCACGGATCATCACATTCATCAAAGTTAAGTGTAACGTATATCTTGGAATAAGGATAGAAGAGAATTGAATAGAAAGTAATAATAATTGTATTGAAACTTGAGGTACAGCAGAGCTCCACACCCTTAATCTATGGTGTGTAGAAACTCCACTGTTGAAAATACATAAGTGAAAGGTTCAGGCATGGCCGAATGGCCAGCCCCCTAAAACGTGATCAATAGCCTCTTAAGATGAAGAATAATACAAAACTGAGACCAAAGATGAAACGTGGTCAAAAAGACGACTAATACACTAGTAAAAAGTCTTATTTATACTAAACTAGCTACTAGGGTTTATATGAGTAAGTAATTGATGCATAAATCCACTTCCGGGGCCCACTTGGTGTATGTTTGGGCTGAGCTTGATCTATCCACGAGCTGAGGCTTTTCTTGGAGTTGAACTTCAAGTTATAACGTGTTTTGGGCGTTTAACTCCGGATCATGACGTGTTTCTGGCGTTTAACTCCAGTCAGCAGCATGTACTTGGCGTTCAACGCCAAGTTACGTCATTAATTCCCGAATAAAGTATGGACTATTATATATTGGTGGAAAGCTCTAGATGTCTACTTTCCAACGCCGTTGAGAGCGCGCCATTTGGAGTTCTGTAGCTCCAGAAAATCCATTTTGAGTGCAGGGAGGTCAGATTCCAACATCATCAGCAGTCCTTTTGTCAGCCTTTTTCAGAGTTTTGCTCAAGTCCCTCAATTTCAGCCAGAAATTACCTGAAATCACAGAAAAACACACAAACTCCTAGTAAAGTCCAGAGATGTGAATTTAACATAAAAACTAATGAAAACATCCCTAAAAGTAGCTTGAACTTACTAAAAACTACCTAAAAACAATGCCAAAAAGTGTATAAATTATCCGCTCATCACTCATCACCATTCTCACTTATGAACGCGTGCTTGACAACCACTTCTGTTTTACCTGAAAACAAGCTTGAATGTATATCTCTTGGCCTCCTGGTCCACAACGCATGGTTGCCTCTCCTGACAATAGAGTCTTCTATTCCGTGAGATCAGAGTCTTCATAGTATAAGCTAGAATCAATTGGTAGCATTCTTGAGATCTGGAAAGTCTAAACCTTATCTGTGGTGTTCTGAGTTGGATTTGGGATGGGATGACTGTGACGAGCTTCAAACGCGCGAGTGCTGGATGCAGTGACCGTGTGCAAAAGGATCATTGGATCTTATTCCAATACAAGTGAGAACCGACAGATGATTAGCCCTACGTAACCCGTAGCCAAACCATTTTCACTGAGAGGACAGACAGTAGCCATTGACAATGGTGATCCCCCAACATACAGCTTGCCATGGAAAGGAGTACGCATGACTGGATGAAAGTAGTAGGAAAGTAGGAATTCAAAAAGAACAAAGCATCTCCATATGCTTATCTGAAATTCCTACCAATGAATTACATACGTATCTCTATCCTATTTTATGTTTGTCTGTCTTTTAATTATCAACACCTTATAACCATTTTAATCTGCCTGACTGAGATTTACAAGATGACCATAGCTTGCTTCAAGCCGACAATCTCCGTGGGATCGACCCTTACTCACATAAGGTATTACTTGGATGATCCAGTGTACTTGTTGGTTAGTTGTGCAGAGTTGTGAAAAGTTTGATCACAATTTCGTGTACCAATGATGTAGTACAGTTGAGTAATGAATATACAGCACAAGTTTAATAAGTCAATCAACGTTAAAGTTTCAACCACTAAACAGTAAGGAGCATTTGAAAAGTTTTATTTTTAAAAGAATCGTATGTATTTATCCTTGATACCTATAGCTCCTTAAGCTCTTCGACCAGTGGATTTGTTTGAAAAGTTTCCACATTTTGCACACGGACATTGGATTTCTTTTCCAACCAGTTGTCCAATTAAGAAGGCAAACTCTAAAAAATGATTAACAATGTCTATATAGTTGTTCTCAAATTTTGGTGAATCCATCCATTCTTTTGACAGAACATGATTAAACCTAAGAATACAAATATCTGAACTTACTAAACATGATCTAATAGGTCAATTATAGTGACAATCTAACTACCATATGTCCGCTTACTACCTAAGTAAATGTGCTATCAAATTATTTTATATGACAAGTATGATATAAACTTACTGCTTAGTTCTTTCATTTTGAGATGCCATATGAAGTTGTTATAAATAGTGCTACAGCAATTAGTCAACTCCTTTTGACTTTACCATCACGAAAAAATTATCCTGTACACAAAACAAAGCCAAAACAAAATTCAAGAGAAGGTAAAAAACATTCAAGAGTAGGAAAACAAAATAATCAATTAACAAATATTAATCCTAAAAGAAACGAAAAAAAAAAAGATAAAATAAAAAAGCATTCCCTACATAGCTATCTCCATCAAGATACAAGAGCTTAGAATCCAATGTCCAGTTTACTAGCTAGTAAAATGATGCTCACAGTACGTATGTAACGTACACTAAAGATATTAAAAAATCAATTGTTGAAAAAAAAAAAATTGCATGAAAGTAATTAAATTATCCCAAGAGGAAAATGAAAAAAAAAAGTTGCACATGAAGGCTTTAATTTTTTTTCTCTTCTTTGTTGTACTTCAAAAAATTAACACTAAAACAAAACCAAATTCCATATAACACTCCTTGTTGTTTAATATGATTTCACCGTTGAAAGTAAAAAAAGTTTAATTAATTAAACTCCAGGGTATGCATATGTAATAAGACCTTGCTATGTGGTGGATTACGATAGATAGTCATAACATAAAATAAATAATTTGTTATTTGACTATATTCTAATAGTATTAGTATTCAATAAAATCTAATAATCTAATAATGATAACTTTGTGTTCAACTATATATTAATAATTCAATTTAATGCTAAAAGAAGGCAACATTAACTTTTACATATTTTAACCCTCATAAATTACTAACAATAACTTAGAGCAATTTCAGTTATACAAAAAAACTGAGCTAAAACCAGAATCTAAACCTTGCTTATTTTCATTTTTTCCTTACATCAGTCATGCTCTGATCTTCTTTATTGGAATGAATTCCCATTTTTCTCTTACTCCATTGAAAAAGACTATCGCTATCTTCACAAGAGAGAGAACTGAGAAGGGTGAATGTGAAGGAGATCCACCTCCACACTTAACTTTAACTTATTTCTTGAAAAATAGGAGCAGAGGGTATTGTTTCTTTTTAATAATTACCCAAAAGTGACACATGATGAAAAGAAAAGGCTGATATATCTAATAGTGTGTGTCACCTAGATTATTTCTTTATCAATAATAGGCTTACCATTGTAATTATTTTTTAGTTAGTGTACATAAAGAGTGCATAGTATATATGGTGTAATAACTCAACAAATATTTTCTAGGGGGATTTCTCATTCTCTTCAACAATGAGAATAACTTATTTTTCTCCCTCTCTTAATCCCTTTTGGTTCATCAAACCATCAACATTACAGCTTGAACAGCTTAGGGCATGAGATTTTCTTCATGGTGCGGTGAGCGTGGAGACCAACCAAGCTGTGAATCAAATTAAAAAAAAGTTGTGAATTGAGATCCAATCCAATTTTGCCATTTCTTTCTATCCCTAAATTTTCTTTCGACATTTTCTTTCTCCCATTCTTACCTCTTCCTTCAAACTCATCCAATAGAGTTTGATGAGAGGTTATTTCGCAAGATTCTTTCTTGGTGAACATAGCTGTTCCGATTAACGAGTTAGAAAGAAGAAGATCTGAATCCTTATTACTTTGTGATTCATTGATTTATCAAAATGGTGAACATAGTCAACAGATCCTCCCATGGTAGAGGTTGTGGAGCTACATTGGCTTGCTCTTATTGTAACAAGCAAGGCCACATAGAAGATGTATGCTATAAGAAGCATGGGTACTCCTCCCATTTCTATCAACAGCAGCAACATAACACCACCATCAATCACATGATCATTGAGGGGCATGATGATATACTCAGTGACAAACAATCCCAGCTCAATTGTCTCCAAGAGAACACTGGAATATCAAGATTTGGGTTCACTCTAGAGTAAAGATTTGCCTTGTTAGAGTTGATCAAAGACGAAAGTGTGCAGCAACAACCTCATAATGCAAATCAAATTTTGACTAATCCCATTCAGACTTCCACTCTAGGAAAAACCATTGCATTACATTTTAATGCGAGAATTATGAGTATTATCACTCCAAAATCTGCACTATGGGTCATTGATTCCGGTGCAACATATCATGTGACTTTTGACTTAAAAGATTTTGCAAGTTTTCAAAATATTGCTCTAATCAATATGATATTGCCAAATGGGACCAAAACTGTTAGCACCATCATTGGCACAATCACATTCTCTAAAACATTTTTTCTCAAAAATGTTTTATACAATCCTTCTTTTGATTTTAAACTAATCTCTGTGTCAAAGTTAACCTCAAACTTACATTGTCAACTGTTAATCAATGATAAGTGTTGTGAGATACAAGATCGATCCACATAAAAGATGATTGGCATTGCTGAGTGTATAGATGGGTTATATACAATGAATAGAGAACTAGAATTCCCTCACTTTCCCCCTCTTCCAACAAAGCAAGCTTCATTGGCGGTAACTATGACTACTACTCAACCCACCACACCTTTACATAGTGAGCACAACAACATTTGGCATCTTAGATTAGGACACATACCCATGCATAAATTGATTTTTCTGAAGAAGTATTATCCTTTTATAGATTGTATTGCTTCAAAACTTCCTTGTGATTCATGTCATTTTGCAAAACAAAAGAAATTATCTTTTATTCTTAGTACAACTGAAATAAAAGATTGTTTTGACTTAGTTCATATGGATATCTGGGGTTCTATTTCTGTCCCATCCAATGAAGGACATAGGTATTTTTTTCTGTAGTGGATGGCAAGAGGAGATTCACTTGGATTTTTTTTATGAAAACCAAATCTGAAGCATCCCAATTAGTTATTAATTTTGTGAATTTTGTCAGAGTACAATTTGAAAAACAAGTTAAGTGTATAAGGACTGACAATGGGCCAGAGTTTTACTCTAAAATCCTTTTTTTGCATCAATTGGAATTTTACACCAAACTTCTTGTGTAGAAACACAAGAGAAAAATGGGATTGTAGAGAGAAAACACCAACATATTTTAGGTGTTGCTAGAGCACTGCTATTTCAATCAAGAATTTCACATTGTTTTTGGCAATACGCAGTTGCTCACGCCATTCACCTAATTAATAGGCTGTCCAGCACTAACCTGGATAGTGCTAGTCCTTACAAGCTTTTGTATGGTAACTTACCATTGTAATTATTTTTTAGTGAGTGTACATAAAGAGTACATAGTATATAAGGTGTAATAACTCAACAAATATTTTCTAAGGGAATTTCTCATTCTCTTCAACAATAAGAATAACTTATTTTTCTCCGTCTCTTAATCTCTTCTGGTTCATCAAACCATCAACATCACATCCTGAATAGTTTAGGGCATGATATTTTCTTTAGTATGGGGTTCCCTTCACAAGACATGCATTAGACACCATAATTAATTATTAAGAAAAGTACATAAAAAGAGCGCACAAATAAATAAAACAGTAAACAATAATATTAATAACAATGATGAAAGAAAGTAGAAAATAGAAAATAGAATATGCTAGCTATAAACAATGGTGCAAAGCAAAGAGCGAAAGGATTAGAAGAAAGAAACGGATAGCATTAATGCTACACTGCTACAATTTCACAAAAGACCTAAATTAAAACTAATTAAACTATTAACAACAAACACACACATATGCTATTCATCTTAACCCACTAATTTAAATCTGATTAAAGAAAGAAATAAAAGAAGGTTTGGCTTTCATGACAAAATTTTGATGAATGGCGAGGGGATAGTGCTAAATCAGATATTGCAAGTTGAACTGCATGCAAACTGGAATATGAAACTAGCACACTACTACACTGCTACACTTTCATGCTAATCATATTATATCCACAAGAATAATTAAGGCTAGTGCATTGGCCGGTGCTACACTACTACACTTTCTGTTGATAATCAAAATTTGAATAAGCAAAAATAGTTTTAAGAGTTTCGATTAAAAAAGATTATTATTTTTTACCAACTATATTGAAAAATCAAACTAAACTAATGCAGCCTTAATAATCCATTTTATAAATTGACGAGATGCTATAATGTCCCACCGACCTTTATGAGAACTGTAACAATGGCGCTGTCATCTTCACGCCATCTCAAAGAGGAGACGACGCCAGAGGAGAGACCGAATAGGAGACGACGACAGAGGAGAGCCCAAAGACACGGGGACACCATGAGCTCCAATAAACCTTCATCAGACGGAGACTTTCGGCAGTGGCGATGGCCATTCATTGGTGACGACGTCAGTGTTAGCAATAATTGGTTGCGTTAGTGAGGAAGAGGGATGACGGTTGGGTCAGGATCTTTGAGGCAGAGTGACGAACGGATTCTTGCGTGGTCTAGAATTTCACAAATAAGTTCACGTTGTAAGTATAGCTTCTAAACCAACAAAAATCCTTTTGTACAAAAACGTGTTTGTCACTAAAGCGAACCCAATAAAATTTATAACCAAAGTATTTAAACCTCGGGTCGTCTCTCAAGGAATTTCAAGGAAGTATGATTTATTTTTGGTTATGGAAAAAGGTATATTTTTGGGTTTTTGAAATAGGAAACAATGAAATAAATTAACAATAAAGTAAATTAATTATCATGAACACCCTTGCAAGGTATAAGAACTGGAAATTCCATCCTAGTTATCCTTATCAGGTGTGATGAGAATTGTTTATTACTCCCACTTAGTTAACTGGTGCACGAAATTGAAAATCACAATTCTTGACAATTCCGCACAACTAACCAGCAAGTGCACTGGGTCGTCCAAGTAATACCTTACGTGAGTAAGGTTCGATCCCACGGAGATTATTGGTTTGAAGCAAGGTATGTTTATTTTATTATTCTTAGTCAGGATCTCAATTGAAATTATCAGTAGGAATTATTAGATAAATAAAAGAGCGTGAAATAAATAATTGTTACTTTAATAATAGAGAATATGTTGGAGTTTTGGAGATGCTTTGTCTTCTGAATTTCTGTAAGTAATATTCCATTCATGGCAAAGTGCAAAGTTCCCTCCATGGCAAGCTATATGTAGGGTGTCACCATTGTCAGTGGCTACCTCCCATCCTCTCAGTGAAAATGGTCCAGATGCTCTGTCACAGCACGGCTAATCAGCTGTTGGCTCTCGATCATGTTGGAATAGGATCCATTGATCCTTTTGCGTTTGTCATCACGCCCAGCAATCGCGAGTTTGAAGCTCGTCACAGCCATTCAATCCTTGAATCCTACTCGGAATACCACAGACAAGGTTTAGAATTTCCGGATCCTCAAGAGTGGCCGCCATCAATTCTAGCTTATACCACGAAGATTCTGATTAAGAAATCTAAGAGAAGCTCATTCAATCTTATATAGAACGGATGTATTTGTCAGGCACACGTTCATGGGTTGAGGAAGGTGATGAGTGTCACGGATCATCACCTTCTTCATAATTAAGCGCAAATGAACATCTTAGATAGGAATACACACGTTTGAATGGAGGAATAGAAACACTTGCATTAATTCATCGAGATGCTACAGAGCTCCTCACCCCAACAATGGAGTTTAGAGACTCATGCCGTCAAAGTGTACAAAATTCAGATCTGAAAATGTCATGAGGTACAAGGTAATCCTCTAAAAGTTGTTTAAATAGTAAACAAGTAACCTAGGTTTACAGAAATTAAGTGAACTAAGATAATTGGTGCATAAATCCACTTATGGGGCCCACTTGGTGTGTACTAGGGCTGAGACTAAAGATTCTCATGTGCTTGGGCTGTTTCTGGAGTTGAACGCCAGGTTGTGACGTGTTTTGGGCGTTGAACTCCAACTTGTAACCTGTTTTTGGCGCTGGACGCCAGACAGCAGCATGATACTGGCGTTGAATGCCAGTTTACGTCATCTATCTTTGCGCAAAGTATGGACTATTATATATTTCTGGAAAGCCCTGGATGTCTACTTTCCAACGCCGTTGAGAACGTGCCAATTGAACTCCTGGAACTCTAGAAAATCCATTTTGAGTGTAGGGAGGTCAGAATCCAACAGCATCAGCAGTCCTTTTTCAGCCTAAACCAGATTTTTGCTTAGCTCCCTCAATTTCAGCCAGAAATTACCTGAAATCACAGAAAAATACACAAACTCATAGTAAAGTCCAGAAATATGATTTTTTCTTAAAAACTAATAAAATTCTATTAAAAACTAATTAAAACATACTAAAATCTACATGAAATTACCCCCAAAAAGCGTATAAAATATCCGCTCATCACAACACCAAACTTAAACTGTTGCTTGTCCTCAAGCAACTAGATAAATAAAATAGGATGAAAAGAAATTAAGAAGCAATAATATCTCAGAGTTTTAAGTGAAGCTCAGATTCTTATTAGATGAGCGGGGCTTGTAGCTTTTTGCTTCTGAACAGTTTTGGCATCTCACTTTATCCTTTGAAATTTAGAATGGTTGGCATCCATAGGAACTCAGAATTCAGATAGTATTATTGACTCTCCTAGTTTAGTATATTGATTCTTGAACACAGCTACTTATTGAGTATTGGTCGTGGCCCTAAGCATTTTGTTTTCCAGTATTACCACCGGATACATAAATGCCACAGACACATAACTGGGTGAACCTTTTCAGATTGTGACTTAGCTTTGCTAAAGTCCCCAATTAGAGGTGTCCAGAGTTCTTAAGCATACTCTTTTTTCTTTGGATCACGACTTTAACCACTCAGTCTCAAGCTTTTCACTTGGACCTGCATGCCACAAGCACATGGTTAGGGACAGCTTGATTTAGCCGCTTAGGCCTGGATTTATTTCCTTGGGACCTCCTATCCATTAATGCTCAAAGCCTTGGATCCTTTTTACCCTTGCCTTTTGGTTTTAAGGGCTATTGGCTTTTTCTGCTTGCTTTTTCTTTCTCTCTCTCTTTTTTTTTTCAAAAATTTTTTTCACTGCTTTTTCTTGCTTCAAGAATCAATTTCTTTTGATTTTTTAGATCATCAATAACATTTCTCTTTTTCATCATTCTTTCAAGAGCCAACAATTTTAACATTCATAAACAACAAGATCAAAAATATGCACTGTTCAAGCATTCATTCAGAAGACAAAAAGTATTGCCACCACATATAAATAATTATAATTTTTCTTATTAAGAACTCGAAAAAAATATTGCCTCTTTATTCTAAAAATCTACTATTTTATTCATGTTTGATGATGATGAGAAAAATAAATTATAACTTAATTGGAATTAAAATCAAAGTAGAGATACTAATTACTACTACTAATATATAACTTCTAAGGTAAATTTCTAATAAGAACAGTTATCACAGAGTTAAGGCAAAGATTAGAATTCAACGACCTTTATTTTGGGAAGTGGATGTTCCTCTAGTCTGTGGGGTGCTTGGTCCTTCAAGATATAATTTCAGACACTTCAGTTCCTTCAAGTCACATCCTTGCTCTTCCTGTTCCCTTAGGTGCCATGATCTTGATGAGTTTTAGCTCAGTGATCATGGCAAATCACACCAAACTTAGAGGTTTGCTTGTCCTCAAGCAAAAGAAAGGATAGGAGAGGAATAGAGGGAGAGGCAATTTCGAAATTCAAAAGATATGATGAGTTTGAAAAAGATTTGAAAAAGAGTTGGATTGGAAAAAGATTTGTGTTTATGGATTAAGATATATTTGATATTTTTGAAAAAGGGATTTTAGAAATTAGGATTAAAATTTTTTTAAAGGATGACATTTTGAAACATGTTTATGCAAGAAATCATGAATTGAAACATAAAAATTTAGAAAATTTGTGAAGAAAAATGAATTTTACCTCCTCCCCACCATCCTGGCGTTAAACGCCCAAATGCTGCATGTTTTGGGCGTTTAACGCCCAATTGCTGCTTCTCCTGGGCGTTCAACGCCCAGCTGTTGCTTCTTTCTGGCGTTGAACGCCAGGAAGTCCTTTGTCACTGGGCGTTTTTATAAACGCCCAGGATGCTGTAATTCTGGCGTTAAACGCCCAGAAGGAACTTCTTTCTGGCGTTCAACGCCCAGAAGATGCTCCTTTCTGGCGTTCAACGCCCAGATGGCTATCCTTACTGGCGTTGAATGCCCAGTGAATGCTTCTTTTGGGCGTTCAACGCCCAAAACATTTCTTACTGGCTTTTTCATGCCAGTGAGCTTCCAAATTCCCCTGTAACTCTGTGAATTCAAGCAATTGCTATTTTACCTTTTGAAGATACTTTGACACATACCTGCAAAAATTAACAAAAACAAATGAAATTAAATTTTGTAAATGGCTGGGTTGCCTCCCAGCAAGCGCTTCTTTATTGTCTTTAGCTGGACTATTACTGAGCTCTAATCAAGTCTCAGTTTTGAGCATTCTTGCTCAAAATTGCTTTCAAGATAAAGTTTAACTCTCTGTCTATTAACAATGTCTACAATGTCTGCAAACCATGGCACTTCCTGGATGGCAAAGAGTTGCTCATCTGGAAAGTTTTCAGAGATTTCAGTAAGAGGGAGGGATGCCCCTTCTACAGGTTCTATTCGGGACAGGTGGTCTGCTACCTGATTCTCTATCCCTTTTCTGTCTCTTATTTCTGTATCAAACTCTTGCAGAAGCAACACCCATCTTATGAGTCTGGGTTTAGCATCCTGCTTTGTGAGTAGATACCTAAGAGCAGTATGGTCAGTGTACACAATCACTTTTGATCCTACTAAATAGGATCTAAACTTGTCAATGGCGTAAACCACTGTAAGTAACTCTTTTTCTGTGGTTGTGTAGTTCTTCTGTGCATCATTTAGAACACGACTGGTATAGTAAATAACGTGCAGAAGCTTGTCATGCCTTTGTCCCAACACTGCACCAATGGCATGGTCACTGGCATCACACATTAGTTCAAATGGTAATGTCCAGTCTGGTGCAGAGATGATTGGTGCTGTGACCAATTTAGCTTTCAGAGTCTCAAATGCCTGCAGACACTCCTTATCAAAGACAAATGGCGTGTCAGCAGCTAGCAGGTTGCTCAGAGGTTTGGCGATTTTTGAAAAATCCTTTATAAACCTCCTATAGAATTCTGCATGCCCCAGAAAGCTTCTAATTGCCTTAACATTGGCAGGTGGTGGTAATTTTTCAATTACCTCTACCTTAGCTTGATCCACCTCTATTCCCTTGTTCGAAATTTTGTGCCAAGGACAATTCCTTCAGTCACCATAAAGTGACATTTCTCCCAGTTTAAAACTAGGTTGGTCTCTTGGCACCTCTTTAGAACAAGTGCTAGATGGTTAAGACAGGAGCTGAATGAGTCTCCAAATACTGAAAAGTCATCCATGAAGACTTCCAGAGATTTTTCCACCATATCAGAGAAAATTGAGAGCATGCACCTTTGAAAGGTTGCAGGTGCATTGCACAGGCCAAATGGCATCCTTCTGTATGCAAATACTCCAGATGGACATGTGAATGCCGTTTTCTCTTGATCCTGGGGATCTACTGTAATTTGATTATAACTTGAATATCCATCCAGGAAGCAGTAGTATTCATGACCTGCTAGTCTTTCTAGCATCTGGTCTATGAATGGTAAAGGAAAATGATCCTTTCTGGTGGCTGTATTGAGCCTTCTATAATCAATACACATACGCCACCCTGTAACTGTTCTTGTTGGAACCAGTTCATTTTTTTCATTATGAACCACTGTCATGCCTCCCTTCTTAGGGACGACTTGGACAGGGCTTACCCAGGGGCTATCAGAAATAGGATAAATAATCCCAGCCTCTAGTAATTTAGTGACCTCCTTCTGCACCACTTCCTTCATGGCTGGATTCAGCCACCTTTGTGGTTGGACCACTGGCTTGGCGTCACCCTCCAATAGGATCTTGTGCATGTATCTGGCTGGGCTAATGCCCTTAAGATCACTGATGGACCACCCAAGAGCTATCTTGTGTGTCCTTAGCACTTGAATTAGTGCTTCCTCTTCCTGTGGCTCTAATGTAGAGCTTATGATTACAAGAAAGGTATCACCTTCTCCCAGAAATGCATATTTCAGGGATGATGGTAATGGTTTGAGCTCGGGTTTAGGAGGTTTCTCCTTTTCCTGATGGATTTTCAGAGGTTTTATTATTCTCTCTGATTCCTCCAAATCAGGCTGAACATCTTTAAAGATGTCCTCTAGCTCTGATTCGAGACTCTCAGCCATGTTGACCTCTCTTACCAGAGAGTCAATAATATCAACACTCATGCAGTCATTTGGGGTGTCTGGATGTTGCATAGCTTTGACAACATTCAACTTGAACTCCTCTTCATTGGCTCTCAGTATTACTTCCCCTTTTTGGACGTTAATAAAGGTTCGGCCAGTTGCTAGGAAAGGTCTTCCTAGAATGAGAGTTGCACTCTTGTGCTCCTCCATTTCCAGCACCACAAAGTCAGTAGGAAAGGCAAATGGCCCAACCTTGACAATCATGTCTTCAATCACGCCTGATGGGTATTTAATGGAGCCATCAGCAAGTTGAAGACATATCCGGGTTGGTTTGACTTCTTCAGTCAAACCAAGCTTTGTGATAATAGATGCAGGTATTAGGTTGATACTTGTCCCAAGATCACATAGAGCTTGCTTGGTACAATGACCCTCTAATGTGCATGGTATCATGAAGCTCCCGGGGTCCTTAAGCTTCTCAGGTAAGCTTTTCAGAATGACAGCACTGCATTCTTCAGTGAGGTAAACTTTTTCAGTTTCTCTCCAATCCTTCTTATGACTTAAGATCTCTTTTATGAACTTAGCATAAGAGGGTATTTGCTCAAGTGCCTCTGCAAACGGAATCTTTATTTCAAGAGTCCTGAGATAGTCTACTGGTGCACGAAATTGCAATCACACTTTTGCAACTCCGCACAACTAACCAGCAAGTGCACTGGGTCGTCCAAGTAATACCTTACGTGAGTAAGGGTCGATCCCACGGAGATTGTCGGCTTGAAGCAAGCTATGGTTATCTTGTAACTCTTAGTCAGGATATCAATAATTCTCAATCAATAATGTCAGCGCCCATGCAGTCATTTGGTGTGTCTGGATGTTGCATAGCTTTTACAGCATTCAACTTGAACTCATCCTCATTGACTCTCAGGGTTACTTCCCCTTTTTGTACATCAATAAGAGTTCGTCCAGTTGCTAGGAAAGGTCTTCCTAGAATGAGAGTTGCACTCTTGTGCTCCTCCATTTCCAGCACCACAAAGTCAGTTGGAAAGGCGAATGGCCCAACCTTGACAATCATGTCCTCTATTATGCCTGATGGATGTTTAATGGAGCCATCAGCAAGTTGGAGGCATATCCGGGTTGGTTTGACTTCTTCAGTCAACCCAAGCCTTCTGATAGTGGATGCAGGTATTAGATTGATGCTTGCTCCAAGATCACATAAGGCTGTCTTGGTGCAAGCGCCTTCTAATGTGCAAGGTATCATAAAGCTTCCTGGATCTTGAAGCTTTTCTGGTAAGCTTTTCAAAATGACTGTACTGCATTCTTCAGTGAGAAATACTTTTTCAGTTTCTCTCTAATCCTTCTTATGACTTAAGATTTCTTTCATGAACTTAGCATAAGAAGGTATTTGCTCAAGTGCCTCTGCAAACGGAATCTTTATTTCAAGAGTCCTTAGATAGTCTGCAAAGCAGGCAAATTGCTTATCCTGTTCCACTTGGCGGAGTTTCTGAGGATAAGGCATCTTGGCTTGATATTCTTCAACCTTAGATGCTGCAGGTTTATTCCTTACAGAAGTGGTTGAAGAAGCCTTTTTAGAGGGATTACTGTCAGCACTCTCAGGTGTCTGATCCTCCCTTGGCGTCTGAACGCCAGGATTGGGTGGAAAATGGGCGTTTAACGCCAACGTTTCCCCCTTTTCTGGCGTTTGAACGCCAGAACTGGGCAGGGAATGGGCGTTTCACGCCAGCTTTCCCTCCTTTTCTGGCGTTTGAATGCCAATAGCATTCCTCTCTGGGCTCTTACTGTCCTCAGAGGGATTTTGGATAGTAGTTTGGCTATCCTCTGTCAATTGTTCCTTTACTGACTTTCTGCTACTTTGAGCAGTGTTATTCAGTGTCTTCCCACTCGTCAGTTGAACTGCTTGGCATTCTTCTGTTATCTGTTTAGATAGCTGCTGTTTTGCCTGATTCAACTGTGATTCCATGTTCTTGTTAGCAATTTTACTCTCTTGGAGCATCTCTTTAAATTCTGCTAACTGTTTTGTCATCAGGAGCAATTGTTGATTAATCTCAATCATCTGTTCTTGAGGGTTCGGATCAGTGGCTACTGCCATGACTTCCTCTTTTGGGGAGAACTCATTGCTAGAGTACAAATATTGATTTCTAGCAACAGTGTCTATAAGCTCTTGAGCCTCTTCAATTGTCTTCCTCATGTGTACAGATCCACTAGCTGAGTGGTCTAAAGACATCTGAGCTTTTTCTGTAAGCCCATAGTAAAAGATGTCTAACTGTACCCACTCTGAGAACATTTCAGAGGGGCATTTTCTTAGCATACCTCTATACCTCTCCCAGGCATTATAAAGGGATTCATTATCCTCTTGTTTAAAGCCTTGGATGTCCAGCCTTAGCTGTGTCATCCTCTTTGGAGGGTAAAAGTGATTCAGGAATTTGTCTGATAACTGTTTCCATGTCTTTATGCTTGCTGTAGGTTGGTTATTCAACCACCTCTTAGCTTGATCTTTTACAGCAAATGGAAACAGTAATAGTCTGTAGACATCCTGATCCACCTCTTTATCACGTACTGTGTCAGCAATTTGTAAGAACTGTGCCAGAAACTCAGTAGGCTCTTCCTGAGGAAGACCGGAATACTGGCAATTTTGCTGCACTATGATAATGAGTTGAGGGTTTAGCTCAAAGCTGCTTGCTTTGATGGGAGGTGTACAGATGCTACTCCCATATGCAGCTGTAATGGGGTTAGCATATGACCCCAGAGTCCTTCTGGACTGATCAATCCCACTTAGGTCCATAATGGATAACGGGAAATGATATGGATTGCAAGTAAAGTTTTTGTTTTTTTTTTTGAATTAACCGAAAAAAATAAAATAAAACGAAAGGAAAATAAAATAAAAGTTCAAAAATTAAAAGAAAATAAGATCAAAGCAAATTGAAAACTGAATCAATTAGTTAATTAAAAGGATTTTGAGATTAGCAATTAGAAAGATATGATTGAAAAAATTTTTATGAAAAAGATTTGATTTTTGAAATGAGGAAAGAGAAAAACAACAGAATGACACCAAACTTATAATTTTTAGAAAATCAAACACTAATTTTCGAAAATTTTGAGGGAAAAACACAAAGAGGACACCAAACTTAGAATTTTTACGGATCAAGAAGGCACTAAAGACATGCAAATTCGAAAATTAAAAGAAAAACAAAAGCATGCAATTGACACCAAACTCAAAATATGAAACTAGACTCAACTAAAAGACTCTAAACCAACAAAAATAAAACAGTCCTAATCTAAGCAACAAGATAAGCCGTCAATTGTCCAAACTCGAACAATCCCCGGCAACGACGCCAAAAACTTGGTGCACGAAATTGCAATCACACTTTTGCAATTCCGCACAACTAACCAGCAAGTGCACTGGGTCGTCCAAGTAATACCTTACGTGAGTAAGGGTTGATCCCACGGAGATTGTCGGCTTGAAGCAAGCTATGGTTATCTTGTAAATCTTAGTCAGGATATCAATAATTATCAAGGTTGATTGTGAAAAGTAAAAGAACATGAAATAAGTACTTGTTCTGCAGTAATGGGGAACAGGTTGAGGTTTTGGAGATGCTCCATCTTCTGAATCTCTACTTTCCTACTGTCTTCTTCTTCAAGCACGCAAGGCTCCTTCCATGGCAAGCTGTATGCAAGGGTTTCACCGTTGTCAGTGGCTACCTCCCATCCTCTCAGTGGAAATGTTCAACGCACCCTGTCACGGCACGGCTATCCATCTGTCGGTTCTCAATCAGGCCAGAATAGAATCCAGTGATTCTTTTGCGTCTGTGACTAACGCCCCGCCCTCAGGAGTTTGAAGCTCATCACAGTATTCAATCATTGAATCCTACTCAGAATACCACAGACAAGGTTTAGACCTTCTGGATTCTCTTGAATGCCGCCATCATTTCTAGCTTATACCACGAAGATTCTGATTAAAGAATCCAAGAGATATTTACTTAATCTAAGGTAGAATGGAGGTGGTTGTCAAGCACACGTTCATAGTTGAGAATGATGATGAGTGTCACGGATCATCACATTCATCCGGTTTAAGAACAAGTAATATCTTAGAATGGAAGCAAGCATGATTGAATGAAAAACAGTAGTAATTGCATTAATCCATCAAGACACAGCAGAGCTCCTCACCCCCAACCATGGGGTTTAGAGACTCATGCCGTGGGAAGGTACACAAAGAAACGTGTAAAGTGTCATGAGGTACAGATACAATGTCAAAAGATCCTATTAATAGTAAGCTAGTAACCTAGGGTATACAGAAATGAGTAAATGATGTAAAAATCCACTTCTGGGTCCACTTAGTGTGTGCTTGGGCTGAGCATTGAAGCTTTCATGTGTAGAGACTTTTTCTGGAGTTAAACGCCAGCTTTCATGCCAGTTTGGGCGTTTAACTCCAGATTTTATGCCAGTTCCAGCGTTAAACGCTGGAAATTCTGAGGCTGATTTGCAACGCCGGTTTGGGCCATTAAATCTCAGGTAAAGTATGGACTATTATACATTGCTGGAAAGCCCAGGATGTCTACTTTCCAATTCCATTGAGAGCGCGCCAATTGGGCTTCTGTAGCTCCAGAAAATCCACTTCGAGTGCAGGGAGGTCAAAATCCAACAGCATCTGCAGTCCTTTTCGGTCTCTAAATCAGATTTTTGCTCAGGACCCTCAATTTCAGCCAGAAAATACCTGAAATCACAGAAAAACACAAAAACTCATAGTAAAGTCCAGAAAAGTGAATTTTAACTAAAAACTAATAAAAATATACTAAAAACTAACTAGATCATACTAAAAACATACTAAAAACAATGCCAAAAAGCGTATAAATTATCCGCTCATCACAACACCAAACTTAAATTGTTGCTTGTCCCCAAGCAACTAAAAATCAAAGTAGGATGAAAAGAAGAGAATATACTATAGACTCCAAAATATCAAGGAAACTTAGCTCCAATTAGATGAGCGGGACTAGTAGCTTTTTGCTTCCGAACAGTTTTGGCATCTCACTTTATCCTTTGAAGTTCAGAATGATTGGCATCTATAGGAACTCAGAACTCAGATAGTGTTATTGATTCTCCTAGTTAAGTATAATGATTCTTGAACATAGCTAGTGTATGAGTCTTGGTTGTGGCCCAAAGCACTCTGTTTTCCAGTATTACCACCGGATACATACATGCCACAGACACATAATTGGGTGAACCCTTTCAGATTGTGACTCAGCTTTGCTAGAGTCCCCAATTAGAGGTGTCCAGGGTTCTTAAGCACACTCTTTTTGCCTTGGATCACAACTTTATTTCTTTCTTTTTCTTTTTCTTTCTTTCTCTTTTTTTTTCTTTTTTTTTCGAAAATTATTATTATTTTTTTTTGTATTCACTGCTTTTTCTTGCTTCAAGAATCAATCTGATGATTTTTTTAGATCCTCAATAACAGTTCTCTTTTTCCTTCATTCTTTCAAGAGCCAACAATTTTAACATTCTCAAAACAACAAATTCAACAGACATATGCACTGTTCAAGCATTCATTCAGAAAACAAAAAGTATTGTCACCACATTAAACTAATTCAACTAGTTTCAAGGATAAATTCGAAATCCTGTACTTCTTGTTCTTTTTTTTATTAAAGCATTTTTCATTTAAGAGAGGTGATGGATTCATAGGACATTCATAGCCTTAAGACATGAATTTTAAATTTTATTAATTATGAATTAAGAACAAGACTCAAAAATAGATATAAGATGAGACTAGAAAATAAAAATAGAAAACAAAAAATTAAATAGGCTCCTAATGATAGAGGTTTTCACAGAGTTAGGACTCAACAACCTTGATTTTGAGGAGTGGATGCTCCCTCAAATTGAGGGGAGAATTTTTGGCGTTTCAGTTCTTGAAGTTCACGCCCCTGCTTCTCTTGATCCTTCAGCAATTTACAGAGCATGCACTTCTGATTCTGCTGTTCTTCCTTAAGTTGCTCCATAGTCTCTTGGTGATAGATGCTTCTAGGCTGGCCCAGTAGCCAATTTCAGGAAATTCAGGGAGGAACTCCTGCGCCCTCCTTTTGATAGAGTTGTCTTGCATTTGTCCTTCCATTGACTTCTTGGTGATTGGATGTTCAATGGGTATGAATTCATCTACTCCCATCCTTACCCCAGCCTCTTTACAGAGCAAGGAGATCAAGCTTGGGTAAGCCAATTTGGCTTCAGTGGAATTCTTATTTGCAATTGTGTAGATCTCACAAGCAATCACATGATGAACCTCCACTTCTTTTCCAAGCATAATGCAATGAATCATCACTGCTCTCTTCATAGTGACCTCAGAACGGTTGCTAGTGGGCAATATGGAACGCCCAATAAAGTCTAGCCAACCTCTTGCAATTGGTTTGAGGTCTCCCCTCTTGAGTTGGTTTGGGACACCCTTTGAATTGGTTATCCACTTAGTTCCAGGGAGGCATATGTCCTCTAGAACTTGATCCAACCCTTTATCTGCTCTCACCATTCTCCTATTAAAGGATTCAGGATCATCCTGCAGTTGAGGCAATTTGAAGCTTTCTCTTATTTTGTCCAGATGGAAGTACATAACTTTCCCTCTAACCATGGTTCTGTAAGTATGGTAAGCAGTTCCAGTCATTCTCTGCTTATCTGTTAGCCACAGATTTGAGTAGAATTCCTGAACCGTATTTCTTCCAACCTTTATCTCAGGATTGGTTAGAACTTCCCATCCTCTGTTTCGAATTTGCTCTTGGATCCCCGGATATTCATCTTCTTTCAGATCAAATTTAACTTCCGGGATCACTGACCTCAGACCCATTATTTTTTGATAATGGTCTTCATGTTCTTTGGTTAAGAACTTCTCTTGATTCCAAAGATTCTTTGGATGATTCTCTTTCTTTCCTCTTAAATTGGTTTGTTTTCCCTTAGGAGCCATGATCTTGGTGAATCTTGGCTTAGTGATCATGGAAAAGCACACCAAACTTAGAGGTTTGCTTGTCCTCAAGCAAAAGAAAGGAAAGAAGAGAGAGAGAAGAAGAGCAAATTCGAATGGTGTGGGGGAATAAGGAGGCCGAACGTGTTTTTATAAGGGGGGAAGGAGATTTCGAAAAAATTGAAAGGAGATTTGAGAAGATATGGAGAGAATTTGAGAGAAGGGTGAGTTTTTGAATAAGATCTGGGATTGATTTGAGAGAGATTTGAAGAATGATTTTGATTTTTGAAGATTTGAGAGTGAATGATGAAAGGTTGAGATGTGTTTATGTAGAAAAGTATGGGTAAGAAAAGGAAAGTTTTTAAAAAAGTTTGATCGGAAAGCAAAATCTTGGTCCCCCACCTTTCTGGCGTTAAACGCCCAGAATGGCATCCATTCTGGCGTTTAACGCCCATTTGCTGCCCACTGTGGGCGTTTAACGCCCAGCCAGGTGCCCTAGCTGGCGTTAAACGCCAGAATTCCATTTATCACTGGGCGTTTTGCTAAACGCCCAGGATGCTGCACACCTGGCGTTAAACGCCCAGAATGGTGCCCATTCTGGCGTTTAACGCCCAAAATGGCACCTTTACTGGTGTTAAACGCCCAGAATGGTGCCCATTCTGGCGTTTAACGCCCAAAGTACCCCTTACTGGCGTTTTTTCGCCAGTAAGCTCTTTTTCTCTGCTTTTTGCACTGAATCCTTCTGTAACTCTGTGAATTCCTTTATTTTTGATACTTGCCTTTGTAAAACCAAAACATATAACCTGCTAATGACTGGGTTACCTCCCAGCAAGCGCTTCTTTACTGTCTTTAGCTGGACCTTTACTGAGAATCACTCAAGTCTCAGTTTTGAGCATTCCTGCTCGAAATTGCCTTCAAGATAATGCTTGATTCTCTGTCCATTAACAATGAACTTTTTGTCAGAATCAATATCCTGAAGCTCAACATATCCATATGGTGACACTCCTGTAATCACATACGGACCCCTCCACCGGGATTTAAGTTTTCCTGGAAACAATCTGAGCCTAGAGTTGAAGAGCAGAACTTTTTGTCCTGGCTCAAAGACTCTGGATGACAACTTCTTGTCATGCCACTTCTTTGCCTTTTCCTTATAAATTTTTGCATTTTCAAAGGCATTGAGTCTGAACTCTTCTAGCTCATTTAGTTGGAGCAATCGTTTTTCACCAGCTAACTGAGCATCCATGTTTAGGAATCTGGTTGCCCAGTAGGCTTTATGTTCCAGTTCCACGGGCAGATGACAGGCCTTCCCATACACCAGTTGGTATGGAGAGGTTCCTATTGGAGTCTTGAATGCTGTTCTGTATGCCCACAGAGCATCATCCAAACTCTTTGCCCAATCCTTTCTTCGGGCTATCACAGTCCGTTCTAGGATTCTTTTTAGCTCTCTGTTAGAGACTTCAGCTTACCCATTTGTCTGTGGATGATACGGAGTTGCCACTTTGTGGCTAATTCCATATCTGACCATAGCAGAGTATAGCTGTCTATTGCAGAAATGAGTGCCCCCATCACTGATTAGTACTCTGGGAACACCAAACCTGCTGAAGATGTGTTTCTGGAGGAATTTCAGCACGGTCTTGGTATCATTAGTGGGTGTAGCAATTGCTTCTACCCACTTAGATACATAGTCCACCGCCACCAGAATGTAAGTGTTTGAGTATGATGGTGGGAATGGACCCATGAAGTCAATTCCCCATACATCAAACAATTCTATCTCTAATATCCCTTGTTGAGGCATGGCATATCCGTGAGGCAAGTTACCAACTCTTTGGCAACTGTCACAGTTACGCACAAACTCTCAGGCATCTTTATAGAAAGTAGGCCAGTAGAAGCCACATTGGAGGACTTTAGTGGCTGTTCGCTCACTTCCAAAATGTCCTCCATACTGTGATCCATGGCAGTGCCATAGGATCCTTTGTGCTTCTTCTCTGGGTACACATCTGCGGATCATTCCGTCTGCACATCTCTTAAAGAGATATGGCTCATCCTATAGGTAGTACTTGGCATCTGAAATTAATTTCTTTCTTTGCACTCTGCTGTACTCCTGGGGTATGAACCTCACAGCTTTATAGTTTGCAATATCTGCAAACCATGGAGCTTCCTGAATGGCAAAGAGTTGCTCATCTGGGAAAGTCTCAGAAATCTCAGTAGAAGGGAGGGACGCCCCAGCTACTGGTTCTATTCGGGACAGATGATCAGCTACCTGGTTCTCTGTCCCTTTTCTGTCTCTTATTTCTATATCAAACTCTTGCAGAAGCAACACCCATCTTATTAGCCTGGGTTTTGAATCCTGCTTTGTGAGTAAGTATTTAAGAGCAGCATGGTCAGTGTACACAATCACCTTTGATCCCACTAGATAGGATCTAAACTTGTCAATGGCATAGACCACTGCAAGTAATTCTTTTTCTGTGGTTGTGTAATTCTTTTGTGCATCATTTAGAACACGGCTGGCATAATAAATGACGTGCAGAAGCTTGTTATGCCTCTGTCCTAACACTGCACCAATGGCATGGTCACTGGCATCACACATTAGTTCAAATGGCAATGTCCAGTCTGGTGCAGAGATGACTGGTGCTGTGACCAGCTTGGCTTTCAGGGTCTCAAATGCCTACAGACACTGTGCATCAAACACAAATGGTGTGTCAGCAACTAGCAGGTTGCTCAAAGGTTTTGCAATTTTCGAAAAATCCTTTATAAACCTTCTATAAAATCCTGCATGCCCCAGAAAGCTTCTGATTGCCTTAACATTGACAGGTGGTGGTAATTTTTCAATTACCTCTACCTTTGCCTTATCCACCTCTATTCCCCTGCTTGAAATTTTGTGCCCAAGGACAATTCCTTCAGTCACCATAAAGTGACATTTCTCCCAGTTTAAAACCAGGTTAGTCTCTTGGCACCTTTTCAGGACAAGTGATAGGTGGTTAAGACAGGAGCTGAATGAGTCTCCATATACTGAGAAGTCATCCATGAAGACTTCAAGAAATTTCTCCACCATATCAGAGAAGATGGATAGCATGCATCTCTGAAAGGTTGCAGGAGCATTACACAGACCAAAAGGCATCCTTCTGTAGGCAAACACGCCAGAAGGGCAAGTAAATGCTGTTTTCTCTTGGTCTTGAGGATCTACTGCAATTTGGTTGTAACCTGAATAGCCATCCAAAAAGCAGTAATAATCATGACCAGCTAGTCTTTCTAGCATTTGGTCTATGAATGGTAAAGGAAAATGGTCCTTTCTGGTGGCTGTATTGAGCCTTCTGTAGTCAATACACATACGCCACCCTGTGACTGTTCTTGTAGGAACCAGTTTATTTTTTTCATTATGAACCACTGTCATGCCTCCCTTTTTGGGGACAACTTGGACAGGGCTCACCCAGGGGCTATCAGAAATAGGATAAATAATCCCAGCCTCCAGTAATTTAGTGACCTCTTTCTGCACCACCTCCTTCATGGCTGGATTTAGCCTTCTCTGTGGTTGGACCACTGGTTTGGCATTATCCTCCAACAGGATCTTGTGCATGCATCTAGCCGGGCTAATGCCCTTAAGATCACTTATGGACCACCCAAGAGCTGTCTTGTGTGTCCTTAGCACTTGAATCAGTGCTTCCTCTTCCTGTTGATTTAAAGCAGAGCTTATAATCACTGGAAAAGTGTCACCCTCTCCCAGAAATGCATACTTCAGGGATGGTGGTAGTGGTTTGAGTTCAGGTTTGGGAGGCTTATCCTCCTCCTGAGGAATTTTCGAAAATTCCTTTGTTTCCTCTGGTTCTTCTTGATCAGGTTGAGCATCCTTGAAGATGTCCTCAAGCTCTGATTCTAGGCTTTCAGTCATATTGATCTCTTCCACCAGAGAGTCAATAATGTCAGCGCCCATGCAGTCATTTGGTGTGTCTGGATGTTGCATAGCTTTTACAGCATTCAACTTGAACTCATCCTCATTGACTCTCAAGGTTACTTCCCCTTTTTGTACATCAATAAGAGTTCGTCCAGTTGCTAGGAAAGGTCTTCCTAGAATGAGAGTTGCACTCTTGTGCTCCTCCATTTCCAGCACCACAAAGTCAGTTGGAAAGGCGAATGGCCCAACCTTGACAATCATGTCCTCTATTATGCCTGATGGATGTTTAATGGAGCCATCAGCAAGTTGGAGGCATATCCGGGTTGGTTTGACTTCTTCAGTCAACCCAAGCTTTCTGATAGTGGATGCAGGTATTAGATTGATGCTTGCTCCAAGATCACATAAGGCTGTCTTGGTGCAAGCACCTTCTAATGTGCAAGGTATCATAAAGCTTCCTGGATCTTGAAGCTTTTCTGGTAAGCTTTTCAAAATGACTGCACTGCATTCTTCAGTGAGAAATACTTTTTTAGTTTCTCTCCAATCCTTCTTATGACTTAAGATTTCTTTCATGAACTTAGCATAAGAAGGTATTTGCTCAAGTGCCTCTGCAAACGGAATCTTTATTTCAAGAGTCCTTAGATAGTCTGCAAAGCGGGCAAATTGCTTATCCTGTTCCGCTTGGCGGAGTTTCTGAGGATAAGGCATCTTGGCTTGATATTCTTCAACCTTAGATGCTGCAGGTTTATTCCTTACAGAAGTGGTTGAAGAAGCCTTTTTAGAGGGATTACTGTCAGCACTCTCAGGTGTCTGATCCTCCCTTGGCGTCTGAACGCCAGGATTGGGTGGAAAATGGGCGTTTAACGCCAACTTTTCCCCCTTTTCTGGCATTTGAACGCCAGAACTGGGCAGGGAATGGGCGTTTAACGCCAGCTTTCCCTCCTTTTCTGGCGTTTGAATGCCAATAGCATTCCTCTCTGGGCTCTTACTGTCCTCAGAGGGATTTTGGATAGTAGTTTGGCTATCCTCTGTCAATTGTTCCTTTACTGACTTTCTGCTACTTTGAGCAGTGTTATTCAGTGTCTTCCCACTCGTCAGTTGAACTGCTTGGCATTCTTCTGTTATCTGTTTAGATAGCTACTGTTTTGCCTGATTCAACTGTGATTCCATGTTCTTGTTAGCAATTTTACTCTCTTGGAGCATCTCTTTAAATTCTGCTAACTGTTTTGTCATCAGGAGCAATTGTTGATTAATCTCAATCATCTGTTCTTGAGGGTTAGGATCCGTGGCTACTGCCATGACTTCCTCTTTTGGGGAGAACTCATTGCTAGAGTACAAATATTGATTTCTAGCAACAGTGTCTATAAGCTCTTGAGCCTCTTCAATTGTCTTCCTCATGTGTACAGATCCACCAGCTGAGTGGTCTAAAGACATCTGAGCTTTTTCTGTAAGCCCATAGTAGAAGATGTCTAACTGTACCCACTCTGAAAACATTTCAGAGGGGCATTTTCTTAGCATACCTCTATACCTCTCCCAGGCATTATAAAGGGATTCATTATCCTCTTGTTTAAAGCCTTGGATGTCTAGCCTTAGCTGTGTCATCCTCTTTGGAGGGTAAAAGTGATTCGGGAATTTGTCTGATAACTGTTTCCATGTCTTTATGCTTGCTGTAGGTTGGTTATTCAACCACCTCTTAGCTTGATCTTTTACAGCAAATGGAAACAGTAATAGTCTGTAGACATCCTGATCCACCTCTTTATCACGTACTGTGTCAGCAATTTGTAAGAACTGTGCCAGAAACTCAGTAGGCTCTTCCTGAGGAAGACCGGAATACTGGCAATTTTGCTGCACTATGATAATGAGTTGAGGGTTTAGCTCAAAGCTGCTTGCTTTGATGGGAGGTGTACAGATGCTACTCCCATATGCAGCTATAATGGGGTTAGCATATGACCCCAGAGTCCTTCTGGACTGATCAATCCCACTTAGGTCCATAATGGATAACGGGAAATGATATGGATTGCAAGTAAAGTTTTTGTTTTTTTTTTGAATTAACCGAAAAAAATAAAATAAAACGAAAGGAAAATAAAATAAAAATTCGAAAATTAAAAGAAAATAAGATCAAAGCAAATTGAAAACTGAATCAATTAGTTAATTAAAAAGATTTTGAGATTAGCAATTAGAAAAATATGATTGAAAAAATTTTTATGAAAAAGATTTGATTTTTGAAATGAGGAAAGAGAAAAACAACAGAATGACACCAAACTTAAAATTTTTAGAAAATCAAACACCAATTTTCGAAAATTTTGAGGGAAAAACACAAAGAAGACACCAAACTTAGAATTTTTACGGATCAAGAAGGCACTAAAGACATGCAAATTCGAAAATTAAAAGAAAAACAAAAGCATGCAATTGACACCAAACCCAAAATATGAAACTAGACTCAACTAAAAGACTCTAAACCAACAAAAATAAAACAGTCCTAATCCAAGCAACAAGATAAGCCGTCAGTTGTCCAAACTCGAACAATCCCCGGCAACGGCGCCAAAAACTTGGTGCACGAAGTTGCAATCACACTTTTGCAATTCCGCACAACTAACCAGCAAGTGCACTGGGTCGTCCCAGTAATACCTTACGTGAGTAAGGGTCGATCCCACGGAGATTGTCGGCTTGAAGCAAGCTATGGTTATCTTGTAAATCTTAGTCAGGATATCAATAATTATCAAGGTTGATTGTGAAAAGTAAAAGAACATAAAATAAGTACTTGTTCTGCAGTAATGGGGAACAGGTTGAGGTTTTGGAGATGCTCCATCTTCTGAATCTCTACTTTCCTACTGTCTTCTTCTTCAAGCACGCAAGGCTCCTTCCATGGCAAGCTGTATGCAAGGGTTTCACCGTTGTCAGTGGCTACCTCCCATCCTCTCAGTGGAAATGTTCAACGCACCCTGTCACGGCACGGCTATCCATCTGTCGGTCCTCAATCAGGCCGGAATAGAATCCAGTGATTCTTTTGCGTCTGTCACTAACGCCCCGCCCTCAGGAGTTTGAAGCTCATCACAGTCATTCAATCATTGAATCCTACTCAGAATACCACAGACAAGGTTTAGACCATCCGGATTCTCTTGAATGCCGCCATCAGTTCTAGCTTATACCACGAAGATTCTGATTAAAGAATCCAAGAGATATCTACTTAATCTAAGGTAGAACGGAGGTGGTTGTCAAGCACACGTTCATAGTTGAGAATGATGATGAGTGTCACGGATCATCACATTCATCCGGTTTAAGAACAAGTAATATCTTAGAATGGAAGCAAGCATGATTGAATGAAAAACAGTAGTAATTGCATTAATCCATCAAGACACAGCAGAGCTCCTCACCCCCAACCATAGGGTTTAGAGACTCATGCTGTGGGAAGGTACACAAAGAAATGTGTAAAGTGTCATGAGGTACAGATACAATGTCAAAAGATCCTATTAATAGTAAGCTAGTAACCTAGGGTATACAGAAATGAGTAAATGACGTAAAAATCCACTTCTGGGTCCACTTAGTGTGTGCTTGGGCTGAGCATTGAAGCTTTCATGTGTAGAGACTTTTTCTGGAGTTAAACGCCAGCTTTCATGCCAGTTTGGGCGTTTAACTCCAGATTTTATGCCAGTTCCAGCGTTAAACGCTGGAAATTCTGAGGCGGATTTGCAACGCCCGTTTGGGCCATCAAATCTCGGGCAAAGTATGGACTATTATACATTGCTGGAAAGCCCAGGATGTCTACTTTCCAATGCCGTTAAGAGCGCGCCAATTGGGCTTCTGTAGCTCTAGAAAATCCACTTCGAGTGCAGGGAGGTCAAAATCCAACAGCATCTGCAGTCCTTTTCGGTCTCTGAATCAGATTTTTGCTCAGGACCCTCAATTTCAGCCAGAAAATACCTGAAATCACAGAAAAACACACAAACTCATAGTAAAGTCCAGAAAAGTGAATTTTAACTAAAAACTAATAAAAATATACTAAAAACTAACTAGATCATACTAAAAACATACTAAAAACAATGCCAAAAAGCGTATAAATTATCCGCTCATCATCTACAAAGCGGGCAAATTGCTTATCCTATTCCGCTTGGCGGAGTTTTTGAGGATAAGGCATTTTGGCTTTATATTCCTCAACCTTAGTTGCTGCAGGTTTATTACCTACAGAAGTGGGTTGAGAAGCCTTTTTAGAAGGGTTGTTATCAGCACTTGTATGTGTCTAATCTCCCACTGGTATTTGAATGCCAGGGGTGGAAGCTGGAGTGGCGTTAGATGCCAACTCCTTATCTGTTACTAGCGTCTGAATGCCAGAACTATGCTCCCTTTGGGCGTTCAACGCCGAATTCATGCTTGTTCCTGGCGTTGAACGCCAGGAATGAGCATGATCTGGGCGTTCAGCGCCAGCATTATTCCTCTCTGGGCTCTGATTGTCCTCAGAGGGATTTTGAGTAGCCGTTTGTTCATTTCTTGGCTTCCTGCTGCTTTGAAGTGAGGTATTTAATGTTTTCCCACTTCTTAATTGAACTACTTGGCATTCTTCTGTTATTTGTTTTAATAGTTGCTTTTCTGTTTGCTTTAACTGTACTTCCATATTCCTGTTAGCCATTCTTGTTTCCTGTAGTATTTTATTGAATTCGGCTAGCTGCTGAGTTAGAAAGTCTAATTGCTGATTGAATTCATTAGCCTGATCTACAGGGCTGAGTTCAGCAGTTACTGTTTTAGCTTCTTCTTTCATGGAAGATTCACTGTTTAGGTACAGATGCTGATTTCTGGCAACTGTATCAATGAGTTCTTGGGCTTCTTCAATTGTTTTTCTCATATGTATAGATCCACCAGCTGAGTGATCTAGAGAAATCTGAGCTTTTTCTGTAAGCCCATAGTAGAAGATGTCTAATTGCACCCACTCTGAAAACATTTCAGAGGGGCATTTTCTCAACATCTCTCTGTATCTCTCCCAAGCATCATAAAGGGGTTCATTATCTCCTTGTTTGAAGCCTTGGATGCTCAGCCTTAGCTGTGTTATCCGCTTAGGAGGAAAATAGTGATTCACGAATTTTTCTGACAGCTGTTTCCATGTCCTTATGCTGTTCTTAGGTTGGTTATTTAACCACCTCTTAGCTTGATCTTTTACAGCAAATGGAAACAGTAATAATCTGTAGACATCCTGATCCACTTCCTTATCATGTATTGTGTCAGCAATTTGTAAGAATTGTGCCAGAAACTCTGTAGGTTCTTCATGTGGAAGACAAGAATACTGGCAGCTTTGCTGCACCATGATAATGAGCTGAGGATTCAACTCAAAGCTACTAACTCTAATGGAGGGTGTTCCGGGGGTTACCTGAAACTGTAGGTCGATCTCGGATGAGATCTTCTGGGTTGGTCGGAGCCGACGTGTCCGGCAGGTGTACGGCGGCCGGAGCTGGTGTGTCCAACCTGTTGGACTTGGCGGTGGTGCTGATCTTTCGTCCCCGGAGGGTGGGGGGTACCTGCAAGGGACTCCGATGCTTAAGTTATCAAGGGTATTAAGCAGGTATTGAGTAGAATCAGAGTATGAGTTATACCTGGGTGCTCCATTGTATTTATAATGGTGAGATGTGGCCCCCTGTGGATAAGATAAGTTAGTTATCTTATCTTATCTTTTATCTTTAAGTGAGGTTATCTTTTAAGGGAATCGCCTTTATCCCTGTAGGCTTGGGCCGCCTTAGGATTTGGGGCGTGTTCCTCTATTTGGGCCCTTTGTTTGGGCTTTCCTGTGACTGGGCCGAGCTCTTTGAGAAGAGGTCGGATTGTCCTGACCTGAAGAGGTCGGTCGCTTTGCCTGTAGAACATCCCGGGTCGGACAGCTCGACCCAGGGTATGAACAGTGCCCCTGCTTGAGCTCGGTCTTCTCTTTTTGAGGCCGAGTCCTTGACTTCGATCTTTTCATGATGAAGCCGAACTCAAGCATTTTGTCGATTTCTTCTTTTTGTAGAATCTTTTGAATGTAGAACGTTTTCCTCTAAAAGCGCGCGCTTTTATATCAGCGCTTTGCTTTGGGAACGTGAAAGGGTTTAGTACCTTCATTAATTGGTATTAATTGCCCCATTTTCTCCTAGCCTTTATTTTGAATCTCTCAATCAAAAAACGGTTTCTCTTCTTTCACTCTTTCTCCGTAACTCATCCCTTTACTTTCTCATTTTCTGTTTCTTGCCCAGAGTTTGTAGTGACACCTGTTCTGCTACTGCGTTTTTCGGAAGAGGCTTGGTTCCACATTTCTTCTTCTTGTCCTTGCATTCTTCCACTTCGAGGGGGTGGCTTTGTTGCTTCTGCTCTTCAGCTTTCTTCGAGGTTTTCTTCTATTCTCCAGGTTAGTCCCATTTCGTGTTTCCTCGTTTATTTCTGTTTTTACGATGGAGTTTTTCCTTTTGACCTTTCCCTTTGGAGAAAGTTTGGATCTTTCTGTTTTTATCGTGCTTGACTTGTTGCATGCTATCTTTTTCGGTGCGAATCTTTTTGTTTTGCTTGAATCTTTTTCTTTTGCATGTTGCCTCTGTTTTCTTTGGATGATAATTTTTGCTTTGATTTTGAAAAGCGTGTGCTTTTGCTGTTTTTCCTTTGGTCTTTTTGGTGTTTCTGATGAACTGTAGCAGTAGTGTTTGGTAACTGTAGGAGTGGTGCTTTTCATGATAAAACTGTAGAAGGGTGGAGTTTCTGCATTTTTTGCTTCCTTTGCTTTCTTTTCTGGACTTTTATTCTGATGAGTGCCGATATGTAGATTGTAGAAATGATTTTGAGGACCCGACCCTTCTTTGTTTACTGCCTCCAAGGGATGGTCCAAGACTTCTTCTCTTGAGTCTTGGGGGTTTTCCCTTTTTGGTTAATCCGTCTGTTTGAGATGTTTTGACTCGTTGTCCGAGATGTTTTTAAGTAATCCATTCTTCTTTTCTTTTTGTAGGATTTAGTTGGCCTCATGTCTTCCCGAAATAACGTTGTAGAGATGCCTTCCCAGGTTCCTGCAGGTATGGCCGATTGGGTGGACTCCATGGTTCTCCTGTGTGTCTCGCTAGCTGATTCTGAGTTTTGTGCTCAGCTTATGCAGTTTCATAGCGTCTGTAGCAATTCTGGTGATGAGAAGAACTATGAACTTGTCCCTCCTTCTTCTGACGAGAGAGTCTGTTTTTCAACTCGGGTTGTTGATGGTCGCCCCTTCTTTTATGTTTATGACTTTTTCTTTGGTCCGCTGGGTATTACTCTTCCTTTTACTCAATTTGAAACCGACCTGTTATGGTCTTGTAATATTGCCCCCTCTCAACTTCACCCTAATTCCTGGGGTTTTATAAAGATTTTTCAATTGTTGTGCAATAGTTTTGGTATCCCTGCTTCCTAATCTCTCTTTTTCTATTTGTTTGTTTTGACTAAACCCGGAGTGGTATAAAAGAAAGCAGCTTGGGTCTCCTTTTGCTCTACCCAAGGAAAGAAGGTCTTTTCCATGTTTGACGAATCATTCCGTGATTTTAAAAACTACTTTTTCAAGGTTCGAGCTGTTGAAGGTGCTCGCCCCTTTTTTCTGGACGAAAATGATGAGCCTGCCTTTCCCCTGGAATGGCAGAAGGATGTGAGAGTCTCCACGTACTCTTGGGACATGTTGGACGAGGCTGAGCGGGCCTTTGTGACTGTTTTGGAAGAGCGCTGGGGTCAGCCTCCTCATCTTGATACAAAGAGATTTCTAGCCAATCCTTCTCTTCTTCAAACTGAACTGGGTATCTTTGTGTTTTCTTTGCTATCTGTTTATGTTTATTTGTAGCTGTATTTCCGACTTGTTCGATTTGTAGCTTGACTTCTGTTTTATTTTGCAGAGGCAATGAAGAATAACGAATCCATGAGGGCTTTTAAGAAGGCGCAGAAGGCGACTGCTGGCAGGAATTTTGCCGCCAAGGCGGCTGGGGAGGGGTCGTCCCAAGTGCGCGACAAGCCATCGGTGCCGAGTTCCCCGATAGTAAAGAAAGCGATTCCGACACCTCAGGTTCGCTTGGTGGATCCTCATCCTGCTTCTGCCGTTCCATCTGCTGCCCCTCCAAGTAAAAAGCAAAAGACGGTTGAGCCCTTCGACCTTAATGCCCCTGACTTCAATGCCATCGAGTTCATAGATCAACAAATTGGGCCCTATGGTACCCTTTCGATGGACGATGTGTCCATCCTCCATCATTTGGAATTTATGGCCAGGAATCACGTGCAAATGGCGTTTATGGCGGCCGCTATACACCAGACTGCTCAAAGTCTCCCTCTTCATGCCACCAAGGCATTTATGGAGGAGGCAAAGCAAGAGTTTGACCGGATGAAGGGGCTGAAGGAGGAGCTCGAATTAAAGGTGACCAAGTTAGAGAAGGATCTAGAGAATGAGAAGGCGAGTTCACTTTCATTGACGACTTCTTTGAGGTTAGTCGAGGACACAGCCCTGATGCATAAAGATAGTTATGTTACAACTTATCGGGAGGTGATGCGTCTGAGGGGGGAGTTGGACAGTGCTCGGGAGGATTATTCTGTGCTCCAAGGTCATCTTGTCGGCAGCGTGACTGCTGCTTCTGAGAACTTGAAGGAGCAAGTTCGTGTCATTGCTCCCGAGGCCGATCTCACCCTTTTCAGTTTAGACAATGTTGTCAGAGATGGCAAGATTGTCCCTGATGACGAGGGTGATGATGATGCTGATCCTCCTCCTGTGTCCTCTGCCAAAGTGTCGACTACCTCTGCTCCTCCGGTTGCACCTGATTCGGATTGCCAAGTTCTGAACCGGGAGGATGGAACTATAGATGCCGTGCCTATTCAAACTCGTCCTCCTTCTCCCTGTCCTGATACTGCCAAAGATGCTCCTGATGCTTGCTGATCTTTTTCTGGATTCTTATGTTAGTTGGCCCGGCTTGTGGGCTCTTAAAACTTTTTATTTCTTTGCTGACATTTTCTAGTTGTTTTGTCTGGCAACCTTATTAAAAAACAAAAGTAGCTTGTTATCCTTTTTTTTTGATGGCCTCCGAGGCTTTTAAAACTTTTGTAGATCATATCAAGGTTTTTGATATTTTCTTCTGTTTTCTGAGAATGTTGGATCTTTCAGTTTGACCTTTTTGGATTGCCTCGTGCTTTATTGTTTGTAGCTTGGATCCTCTTTAATTGTGTGGATCCAACTTGTTTTTCGGTCTCATCGCTCTTTGTTTGGCGCCTTATGACCGATTTCTTTATGTTGGTCCCCCTCAAAAGTTATTTTGTGATCCCCTTTTCTGGGCCTTTACTTGGTCTTTTTCAGGGATTATGTTGATAACTTTTTAGTGGTAGGAGTCCGACTTGGTTATGTCGGTCTCCTTTAAGTTATTTTTCGCAGTCCTTTTTTTTGGATCTTTGTCAGATCTCTTTCAAGGACTACCTGTATAACTTTTTTAATGGTAAGGGTCCGACTTGGTTTATGTCGGTCTCCTTTAAGTTATTTTTCGTAGTCCTCTTTTTTGGATCTTTGTCAGATCTCTTTCAGGGACTACTTGTATAACTTTTTTAATGGTAAGAGTCCGACTTGGTTATGTCGGTCTCCTTTAAGTTATTTTTTGTAGTCCTCTTTTTTGGATCTTTGTCAGATCTCTTTCAGGGACTACCTGTATAACTTTTTTAATGGTAAGAGTCCGACTTGGTTATGTCGGTCTCCTTTAAGTTATTTTTCGTAGTCCTCTTTTTTGGATCTTTGTCAGATCTCTTTCAGGGACTACCTGTATAACTTTTCTAGTGGTAGGAGTCCGACTTTGTTTTATCGGTCTCCTTTAAGTTATTTTTTGTAGTCCTCTTTTTTGGATCTTTGTTAGATCTCTTTCAGGGACTACTTGTATAACTTTTTAATTTTGGGCTGACTTTGTTATGTCAGGCCCTTCTAAGTTAAAGTAATCCTCTTTAATAGGGTTGGCCAGACCTCTTTTCAGGGTTTACTTATAACTTGGGTTGACTTGGTCCGATTTCTGAACGTCGGCCAGTCTTTTAAGTTATTATATTAGCTATCCGTAAGACCTCGTCAGGTTCTTTTTTTTGGATTGCTTTCGATAAATTCTTACATTATTCTGTGTTCATCTTTGCCGATTTGTAGAAAATGGTTGGCGTCTTTAGATCGTCTTTTGGGTGAATCGCGTTTTCACCTTTATCGGACGATTGTCTTTATCGTGGTCGCGCAGTGAATTTGTTTTTCACTTTCTGCCGACCTATTGATTTATAATCGGACAATGAATACTTCAGATTAATGTGTCTTGGAATCTTGTAGAATATCTAAATAATCTTTATTCAAAGGAAAAAATGCAAATATATACATGTGGGAGTTTCGTTGTCCCTTTAAGTCGGGTATGATTCTAGGTCTCGATATGGTGCCTCATTAAAAAACCTTTTCAGGAAAAAGAAGGCATTCATTTAGTGAGATCTTTTACCTATTCTAACTGTAGTACCTTCTTAGGTTGCAGGCGTGCCATGATCGAGGAAGCTCTCGTCCATCAAGCTCGGACAGTCTGTAGTAGCCCTTCCCCAGTACTTCAATGATTCGGTAGGGTCCTTTCCAATTTGCTGCCAGCTTTCCTTCTCTGGGTCGAGTTGTTCCGATGTCATTTCTGATTAAGATGAGATCATTCTCTGCAAAACTTCTCGGCACTACCTTTTGATTATATCTGGAAGCCATTCGTCGCTTTAGGGCTTCTTCCCTGATCCGAGCTCTTTCTTGGATTTCGGGTAACAAGTCGAGCTCTTCGTCTGAAGTTGGGAGTTTGCTTGTTCATTGTAGTGGACTACTCGGGGAGATCCTTCTTCAATTTCTATTGGAATCATTGCCTCCGCTCCGTATGCTAGTCGGAATGGTGATTCGTTTGTAGTGGAATGAGGGGTTGTTCGATATGCCCATAGGACCAGTGGAAGTTCCTCGGCCCAAGCTCCCTTTTCTTCTTGTAGCCTCCGCTTTAATCCGGCCAATATAACTTTGTTAGCCGCTTCGGCTTGTCCATTGGCTTGGGGATGTTCAACGGAGGTGAACTGGTGTTTTATGTTCAAGTCGGCCACCAGTTTTTTGAAGCCTGCTTCTGTAAATTGGGTACCGTTGTCCGTGGTGATGGAGTATGGTATCCTGAACCTCGTAATAATATTCCTATATAGGAATTTTTGACTTCTTTGAGCGGTGGCATTGGCCAGAGGTTCTGCCTCGATCCATTTTGTGAAATAGTCTACTCCTACTATCAGGAATTTTACTTGTCCCGATCCCTGTGGGAAGGGTCCGAGAAGGTCGAGTCCCCATTTCGCAAATGGTCAGGGTGAGGTCACGCTGATAAGTTTTTCTAGTGGGGCGATGTGAAAGTTGGCATGCTTCTGGCATGGTGGACATGTCTTTACAAATTCTGTAGCCTCCTTTTGTAGAGTTGGCCAATAGAATCCGGCCCGGAGTATCTTTTTGGTGAGAGCTTGCGCTCCGAGATGATTACCACAAATGCCGCTGTGTACTTCTTCCAAGATTTCCTTTGTGTTGGAAGTTGGTACGCATTTTAGTAAAGGTGTTGATATCCCTCTTTTGTACAGCGTGTTGTTTTTGATGGTGTAGTGCTGTGCCTCCCTCTTCAGCCTCTTTGCCTCCTTTTCATCTGTAGGGAGTTCTTCTATTTTGAGGTAGTTTATTATGGTTGTCATCCATCCTTGATCCCGACCTATTATGGCTAGGATTCTTTCTTCTTCCGCTATTGACGGGTTCTGTAGTACTTCCTGGATGAGGCTTCTGTTGTTGCCCCCTGGTTTGATGCTTGCTAATTTTGAAAGGGCGTCGGCTCGGCCATTTTGCTCACGAGGTATGTGGTGGATCCTATATTCCCCGAGTTGTCCGAGCTGTTCTTTGGTTTTATCCAAATATTTTTTCATGGTCGGATCTTTGGCTTGGTAGCTTCCTGTTATTTGTGAGGTGATGACTTGTGAGTCACTGTAGATGTTGAGTTTCCGAGCTCCAACCTCCCTAGCCAGCTTCAGACCAGCTAGTAGTGCTTCGTATTCTGCCTGGTTGTTTGAGGCCAGGAATCCAAATTTAAGGGAGAGCTCAAGTTGAGTTCCTTGATTGCTTTCAATTATCACACCCGCACCGCTTCCTGTTTTATTTGAGGATCCGTCCACATATATGTTCCATTCTATGGGGATTTCTGGGATGTCTGTGAATTCCGCGATGAAGTTGGCCAGGTGTTGCAATTTGATTGCTGTACGTGCCTCGTATTGGAGGTCGAATTCGGACAACTCGATTGCCCATTGCAGGATTCTTCCCGCTAGATCTATTTTCTGCAATATCCCTTTTATGGGTTGGTTGGTTCGAACTTTAATGGTATGCGCTTGGAAATATGGGCGAAGCCGCCTGGATGTGAGGATCAGAGCATAGGCAAACTTTTCTATTTTCTGGTAGTTCAGCTCAGATCCCTGTAGTGCTTTACTAATGAAGTAGACGGGTTGATGTCCTCTTTCGTCTTCTCGAATCAGCGCTGAGGCTATTGCCCGACTTCCTACTGCGAGGTATAGTATGAGTGATTCTCCCTCTTGTGGTCGAGATAGGATAGGTGGTTGCCCTAAAAATCTTTTGAAGTCTTTGAAGGCTTGTTCACATTCCGCTGTCCATTCGAAGTTCTTTCCCTTCTTTAAGGTAGCATAGAAAGGGAGGGATCTTATCACTGATCCTACTAGGAATCTGGACAAGCCTGCCAACCTTCCATTGAGCTGTTGTACCTCTTTGACGCAGGTTGGGCTCTTCATGTTGAGTATGGCCTGGCATTTATCTGGATTTGCCTCGATTCCTCTTTGTGTGAGCATAAATCCTAAAAATTTACCTGCTTCTACTGTGAAGGTGCATTTAGCCGGGTTGAGTCGCATGCCGTGCTTCCTTATGGTATCGAATACTTGAATCAAATCGGTTAGCAATGTCTCTTCGCTTTGCGTCTTTATCAACATATCATCCACGTAGACCTCCATGATTTTTCCGATGTGATCTGAGAAGACTTTATTCATTAGCCTTTGATAAGTGGCTCCTGCATTTTTCAGGCCGAAAGGCATCACAATGTAACAATAATTTGCCTTAGCTGTAAGAAATGAGGTTTTTTCTTGGTCTGGCGGATACATTGGTATCTGGTTGTACCCTGAGTATGCGTCCATGAATGAGAGATACTTGTATCCCGATGAAGCATCTACTAGAGCGTCGATGCTTGGGAGTGGGTAGGGGTCTTTCGGGCAAGCTTTGTTGAGGTTGGTGTAGTCGGTGCACATCCGCCACTTCCCATTTGACTTTTTCACCAAGACGACGTTTGCTAGCCATAGTGGATATTTGACTTCCCTTATGAACCCGGCCTCGAGTAGTGCTTGCACTTGTTCTTCTACAGCCTGAGCTCGTTCTGGTCCAAGTTTTCTCCGTCTTTGTTGTACCGGCTGGGATCCCGGATAGACTGCCAATTTGTGGCTCATTAGTCCGGGATCAATACCTGGCATGTCGGCGGCTTTCCATGCGAAGAGATCAACATTATCTCGTAGGAACCGTATTAGTGATTCCTTTATGTCTCCTTTTAGGATCGTGCCAATATTAGTTGTTTTATCCGAGGTATCTCCGATCTGGATTCTTTCTACTTCTCCTTCGGGTTGTGGTCGGAGTTCTTCTCGCCTCTGAACTCCACCGAGCTCGATTGTGTGGAACTCTCCTCCTTCACCTCGGAGGTTTAGGCTTTCGTTATAACAGCGACGTGCCATCTTTTGATCTGCCTTTATTGTAGCTATCCCTTCCGCAGTTGGGAATTTCATACATAGATGTGGAGTTGAAACTATTGCACCGAGTTGATTTAACGTTGTCCGACCTATTAAGGCATTGTAGGCTGAGCTTACGTCGACCACGATGTAGTCTATCTTGAGTGTTCTGGATTGGTTCCCCTTTCCGAAGGTTGTATGCAGTGATACGTATCCCAGTGGTTGAACTGGGACATCTCCCAGTCCGAACAGACTGTTTGGGTATGCTCTTAGCTCTTTTTCTTCTAGGCCGAGTTTGTCAAAGGCAGTTTTGAATAAGATATCGGCAGAGCTTCCCTGGTCGATTAGTGTGCGGTGGAGGTTGGCGTTTGCCAATATGATCGTGATGACCATGGGGTCGTCATGTCCCGAGATGATTCTGGATGCATCTTCTTTAGTAAACGTGATTGCCGAGATGTCTGGCGTCTCCTTCTGTCCTTCGACATGGTATACCTCTTTGAGGTGTCGCTTGCGGGATGATTTGGAGATTCCTCCCCCAGCAAATCCGCCATGTATCACATGCACATGCCTTTCTGGTGTGCGAGGCGATCGTTCAGGTCGTCCGACGTCCTCATCTCTCCTTCTTTTCCTTGGTTCTTCGTCCCGGTTGGCCAAGAACCGATCTAACTTTCCTTCTCGAACTAATTTTTCTATGACGTTTTTTTAAGTCAAAACATTCGTTGGTGGAATGCCCTCGAAGTCGGTGATATTCACAGTACTCATTCCGATTTCCCCCTCCTCTTTTGCCTTTAAGTGACCGAGCTGGGGGGATTTTTTCCGTATGGCAGACTTCTTTGTAAACGTCTACCAAGGATACCCTAAGAGGGGTGTAGTTGTGATATTTCTTGATTTTCTCTCCGGAGCGATCTTCCTTTTTCTTGGATTCTTTATCTCGGTAGGCAGAACCGGACCTTGAGGCTTCGCCAAGTCGAGAATTTTCCTCCATGTTAATGTACTTCTGCGCTCGCTCTTGTACTTCATCTAGGGATGTCGGGTATCTTTTTGATATAGATTGGCTGAATGGTCCTTCTCGTAGGCCATTTATGAGGCCCATGATGGCAGCTTCTGTTGGCAGATTTTGTATGTCCATGCATGTTTTGTTGAATCTCTCCATGTAGTTGCGAAGACTTTCTCGATCTCCTTGCTTGATCCCTAGTAGGCTAGGCGCGTGTTTGGTTTTATCCTTTTGTATGGAGAATCGGGCCAGGAACTTCTTGGCCAGGTCGTCAAAACTCGAGATGGATTTTGGAGGTAGGTTGTCGAACCATTTAATGGCTGTCTTGGTGAGAGTTGTTGGAAAGGCTTTGCAACGAACTGCATCTGAAGCATCGGTAAGGTACATTCTACTTCTGAAGTTGCTGAGATGATGGTTGGGGTCGGAGGTACCGTCATATGGAGTCATATTCGGAAGCTTGAAATCTTTTGGAAGTTTGGTTTTCATCATTTCTCTGGTAAATGGATCTTGATCTTTCTGAGAATTATCCTCCGTGGATGGTCGAGTGGCTTTAGTTTTGATATCAGCTTCAAGTTTTATGAGCTTATCTTCTAACTCTCGGCGTCGCCTTATTTTCCGGCGTAGATCTTCTTCTTTTTCACGTTGATGTTGGGCTTCTTTCTCAAGTTGCTCCAATCGATTTTGAAGTGCTTCTATTACTCCTGGATTTGATGAATTTTTGTCTCCGTTGGTTTCTGGAGTATCTTTGAGTATCGTGTCCGCGTTTTTATGCGGCGTTCTGTCTTCCAAACCTGAATCGTGGTCGTTGTCATGGTCATCCGCCATGTTAATGGGATGACTTCTAGGTTCCCCGGCAACGGCGCCAATGTTCCGGGGATTACCTAAAACTGTAGGTCGATCTCAGATGAGATCTTCTGGGTTGGTCAGAGCCGACGTGTCCGGCAGGTGTACGGCGGCCGGAGCTGGTGTGTCCAACCTGTTGGACTTGGCGGTGGTGCTGATCCTTCGTCCCCGGAGGGTGGGGGGTACCTGCAAGGGACTCCGATGCTTAAGTTAGCAAGGGTATTAAGAAGGTATTGAGTAGAATCAGAGTATGAGTTATACCTGGGTGCTCCAGTGTATTTATAATGGTGAGATGTGGCCCCCTGTGGATAAAATAAGTTAGTTATCTTATCTTATCTTTTATCTTTAAGTGAGGTTATCTTTTAAGGGAACCGCCTTTATCCCTGTAGGCTTGGGCCGCCTTAGGATTTGGGGCGTGTTCCTCTATTTGGGCCCTTTGTTTCGGCTTTCCTGTGACTGGGCCGAGCTCTTTGAGAAGAGGTCGGATTGTCCTGACCTGAAGAGGTCGGTCGCTTTGCCTGTAAAACATCCCGGGTCGGACAGCTCGACCCAGGGTATGAACAGAGGGTATACAAATACTACTCCTATATGAAGCAGTAGTGGGGTTAGCATATGACCCCAGAGTCCTCCTAGACTGTTCATTTCCACTTGGTTCCATGATGGAGCAAGGGAGATGGTATGTATGTTGATATTGTCTATTTTATTAAAAATATTTTTTTTTGAATATCAAAAATTAAAAGGGAGATAAAATAAAGTAAGTGAAAAACTAAATAAAAATTCAAAAATTAGAAAACCAAATAGAAAAAAATTGAAAACAAAACTAATTAATTAATTGAAAAGATTTAAAAAAATTGGATATAATTTTTGAAAATTGAAGAGAGATAAAAAGTGGTTAGGGAGTTTTGAAAAAGATAAGATTTTAAAAGATAAATATGATAGGAAAAAGATATAATTGAAAATTGAAAAGATATAAAAGATATTTGAAAAGGATAAATTTGTTTTGAAAAAGATATAATAATAATAATTTTTTTTTAAAAAAGATAAGAATTGAAAAATTTTGAAATTGAAATCTGAATTTTTATATGAAAATTTCGAAAAAATAGTTTAAAATTAGTTAGAAAAGATATTTTTTTTGAATTTTGAATTTTATTATGAAAGAGAAAAACACATAAAAGACACAAGACTTAAGATTTTTAGATCTAATGCTCCTTATTTTCAAAAATTTTGGAGGGAAAATACCAAGGAACACCAAACTTAAAAATTTTAAGATCAAAACACAAGAAAGACTCAAGAACACCTTGAAGATTCACAAGAACACCAAGAACAAAAGAAAGAACACCAAACTTAAAATTTTTAGAAGACTTTAATAAAATTTTCGAAAATTATGAAAAGATTAACAAGAAAACACCAAACTTAAAGTTTGGCACAAGATTAAATCAAGAAAAATTATTTTTGAAAAAAAGATTTTAAAAAGAAGATGCCCAATTGCCAAGAACATAGACCAACGCTCTAGCCAATTGGGAGTAAATGTAACACTTGTTCTAAATATGTATATTCCTTTTGGAAGATTAATGCTTTAAAAAGAACACAAGTGAAACAAGAAGAGACACAGAACAAGAAAAATTAAAGATCAAACAAGAAAAATAAACAAGAACAACTTGAAGATCAGGGAAGAACAAAGAACACTAATACGAAAATTTTAAAGAAAAATATAAAATATGCAATTGACACCAAACTTATAACAAGACACTAGACTCACGAAAAAGATTAAAATTGATAAAGAAAAATAATATTTTTGAAATTTTTTTTTAAAAAAAAGAAATTATCCTATCAGAATTTAATGACTCTATAACAACAAAAATAAATTATTCCTAATCTAAGAAATAAAATAAACCTTAAGTTGTTCAAACTCGAACAATCCCCGGCAACGGCGCTAAAAACTTGGTGCACGAAATTGAAAATCACAATTTTGACAATTCCGCACAACTAACCAGCAAGTGCACTGGGTCGTCCAAGTAATACTTTACGTGAGTAAGGGTCGATCCCACGGAGATTATTGGTTTGAAGCAAGCTATGTTTATTTTATTATTCTTAGTCAGGATCTCAATTGAAATTATCAGTAGGAATTATTAGATAAATAAAAGAGCGTGTATTATTCTTAGTCAAGCTTTGTCTTCTGAATTTCTGTAATGTAATATTCCATTCATAGAAAAGTGCAAAGTTCCCTCCATAGCAAGCTGTATGTAGGGTGTCACCATTGTCAGTGGCTACCTCCCATCCTCTCAGTGAAAACGGTCCAGATGCTCTGTCACAGCACGGCTAATCAGCTGTTGGTTCTCGATCATGTTGGAATAGGATCCATTGATCCTTTTGCGTTTGTCATCACGCCCAGCAATCGTGAGTTTGAAGCTCATCACAGCCATTCAATCCTTGAATCCTACTCGGAATACCACAGATAAGGTTTAGACTTTCCGGATCCTCAAGAGTGGCCGCCATCAATTCTAGCTTATACCACGAAGATTCTGATTAAGGAATCTAAGAGAAGCTCATTCAATCTTATATAGAACGGAGGTATTTGTCAGGCACACGTTCATGGGTTGAGGAAGGTGATGAGTGTCACGGATCATCACCTTCTTCATAATTAAGCGCGAATGAACATCTTAGATAGGAACACACACGTTTGAATGGAGGAATAGAAACACTTGCATTAATTCATCGAGACGCTGCAGAGCTCCTCACCCCAACAATGGAGTTTAGAGACTCATGCCATCAAAGTGTACAAAATTCAGATCTGAAAATGTCATGAGGTACAAGGTAATCCTCTAAAAGTTGTTTAAATAGTAAACTAGTAACCTAGGTTTACAGAAATTAAGTGAACTAAGATAATTGGTGCATAAATCCACTTCTGGGGCTCACTTGGTGTGTACTGGGGCTGAGACTAACGCTTCTCACGTGCTTGGGTTGTTTCTGGAGTTAAACGCCAGGTTGTGACGTGTTTTGGGCGTTGAACTCCAACTTGTAACCTATTTCTGGCGCTGGACGCCAGACAGCAGCATGATACTGGCGTTGAACGCCAGTTTACGTCATCTATCTTCGCGCAAAGTATGGACTATTATATATTGCTGGAAAGCCCTGGATGTCCACTTTCCAACGCCGTTGAGAGCGTGCCAATTGAACTCCTGTAGCACTAGAAAATCCATTTCGAGTGCAGGGAGGTCAGAATCCAACAGCATCAGCAGTCCTTTTTCAGCCTAAACCAGATTTTTGCTCAGCTCCCTCAATTTCAACCAGAAATTACCTGAAATCACAGAAAAATACACAAACTCATAGTAAAGTCTAGAAATATAATTTTTGCTTAAAAACTAATAAAATTCTATTAAAAACTAATTAAAACATACTAAAATCTACATGAAATTACCCCCAAAAAGCGTATAAAATATCCGCTCATCATTAACCCTTACTAAATAAAAGAAAGTCAAGTGGACTAATCAATTCGATTCCTCAAGTTCTAGTCAAATCCTATGGAAAGACTAGCTTTAGAGGGATCCAAATCAATCAGCAAATTTCAATTTTCAATCAACAGCTGAGTTTGATAACTCAAGTGTCACCAATTACTCAACCAAAGCAAAGGGAGGAAAAATCCAAATTATTTATATCATAGATAGAAGAAAGCAATCATAAATCTGAAATACCTCAAATTATATTAAATATAAAATCAAATCTAACATGAGAATTCATAAATCAAAGTAATAGAATAAATGAAAATAGAAGAGAAACCAAAGTAAAGGAACATTGAACCTGGAATGAAGAAGAAATCCTAATCCTAAAAGAAATCCTAAATCCTAAAACCTAAGAGAGAGGAGAGAGCCTCTCTCTCTAGAAAACTACATCTAAAACCTAAAATTGTGTATCATGAATGTTCTCCCTCTTGAATGGATGCATTCTCCCACTTTATAGCCTCTAATATATGTTTTCTGGGCTTGGATTTGGGCCGAAAAGGAGTCCAGAAATCGTTGGGGATGTTTTCTGCAATTTTCTGCACGTGGTGTCCGTCACGCGTGCGCGTCGGTCACGCGTGCGCATGGGTTACGCGTGCGCGTCATTTAGAAGTTCTCCTTATCACGCGTACACGTCAGTCACGCGTACGCGTCGCTTGTGCTTTGCGCTAGGCATGCGTTTGCGTCGTCTACGCGTGTGCGTCGCTTGGGTTCTACGCGAGTCATACGTCCGCATCGTCCATGCGTGCGCGTCACTGCCATTTCCTTCAAAACTTCATTTTCGCGCGTTCCTTCCACTTTTGCATGTTTCCTTCCTGTTCTCTGAGCCATTCCTACCCTAAAAAGTCTGAAAATACTCAACACACGTATCACGGCATTGAATGGTAATAAAAGATAATTAAAATTAATAATTTTATGGTCTAGGAAACATATTTTCACATATATTAAGGAGTAAGGAAGGAATTGTAAAATCATGCAATTTATATGAATAAGTGAGCAAAGACTTGATAGAAACCACTCAATTGAGCATAATATAAATCATAAAACAGTGGTTTATCAACCTCCCCACACTTAAACATTAGCATGTCCTCATGCTTAATCCAAGAAAAAATATAGAATGGTGGAATCTATGCAATGCAATTTATCTAAATGCAAGCTACCTAAATGGATCATGTAAGTCTAATTTCTATCCACCTATATACTCCTAGAGCTTACATGTGGTCAAATTAAGCCAAATTTTTTAAGCAATCATATATGCATAACAAAGGTGAACCATATTAAAATATATTCACAATTGAGTTGAACTAATCAAAAGAATTCATAAACTTGTAAGACAAGCAATGATTAAACATGGATATATGGAATTGAGCTATTGAACCCTCCCTAGATTTGTGTTTACGCTCTAATCACTCAGTGTTTGGGGTTAATCACTCTACTCTTCTCTAGTCACGCTTTCTAAAACTTTGTTCTTCATCTAACCAATCAACAAATATTTAATGTATACATGCAAACATCATGAGGTCTTTTCAAGGTTGTAACGGGGCTAAGGTAAAGGTGAGGGTATATATATAAGGCTAAGTGAGCTATAAATTGAATCCTTGATTAGTCTAAGATCTCACCTAACATATACATATTCTATACAATTTTTAAATTATGCCTAGCTACCCAATTTTCTCACTTTTGTATCACATACTCATGTACCAACTTGTTTTAGAATTTATCACACGTGCATTGATCTTTTACTAGATTTAATGTTGGGGTAATTTTGTCCCATTAATTATTTGATCATATGGATTTTTTTAAATCTGAAATAAATAAACTCAACATATCAATGCACATGGTATTTTAATTATTTTGGCCTTACATGAGCACGCACCCAAATTTCAAATAATTTACCAATTCAATGCCTTCCTATCAACCCAAGTTCCGACAGCTCCCCACACTTTAATTGATACACAACCTCTATCTTAAGCTAACCAAAGATTCAATTTAGGATATTTAATTTATTTTTCTGCTTAAGGCTAATGATATGGTAAAATTCAGAATAAATGGGGATACAAAGGCTCAAGGTGGCTAACAAGGGTGATTTAAAAGGGTAGGCTATTTGGGATAAGTGAGCAAAAACAAATAATGACACAGTACGTGATAAGGAAGTAGATCAGGATGTCTACAGATTACTACTGTTTCCATTTGCTGTAAAAGATCAAGCTAAGATGTGGTTAAATAACCAACCCAAAGCAAGCATACAAACATGGAAGCAGTTATTAGACAAATTCCTGAATCAATATTTTCCTCCAAAAAGGATGACACAGCTAAGGCTGGACATCCAAGGCTTTAAACAAGGAAATAATAAATCTCTTTATGATGTCTGGGAGAGGTACAGAGAGATGCTAAGGAAATGCCCCTCTGAAATGTTTTCAGAATGGGTGCAGTTAGATATCTTCTACGATGGGCTTACAGAAAAAGCCCAGATATCTTTAGACCACTCAACTGGTGGATTTATACACATGAGGAAGACAATTAAAGAGGCTCAAGAGCTCATTGATACAGTTGTAAGAAATTAGCATATGTATTTAAATAGTGAATCTTCCATGAAAGAAGAGGCTAAAGTAGTATCCACTGAAATTAGTCCTCCAGAACAACTTGCTAAACTTAACCAGCAAATACTTCTTCTAACAAAATAGTTAGCAGAGTTCAAAGAAATGTTACAAGATACTAAAAATGCTAACAAAAATATAGAAGCACAATTGGATCAGACAAGACAGCAGTTATCTGAACATATAACAGAAGAATGTCAAGCTATTCAATTAAGAAGTGGAAAGACATTTGATATCTCAACTCAAGGCATCAAAAAGCTAAAAAAGAATAGCTAACAAAGGATGACCAATTCATTGCCAAAAATCCCTCTGAGGACAATAAGAGACCAGAGAGGAATGATTCTGGTGTTCAAATGCCAGAAAAGGGCAGTAACCTAGCGTTAAACGCCCATTCTGCTGCCAGTTCTGGCGTTCAAATGCCAGAAAAGGGCAGTAACCTGGCGTTAAACGCCCATTCAGCAACCAGTTCTGGCATTCAAATTCTAGAAAAGGGTAGTAACCTGGCGTTAAACGCCCATTCTACTGCCAGCTCTGGCGTTCAAACGCCAACAAGGGTTTAGACACCTACAAGTGCTGATAACAACCCCCTTAAGCAGGCTTCTCCAACCACTTCTATAGGACATAAACCTACAGCAACTAAGGTTGAAGAATACAAAGCCAAGATGCCTTATTCTCAGAAACTCCATTAAGAAAAATAGGATAAACAATTTGCCCGCTTTGCAGACTATCTCAGGACTCTTGAAATAAAGATTCCGTTTGCAGAGGCACTTGAGCAAATACCCTCTTATGCTAAGTTCATGAAAGAGATCTTAAGTCATAAGAAGGATTGGAGAGAAACTGAAAAGTTTTCCTCACTGAAGAATGCAGTGCAGTCATTCTGAAAAGCTTACCAGAGAAGCTTAAAGACCCCGAAAGCTTTATGATACCATGCACATTAGAGGGTACTTGTACCAAGACAGCTTTATGTGATCTAGGGGCAAGCATCAACCTGATACCTGGATCCACTATCAGAAAGCTTGGTTTGACTGAAGAAGTCAAACCAACCCGGATATGTCTCCAACTTGCTGATGGCTCTATTAAAATGCCATCAGGCATGATTGAGGACATGATTGTCAAGGTTGGGCCATTCGCCTTTCCCACTGACTTTGTAGTCCTGGAAACGGAGGAGCATAAGAGTGCAACTCTCATTCTAGGAAGACCTTTCCTAGAAACTAGACGAACTCTCATTAACGTCCAAAAAGGAAAAGTGACCCTGAGAGTCAATGAGGATAAGTTTAAGTTGAATGCTGTCAAAGCTATACAGCATCCAAACACTTCAAGAGACTGCATGAGCATTGATATTATTGACTCCCTGGTGGAGGAGATCAATATGACTGAGAGTCTCAAATCAGAGCTAGAGGATATCTTTAAAGATGTTCAGCCTGATTTGGAGGAATCAGAGAAAACAGAAGAACCTCTGATAACTCCTTATAAGGAGGAGAAGCCTCCTAAACCCGAGCTCAAAACACTATAACCATCTCTGAAATATGCATTTCTGGGAGAAGATGACACTTTTCTAGTGATCATAAGCTCTACTTTAGATTCATAGGAAGAGGAAGCACTAATTCAAGTGCTAAGGACACACAAGACAGCTTTTGGGTGGTCCATAAGTGACCTTAAGGGCATTAGCCCAGCCAGATGCATGCACAAGATCTTGTTGGAGGATGATGCTAAGTCAGTGGTTCAACCATAGAGGCGGCTGAATCCAGCCATGAAGGAGGTGGTGCAGAAGGAGGTCACTAAATTATTAGAGACTGGGATTATTTATCCCATTTCTGATAGCCCTTGGGTAATCCCTGTCCAAGTTGTCCCTAAGAAGGGAGGCATGACAGTGATACATAATAAAAAGAATGAATTGGTTCCTACAAGAACAGTTATAGGGTGGCGTATGTGTATTGACAACAGAAGACTCAATACAGCCACCAGAAAGGATCATTTTCCTTTACCATTCATAGACCAGATGCAAGAAATATTAGCAGGTCATGATTACTACTACTTTTTGGATGGCTACTCAGGTTACAACCAAATTGCAGTGGATCCCCAGGACCAAGAGAAAATGGCATTCACATGTCCATCTAGGGTATTTGCCTATAGAAGGATACCTTTTGGTCTGTGCAATGCACCTGCTACCTTTCAGAGATGCATGCTCTCTATCTTCTCTGATATGGTAGAAAAATTCCTGGAAGTCTTCATGGATGACTTCTCAATATTTGGAGACTCATTCAGCTCCTGTCTTGACCATCTAGCACTTGTTCTAAAAAGATGCCAAGAGACTAACCTAGTTTTAAATTGGGAAAAATGTCACTTTATGGTGACTGAAGGAATTGTCCTTGGGCACAAAATTTCGAACAAGGGGATAGAAGTGGATCAAGCTAAAGTGGAGGTAATTGAAAAATTACCACCACCTGCCAATGTTAAGGCAATCAGAAGCTTTCTGGGGCATTTAGGATTCTATCGGAGGTTTATAAAGGATTTTTCAAAAATTGCCAAGCCTTTGAGCAATCTGCTAGCTACTGATGCACCATTTGTCTTTGACATAGAGTGTCTGTAGGCCTTTGAAACTTTGAAAGCTAAGCTGGTCACAGCACCAGTCATTTCTGCACCAGACTGGACATTATCATTTAAACTGATGTGTGATGCCAGTGACCATGCCATTGGTGCAGTATTGGGACAAAGGCATGACAAGCTTCTATATGTCATTTACTATGCTAGCTGTGTTTTAAATGACGCCCAAAAGAATTACACAACCACAGAAAAAGAGTTGCTAGGTGGGAGACAACCCACCATGGTATGGTCGTTTCTTTCTCAGTTTCTTTATTTCATACTGTTTGATTTTTTTTATGATTTTGTATTTTTTATTGAATCTGGATGCTATTCATAATATTGCATTTAGCCTTGCATATCTGCATAAAAAAAAGAAGGCGTGTGACGCGACCGCATCACTCGGGCGTTCGCGTCATTTGCGAAAAACACTCCCCACGCATCTGCATCATTCACGCGGCCGCGTGACCTAGAGATCGGCGTAAAGACCCAACGTCTAGAAAGTTGGGCTGGAATCGTGCGGCTGTTGTGCGTTTCGCACAGCACGACCCACGCGGTCACGTCATTGATGCGGCCGCGTCACTTGCACAACACCAATCCCACACGACAGCATGAGCGATGCGATCGCATCGCATGGATTGCACACCACCCCAAAGGAGACAGTGAGTTGCGCTGAACCGACGCTAGAATTGTGCGTTTTGCACGATGTCTAGCGACGCGATCGCATGCTTCATGCGATCGCGTCCTTTATTATCAACCCATTCCATGCGACCGCGTGCCCCACGCGATTGCACCAACCCCATTCCATACTAGCCACGCGACCGCGTGCTCCACGCGATCGCGTGGATTGCAAATTATTAACCCCCTGTGATGCGAACCTTACCCATATCGCGCCCCCAACCCCTTTCTTCTTCCTCTTCCCTACAACCACCCCCTCTCTCTCTGCCCTTCGCCGCCGCACCTCCGACGACCACCCAGACACCACCGCAACGCCCCCCTTCTCTCTTTTCCCTCTCTTTCTTCTTCTTCCCTCCACCACTCTTAACCCCCCACCCTCCGCGACCACCACGCCCACCACGCCGCCCTCAACCTCCGCGTCAGCCACCACCACCATCCCCCAGCCATCTCTCTGCCCCACTTTCTTTCCCACGCCTACCAGGTTTCGCCGAACGCCATTCTTCTTTCAATTCCTAGTTAATTGCATATTTTTTTGTTTATGTTCATCATTAGGCTAGTTAGATATTAATGTTGTAGTGGATTCTAGGTGGTTAGGTAGCTAGGATCTGGATAGTGGATTTAGGCCTGATAATTACACCGTTCCTGTTATTTGTTTATCTATTCTGCAATTTATTCTGGCTATGATGTTGATCCTGTTCATATGTTGCTCTTAACTGTTACATGCTGCTGTTACACTACTCTTTCTTATTCTTGCAATTTGTGCAGCCTTATTTCCCTACATATGAACTATTCTTGTTATTTGTTTTCCAGGAACTTCCAATCTTAGACGGAATGCTGCCCAATTTTCTGCAAATTACTTTTCCTTCTACATTCAAGTATTGGTTTGGCAATTCTCATTTTTGAACTGATCCACGCATACTAAACCTATTCTTGAGTGCACGGGCCAGCATTCCTATTACGTTTGATCTCCTGGTTAATAAATTGATTTATTGATGGTTTGATTTTACATTTTACTACTTCTATATCTATCTGAATCATCATCAATACCCTATTTTTCCTACTTGAATATGAGTTGACTGTTGCTTTAAATTGTGAAATTCTTGTTACTTAGGAACCAATCATCATGCCACTTACTCTGACTTTCTTTTTACTAACTCACTGATTTTTGCCTTCTCACCCCTTTTTCAACTTTAACCACTCTTGACTTTCTAATATTTGACTAACTCCTTCCACTTCTTAACTCATGGCATGATTATTATTGCTCCTAATCAACATGAATTCTATTTATATTACATTTTGGTTTGAAATTTCCCATCTCCGCTTTTTAATTCCTAAGCAATCCAAAATGCACCATTATTCAACTCATTTCATACCCCACTGCTCCTTTGCCACTTTGTGCTTATCTTGTTATCTGCCAACTTGTTTTTCCATTTTTATTATATCCTAGATTTCTGTTTTCTTTAAGGATGTCTGAGCCACAAGGAAAGGGAAAAGGAAAGGCAACCCCTGGCAAACGGAAACAAGGTGAATCCTCTATGTCTCTCCTGGAGCTTCTGCATGATGACTCCTGGCGGGAAAAACACTTTACCACACAAGAGAAGGCTGACATGCTCCTCCCTACCAATGATCCATTTAAGTTTGTAAACCGATACTGTGAGCTGAAGTTTCCCGTGTTTGCTACCTCCAAAAATCTGTATCTAGAGTGGACCTTGAAAATTCCCGAAGAACTACAGCAGTACACCTCCGATCAGATCAAACAACGAGGCTGGTTCTTCTTGGAGAGAAACTTGACTGAGGTAAATGCTTTCTGGGTAAGAGAGTTTTACTGCAATTATTTCAAGACTTCTCTGGATGCAATGCACCTCAGAGGGAAACAGATACTAGTCACTGAAGAAGCCATTGAGGATATTTTGCACCTACAGCCTAAGTCAGATCAGCCTAACGGTTACCAAAAGGCTGAAGAGGACATGTGCTTTCTGAGATTTGACTGGGATGCTGTCAAGGAGAGGATAGCCCTTGACCCTACTGTCCCTTGGGTCATGGGTAAGAACACTACCATGCCTAAAGGAATCAAGCGGATATACTTGAATGATGAGGCTCGGCTCTGGCACCAAATCTTGAGTAACCTTATTATGCCGAGCACTCATGAGACAGAGCTGCCTATTGCTATGATCACCCTCCTCTGGTGTGTGATGGAGGGTAAGGACCTGTACATGCCACGATTCATCCGGCACTATATGGCCAGGGTCCATGTCCGAGGCACCCTCCCCTTCCCTTATCTGGTCACTCAGCTAGGCCGTCGAGCTTACGTGCCTTGGGAGGATGCCGATGAGAGGCCACCTGCTGCGGAGTGTAGGAAGCTCATCCCTCACAGTAGAAACTTTCTGGCTTTAGGCTACAGACCTCCATTCCTTCCCGCTTCTGATGAGACAGCCACACCTTCAGCTGCCCCCTCTTCTTCCACTGCTGCACCTGCCCCACCCACTGCACCCCCACCTGCTCCTGAGCCCATCTACCATTTGGTGCATTGCCTCTTCGCCCGTTTGGACCGTATGGAGTGTCGCAACAAACGACGCTATGAGCACTTCAAGTTGATGATCCGATCTGACGGCGACATCCCCTCTGAGCCTGACACCCCTTCTGACACATCTAAGGCAGAGGCGAGCGCTCATGAGGAGGAGACACTGGCCCCGGCGGAGCAGACCGGACCATAGCAGGCTGTGCCACAGCAGGAGGAGCCGCAGCAGCTTCAGGCCGCTGATACAGAGATTCCTATCCAGTCAGAGCCTCCCCCACAGCAGACAGATCCTCAGTCCACCACCAAGACACCAGCAGCCCATCCTTCCGGAGATGACACTCCTTCACACCCAGCTTGAGTGAGCATCGAGGACGATGCTATTATTTAAGTGTGGGGAGGTTGCCATCTCTGGCATCTGTTTATTTTGGTGAACCACTACAAACTCTCTTCTTATTTTGTCCATTTTCTGTATTTTTGCACATTTTTCTCTTTTTGCTTTTTATTGTACTTTTTGCATTATGCGCTTTGAGCTATATGTATAATATATTGGATATTTTAGCTTGATTTGCACCTTAGTTTACTAGTTATATTTTAAGTGGATTAATTAGTATAGTTTACCCTTTTTAGCATATGATAGTTTAGCTTAGATTGAAAAGAAAAAGGAAGTAAGCTAGAGACTTTAACAGAATAAAAACAATCCACACCTTATATATATAGCATTACATGTTAGTTAGTTAACAACATTTCATCAAGGAGGAACACTAAAAGTTTAAAGCCATCCAATATATTTTACATTGAGAATAATGGGAACTCTTAATTTCTACTTGCATGACATACTTAAGTGATATATGATTTTTGAGTTAGAGAACACACAGCCTGTGAGTTTTGAGCTTAATTGCATGGTTACATTTAAACCATAATATTTTATTCCTGTGTGTTCCGCCCTTCTTATTTATTCTGGTGTTCTTTACTTTGTTTTAATCTATATGTCCGATTATAAAATATAGATACATACCAAGAAAGTGATTGAGGCTATTGTTTGATTCTAGCTCACCATTCCCAAATTAGCCTACCTTCTACATCACCCTTGTTAGCCCCCTTGAGCCTTTAAATCCCATCTTGTTTTATAACCACATTACTAGCCTTAAACAGAAAAACAAAATAAAAATCCCAAGTTGAATCCTTAGTTAGCTTAAGATAGAAATTGTGTATTGTGTAAGTGTGGGAACCTTATGGGAACATGGATGATAGAAACAAAAAGGTAGAAAGTCAAAAAGAATAAAAAAAATTTTTAATTTTAAAAGTTTTGGGAAGCATGCTCATGTGAAGTCAAAATAATTTAATTACCATGTGTAACAAAAAAAAATTATTTTTCAGTATTTGAATAAAGGAGATATAAAAAGAATTCCCCAAACGCAAAAAGCGACGCACATGGGATAAACATAAATAAAAAATTAAGATATGAGCATGTAATGTAAAAGGTGAAAAAATATGGGAAAATAGGTAAAGAAGCTTTGCTTTACAAAATATGTATCTTAGGTGAGATCTTAGACTAATCAAGGATTCACTTAATTAGATCACTTAACCTTATACATATACCCTTACCTTTACCTTGGCCCCATTACAACCTTAATTAAAGACCTCATGATTTTTGTATGCCTATATTCTATAATTATTGATTGGTTAGATGAAGAACAAAGTTATGGAAAACAAGAATAAAAAGAAAAATAGAGTGATTAACCCAATAAACACTGAGTGACTAGAGAGTAAACACAAAATCCAGTGAGGGTTCAATAGCTCATTACCATATATCTCTATCTCTATTGCTAATTGTCTTGAAAGTTTGAAAAATATTTTATTTACCAATCTCAATTGTAAAAGTGTTTTAACATTATCTAAGGTTGGCTATGCATATATGATTCCTTGAGAATGTGAATTAATTTGACTACATGTAAAGCTTTATATATAGGTGAATAATAACTAGATTTGCATGACTCATTTAGGTAGTTGCATCTAGGATAGATTGCATTGCATGAGATTCCACCACTTTACCTTACTCTTTATCTTGGATTTAGCATGAGGACATGCTATTGTTTAAGTGTGGGGAGGTTGATAAACCCATTTTTTCTGATATATTTTGTGCTGAATTTAAGTGAATTATTCAATCCTTCCCCAACTTATTCATGTAAAATTGCATGGTTTTACTTTCCCTTCCTTATTATGTGATGTATGTGAAAAACATGTTTCCTAGGCTTTAAAAATATTAATTTTAATTACCTTTTATTGCCATTCGATGCCGTGACTTGTGTGTTAATTATTTTCAGATCTTCTAAGGCAGGAATTATTTAAAGGATGGAAAGGAGACATACAAAAATGGAAGGAAAGTGCAAAATGGAGTTTTTGAAGAAACTGACAGCGACGCAAACGCATGGATGACGCGGCCGCATGCCAGCGCAAAATGGCAGTGATGCAACCGCGTAATTGACGCGATCGCGCGCCATAAGTGAAACGCATATGATGCAAACTCATGACTGAGGCGACCGCGTGAGAAGGAAAACTCCAAATGACGCGACCGCGTAACCCACGCAGACGCATGACAGAGGCCACGCACCAGAAATTACAGATCTATTTCCCAGCAGTTTATGGACTCTCTTTGGCCCAGATCCAAGCCCAAAGAACACAGACCAAGGGCTGTAAAGAGGAGGAATAAAGTGAACAATCGAGGAGCGAATTTTAGAAAGCACTTTTCATAGTTTAGATGTAGTTTTTAGTGAGGGAGGTTCTCTCCTCTCTCTTAGGTATTAGGATTAGGATTTTTAGAAATTAGAAATATTTTCATCTTCTTCATCAGGTTCAATATTCCTTTTACTTTGTATTTCTCTTTTATTTTCAGATACTTTAATGTTTGTATTACATATGTTGCCTATTTGGCTTATGAGCCATTCATGTTAGGATTTTCTTTATTTAATATAAATTGAGGTATTTTAGACTTATATGTTATGGATGATTTAGCTTTATCCAATTTATTTTCATTCAAGTAGATTTTTCTTCCCTTTTGGCTTTGGTTGATTAATTGGTAACTCTTGAGTTATCAAACTCATTGTTGACTGAAAATCGGAATTCTTCAAGAATTAATTCGAGTTTCAATAACTCTAGCCTTTCCCAAGGAAAGACTAGGACCTGAGGAATCAAAATTAATTCATCCACTTGACTTACCTTCATAGTTAGAAGTTGACTTAGTGGGAGAAAAATCCAATTCTCATCACAATTGATAAGGATAATCGGGATAGGACCTCCAGTTCTCATACCTTGCCAAAAGCTTTATTAGTTATTATTTTAACGACTTTTTATTTTACATTATTTGTTCAACCCTTTTCAAAACCCCAAAATATACTTTTCCATAACCAATAATAAATCATACTTTCCTGCAATTCCTTGAGAAGACGACCCGAGGTTTAAATACTTCGGTTATCAATTTATTTAGGGGTTTGTTACTTGTGACAACCAAAACGTTTGTAAGAAAGGACTTTTGTTGGCTTAGAAACTATACTTGCAACGGGAATTTATTCTGAATTCTGGACCACACAAAAGTTCTCTCTTCAGGACCTCTCCATACCAGCCTGTGTATGGCAAAGCCTATCATCTGCCAGTGAAACTGGAACACAAGGCCTACTGGGCAACCAGATTCCTAAACCTTGATGCTAATTTAGCTGGAGAGAAGAGATTACTCCAGCTAAATGAGCTAGAGGAGTTCAAACTCAATGCTTTCGAAAATACCAAAATTTACAAAGAGAAAGCAAAAAGGTGGCATGACAAAAAGCTATCATTTAGAGTCTTTGAGCCAGGACAGAAGGTCTTGCTGTTCAATTCTAGGCTCAGATTGTTCCTTGAGAAATTAAAATCCTGGTGTAAAGGTCCATATGTGATTACAGGTGTGTCACCATAAAGATATGTAGAGCTTCATGATATTGACTCTGATAAAAAGTTCATTGTTAATGGAAATCTGTGGCTAACTGATAAACAAAGAATGGAGGGAGCTGCCTTCCACACCTTTTGGACTATGGTCAGGGGGGAGATTATTTACTTTCACCTGGACAAAATAAGAGAAGTCCTCAAACTTCCTCAACTGCAAGATGATCCAGAATCCTTTAATAGGAGAATGGCTAAAGATAAAAAGCTGGATCAAGTTCTAGAGGACATATGCCTCCCTGGAACCAAGATGATAACCAACATAAAAGGTGTCCTAAACCAACTAAAGATGGGAGATCTCAAACTAGTTGCTAAGGGCTGGCTGGATTTCATTGGGCATTCTATACTTCCCACAAGTAACCGTTCTGAAGCTACTGTAAAAAGGGCAGTGATGATTCACTATATTATGTTGGAAAGAGAGGTAGAGGTTCATCAGCTAATTCCTTGTGAAATGTACACAATTGCACAAAAGGAATCTATTGAGGCCAAATTGGCTTACCCAAGCTTGATCTATCTGTTATGTAAGGATGCAGGAGTACAGATGGGAGTGGATGAGTTCGTCCCAACTGAGCACTCAATCACTAAAAAGATAATGGATGGATCTCAAGCTCAAAACAACCCCATCAAGAGGAGGGCACATGAGCTTCTCCCAGAAATCCCCTAATTTGACTAGTGGGCCCGCTTGGAAGCATCTGTCACCAAGCTACAAGAAGCTATGGATAAACTCAAAGAAGAGCAGCAGAACCAGAACAGCATGCTTTGCAAATTGCTCAAGGAACAAGAGCTGCAAGGGCGTGAGCTACAGAAGCTGAAGCGCCAGAGGTTATCCCTTGAAGAGCCAGGTGTCCCACAGATTGAAGGAGCACCCATCTCCCAAAATCAAGGTTGTTGAGTCCTAACTCTGTGATAACTTCTGTCATTAGAGACCTATATTAAGAGTTGCATAAGCATTAGTATTAGGATTGCATGATTATTAGTATTATAATTGCATGAGCATTAGTATTATTTTTATCAATTTGGGTATAATTTAACTTTCTTATCATCATCAAACATGAATAAAATAGCAGATTTTTTTTAGAAGAGCAAGGGTGCAAATATTTCGAGTACAAAATAAGAAAATTTCAAATTATTTATATGTGGTGGCATTACTTTAGCTTTCTGAATGAATGATTGAACAGTGCATATTTTTTATAGTGAAGTTTATGAATGTTAAAATTGTTGGCTCTTGAAAGAATAATGAAAAAAGATAAATATTATTGATAATTTGAAAAATCATAAAATTGAGCAAGGGTAAAAAAAGGATCCAAGGCTTTGAGCATTAATGGATAGGAGGGCCCAAAGGAATAAAATCATGGCCTAAGCGGCTAAATCAAGTTGTCCCTAACCATGTGCTTGTGTCATGAAGGTCCAAGTGAAAAGCTTAAGACTGAGTGGTTAAAGTCGTGATCCAAAGCAAAAAGAGTGTGCTTAAGAACTCTGGACACCTCTAACTGGGGACTTTAGCAAAGCTGAGTCACAATCTGAAAAGGTTCACCCAGTTCTGTGTCTGTGGCATTTATGTATCTGGTGGTAATACTGAAAAACAAGATGCTTATAGTCACAGCCAAGACTCATAAGTAGCTATGTTCAAGAATCAACATACTTAACTAGGAGGATCAATAACACTATCTGAATTCTGAGTTCTTATGGATGCCAATCATTCTGAATTTCAAAGGATAAATTGGGATGCCAAAACTATTTAGAAGCAAAAAGTTCTAAGCCCCGCTCATCTAGTTTGAATTTGAGCTTCATTAAAGACTCAGAGACTTTATTGCACCATAGCCTTCCTCTTTTTATCCTATTTTATTTGTCTAGTTGCTTGGGGACAAGCAACAGTTTAAGTTTGGTGTTGTGATGAGCGGATAAATTATACGCTTTTTGGTAGTATTTTCACATAGTTTTTAGCATGTTTTACTCACTTTTTATTATATTTTTATTAATTTTTATGCAAAAATTACATTTCTGGACTTTACTATGAGTTTGTGTGTTTTTCTGTGATTTCAGCTATTTTTTTGCTAAAATTGAGGGACCTGAGCAAAAATCTTATTTAGAGGTTGAGAAAGGACTGAAGATGCTGTTGGATTCTGACCTCCCTGCACTCGAAGTAGATTTTCTGGAGCGCTTTCAATTGCATTGGAAAGTAGACATCTTGGGCTTTCCAGCAATGTATAATAGTCCATACTTTGCCCGAGATTTGATGGTCCAAACTGGCGTCAAAACGCCCACCAATGACCCTTTTCTGGCGTAAAATGCCAGAACTGGCATCAAAACTGGACTTAAACTCCCAAACTGGCACCAAAACTGGTGTTTAACTCTAGGAATAGCACAAGCACGTGAAAGCTAGGAAGCTCAGCCCAAACACTCACCAAGTGGGCCCCCAGAAGTGGATTTCTGCACTCTCTGCATCTAGTTACTCATTCTCTGTAAACCTAGGTTACTAGTCTAGTATAAAAATTACTTTTAGAGATTCATTTTGTACCTCATGATATTTTTACATTCCTTATTGTACCTTTGACGGCATGAGTCTCTAAACTCCATGGTTGGGGGTGAGGAGCTCTGCTGTGTCTCGATGAATTAATGCAACTACTACTATTTTCTATTCAATCACGCTTGCTTCTGTTCTAAGATATTCACTCGTACTTCAATGTGATGAATGTGATGATCCGTGACATTCATCATCATTCTCAACTTATGAACGCGTGCCTGACAACCACTTCCTTTCTACCTGCAACAGCTTGAGTGTGTATCTCTTGGGCTCCTGATTCACGAATTTGATTGTCTCTCCTGACAACAGAGCATTCAATTCTGTGAGATCAGAACCTTCGTGGTATAGGCTAGAATCAATTGGCGGCATTCCTGAGATCCGAAAAGTCTAAACCTTGTCTGTGATATTCCGAGTAGGATCTAGGAAGGGATGACTGTGATGAGCTTCAAACTCGTGACTGTTGGGCGCAGTGACAGCGTGCAAAAAGATCAATGGATCTTATTCCAACACAAGTGAGAAACGACAGATGATTAACCATGCGAAAAACTATAGTGGACATGTTTTCACTGAGAGGACGGATGGTAGCCATTGACAACGGTGATCCACCAACATAAAGCTTGCCGTAGAAGGAGCCAGGCGTGTTTGAAGAAGAAGGCAGTAGGAAAGTAGAAACTCAGAGGGTAGAGCATCTCCGAAACCTCAACCTGTTCTCCATTACTGCATAACGAGTATTATTTATTTCATGTTCTTTTATTTTTTACAAATAAAACTAAGAATTATTATTGATATCCTGACTAAGAGTTACAACATAACCGTAGCTTGCTTCAAGCCGACAATCGCCGTGGGATCGACCCTTACTCACGTAAGGTATTACTTGGACGACCCAATGCACTTGCTGGTTAGTGGCACTGGAGTTGTGAAACGTGTAAATTACAATTTCGTGCACCACCTTCTGATAGCCATCTGGCTGATCGGATTTAGGCAGGAACTGGAGGATATCTTCAAGTGCCTCCTCAGTGACTAGTATCTATTTTCCTCTGAGCTGTACTGCATCCAGGGTTGTCTTGTAATAGTTGCAATAGAATTTTCGCACCCAGGATGCATTAACTTCCATCAAGTCCCTCTCCAAAAAGAACCAGCCTCTCTGTTTTATCTGTTCTGTAGTGTACGGTTATAGTTCAGCTGGAATTCGGAGGGTCTTTTCCAAGTATAGGTGCCTTTTAGTCCCAAATACATCATATTTTAGTTCACAATAACGATTTGCGAACTTGATCAGATCAATGGTAGGCAGTAGTTGATCTGCTTTTTCCTACGGAGATAAGTTCTTCTCACGCCAGGAATCATCATGCAGGATATCTAACAGGGCAGTAGATGATTCTCCTCTCTTTCTTTTACCCGTGCCTGCTTTAGCTTTGCCTTTCCCCTTTGGATCAGACATCCTGAAAAATAGAAGTTTCAAGATACAATTTATCAACTTAAAGCAGAAAAATAGGAAGGCGAATAGGATTCAAGCAATATAAGCATAGATGGGCAAAATAGGGATAAAATCCAAAGCATGAAGTAAGTCAGAAAGATATAGAAGGTTGGACTAAAGGCAAGATAAAATTCAAAGAATTCAATTAAAAATCACAATCCGAAAACTATTAACTGAAATGCACAATGCCTGTTTAGCAGGAAACAACAATAAGCATGCCATGAAAGGGGTTAAAAGGGGTTAGTGTAAACCAAAAGAAAAGTTAGAAAGGTAATGAAGTCAAATGTTAAAAAGGGAAGTTAAAGTTAGTGGCATGGTATTGTAGTTCCCAGCTAACAGAAATGCACAAACTTGAAGAACAAGTAACTCACATTCAAGCAGAAAATGCAGATTATTGATGGTAAATATAAAAATAAAAGAAGCATGAAAAGGATTAATAATCATCAATAATGCAATTGAAGTTGGAAGGGAACCAAAATAGATAGTGAATGCTAGCCCAGCATGTCATGAGGTGACTTTGGTTTAAACCAATTAAAGCACAACGGAAAAGTACCAAAGGCAAGTCATGAATGGCAATTTAAGGAAAACTGGTTCTGAGGAAAATTGGGCAGTATTCCGGCAGTAAAAGGAACGTTCCCGGAAAATCAAACAGCATAATAATGCAAGTAGCAATTCTCAAACAGAATTAGCAATTTATAAGAGTCTCAAAACAAGTTATATCAAACCAGCAAGTAAAATGGTATTGAGTAGAAATCTCAATCAAGATAGGTTCAAGGCAGAATGGATACCAGAACAATAGCATAAGATTAAGGCAATCAACAATCAAGCCTGGTTTAGTTTAAAGGTACAAGTGCGGAATTGAAATGGAAATTGAAATGGAGCACTTGATTAATCATAGGAAATTTCAAAAAGGCAGGAACAGAAATTATGCAAAAGGATATCAATTTTAATCAGCACATGGATTTCAAGATAATGCATAGCAACAATTGCAAGCAGCAGTAACAAATGCAACATATAAGAATGATGGCATGTGGCAGAACATTATCGCATCCATGAAACAGTGAAACAGCAACAACAATAGTCAACCAATAGTAAAAAGTAGAAAATTCAAACAGCAAGTACGGAGCAATTATCAGACTTAGAATCCTCTTACCACATCGTAGTTACCTAACCACCTAGAATCCACTGCGAACATGCATATCTAACTAATCTAGATTGAACAAAATTGAAAAAAATGGAAATTAACTAACTTGAACGGGAAAGGAATCGAAGTGCAGTGGAACCTGTTAGGGCAGTGAAAAAATGGAACAAAGAGGGAGGGGTGGTATGGCAGCACTGTGGTGGCGACAGGGGTCGTCGACGGTGGCGGCACGGCGGTCCGGGTGCTACGGCGGCGGGTTTGGGGTCGGCGACAGGGCAGGGGTGAGAAGAGGGGGTAGGGAAAAGGAGAAGGAAAAGAGGAGAAGAATGAGGGGTAAGGCGGAACGGGCGGCGGCTGCTCCAGTGGGAGGTGGTGGTGGGCTGTGGCAGTTATGGGAGAAATGGAGGAAAGGAGAGTGGAGATGGATCGTTGGGAAAGGGGTGGAAAAGTGGGCATGCGAAGATTAGGGTTTCTGCGTCAGGGGTGTTAGTGAATTTAAATCCACGCGGATGCGTGGGTTACGTGAGAGCGTGGATGAGGTGAAAGTGCAACAACGCGGAAGTGTCATTGACGCGACTATGTGGGTAGGGATGGGTGAAGATGAGGCGCCCGCGTAAAGTACCAGATCGCGTTGACCAAAATTGTGCTAAACGCACGACTCCAGCGCCATTTTGGCACAACTCTCTGTTTGATTTGAGGGAACAAATAGTTTTTAGGGGCTCTCGCATGATGTGCCAAAAATGTAAGCGACACGGACGCATCATGGACGCGCACACACGGCCTAATTTGTGCTTATCGCTCCCCAGCTGCACGATTGCAGCCCAACTTTCTGTTCGTTGGATGGAGACACCAATTTGGAATCGACGCCTACGCGTGGCCTACGTGTACGCGTGGTGTGGTTTATATATATATATGCATAATGCAAATATGAAGATGCTGATGCAAATGTTATGAATGGTACTAGGGGAAAAATAAAATTAAACTAAAAACAAACAAAAGAAAAGAAAATTAAGATTGAAAAAGAATGATCATACCATGGTGGGTTGTCTCCCACCTAGCACTTTTAGTTAAAGTCCTTAAGTTGGACATCTGATGAGCTCCTTTTATGGTGGCTTATGCTTGAACTCATCCAGAAATCTCCACCAACGTTTGGAAATCCAATATCCTCCAGGGTCCCAAACTAGGCACGTAAAGCCTTTAAGCAAGTTAAAGCAGGTGATCGGGCTCCAGGGGTTTTGGTTATCAGAATGAATTCCAGGATCCCAAACCTTGCTTTTGTACCTGTCCTTGATTTGATCTACATTTTTCCAGCCGGACAGTATGGAATTTGAACTCTCATTAAGATGAGCACACGTCTGCTGAGACCCATTCATCGAGCTTTATCCCAATCCTTGCACCTTAAATTGAAGTGTGGAACCTTATCGCATCTTGCATACAGACTCCGATCACTAATCATTTTCCTCTTACTTTTAAAGCCACAAAGAGCTCTAAGTTGGCCATCGGTTTCAAGCAAACCATATTCAAGTGGAAAGGTGAAGATAAAGGCTAAGAATTTTACCCATTTGAAGGTTGTATTGCGTGGTAATGGCCTTGGAATAGGTGTTTTCAGTGGCTTTGCAGGCTCCACTTTCTTGTACTCCTCTGTGAATTCTTTCAAATCTTGATAAACCTCTTCAACTATAACCACGTCTTGATTAAGTCTTTGATTTCTTCCTCATCACTCAAGTCATAAGTTGGAGGTTGAGAAAATTCTACCTCCACATCGGCTTCGTATTCACTTGGGGAGGATTCTCCAAGCTCAAAGAGTTCAATTGTGGATGCAAGTTCATTACTAGAAGAGTTTGATTCATGATCATCACTGCCAAGGGAATTAGCTTCTTGATCTGTTCCGTCCAATTCTTCATAAGATACATGCCTTGGGGGTTGTGCACTATCCTCTTTGGCATCAGTTCTAATTTTCTTGGCGGAATTCTATGCAATTCTTGATTCCCATGGAGGTTAAGCGTCTCCTAAGTCTTTAACCAATTCTTCTTCTTCTATATATTTGGCTTCCTCTACTTATTCTAGTACAAAGTCATGCTCTTTACTGTCTATCAGGGCTTCTAGTGTCTCTTTCATGCTACGTTCTTCATTAGATTCCCCACATGAAGCCATGGGGGTTCCTTGAACGTCCAAAGGTTAGGAGGCTAATCGATTTATCGCTTGCTCCAATTGGTGAAGAGTTGCATGAAATTGGTTCACTGTTTCCTTGAGACGATCCTTTGATTCTTGTTCCATTGGATATGAGCATGGTGCATATGGAAGTGGTGGTTCTTGGGAGTAGTTGGGTTGGAATTGGGGCGGATACGGGTTAGGGTCATAAGAAGGTGAATGGTTGTAGTTGGCTTGTGAGTATGGTGGTTCAAAGTTATGTTGAGGAGGTGGTTCATAAACATATGGTGGGGCTTGTTGGTAACTACAAGGGGGTCCACCATATCCATCATCTTGGTACGCTCCTCGGAATGACTCTTGACTATAGTAATTAGATGGAGGTAGTTTGTCACGAAGGGGTCCACCATAACTATTGTCTTGGTATGCATCGTAGAATGGTCATTGTCCATGGTACTTTGGAAAGTGTTATTGCCGAAAGGGTTGATCAGATCCTCGTGGATCCTTCCATCTTTGATTGTTTCGACCTTGATGCATGTTCCTACTATAGCTCCCATTCCTTGCAACAACATTAGAACCAAACTTAAAGACAGAGGGGTGAGAACTCATAGTAGCTAATAAAAATTAAAAACAAAAACAAATAAATAAGCAAAAAGCAAATATTTACAATAACCAATAATAAGGCACACATTTGCAATTCTCCAGAAATGGCGCCATTATGACGAACGGATTCTTGCCTGGTCTAGAATTTCACAAAGAAGTTCACATTGTAAGTATAGCTTCTAAACCAACAAAAATTCTTTCGTACAAAAACTTGTTTGTCACTAAAGCAAACCTAATAAAATTTAAAACCGAAGTATTTAAACCCCAGGTCGTCTCTCAAGGAATTGCAAGGAAGTATGATTTATTATTGGTTATAGAAAAAGGTATATTTTTGGTTTTTGAAATAGGGAACAAGAAAATAAATTAATAATAAAGTAAATTAATTATCATGAACACCCTTGCAAGGTATAAGAACTGGAAATCCCATCCTAGTTATCCTTATCAAGTGTGATGAGAATTGTTTATTGCTCCCACTTAGTTAACCCTTACTAAATAAAGGAAAATCAAATGGACAAATCAATTCGATTCCTCAAGTCCTAGTCAACTCCTATGGAAAGACTAGCTTTAGAGGGATCTAAATCAATCAGCAAATTTTAGTTTTCAATCAACAGCTGAGCTTGATAACTCAAGTGTCACCAATTACTCAACCAAAGAAAAGGGAGGAAAAATCCAAATTATTTATATCATAAATAGAAGAAAGAAATCATAAATCTGAAATACCTCAAATTATATTAAATATAAAATCAAATCTAACATGAGAATTCATAAATCAAAGTAACAGAATAAATGAAAATAGAAGAGAAACCAAATTAAAGGAACATTGAACCTGGAATGAAGAAGAAATCCTAATCCTATAAGAAATCCTAAATCCTAAAAGAAATCCTAAATCCTAAAACCTAAGAGAGAGGAGAGAGCCTCTCTCTCTCTCTCTCTAGAAAACTACATCTAAAACCTAAAATTGTGTATCATGAATGTTCAATGAATGTTCTCCCTCTTGAATGGATGCATTCCCCCACTTTATAGCCTCTAATTTGTGTTTTCTAGGCTTGGATTTGGGACGAAAAGGAGTCCAGAAATCGCTAGGGATGTTTTCTGCAACTTTTTGCACGTTTTACTTGTCATGCGTACGCGTCAGTTACGCGTACGCGTCAGTCACGCGTACACGTAGCTTGTGCTTTGCACTAGGCATGTGTTCGCGTCCTCTATACGTGCCCGTTGCTTGGGTTCTGCACGAGTCACGCGTCCGCATCGTCCATGTGTGCGCATCGCTGCCATTTCCTTCAAAACTTCATTTTTGCGCGTTCCTTTCACTTTTGCATGTTTCCTTCCTGTTCTCTAAGTCATTCCTGCTCTAAAAAGTCTGAAAATACTCAACATACGGATCACGGCATCAAATGATAATAAAGGATAATTAAAATTAATAATTTTATGGTCTAGAAAACATATTTTCACATATATTAAGGAGTAAGGAAGGAATTGTAAAACCATGCAATTTATATGAATAAGTGAGCAAAGACTTGATAGAAACCACTCAATTGAGCATAATATAAATCATAAAATAGTGGTTTATCACAGAGGGACTTGACGTGAGAGTGGAGAGTGCAGCGGCGATTGTTTTGGTGGTGGTGAAAGAGTGGTGGTGGGGTAGAGTTCTTCATAGAGAGGGGATTTCGGAGGGATAGGTTCGCTAAGGTTCATTATTTTCTTTTTTGAAAAGACAATAGGATTTGGGGAGAATTGGGGATCAAATTGGAGAGTTGGGGGGATTGAAAATGGAAGAAACGACATTGCTTGGGAAGGGGCAGGGTTTAAGAAAAATTTTGAAAAAACTGTGACTATAGACCACTTTAGGCCTTGGAAAAAAACCGTGCCCATAGATACTTTAGGTCACCCTTTTTCAAAAAATCATGACTATAGACCCTTTCAGGTCACCCTCCAAAACTGTGACTATAGATCCTTTTAGATTACTGTCCAAAACTGTGACCATATACCCTTTTAGGTCACCCCCAAAACCGTGACCATAGATACCTTTATATCACACTCAAAAACTGTGACCATAAACCCTTTAGGTCACCCCCAAAAACCGTGACCATAAACCACTTTAGATCACCCACTAAACCATGACCATAGACCTTTTTAGGTTACCCCCCAAAACCGTGACCATACATACGTTTAGGTCACCCACAAAAACCGTGACTATAGACCCTTTTAGGTCACCATTTTTTGAAAAACCGTGACCACAGACCCCTTTAGGTCAACCCCAAAATTGTGACCATAGACTCTTTTAGGTCACTTCCAAAAATCGTGACCATAGACCCCTTTAGGCCACCCCCGAAATCATGACCATAGACCCTTTTAAGTCACCCTTTTTTGAAAAATCATGATCATAGACCTTTTTGGTCACCCATAAAAATTATGGCCATAGATCCCTTTAGGTCACCCCCTAAACCGTGACCATAGAACCTTTTAGGCCACCATTTTTTAAAAAACCATGAGCATAGGTACTCTATGGTCACCTATTTTTAAAAAACCGTGACCATAGATTTTTTGTCATGGTAAAAAACTATGACCATAGACCCTCTATGGTTACGGTTTTTTACCGTGGCCATAGACCAAAAATATTGTAGTGATTGGGATAAATTATTGGTTTGAAAATTACTAGGTGATTATTATAGATGTTGTTTTATTGTTTTTCTGGCTTGTTCACTCCCCTTTTGTGTTGAGTTTCTTTGTTTCAAAAAAAGAAATTATAAATTAGATTATTAATTAATTATTTTTAATTTTATATTTTGAATTTTGAAAAATAAGGATTTACAATTGAACCAAATCACAATTAATACAGTTACTCCCAATATAACTCTAACCTCCCATTCTCCATTTGCGATCTCCAGTCTACAGAGTCACATTGGCACCGCTACACTTCTCCGCTGTCTGGTCCGATGCTGCCTAGCCTCCCAGCGACACCACCCAGCTTCTCTTCATCTCGTTTACGCTCCGTTGCAATGTGAGATCGTGCCGCAGCAGCCCCGTGCATCCTCTTTCCTACTACCCACCTGCCACCGGCCGTACAGTTCCCATCGCAACCCCACCGTGCATGGTAGTGTCGTTGACGTCCAGCGCCATGTTGTAAACCCCGTAAAAATTAGCCAATAAATTAAATTTTAATAAAATAAATTAGAAATAAAAATTTTATAGTAAAATAAGATAGATCTAATTAAAACAAGAATTTTGACACTAATTTCAAAGAATTTGGCTCAAGATTGGGTCGAACGAGCCGAACCGATCGAACTGGGACTGAAATGGGCCCATGGCCCAACCCAATCAGCCCACAAACTTAAAGAAGCATTGACTCTTCTTCCTCCATTCAGCAAGCCATGCTGAAACCCAACACAAGAGGGAGGAAGAACAAAACAAATTCACAACCTTTGGTTCTATTTCAATCATCCATAATTTTCAATCCAGAGCTCCGATTGACGAGTCGTTTGTGGCCACACGTTCGTCTTGAAGTCCTCTTCAATTTTATCTGAACAATTTCATAAGTTTTTCTCTAATTCATGCCTAGTTTTCTGTGCCCTCTTTCTCTATGAAACTAGTTTGGGTTTTGAGCAATTTTGATAATTTTGGTCGTTTAGGTGCAATCTAACATTGGATAATTGTTGGATTATACTCCAATCATCAATGGGTAAGGTAAGCAAACTCTAAAATCTTGTGGTTTGTCCAATTTTGTATACCCTTGTGCTAATTTAGTGAATTGTATGAATTAGATTGAAATTATGTTAAATTGGAGTTTAAATTGGTGAATTGGAGCTTTTGGAATAAATCCTTGGCGACTGAAATAATTGGAATTGATTGGAAATCTTAAACCTTGAATTCTTGGTGTTTTTGAGCTTAGGGAGGAACCGGCCAAGGTATGGTTTAGGTTTCTCGTATTTAATATATAATGCCTTGTGAAAACATAGGCTAGATGACCAATAGGATAGGTTGGAATGATTAAGTATGTTGAATGTTTAGTGTTTATAATATTGATTGATGATATAAGTTAAGAATGTGTTAATGATCATTGTGATAGTGGAATTATAATGCCATTTGGTGTTTGGATATTGTTTGACAAGTTGATGTTATTGATTATATATGTATATATGATCGAATGTTGGTAATTTTGTTGATGGAAGTGAGAAACTTAGGGTGTGAATTGGATAAGAGTGAAGCATGATTGATTGTGGTATGAAGAGTAGATATTAGGGCAGTATTGGTATCCTATGACATGTTTCTATGCTGAATATATGTATGGGAAGTGTGCACTGAGTTTGGTTTTGATAAAAATTGAGGTTTGAGTTTATTTGTGAAAAATAGATTTTTGGCCGAACTTCGACGAGCCATAACTTGGCTTCCAGACCTCTAAATTGTTTCAAATCTATTTTATATGAAAATTGGGTCCGTGAAGTTTATGCCGTTCGAAGAACGGAAGAAAAATGATTTAAAATAAAAAAGTTATGCACGTCAGAAGTTTGGGATTCAAAATTGAAATTCTGCATGTTTTTAGACTTACCCAAAATTTTTGATAAAACGTAGGCCCATACGTATGCGTGGTCCACGCGTACGCATGACCTGAGATTTTTGCGTACGCGAATCTCCTTTACGCGACCATGCGTTTCTGTTTGACACGCATCCGTGCGCGTAAAGGGGGCTGCGTACGCGAAATGGGCCAAAATACACGCCCACGCATACGCGTGGCCCATGCGTACGCGTGACTCCTATTTTCAGCGAATGAGTTTTGTTTTTTAAAGCTTAATTTTGGATCCTCTAAACCTCTATTTTCATTTCCTTCGACCCTAGATGTTGTTAGTAAGCCTCATAATGAGATGAAGCTAGGAATAGGTAGAAACTTGGCGATAAAAGAAGTTTGTGAAGTGATGATTTAGGTATGAGGAGGTAGGGTGAATATGTATATGTGTATATATATATACTACTTGAATTATGAAACTGGCTAAAGAAAGAAATAAATGTTACGTCTGATTACCTTTTCTCGAAAGTGCGATCCCAAAATATGGTGGAAGGTGAGGATCCCTTTCCTTGTTCTTTCTTGTATTTAAAATCGCCTCCAACGAGATAGTGGGAGGTTAGGATCCCCTCCTTTGTTCCTCCTGGGCATATGAGAATGTACCTCCTGAGTAGATGCAAGGGTTGAGGTTTCGCCCCACTTGCTCTAGGTTGGTAAGTATAGAAGTTCCCCGGGTAGACGCAAGGGTTGTGGTTTCGCGCCACTTGCTCTGGGTTCTAATGAGTTATGTATAAAAGTGAAATTATATGACGAGTAAGTAATGAATGAATGTGAAATAATTATCTAATATACGAGTTTCCCTGGGTAAAGTACCGTGGCATGCCACCATGTGTTCCAGGTTGAGGCTCGATACTCTGTTGACCCTACGTCGTAAGAGGTGACCGGGCACTTATAAATTCCCAGGAAGGTTAACCCCCATGAGCAATTTTATATATATAAATGAATTATGAATGAGAAGAGAAAAAGCTATGCATATACTCACGGGGATGCGCGACGGGGGACAGTCCAGGCTTTAGCAGCCGGACTTGTTAGGTTGGCTTGATAACCGACAGATGAGACTCATCAGCCATAGGACAGGCATGCATCATGTGCATATTGTTTGCTTGCTTGTTTATGCATTAATTGTGAATGTCTAAGTGAACTTACTATGTTAATTGTTATATTCGCTAATTGCAGTACTTGTATACTAGCTGTGTTTGCTCTTGCTTGCTTGTTTGTGTGTGCAGTACCACTGGTGTTGGAGGATCGGAGGAAATGCGGGAAGTTAGGGAGTTTAGTCAAGTTTTAAGGTTTGGTTTAGTTAGAATCCTTAGAAAACCACCCTACTTTATGATTTCTGTTTTAGTTCTTTAAGTCTTATAATCTAAGTGTCGGTGTTCTAGGATTGCCTCTGGCATTCCCAAGACCTTATATCTTATGTGCGTGGCACCTTCACCATGCTGAGAACCCCTTGTTTCTCATTCCATACAATGTTGTATTTTTCAGATGCAGGTCAAGAGGCACCTCGCTAGGCGTTTGGAGTCCTCCGCAGCAAAGTGGGATTTTTGGAATTATACCTTTTGTTATATATATGTTATATATATGTATAGATTCTCCTAATGTATAGATTCTCCTAATGTATAGATTTTTGGAATTATACCTTTTGTTCTGTTTTTGTTCTGTTCTGTTCTATGAGGGTTGCCTTTATGTATTCTGGGTTATGGTGTATATATATATATATATATATATATATATATATATATGTGTGTGTTTAAGAACCGTAGTTTCGTCTTACGCAAGTTACCTTATTTATCAGAGTTGCGCTTTTAAATTTTGTGATTTATTTTATCTATTCTTCAAGGCTCCTAGTATACTACCTTCCTTTGACTATTATACGTATTTATATTTTATTTATAGAGGTCGTACGCCTCGCCACCTCTGTTTTACATCCTAGGTGTAAAGTTCTGTGTGGTAGGGTGTTATACATGTGTTGCTACATTTTCTTACGTGCATAACCGTCACATGCATGTAAACGAGTCCAATTTGGATGAACTACTTTGTGATGCCCTATCGTCATTCACGAATGACAATTTTTCTCATTCAACCGACGGTTTTGTTGATTCTTAAATGGATGGTTATTTATTTTGATTTGGTTTACTCATGCACAGTTAACAATGGTTAGATGTTAAATTCATTAGGTCTGCAGATGGTTATCTGATGCCAGGGCATCTAGGCCAGTTCCACTAACCTTTTCTTTACTGTTTTAGGGTAGTTTCATGCATTTTCTTAGTGAATAAGGCAAGTTTTGGATGAAAATACACTTACACCTTGATTCAAGCAACTATTGTGAATTTTACATGATTTCATGAGGATTTTGCAAGGATTGAATGACAAATTGATGATGCATAATCTCATGACTTGGGCTAGAGCTTTGATGCACTTTATTTGCTTGATTTCAGGACAAAAGAAGCAAGGAAGAACCACGTTGGTAGCCACGTTAATCTAATTAACATGACCACTAACGTGGAATGGGAATGAGCTTGCAACGTTAATGAGAAAGGTGGTCGACAATAACGCCTGCGAAGCCATCATAAACCCACATTAATTGCCACGTTAATTACATTAACGTGGTAGTTAACATGGAGATAAAGGGAGCTCCAGCGTTAGTGGTAAACGTGAACACCACTAACGCTACAAAGTGGCAATTGGCCACGTTAAGAGTCACGTTAACTTAGTTAACGTGAACTCTAACGTGGAGGGAAGACAATGCCAACGTTAGTGACACTCACCTTTGTCACTAACGTTGGAGATGGCATTCACTACCACGTTAGTGGCCACGTTAACCTAGTTAACGTGAACTCTAACGTGGGGAGGAGGGGCATTTGGAGTGTTAGTGACAAAGGTAAGTGTCACTAACGCTCTCGAAGATAGGCATGCCCACGTTAAGAGTCACGTTAGTTACACTAACGTGAACTCTAACGTAGGAAAAGAGGGGCACAAGGCAACGTTATTGGAAAAGGTGATTCCCAATAACGCTTGCGAAGGATCATAAGGCAACGTTAGTGGTCACGTTAGTGCCACTAACATTGAAGTTAACCTGGACTATATGAGGTTGGAACGTTAGTGAAAAAGGTGATTGCCACTAACGTTCTCGAACCCACATTCTCACTTAACGTTAACATCACTAACGCCCATGCCTAACTCACACTTTTCTGTAAGCTGAGCCCACTAAAGATTGTAACTGCTTCAACTCAAGATCTCAGGCTCACATCCAAGACTTGAAGAACTCACTAGAAGATCAAGAAGAGTAGTATATATAGGACTAGTTGTGAACTATAGAGAAGCTAGGCACTTTGGAGAACTACCTTCTGTATATTTACTTTTCTACATTTTCTAGCTAAGCATGTATTCTTTTCTATCATTTCCCATTTCCAGAGCTATGAACAACTAAACCCCTTTCATTGGGTTAGGGAGCTCTGTTGTAATTTGATGGATCAATTATAGTTTTTATTCTTCTTCTTCTTTCTTCTCTTTTGATTTACTAGAAAGCTTTCGATCTTAATTCAATTGGTTAGTTTTCTTGAAAAAGAAACTCTCCATAATTGGATCTCCTTTGAGCCTTGGAAAAGGGATGAGGAGATCATGCTAGAAATGCTTTCTCATGTTGGAGCAAATTGGGGTCTGGGCAGATATAGTGACATGTAATCCTCCCAATACTTTGATTTGAAAATACATGTGGTATAATCAGTGACCACACTTCATCTCTTTCCATGAGCAATTAAATCAAGGAATTGGGCAATTGTTCAAGCTTAGAGAGACTGGGTTGCCAAGGAATTGGAATCCAATCACTTAAGATTGCCAAGGAGATCAATAGATGCTTTGATTGAGGAAGAGATGAAAATGAATTTGATCCGGAGAATACAACATCTGCTGAGCCCAATGAATTCCCCATTTCTGATCTTACCCATTCTCTTTACTTTCTGCCATTTATTTTCATGTTCATCTCCCCGATTACCCATTTAAGATTCTGCACTTTATTTCCTGCAATTTACTTTCTCGCTATTTAATTTCCTGCAACATCAACTACACTCTATTTAGCTCAACTAGCATATTCTTCCAACTAAAGTTGCTTGACCAATCAATCCCTGTGGGATTCAACCTCACTCTATTGTGAGTTTTTACTTGACGACAATTCGGTATACTTGTCGAAGAGAAATTTGTTGAGAGACAAGTTTTTGTGCATCAAGTTTATGGCGCCGTTGCCGGGGATTGATTTTGTATCAACAATGATTAAGTTGGAAGTCCACTAGATTGAGCATTTTTCTTTTGTTTGTTTATTTTCTCTAGTCATTTACCTTCAGTTTCTTTAAGTTCTTCCTCTTCCCCTCACCCCTTGTTATTCTTTTTTTTCCTTGATTGTTATTTACAATTCTGCTCACTAACCCACTAACTGTTTGATAATTTACACCACTCACACTAACAATCACTCTAGCAAGAATAATCACTTCATTTTATCTCTTACTGTGTACTCTGTTAGTTGTATAACAGGGAGAAGAGGCAGAGCTTCAACTACCTTTAATTCAGAACCTGAGATAACCCTCCATAGATCAAGGAGGGAAGCAAGAGGGAAAAGAGTTTTTGGTGCTGAGGAAGAGGAAGAATACTTTGAAACAAACATGGAGGAGAACTTGGAAAACAACCATGAAGGAAAAGCTCACAAACATGCCAGAGAAGGCCCTGCAAATCATGCTGGGCAAGAGAGGAGAGTTCTAGGCTCTTACATCAATCCAAATCCAGGAAACTGTGAAAGTAGCATCCAAAAGCCCACCATACATGCCAACAACTTTGAATTAAAACCCCAGCTCATCACCCTTATTCAGAACAACTGCTCATTTGGAGGAAGTGCCCAAGAAGACCCCAATCAACATCTAACCACCTTCCTGAGAATATGTGACACTGTGAAGTCTAATGGAGTCCATCCGGATGTCTATAGGCTGCTTTTGTTCCCTTTTTCACTCAGGGACAAAGCATCTAAGTGGCTTGAATCCTTCCCAAAGGAGAGCTTAACAAATTGGGAAGACGTGGTGAACAAGTTTTTGGCAAGATTCTACCCTCCTCAAAGAATTAACAGGCTGAGAGTTGAGGTGCAAACCTTTAGGCAACAAGATGGTGAAACTCTCTATGAGGCATGGGAGAGGTTCAAGGACTTAACAAGAAGATGCCCACGAGACATGTTCAATAAATGGGTTCAACTTCACATTTTCTATGAAGGTCTTTCTTATGAGTCAAAGAAAGCTGTAGACCATTCATCAGGGGCTCTCTAAACAATAAGAAAACCATTGAAGAAGCCATAGATGTCATTGAAACGGTAGCTGAGAATGACTACTTCTATGCTTCTGAAAGAAGCAACACTCGAGGAGTAATAGAGCTGAACCACATGGATGCATTGCTGGCTCAAAATAAGATGATTACCAAGAAGCTAGCAGATCTCACCAAGAAGGTGGAAGAAAACCAAGTTGCAGCAGTCATCACTTCATCACCAGCTCAAGAATGAGTGAATATAGGAGAAGAAGGTGACTGGGAACAAGCCAATTATGTTGGAAACTCACCCAGACGAATCCATGATCCATACTCCAAAACTTACAATGCGGGATGGAGAAATCACCCTAACTTTGGGTGGGGAAATCAGCAAGACCAAGGCCAAGACCAGATACGCAACAACCACAATCCCAACAACAATGCAACTCACCAACATCCCTCATATAGATCCTATGAACAACCACCTAATCTCAACCTACCATCACTAACTGAGGATAGACTTTCCAAGATTGATGCTCTACTTGAAGACATATGTAAAGAAGTCCAAGACAACAAGGTTTTTAAGGATGAAGTGCGAGCCAATATCAAAAACCAAGGGGAAACCATCAAGAGACTAGAATCCCAAGTAGGGTATTTATCTCAACAGTTTCCCAAACCCACTGATGGATTTTCCAGTAACACAGAAAAGAATCCAAGAGGAGAAACAAGGAAGGTCAAGTCGGAAGAATGCAAGATGATCACCACAAGTGATGAGAGGGGTGTGGAGGAAGTAGACACACAAACAGAACACCTCCAAGATAGTCCAAAGGAAAATTATGAAGAAAGAAACTATGCACCCCAACCTACACTCAGGGAAGAGCTAAAGAAAAGGGAGATCCTGAACCCATATGCACCCTTTCCCCAGAGGTTAAAGGATGGTGTAGCAGGGAGAATGTATTCAAGGTTCCTCAACATGTGTTGCATCTCTTGATGTAAATATACCATTCATTAAGGCCCTCCAGCAAATGCCCTCCTACATCAAGTATATAAAGGAGCTACTAGCCAAAAAGAGTTCATTGAAGGGGGGACAAACAATAAAGATTAACAGGGAGTGCAGTGCTCTCATTCAAACAGAGCCACCTATAAAGAAGAAGGATCCAGGGAGTTTTCACATTCCCTATGCTATAGGAGAGACAATGATTGATAAAGGGCTCTGTGACCTGGGAGCAAGCATCAACTTAATGCCTCTGTCCCTCATGAGAAAGCTTCAAATCAATGAGCTAACACCCACAGACCTAATCATCAAACTGGCTGACAAAACTCAAAAATAGGCAATAGGAGTGGTTGAGAATGTGTTAGTAAAGGTTGGGAACTACTTCCTCCCCACAGACTTTGTTATCCTGGAAATGGATGAGAATCCCATTCACCCCATCATTCTAGGAAGGCCATTCTTAGCCACAGCCAGGGCACTTATAGATGTGGAGCGAGGAGAGCTATTATTGAGGATATACGATGAACAGCTCACCTTCAGTGTTTTCAAACCCTCACAAGAAGCAGATCATGATAACAAAAAGTTAGAGGAAGAGCACAATAAAGGGTTGATAGAAGAGGCAAGCATGGGAGCACAAGTACCACACCTGAAAATCCCCATCGGTGACAACCAATGTGATCAGAAGGAGCAATACCCAAATGTAATCCAAAAGGAATCAGACCCACCAGAGTCATATGAGACAAGCAACAAAACTTTCCTTAAAGAGAAAACCACAAGTAGCAAAGTGACACCAAGGGACACAAGAAAAAAGGTCCCAAGGGGATGGAAAAATAAGAAGATCCCTACAGAAGATTTCTCTCCAGGAGATGAAGTGGTCTCTACCTACTTCCCATCTATACCACCTCATCTCCCCATTATTCCATCTCAGCTGCCTCCAGTGTGCACCATCAACAAAATCTTATCCTTAGAACATGTGGAACTTCTTAACAAATCCAATGGAAACAGGTTCACTGCAAGGGGGGAAGACTTGAAGCACTACCAACCACCCTGACAAAGGCCAAACATCAAGCTAATGACGCTAAAGAAGCGCTTCATGGGAGGCAACCCATGTTCTATACCCTCTCTCTTGAATCTCTAATAGTAGTAATAAAGAAAAGTTTATGGATTCTAAATCAACTTCGACAAACAATATAATAATCCCTACATGCAACATATAGTACATGATAAGTTTGGTGTTCAAGGCACACCAAGAAGGGCTTGAACACACTTCATGATATGATATTCTTTTCGAATCTTGTTGCACCATATGATCACAAACAAGATGCATGCATGGGAAATTGAGTGGTTCGATTGATTTGCATTCATGAAAAGGCATTAGTTATTTTAAAAACAAAAGAAAAAGATTTTAACAGTAGCTATCTCACACTTTAATTTCTCCCACCAAAAATTTAATTAAGCTTTTTGCATTCCTTTTGTCTTGTAAAGGAAATCAAGAAGGGTATTGGTGGTACTTGATAGGACAATCAAAGAAGGGAGATTCGGCCACCATACCAGGGAGACTACACACTTGTCTTCAAGGGGAGTATCTTTGGAAGTGTTGTCATGCAACATTGGGAGTTGGATAGCCTTGGAGACCGAACCAAGACCCTCATAAAAGGGGTGATCCTTGTGCTCATCCAATGCCAAGCCCCAACCGTCCATCAATAAGCAACACCATCAATCCACACCCTTCAAACACCCACCATCTTTCTATATAAATGATCCCCATTTTACAACCTCTCCGTACACACTTGTTATTCTCATTCATCCCCCTTTCTTCTCTCGAACACACACATTTCATCCTCCACCAAAAGTTTCATACACACCCTCCTAGCCACGTCTTGTGAGCCGCGACCATATCAACATTCACTCATGGCATCGTCTAGCTCTAAAAGGCGAAAAGGGAAGGAACCTATAGAGCAGCCTCCATTTGATGAAAAAAATTTAGGACCTTTTACCATGCACTACAATTTGGGTGGATGGCTGATAAAGAAGTCATATATGAGTTAGGCTTTCAAGTCACAAAAACTGAGTGCCCCGAAATCACAGAGAAGGTGGAAAAACGTCGATGGGAGCTCCTCACCGATCCGATTACAAGGGTGAACACAACTCTAGTAAGAGAGTTTTATGCAAATACGATTAGACATGATAAGGCAGATTAATCCTATACAGGTTTCGTGAGAGGGGTAATGGTGGATTTTAGTCCCATGAGCATCATGAGAGTGCTAAAGTTGCGAACCATACCCTTTGCAGAAGAGAGCTATCACTCAAGAATAGATAACAACCCCAACCACGACCAGATTATGAAAGACATCTGTGTACAGGGAGCGTATTGGGACAGAGACCCCCATGGGAAACCCAGATTCATAAAAAGAGGAGACCTCCTTCCTGAGGCTAAGGGGTGGTTTGAAATTGTAAGGAGATCCATCCTCCCAACCGGAAATAACTCAGAGGTAAACCTTAAGAGAGCAACAATGGTGCAATGCATAATGAAGGGAGGAAAAATCAAGGTTCATGAACTCATAGCCCAAGGTATTCGGAAGATGGCTGAGAAGAGTGATTCTGGAGGAAGGTTAGGCTACCCCAACACTATTCTCCGTCTATGCAATAAGGCTGGGGTGGTGTCGAAGATTGAAATCCCAAATAGATCAAAGTTGGCCTTCCAATTACTTTTCGTCGGATGCATGCTGCTGCACCTCCCCTACCTCAATGAAGACTAAGAAAGAGGCCAGTCCATCGAGCTGAAGAAGGACAGCATCCATAGGAGCAAGCCCCAGCCACCTTAGACATGCACCAATTACAAAAGGCTATTGATACCTTGTCAAGGCAATGCATGGAAAATCAAGGGGCACAGAAGGAGCTTCAAATGGAAATAATAGACCGCCAAGAAGAATCACTCTCTAGATGGATGAATCAGCAACGAGAATGGCAAAAATAATTGATGGAACAGCAATTGGAACAAGGAAGACAATGGAGTGAGTACTTCCATTACCTGAACCAAAAGCAAGATCAACAACAAGAAGCCATCCAAAAGCTAATCAACATCTAAGCACATCAAGGTGCACACATTCATGAGATGCATAGGAAACAAAGAGAACAGGCAGATCTTTTCGATAAATACAGAGCATTTTCAGAAGGGGTTTACATGAGTGAAACTGGATATCATGTAAACACCCAAGCCAGGATTGGGTACTTAGTCGGACAACTACCTGTATTACATCCTGGGATCACAAAATATGAGGACGTAAAGGATGAATTAGCACGAGTGGAACGAGAAAGGGCCGAAAAGAGTCATGAATCAGTAAGGAAGGCACTAGAAGATTGGAAAATAGCCAGAATGAATCGGATGAAAGGAAGCACAAGTGGACATTGATGAGCGGATATTTTATACACTTTTTGGGGGTAATTTCATGTAGATTTTAGTATGTTTCAGTTAGTTTTTAGTAAAATAATATTAGTTTTTAGGCAAAAATCATATTTCTGGACTTTACTATGAGTTTGTGTGTTTTTCTGTGATTTCAGGTATTTTCTGGCTGAAATTGAGGGAGCTGAGCAAAAATCTGACTTAGGCTGAAAAAGGACTGCTGATGCTGTTGGATCCTGACCTCCCTGCACTCGAAATGGATTTTCTGGAGCTACAGGAGTTCAATTGGCGCGCTCTCAACGGCGTTGGAAAGTAGACATCCAGGGCTTTCCAGCAATATATAATAGTCCATACTTTGAGCGAGGATAGACGACGTAACTTGGCGTTAAACGCCACGTTCATGCTGCTGTCTGGAGTTAAACGCCAGAAAAACGTCATGATCCGGAGTTGAACGCCCAAAACACGTCATAACCTGAAGTTTGACGCCAAGAAAGGCCTTTGCACGTGGAAAGCTTTAGTCTCAGCCCCAGCACACACCAAGTGGGCCCCAGAAGTGGATTTCTGCACCAATTATCTTAGTTTATTCATTTTCTGTAACCCTAGGTTATTAGTTTACTATTTAAACAACTTTTACAGACATATCTGGTACCTCATGACATTTTCAGATCTGAAGTACATACTTTGTGACGGCATGAGTCTCTAAACTCCATTGTTGGGGGTGAGGAGCTCTGCAGCGTCTCGATGATTTAATACAATTCCTTTGTCTTCCATTCAAACACGCTTGTTCTTATCTAAGATGTTCATTCGCGCTTAACTGTGGAGAAGGTGATGATCCGTGACACTCATCACCTTCCTCAACCCATGAACGTGTGCCTGACAACCACCTCCGTTCTACATCAGATTGAATGAATATCTCTTAGATTCCCCAACAGAATCTTCGTGGTATAAGCCGGATTGATGGCAGCATTCATGAGAATCCGGAAAGTCTAAACCTTGTCTGTGGTATTCCGAGTAGGATTCCGGGATTGAATGACTGTGACATGCTTCAAACTTTAACCTGCTGGGCGTTGGTGACAGACGCAAAAGAGTGATTCTATTCCAGTAGGAGCGGGAACCAACCGGTGATTAGCCGTACTGTGACAGAGTGCGTGAGCATAGTTTTCACTGCGAGGATGGGAAGTAGCCACTGACAACGGTGACACCCTACATAGAGCTTGCCATGGAAGGAACCTGCGTGTGAGAAGAGGATTTCAAGGAAGAGTTGAAGTCAGAGGACAAAGCATCTCCAAAACTCCAACATATTCCCCAGTACTGAAAATCAAGTAACTCTATTATTTTAACTTACAATTTTATGAAATTTGTAGTTTGGCTTTTTACAAATAAATCCAAATAACTTCTTTAGCCTCCTGACTAAGATTAATAAAATAAGCATTGATTGCTTCAAACCAATAATCTCTGTGGATTCGACCCTTACTCACGTAAGGTATTACTTGGACGACCCAGTACACTTGCTGGTTAGTTGAACGGAATTGTGTCCACTCATGCCAATTTCTTAAATTCCATAATTTTACAATGATACCAAAAGGCACAAAATAGTGATCACAATTTCGTCCACCAGACATAAAGAAGATAAGGAAGCAAAAGAACATGAGCATTCCAATAAGTGAAAGGTGGTGGAATTCCTTTTTAATTCTATCTCTTTCAAAGCTTTAAATAAGGAAAATCATGTATGAAATAGAACATGCTTCCATAGTAGTTTAGGAACCTTCAATTATGGCTTTAAAATCTCATTGTTTAGGTCTATGTTTACCAGTCTAAATGTCCCTAGTGCATTTCTCATCTTGCCTATATGTATGATTGTCCTTTAAACCAATCAAAAAGAAAATGTTATGAAAAGAACAAGAGTGGAGTTATCTTGTGAAGTGAATTTTGAATGTTTGTGGTAAGGTGATCAATTAGCTAAGTTGGTTCACCAACAAGGTAAGAAGGCAACTATCTATCCTGAATCCTATGCTTGAAACACATCCTATGAGGCTAACCAAATAATGAGATCCCAATAAGAAAAGAGAAAGAGCAATAAAAGTTGAAAAGGAAAGAAAAACAATAAGAAATAATGCTAGGCATCAATAGTTTGAATATTGAGGCATGTGTCTGTGGTGTTCATGTGCAAAGGATATACTTGGATGAATAAGCTCTTAGGGGTGCCTTATCACCTGGTAACTTGGGTTAACTAATCCGGGATTATCAGCTGAAAGTCCACTATCAAGAGTAACCTTTGTCACAGAGCACTTAGTAACCCAAAGAGGTGCTGGACACCAAGGTCTCAAGAAAGGAAAAATAACTAACCATGTGCCTGTGGTGTGTATGTATAGGGAAAAGAGACTTGAGGGAGTAAGTCCTTAGGGGTGTCTTAACACCTAGCACCTTGAACCAACTGGTTCGGAAGTGTTGGTTGAAAGCTTATCATAAAGAGTCGCCCTCTTACAGAGCACTTAGCCTAAAAAGAAATGCAATAAATCCTGAAAGAGAAAGGAGGATCAATAATTAGAAAGTCTCAAGGGATGCAATCAAACGAGTGTTCAAGGGCATGATAAAGGCCTGAAACCTAGTAAAGGAATGAACCTAAGTTTCTATGCATGAAACCCTATAAACCAAAAATTTGACTTCTATTATAATTGTTTCGTTATCTTGTTCTTTCATTCATTCTTCCTATATTTCAGTACTTGCTTAGGGACAAGCAAGCTTTAAGTTTGGTGTTGTGATGCTAGGGCATCTAGGCCAGTTTCACGGACCTTTTCTTTACTGTTTTAGGGTAGTTTCATGCATTTTCTTAGTGAATAAGGCAAGTTTTGGATGAAAATACACTTACACCTTGATTCAAGCAACTATTGTGAATTTTACATGATTTCATGAGAATTTTGCAAGGATTGAATGACAAATTGATTATGCATAATCTCATGACTTGGGCTAGGGCTTTGATGCACTTTATTTGCTTGATTTCAGGACAAAGGAAGCAAGGAAGAACCACATTAGTAGCCACGTTAATCTAATTAACATGACCACTAACGTGGAATGGAAATGAGCTTGCAACGTTAATGAAAAAGGTGGTCGACAATAATGCCTGCGAAGCCATCATAAACCCACGTTAATTGCCACGTTAATTACATTAACGTGGTAGTTAATGTGGAGATAAAGGGAGCTCCAGCGTTAGTGGTAAACGTGAACACCACTAACGCTACAAAGTGGCAATTGGCCACATTAAGAGTCACGTTAACTTAGTTAACGTGAACTCTAACGTGGAAGGGAAGACAATGCCAACGTTAGTGACACTCACCTTTGTCACTAACGTTGGAGATGGCATTCACTACCACGTTAGTGGCCACGTTAACCTAGTTAACGTGAACTCTAACGTGGAGAGGAGGGGCATTTAGAGCATTAGTGACAAAGGTAAGTGTCACTAACGCTCTCGAAGATAGGCATGCCCACGTTAAGAGTCACGTTAGTTATACTAACGTGAACTCTAACGTAGGGAAAGAGGGGCACAAGGCAACGTTATTGGAAAAGGTGATTCCCAATAACGCTTGCGAAGGATCATAAGGCAACGTTAGTGATCACGTTAGTGCCACTAACGTTGAAGTTAACGTGGACTATATGAGGTTGGAACGTTAGTGAAAAAGGTGATTGCCGCTAACGTTCTCGAATCCACATTCTCACTTAACGTTAACATCACTAACGCCCATGCCTAACTCACACTTTTCTGCAAGCTGAGCCCACTAAAGATTATAACTGCTTCAACTCAAGATCTCAGGCCCACATCCAAGACTTGAAGAACTCACTAGAAGATCAAGAAGAGTAGTATATATAGGAGTGGTTGTGAACTATAGAGAAGCTGGGCACTTTGGAGAACTACCCTCTGTATATTTACTTTTCTGCATTTTCTAGCTAAGCATGTATTCTTTTCTGCCATTTCCCATTTCCAGAGCTATGAACAACTAAACCATTTTCATTGGGTTAGGGAGCTCTGTTGTAATTTGATGGATCAATTATAGTTTTCATTCTTCTTCTTCTTTCTTCTCTTTTGATTTACTAGAAAGCTTTCGATCTTAATTCAATTGGTTAGTTGTCTTGGAAAAGAAACTCTCCATAATTGGATCTCCTTTGAACCTTGGAAAAGGGATGAGGAGATCATGCTAGAAATGCTTTCTCATGTTGGACCAAATTGGGGTCTGGGCGGATACAGTGACATGTAATCCTCCCAACACTTTGATTTGGAAATACATGTGGTATAATCTGTGACCACACTTCATCTCTTCCTATGAGCAATTAAATCAAGGAATTGGACAATTGTTCAAGTTTAGAGAGATTGGGTTACCAAGGAATTGGAATCCAATCACTTAAGATTGCCAAGGAGATCAATAGATGCTTTGATTGAGGAAGAGATGAAAATGAATTTGATCCGGAGAATACAACATCTCCTGAGCCCAATAAATTCCCCATTTCTGATCTTACCCATTCTCTTTACTTTCTGCCATTTATTTTCATGTTCATCTCCCCGATTCCCCATTTAAGATTCTGCACTTTATTTCCTGCAATTTACTTTCTCGCTATTTAATTTCCTGCAACATCAACTACACTCTATTTAGCTCAACTAGCATATTCTTCCAACTAAAGTTGCTTGACCAATCAATCCCTGTGGAATTCGACCTCACTCTATTGTGAGTTTTTACTTGACGACAATTCGGTATACTTATCGAAGGAGAATTTGTTGAGAGACAAGTTTTCGTGCATCATTATCCTAATGTTACCAGGTATTTGGATAGTTATTGTAATACATATGCGGATGGTTATTGTAATACTTAGAGTTTAGGGAGTAATTTGGAAGTGGAGTATTTTTTTACCTTATTTGACCAATCCTAAAATTTATTATTTCATTGTTCACAAAGGTTATTATTTATCTAATAAAATTGAAATCCTAAATAATTACACCAAACTTGAATTCTGTGTCAAGTTCAAAAAGTAGAATATAATCCATAATGGTAGAAGTGTGTATAAAAAAAAAAAAAACAAAAAAAAAGAATTGTGTGTGTTGTACAAGACAAGAAAAAAAAAATCTCTTTTTTAAACTTATTAAGATTTAACTGTTCCATCTATTAAGAATTTTAGATAGTTATAAATCAATCAAACCGCTCCTAATGTGAGCAATTCTTCAGGTCAGATGAATATCACACTGCAAGATTAAGGATAACGATATCCGATCCAGATGTTTTATATGTATACTATAAAACAAGAATAATATGAAATTGAGGACTTTATGAACATCAAAAGTATCTATCTATATTATAGCTAAGTGTGGCTATCCAGCGTCAAATATGCGTATCAATTACCAGTGTATACAATTAAGAAATCTGCCTCGCCTATGTAGTAGTAACATAAAAACTAATATTTTTATTCAACTATATATATAGCAAGGATACTAATTAAAAATTTAATCATTTTTATAAAATAGTAAAAATTATTTTATATTTAAATTTATAATGAAATCTTATAAATAATATAACGAAATTAAATTTATATTTATAATCAAACGTTATAAATATGATTAAATTAAACTAAAACAAATAAACATAAAAAATACATAGTGGTGATTAATTCTTTGTTGAATTCAATATTTACAAAAATAATTAATTATATTGCTATGAAAAAATTAAATTTTTTCATTAAAAAGTTAGCTAACATTAACAATTATTTACTCTCTTGAAAAAAAATATAAAGCACGTAAAAATAATATAAATATATTGTGCTTAATTTTTAATTTCATATATTATTTTTGCATTTTATTTCCTAATTAACAAAAAAAAAAAGAGTACTAAGAAAGTCATTGTTATAGTTTGTCATTGTCATTCTCCCACAATTACTTCTCACTAAGTCTCTTATCTCCATTCATTTGGTCTCCAAGATTTCATTCAATTCAATAGCAATTATACATTGGAACCCAACTAAGCGCCACCATTCTTCACATACCAACAAACTAAAGTCTCTTTTACTCAGTTAATCCGCGACATCCCCACGGTTTCACTTCCAATACATAAATTATTATATCCCTAGTTGAATTCATATCATATATATAATCATCTTCTTTAGTTCGTTACTGCCTCTTAAATCCACAATCCTTTTCTACCTACCACTCTCATATTATATAATTAAATGTAGTTGCATTGACCCTATTTATTACTAGTCTCACAAAAATTTCATTCATATTCCTACAAACACCAACCTATATCTATTTGAAAAGGCCAAATATTCAATTAGGTCAACATTTCCTTGAGCTTAATTATAATGGCTGCTTCTGCTTCTTCTTCTTTGTCTTCATCTTCTAAGAAGGATTCAGTGTACCGCGGAATCCGGTGCCGAGGAGGGAAATGGGTATCCGAGATCCGAGAGCCGAGAAAGACGACCCGAATATGGCTCGGCACCTTTCTGAAGCCGGAGATGGCTGCGGCAGCCTATGACGTGGCAGCACTGGCACTCAAGGGTGCAGAAGCACCCTTGAACTTCCCTGCCATGGTAGGGAAGTATCCAATGCCAGCGTCTAGTTCCGCAGCTGACATCCGCAGCGCTGCCACCGCCGCGGCGCAGCTGATTATGGCTGAACTTGCATCACCAACCAACAATAATGCAGTTCAGCCTAATATTGATAATGAAAACAATAATAATAATAATAATAATAATAATAATAATGATAATGACAACAATAACACTAATAATGATAGTGCTGCTCCTTTGTATGATGATGGACCGGTTGAGTTTTTGGACGAAGAAGCAATTTTCTCCTTGCCGAGTTTGCTGGTCGATATGGCAGAGGGAATGCTGCTTTCTCCACCCAGAATGAGTCCGTCGTCGCCCGACTCGCCGGAAAATTATTCCGGCGGAGGAGACAGTTTGTGGAACTACTAATAAATCTTATTATTATTAATCCCTTTTATCTTCTATATATTGAAAGTCTTCTTTTTTTTTTTCGATATAAGTATGAACGCAATGATACAGTCATCAGCTCTATCCATTCCCTCTCCTCTAGCTAGCATTTGAATCTATCCAATCCCTAATAAATACAAGCAAATTAAGAAATTTGGATTGGTATCATAATATTCTGATCACATTTTAGTAGGACTAAGTCTAATAAGATATATTTTTGTGGTTAAGTTATTTACCTTGAGCACCAGCTATAAGGGTTTCAAAGCAAGGATAATATAGGGTGGCCTTGATTCTAGAAAATTATGTAACTTGCTGTATTTCATTTTATGATATTTATGAGTATTCGTCCTGCCTTGTTTATGAATAGTTTGTTGTGTATCTATAATTTATCATACTCTTCCTTATCTAAATTTACAAGAGAATAATGCTATATGACAAAAAAAATATTATTATTTTTTGTTTTTATCCGTAATATTTAAAAAATATAATAAATTTTAAACACTATAAAATTTTAAATTTTAAATCTTAAATTTTAGTAATATAAATAAAATATAAATTTAAAAATTAATTAATATTAATAAAAAAATATTGATTTCTTAATATTTTTCCTTACGGGTACTTCACACACCACAATTAGTTGGATGTTTGTCATAATCTGCTAGTTAAAAAAATTAACAAATAATAAAGGAATACTTAAAAGGAATTAATCAAGGTATTTTTTTGGAAAAATGTAAAAATAAAATTTTTAACTTTGAATTATCTAAAAAATAAAAATCTTTAATTACTTAATTTTACTTTTAATTACTTTGTGTCTATAATTTTGTAAAATTTTTAATTAAGTCCTTATATTTTTTATTAATTGAATTTTTACACCAAATTTTTTTTAATTGAATTTTTATATATTTTTTTATTTGAGTTTCTGTATCAATTTTTTTAATTGAATTTTTATACAATTAAATTAATTACTATTAAAAAAGATTTAATTAAAAAAAATAATATAAAAATTTAATTAAAAAAATATATAAAAATTTAATTAAAAATTTTACAAAATTATAAAAAATAACAGAATAATTAAACCTAAATTTATTGCAAGTAGGCAAGTAGTAAAAGGAGGGGGACAGAAAGTATGTGTCATTCAGTAAGGAGGAATCAGTTGAAATGCATAACAATGAAGTCTCTCGGATATTTGTGTGTGTGATGTGCTTTTAAGGGAATTACACATATGTCTTTAGCCCAATGCAGCAAGGGAATGCCGACTAAACACAATAATATATAATAACATAATGATAATAATGTTGCTTTACATAAATACAGTATATAATAATCATCTTTTTCTTTTCTTTTTTCTTTATTCCTTTCCCTTTCAAGAAAGTCCTCATTTTTTTCTCCAAAAGTGTAAAATTTGCTTATGAATGATTGTTGTTGTTATGCGGAATTTAAGAAACATTATTAAGCCAAAACCTCCTAGTGATCCAGCCATATTTTAAAAAAGCATAAACGTCTCTAAATTAACTAATACGGTAATACCAAATCCACCATCGGTACCATTCCTCCTATAGCTGATTTGATGGATATATTGGGAGTATTTAAATCTGTAAAGTAGTCTTTTAGATTTATCATTTTTATTATTTTAATTTTTTAAATTTAAAATTATTTATATTAATTTTTGAGATTTAATTTTGCGTATTATATTAGTTTTTAAATTTATTTTAGTACTAAATCGAACTTAATGCTGAATTAACTCAGACTTGTTGTACTAGATACATGATTAAATAGTATTATTTTATTTTGTCACTTAAATAAAATAAAAAACAAAAAAAAGTTTATATGATGTACAAATCATTATATCTTCCTCCATTCTTCAAAATAACCTCAATTTTATCTTTTTTAAGAGTTAAAACGAAAAGACATTATTTAACTATGTGTCTAACGTTGCAAGTAAGAGCTAATTCAGCATTCTATTCATTAACTCAATGTTAGAAAGAGTCCAAGAATTAATATGGTGTCTGAAGTTCGGAAATCAGTATAGTAAATTTTGAATATGAGTGACTAAAATAGTAAAATTCCTAAATTTTAGGGACCTTTAGAATATAATTAGACTATTATGGCAAATGCTAATGTTTTATTTTTCAAAGTATTTCTCAATCTAATGCACCAAAAATTAATTTATCATAAATTAAAATTTCATTTAAAAATATGTAGGTAGTGAGTTAACTGTTGTATACATAAATTAAAATTTTAATATTTAATATTTATTTAAATAAATGAGTAAATTAATAAGGTTAAATAAAATGGACAAATACTAATATATTTAAAAAAAATGAGAAGTACACATTCTTTAAAATTAATCTTTTATTAAAGATAAAAAAAATAAAAAAACAAAATATAGAATATCTTTAAATTCTAAATCTAAACTCTAAACTCTAAAATAAAATAATTTGGTGCACAAACATTCTGTATTAATGTAGGTTGTAAAAAATGGTCTACTCAATGAGTATATTATATGTAGTCTAACCTAATAATTAAATTAGTGAATATTTTTATGACTTGAACATGTAATTTTGGAGTCACACAGAGATAACTTAATCGATACTATAAGATTCCTCTTCAATTTAAATCCTAAATTCTAAAAGCTAAATTTAAACCATTGATATAAAATATAAAAAAAAAGTTTAAAAATTGTTTAATTAAAAAGAAGCGAAATAATTCTTATTTATTAAAGACCGTCTAAAAATTTGTCTACAATTAGTCATAATTCAATTAACTCAAATGGGAGGTATATTCCATTATCATAAAGTCTCTCTTTTAATGTAGACTAACATCTTGTTGACACTTTCTGTACAATCGTATTTTTATTAAATATTTTTTAAATAAAACAATAAATAAAAATATTGTATTTTGATGTATAGAAAATTCATAAGAAATGTAGCTATAGATATATTACAAAAATGTTTGGCGAACCTATAATTTGGTGTTTCTCATTGTTGAATATATTATCGAATATACTATTATCAAAAGTATTTTATACTTTAATATAACCATTTTAAAAGTCATGGAAAAATAATGGAATTGATGAACAGTAGTACAGGACACTTAAATAGTGACCTGAAACTAATAATAACATTTTACATGTAAAAGTTCACTTGAAATATCGAAGAAACTGTAAATACCTACGTACTTAAAGCAAAAAATAATCGTAATAATAATTTCTCTCAAAAGCTACAAGAAATACTAAAAAAATATTGTCGCCTGCATTCAGTGTTAACAATTTTGAACTTCATAAATGAAGAATTTATTGAAAAGTTTCTCATAAATTGTGACGGGGAATGTAACTATAATCCCCTAGCTTGTTATTCACATGTGGCGTTCAACATTAATCCTGTGATCTAAATGATGATATGCAATCCCGAAAAGTATGATTACTTAATTAAAATAGGTGGTCGACTATAGCATGTATGGTTCGTGTTCAAAATCATCAATTCAACGTTTCCTGACACAGAAGTATAGTCCACAGTCCACTCACTGAACCAGCTATATATAAAGATATATAAGCATATACACATCAAAATCAAAGTAAAAACTTTGTAGAAGAAAAGATGGCAAATAGAGAAAACGAGAGGTCACCAACCGAGAGGAGAGAACTGATAGTTGCTAGGAAAGGAGGGAAGAAGAGAGATGAAAGGGATATGGGGTCCGGGGAAAAAGATGTCGGCCATTTATGTCGCCATTTTAGTCAAAATCTCTTTTTGGTGTCATTCAAAGTTTTCAGCACACATTTCTGCATACCATATCCATCAAAATGATTTGCTCACACAGACAAAAATCTCATCAGCTTACATGTTCCCTTGTTACCCCTTCCCTTTTGATCTTTGCTTGTATTGATAATAAAAAATGTCATTCATATTAATGTTAGTTATTAATAAATATAGTATCAATTTAGATTTCTACCAATATGGTTTCCTATCAATATAATTTTTATTAATTATTAAACAAAGAGATAACAATTTTAGTTTATTAATATTAATTTAGATTTTATAGATATCTTATTTAATAATAATAAAAATATATTGATACTATATATTATTTATAAATAATGTTATATTAAAAAAATTTAAAAATTAACAGAATTTATTATTTTTTACTAATATTTTAGACATTATTAGTTTACTTTCTTTAATCTAGCAACTCAATAACATATTTTTAACTTATATTTTTAAATATTATTAACTAAATAAATATAAAAAATAATAAATTCTACTAACTTTTTAGTATTTTTTTAATATTCAAATAACATTATTATACTTGACAAAGAAACGATTCAAAATCACCTTCCACTTTTTTTTCCGTGACCAACTTTACAAGCATATTGAATCATTTCATCAATCTTTTCTTCCTAAATCCAATAACTGCTGACTTAGAAATATTCTATCATTATACACTTGACCTAGTATTAAAGAGAAAACTCAAGCTAAATCTAAATTATGAATTCACTTATATTTATATTATGCGTTTAACTAATTAATATCTATTTTTATGACACAAAAATTATCATAAATAAAATTTTTAACTTTCATAATTATAAAATAAATATATTAAAAACTTGAATTTTATAAAATAATATATTAAAGATTAAATATTGATTGTATTAGATATTTATTATTTGATTATTTTTTAATTTATTTATCATCTATAAAGAAGTGTACCTTATATCATATTTCTCATATCTTATGCCTACAAAACTTTTCCTTTAGTCCTGTCTTGATTTATATCATTAATTAGATATGATGGTTTTAGTGGCTAAGAGAAGGGGGTTGAATCTTAGCCCCCTTTTCCTTGATTACACTTTCTGGTCTTTGAGGAGACTTTTCTGTTTTTGTCTCGTCCTTAGCCACGAGACATTTTACTTTTGTCTCGTCACTTGGCACGAGACATTTGTGATTTTAGCTCCTGTGTAGTAGAAACAGAAATGAAGAAGTAGAGAGAGAATATTACACCCAGATATATCCTGGTTCAGCCGCTAAGTGCAGTGCAGCCTACATCCAGTCTCCATCACAAACATGATGGAATTTCACTATAATCTTCTAGATTACAAACTGTGAAGTGCTAACCCAACTTACAAGGGGATTCCCACAGAATCATGAAACACAACATAGACGTACAAAGGAACTCTAAGACATCTATGGCTTTTTCTTTTAATTTTGCACTCTCTGCCTTTTTCCGCTCTATGGCTTTTTCATACAAACCTCACTATTTTCCTTTTTCCATGAGACTCAAGACATGACAAAATTAAACAGAAAAATACTAAACAGAATACATTGAAGGAGAAGAAAATCTGTAAGCTTAGGTAGCTATGAGACTTCTGTGCCTTGCACTCTCACTTTCTTTCCTTGCTTCAAACCATGGCTGTTCACCCTTTTTATAGAAGAGTGAAGCCTCCACAGTTGAAACCAAACAAACCAAGCTTAACTTCTTCTCCATGCAGAACAAACCGGTTCGGCCAGAAAGAGAGGAGGTTATCCATGCAAAAACCAACATGCAAGTACCTCTAGTCCTTCCTTGGTCATCACCCTTCATCAATCCGAGTGCTCCATCCTTGGCTTGCTCTCCAAGATGGATTTCTGGCCCTTGATGCTTCATGATGATGATGGCTTCATCTGCTCCAATCTCTGCCTCCTCCATCACTTCGCCACTCTAGCTACTTTCTGTGGTGGTTGAGCAGAATCAGAGACAAGCCATCCTCCAAAGATCTTCCTTGCTGGCCGAATATCCTTCTACCATTTTTGGTATGAAGAGGCTAATATCTCATCACAAAATCTTACCACAAGTGAAGAAAATCTTAGCCACAACATACTTTTCTTTTTCTTTTTCGTGCCATCATTTTGATGGTCTTGTTGCGTGCTTCTTTTTCTCTTCGGTGGCTATGCTTAGCTTCCATGGTTTCTCTGTGTTATGACCGAAGGTTAGAAGCAAAAGAGAGAAGAAAGGAAGTTATGAACATTAACTAAAGAATTTAAACAAAATAAATTAAATGTCCACTTCCTTTTTCTTTCTTGGTAGCGTGCCTTTCATTAAAGGCCATCAATCAAATCAATGAAACTTTCTCTCTCATATTTCCCATGCATTTATTAGCTTTACTTAATAAAGTTTTGAATTCCACTTCATGATGAGTAAAAGAGTTCCGTTGGAAGCAATGGAACTTTGCTTTCTATGCTTAGTGGATTCGGATCATGCATTGGGTCTTGTAACATCAATATTAATTTGGGCTTGTAACAATAATTGCTTCAATTTGGCCTAAATAATATCACAACAATTCAGCCATACTTCTTTGAACATTTTGAATCAAAGCTGAATTAGAAATAAAATCACACTTGGGCTTGTAGCAATTATATTTTATTTTCGGCCCAATAATAAACTGCATCACAAAATTATTAATTAACATGTGTTAAATGAAAATCAAATTAATAATTTTGTAATTAATATAATTAATAATGTTTAGTCATCACAAATAGTAATTTAGAGTTTTCCAAACTCATCAATCTCCCCCTTGATGACAAACATTATTAAAAATTGAAATGAAAAGAAATTAAAAGATTAGAGTATAGAATACTCCCTTTAAATATTTTGAATTTCTCCCCCTTTCAAATTGTCACATGGCTCCCTCTTAATATATGTCATATTTACCAAGGGAAGCTTTATACCTGTAACAATATAATCAAGCTTCAAGTAACAATGTTATTTAGCATATTCATTCCATGATGCTAAATGCTTGATTTATGAGCAGATTTGAATGATATACAAAACCTTTTTTGCTATCACAAGTTTAATTTTCTGCTCAAACTAATTCAACCAAAATTCTTTTGAAAAAATATTTTCCATTCAAAATAGAGCAACATACTTATGGTAAGAAAATATTTTCAATCATAGCAAGACCACAGCAACTTTCAACAATTATTTTCATGCTTAATGTTTTAAAGAAACTGCCAAAGATAGAATATTCATCAAGATAAATCACAAGCAAACTAATCAGGCAGCATATATTCAAAACTGATGCATCACAATTATAATCATCATCACAATCAAAACAGATGCATCAATCAAGCATATCAAGTAAATTATTCTAAAAAAGGTGATCATGAATTCTCTTGACAAGAGAATTTCATCCCTTATTTTTCACTTTCAATTTTCAGCACTTTCTCCATTTTAATTTTCAGCACCATTTCTCCCCCTTTTGGCATCAAAGGGCACTTGCAAAATAAATGAAAACAACATACAAAAGGCAGAATATTTGTTTTTTATCAAAACACAATGGTCCAGTCAGAACACATGCATTTGAGCAAATGATAATCAAAGCTTAACTCAAAATTAATCCACTAACAAAAGTTCTCAAAACAGAACCAGATCAAAGCATCATAAAATAAAGCAAAACAGGTCTGTAAAATAGTGCAACAAATCAATGAAACAAAACAGTTTCAATTCTGCCTTTTTTTTTATCAAGGAGGGACCCTGCAAAAAAAATGAGAAAAAAGCAATGCAGTCCATACTAATTCAGGACAAGTGAAAAAGGTTCCTAGAATCAAGGGATGAGGGAAGGATAATGATTTGATTTGATTTGATAACTTCCCAAAAGTATAATTTAAAAAAATGAGGAATTGGTCCGATTGAGGTCAAAGAGATTTGGTGGGGCCTAAAATAATTAACTTCAGTTCAGTCTCCCCCTGTATCATGGCCCGTTCAACACATCCTGAAATTTGTCTCCTGCTTTCCTACGAGACAAAACCAAACAGAATCAAAAGGATTCACAAATTATCAACAGAACATAAATCAAACATTCCCAAGCTTTTTCTTAGTGAACAGAATCTGTCTTCACAGAGGGATTTTGTAAAAATGTCAACAAGTTGATCTTCAAATTTTACAAATTGAATATCAATAGTACCCTTTTGCACATGTTCTCTAATAAAATGATATTTGATTTCAATGTGCTTTGTTCTTGAGTGCAAAACAGGATTTTTTGAAATATTTATAGCACTCATGTTATCACAAAATAATGGTATACTGTTGATTTTTAATTTGTAATCTTCCAACTGTGTTTTTAACCAAATTAATTGAGAGCAACATGCAGAAGCAGATATGTATTCAGCTTCAGCTGTGGATAGAGCTAATGTGGCTTATTTTTTGCTTGACCACATGTTGAGTGAGCTTCCAAGGAAGCAACACATGCCGGAGGTGCTCCTTCTATCCACTCTATCTCCCGTATAATCTGCATCACAAAACCCTACTGCACAAAAGTCATCAGATTTTGGATACCACAAGCCATAATCACTTGTTCCCTTAATATACCTAATGATGCGCTTAACAGCCGAAAGATGAGATTCTTTTTGATGAGATTGAAATCTTGAACATACACCCACACTTTGAACAATATCCGGTCTAGAGGATGTAAGATACATTAGTGAACCAATCATTCCTCTATACCGTGTTTCATCCACATCTTTTCCATTATCATCTTTTTCAAGTTTAGTGTTTGGATGCATTGGTGTTCCCATAGGTTTAGAATTTTCTAGGCCAAACTTTTTGATAAGTTCTTTTGCATACTTTCCTTGGTGAATAAACGTACCACTAGGAGTTTGTTTAATTTGGAGGCCAAGAAAGAAAGTAAGCTCTCCCATTAAACTCATCTCAAACTCACTAGTCATGAGTTTTCCAAACTCTTCACACAAGGACTCATTGGCCGAACCAAACACAATGTCATCCACATAAACTTGAACTAGAAGAATATCATCATTAGATGCTTTAATAAATAAAGTTGTGTCCGTGGTACCCCTTTGAAATTGATTTTCTAATAGGAAGGCACTAAGCCTTTCATACCAAGCTCTTGGAGCTTGCCTAAGGCCATAAAGAGCCTTTGAAAGTTTGAAAACATGACTTGAAAAATCTTTATGTTCAAAATCGGGGGGTTGGGCCACATACACTTCTCTATCAATAAAGCCATTGAGGAAAGCACATTTGACATCCATTTGAAACATTTTGAAACCCTTATGGGCAGCATAGGCAAGAAGCAACCTAGTTGCTTCCATTCTAGCTACTGGAGCAAAAGACTCATCAAAATCTATTCCCTCTTCTTGATCGTAACCTTGGGCCACTAATCTAGCCTTGTTACGAACAACTTGTCCATTCCCACCAAGTTTATTTTTAAACACCCACTTAGTACCCGTAACTTTCTTACCATCCGGATGAGGTACTAGTGTCCAAACCTCATTCTTGTCGAATTGTGCAAGCTCCTCTTGCATAGCTTTGACCCATGATGGATCTTCAAGAGCTTATTTGACATTGTTGGGCTCCAATTGTGACAAGAGTGCAAAGTTGCTTGGTTTGGATTGTCTTTTGGTTGAGGATCATGTTGTCATTTCTTGGGAGGGATCACCAATGATGAAGTCATGAGGATAACCCCTCATAGACTTCCATTCTCTAGGCTTCCTTTGTGGTGTTGAACTTTGATGAGTTTTTGTTGGTCTCATTGTTTCAGTTTCTCGTGCTGGCTCAGGAGACAAAATAGAAATGTCTCATCCAATCTGACGACACAATTCTGGACTGGCAGATTCTTCAATTTGGGCAGACTTGGGATTTTCTTTGCTTGTTCTAGCTCCTTCACAATCCGAATCACTATCTATCACAGTACTGGGAATTAAGTTAGAATCACAAAAAGTAACATGTATGGATTCCTCTATGGTTCTATGTTCTTTAAGGTAAATCCTATAGGCTTTGCTAGTGGTAGAATATCCAACAAACATTCCTTCATAAGATTTTGGATCAAACTTACCAAGATTTTCTTTGTTGTTAAGCATAAAACATTTGCATCCAAAAACATGAAAGTACTTAAGATTTGGAAGGGTTCCTTTCCATAGCTCATAAGGAGTTCTTTTCAACCCTTTTCTAATTATTGTCCTATTCAAAATATAACATGCTGTATTTACAGCTTCAACCCATAGAAATTTAGGAACCTCATTCTCACATAACATAGCCCTAGTCATTTCTTGAAGGCTTCTATTCCTTCTTTCAACAACCCCATTTTGTTGAGGTGTTCTAGGGCATGAAAAATTATGAGAAATTCTAAAGTTATCACAGAATTTTTCAAAGTCTTGGTTTTCAAATTCCTTTCCGTGATCACTTCTCAAATGAGCTACTTTTAAATCCTTTTCATTTTGAATTTTCATGCAAAGGGTTGAAAAAGCATGGAAAGCATCATTTTTATGAGCAAGAAAAATTACCCAACCAAATCTAGAGTAATCATCTACCACCACCAAGCCATAGTGTTTGCCTCCTAGACTTTGTGTTCTAGTTGGACAAAAAAGATCAATGTGTAACATCTCTAATGGCCTTTTGGTTGAAATTCCATCTTTTGGTTTAAAAGAGGATTTGACTTGTTTGCCTAATTGACAAGCATCACAAGTAAGATCCTTATCAAATTTAATTTTAGGAATTCCTCTAACCAGATTTTTCTTTACTAGCTTAGAAATTTGGTACATGCTAGCATGACCCAACTTTCTATGCCATAGCCATTTTTCAGATTCAAGAGATGTAAAACATGTTACATTTTGTTCTTTCAAGTCCTCAAGAGTTAATCCATACACATTGTTGCATCTTTTAGCTTCAAAAAGAATATCCCCAATTTTTTCACAAACTACCAAACACACAAACTTTCTAAAAATCACTTCAAATCCTAAATCACACAATTGACTTACACTAAGTAAATTATGTTTCAAACCATTTACAAGAAGAACATCATTTATACAAGATGAAAAGCTTTTACCAACTTTTCCAACGGCCACTATCTTTCCTTTACCATCATCACCGAAAGTGACAAGTCCTCCATCATATTCATCAAGCTTTATGAAGAAGGTTGTCTTTCCGGTCATATGCCTAGAGCATCCACTGTCCATATACCACATATTTTCCTTCCTCTTGGATGCTAGGCATACCTACAAAATAAGCTCAAGTGACCTTAGGTATCCAAATCTTCTTGGATCCTTTCACATTAAACCATCTCTTATGTCCCAAATCATTGTAATCAAAAATAACTTTGTAAACTTTATCACTAATCATTCTTTCACCAAAGAAACACTGAACGGGAAAATGACCACTTCGATTACACAACCTACAAAACCTTGGAGTTGCTGTTTTGTTAAAGTTGGTGGGATCTTGAAACCTTGTGTCACTGGATGAAGAAGCTTTATCTTTAAAAGAAGGTTTCCTATCAGATTTATAAAACCCCAAACCAGCTTTATCAAAGAGTGATTTTTGACTAGCCAAAATTTGATTTAGATTTTCAGAACTTTGAGTAAATTTGGCTAAGTCATTTTCAAGACTTTTGACCTTTTTCAGCAACTCTTCATTTTCCTTTAAACAGTTTACATATGCAACTACCGAGTGATCACTTTTACAGCTTCTAAGTTGAGCTTTCAACTGCTTATTTTCTTCCACAAGATCACAAGCAGTTTCAGCCTCCCTTAGCTTTTCTTTGAGAAAATCATTTTCAGCTTTAAGAATGAAAATTTGTTGTTCAAGATCTTGATTATCAGTCAGAAAACATCTTATTTTTTCAGAAAGGTGATCTATCATAAGATGAAGGTCTTCAGTGTCAGGATTTTGAAAAAATACCTGATCTACATAATTTTCCATGAGGCAAGGCTGTGACTTGGTCTCAGATTCTTCATCACTGTTTGAGTCATTTTCTAAGTCTTCCCATGATGCCATTAGACCCTTTTTCTTTCCTCCTTTTTTCTTCTCCTCCTTTTTTAACTTGGGACAATCAGATTTAAAATGCCCCATTTCCTTGCAGTTGAAACAAGTCACTTTGCTAAGGTCTTTCTTCATTTTCCTTGAGCTGCCACCTTTGCCTTTGAACTTCACCATTTTCCTGAATTTTTTGGCAAACAACACAAATTCATTTTCAGAGGAGTTATCACTGGATTCATCATCCATAGGATTAGTTACAAAAGAAAATGCAATTCCTTTCTTTTTTGACTCTTTTTTCAAATAAGTGTTTTCAAAAGCAAGAAGGTTTCCTCTCAAATCATCAAGTGTCATGGAATCAAGATTACTGCTCTCAGAAATAATCAAAGCTTTTGTTTCCCACTCTTTAGTGAGACATCTCAGCACTCTTCTCACAAGCACAGAATTGGAATGTGTTACTCCCATAGCATCCAAGCCAACAGTGATGGTATTGAACCGTTCGAACAGTTCATCAATAGATTCTCCTTCCTTCATTGTGAACATTTCATATTCCATGTTTAACATGTCTATCCGAGTCTTCTTTAAAATGGTGGTTCCTTCATGAGTGATTTGTCATTTATCCCAGATTTCCTTTGCCGTTGTGCGTCGTGATACCCGTCGGTACTCCTCGAAGCTGATAGCACAGTTGAGTAGATTTATGGCCTTGGCATTTAGCTCCACTTTCTTCCTATCTTCCACGGTCCAGCTTGCTTCTGGTTTAAGAGTGACTACTCCTTCAACACTTGTGTTAGTAGGAAACTGTGGTCCTTCTAGGATGATCTTCCAAAGCCTGTAGTCTACTGCTTGCACAAAGATCTTCATTCTCTCCTTCCAATAGGTATAGTTTTTCCCATTGAAAAGAGGAGGTCTGTTGCTTGACTGTCCCTCTGTGAGATTGTAGGATACCAGATTTGAGCCACTGCTTTCTGCCATGAGGATCTTTTCTCCAAGTTGCAAAGCTTGATCTCTTTGAGACAAAGCTCTGATACCAATTGATGGTTTTAGTGGCTAAGAGAAGGGGGTTGAATCTTAGCCCCCTTTTCCTTGATTACACTTTCTGGTCTTTGAGGAGACTTTTCTGTTTTTGTCTCGTCCTTAGCCACGAGACTTTTTACTTTTGTCTCGTCACTTGGCACGAGACATTTGTGATTTTAGCTCCTGTGTAGTAGAAACAGAAATGAAGAAGTAGAGAGAGAATATTACACCCAGATATATCCTGGTTCAGCCGCTAAGTGCAGTGCAGCCTACATCCAGTCTCCATCACAAACATGATGGAATTTCACTATAATCTTCTAGATTACAAACTGTGAAGTGCTGACCCAACTTACAAGGGGATTCCCACAGAATCATGAAACACAACATAGACGTACAAAGGAACTCTAAGACATCTATGGCTTTTTCTTTTAATTTTGCACTCTCTGCCTTTTTCCGCTCTATGGCTTTTTCATACAAACCTCACTGTTTGCCTTTTTCCATGAGACTCAAGACATGACAAAATTAAACAGAAAAATACTAAACAGAATACATTGAAGGAGAAGAAAATCTGTAAGCTTAGGTAGCTATGAGACTTCTGTGCCTTGCACTCTCACTTTCTTTCCTTGCTTCAAACCATGGCTGTTCACCCTTTTTATAGAAGAGTGAAGCCTCCACAGTTGAAACCAAACAAACCAAGCTTAACTTCTTCTCCATGCAGAACAAACCGGTTCAGCCAGAAAGAGAGAGGAGGTTATCCATGCAAAAACCAACATGCAAGTACCTCTAGTCCTTCCTTGGTCATCACCCTTCATCAATCCGAGTGCTCCATCCTTGGCTTGCTCTCCAAGATGGATTTCTGGCCCTTGATGCTTCATGATGATGATGGCTTCATCTGCTCCAATCTCTGCCTCCTCCATCACTTCGCCACTCTAGCTACTTTCTGTGGTGGTTGAGCAGAATCAGAGACAAGCCATCCTCCAAAGATCTTCCTTGCTGGCCGAATATCCTTCTACCATTTTTGGTATGAAGAGGCTAATATCTCATCACAAAATCTTACCACAAGTGAAGAAGATCTTAGCCACAACATACTTTTCTTTTTCTTTTTCGTGCCATCATTTTGATGGTCTTGTTGCGTGCTTCTTTTTCTCTTCGGTGGCTATGCTTAGCTTCCATGGTTTCTCTGTGTTATGACCGAAGGTTAGAAGCAAAAGAGAGAAGAAAGGAAGTTATGAACATTAACTAAAGAATTTAAGCAAAATAAATTAAATGTCCACTTCCTTTTTGTTTCTTGGTAGCATGCCTTTCATTAAAGGCTGTAAGACCCGGTTAATTAACGGCTAATTAACCCATAAATGAGAATTTATTCTAGAAAGCCTAAAATGTGATTTTTATGGCTAAATGTGATAGAGGAGATTGAGACGAGAATTTTGGTACTAATTTTATAGAATTCGGGCCAAGATTGGACCAAACGGGTCAAACCGGGCCAACCGGACCCAAAGTGGGCCCTTGGCCCAACTAAACTAAACCAAAACCCTAGTTTTCAGCACTCTCTCTCCTCACACAACACTAATACATGCTGAAATTGAAGAGAGGGGAGGAAGAACACTCTCTCAAGTTCTTTCTCTCACTTGATCTTCAAACCACCATAACTTTTGATCTAGAGCTCCGATTGCCACTCCGTTTGCGGCCACGCGTTCACCGCGGAGAGCTCTACAAAACCCATACAATCAATCTTGAGGTAAGCCACAAGTTTCTGTTCGAAATCCCAGCCCTTATTTTCGAGTTTCATGGGTGAAATGTTGAGATTTTGGGTTCTTTGATGTTATAGGACCCAACTCTCTTGAAGGAGAAGGTTAATCTTGTCTCCTTGGACCTTGGGTGTGGTAAGATTCTCAACCCTAGTATGATTTGTGATTTTATGATGTTTGGGTTTTGAGATGTTGTGTATGGGTATGATGGTTGTGGCTTAGGTTTTGTATGTGTGGATGTTGGAGCTTGATTGGTGATTTTGAAAAGCTTGGAAAGGGTTTGGTGGTGAAAAATCTGTTCTTGGAGGTGTTGAGGCCTTGAGAGCTTGTGGATAAGTAGTTTGGAAGTGCTCCGGTTGAGCTTGGGAAAATCGGCTAAGGTATGGTTTCGGTTTTCCGTATCTAATATGTAATGTGGTAGGAAATACTTAGGCTAGAGGCCCTAAGATAGGCATTGAATGGTTGATGTTGTTAAATGATTGAGATATATGATGTGGTCATATATGTGATGATGGTTAATGATGCCTTGATGGTATGATGTATGAGGAATATGCATGTTGTGATATATGCTTGATGATTGGTTATGGTTGAATTGTGGGTTGAATCATGTTGATGGTGAGTATGATATTGATTGTGTACAATGATGATTTATTAGAATTGGTGTTGTTGAGAATTGGCATGAGTAAGAGTATACGATATGTCAATATATTTGAGTTTGAGCCACTTGGGTGAAGTGGGTTAGAATGATGAAATAGTGATTTTGTATATTGTGGTAAAATCTCAATGTGTGGGTTGAGGAGGCTTGATGTTGAAATTGATATATTTTTGATTGATTTCAAAGAAAAGGGATGAAAATGGCATGTTTTGATTGATTTTGAAAAGAGTTGGAAATGGCTTGTTTGCAAATGGCACTTTGTGGTTTTTATGAAAAACATGGTTTTTGGGCATATTTTGGCGGGACATAACTTAGACTACGGATCTCTGTTTTGTACCAAATCTTTTTAGAAATGAAATTGGATCCGGAATGTCCGTGCCGTTCGAAGAACGAGTGAAAAACGATTTAAAATGAGAAAGTTATGTCCGTTAGAAGATTGGGGTTTAAATTAGTGAATTCTGCAGCTTTTAACTTAGAAAAATCTTTAGCAGAATGACCCCTTGCGCGTGGGCGCGCTTGGCGCGTGCGCGCCGTTCTTCCCAAAAATGCCATCCACGCGTGCGCGTGATGTGCGCGGGCGCGCCGATGGTGCTGCACCCAATGCCCAGCCATTTTCCAGAGAGTCATGCCAGAATTGTGCTAGGGTTGTGCCTGGGGCACGAGAACACCCACGCGTACGCGTGGTTGACGCGTAGGCGTCGATTGGCAAATGTTTAATCCACACGTTAGCATGCATGACGCTTGCGCATCGATGAAGTTTTGAGGCCATTCACGCGTGCGCGTGGAGTGCGCGTACGCGTGGACCTGTGTTCATCCCAAAGTTGATTTTTGAGTTTTAAAAGCCAAATTTCATACTTCTAAGCCTCCGATCTCACCACTTATATCTTAAATCATTATGATATGCCTAGCTATGAGAGAAGGAGCTAGTGGATGTGGTAACTTGCGAGTGAAGCAAGGGAAAATGAATAATCAATGAGGATCATTGATGATTATGTGAGATGTGGAGGATGGTGGTGGAAGTGCTTGTTATGCCATTGGCCGAAGAGCCGTAATTGTTTATGAATTGGCTGGTTCTGGATTGAACCGTGAGCCGGAATAGCTGTGTATGCTATGAATATTGGCTGGTTATGGATTTAACCGTGAGCCGGATGGCTGATATGGATGTTGATCCATGGATGAGAATTCATGCATGTTTATGCTGAATTATTGATAATTGTGATTTGCACTTCCACTATCTGAGATACGAGTTTCCCTGGGTAGTAGCAGTGGCTAGCCACCACGTGCTCCAGGTTGAGACTTGATACTCTGCTGACCCTATGTCGTAAGTGTGGCCGGGCACTGTGAAAGACCCGGATGAGCTCGCCCCCGTAAATATTCACCAGTGAAGGTGATGGATATAGATCATGATTATGATCAAGTTTATGATGAGTATAACTCGAGTTGGGGATGCATGACAGAGGGACAGTCCAATGGTTAGCGACCAAGACTTGTCGGGTTGGCTCTATAACCGACAAGATGATATCATCAGCCACTAGGGACAGGCATCCATCATATGCATACTATATGAATTGTTTGAGATTGCCTACTTGACTGCATACTATTTACTAATTGTCTAAATGCCTTAATTGCTCCTATTTGTATATTTCTTGTTTGATATAACTGTGTTTGCTACATTATACTCCTGCTGGTGGTTGGGAGGTCTGAAGGAATTGGAAAGGGAAGTATTAGTTAGACTGAAGTATCTTTAGTCAGATGCCCTTTATGGTTTAGCTTGTTTATAAGCTTTGATATTATCTGGAGGAAGTTCTAGGATTGCCTTCGGCTTTCCTCCATTATTATGTATTATATATGTGGAAGTTGTTACCATGCTGGGGACCTCTGGTTCTCACCCATGCGGATTTTGTGGTTTTCAGATGCAGGACGTGAGGTTTCTCGCTGAGGCATGCTGGAGACTTCTAGAGTTGCGAAGATCCTTGTTCTCGGGGCTATGTTTTGGTTTATATGTTTTGCTTAGACACTTTTATCTCCATTAAATAATACAAACTGTGATGACTCCTCTTATGGGAGAATTTTGGAGAATAGGTTTTATGTATTGGTGTCCCTTTGGGTTTCCTTGGGTTTTCCTTATTTTTATCATATGTATATATTGTTATGCTCGGACCGGTTATCTTCGCAGCCGGATCTTGAGTCTTGATATTCCTGTTTCTGACACTCCTTTGTATATATATAATCACGCATTGGTTATCCTTGTTCGTTACGTTATCGATCGGAGTGTTGCGCTTTCGAGTTGCGATTTTTGTTTACCCTTTTTCTACAAAGGCTCCTAGTTATAGTCAATCATTCATACTACTATATGTACTGAACTTTTATTTTAGAGGTCGTAATACCTTGCCATCTTTGAATTATGACTTAAGCATAAGACTCTGTATGGTAGGGTGTTACATTATGGTATCAGAGCAGTTCGTTCCTGTAGAGCCTGAGGGATGGACTGATTATGCTTCTGTGCATTCTCTGTGTGTGTTATGTGCTATTAGTATATCTGCTTGATATATTTGGCATAAACGTTCATGAGCATGCATTTGGGACTTTGAAGTACTAGACTTCCGATATTGAGACTGATCAACTTAATATCTATTGTTTGGTATGTATAGGAACCAGATGGCGCCTCGTGGACGCGGTAGAGGTAGTGCGAGAGGTCGTACGAATGCTCGTGCGCCGGAGAATAACCCTAATGACCCGGTGAACTTTATGACTGCGTTGGAGAACATGGCTGCTGCTATGCAGGCCACTGTTGAGGCTCTTGGTCAACAGATGAACAACCATGGTAATGATGGAGGTGGAGTTCAGGGCCCGATGACACTAGCAAACTTTTTAAAGGTTAATCCACCTAGGTTCAAGGGAACTACTAGTCCGACTGAGGCTGATACATGGTTTCAAGGCTATAGAGCGAGCACTGCAAGCACAAGTGGTACCTGAAGGGCAGCGTGTCGAGTTTGCCACCTATATGCTCACAGGTGAAGCATCGCATTGGTGGTAAGGTATCCGACGTCTTCTGCAGCAGGGTGATGACTATATTACTTGGAATGTCTTCCAAGAGGAGTTCTATAAGAAGTACTTTCCGACTTCTGCTAGGACGGTTAAGGAACTTGAATTGTTACAGCTGAAGCAGGGTACTATGTCCATATCAGAGTATACTGACAAGTTTGAGGAGCTGTTCAGGTTCTCTCGTATGTGCCAAGGGACTCCGGTGGAATATGAGGAATGGAAGTGTGTTAAGTATGAAGGAGGACTCCGGAGTGATATTTTCAGTTCAGTGGGACCAATGGAGATTAGGACCTTCTCCGAGCTGGTAAACAAGTGTAGGGTTGCTGAGGAGTGTGTGAAAAGGGCAACTGCTGAGAAAGGGATTCACAGAGGATCATTCCCACAGAACCGAGGGAAGAGTTTTGCACCTAGAGGTCTGTCTTTCAAAAGGGGAAGCTCTTTTAGGAGGCCCAGCAACAACAACAATTTCCAAGGGAAGAAGTTTGGGAAGCAGCCTCAGAATGATCAAGCTTGTACTAGGTGTGGAGGTCACCATCCGGGAGCACCATGCAAGACCGGATGGGGTTTGTGCTACAATTGCGGAAAAGTGGGGCATAAAGCCGCAAGTTGTCCGGAGAGGCAGAAACAAGGTGCTGGGAAGGCACAACAGACTGGTCGGGTGTTCACCACTTCAGCTGTAGGAGCTGAGGGATCTGAGACACTCATTAGAGGTAACTGTGAAATAGATGGTCAAACCTTAAATGCTTTATTTGATTCGGGAGCATCACATTCATTCATTGCATTTGAGAAAGCCCATGAGTTAGGACTGAAGATTGTAACTTTAGGTTATGATCTAAGAGTGTACAATGCTACCCATGAAGCCATGGTAACTAGGCTAGGATGCCCGGAAGTTTCCTTTAGGTTCAAGCAGCGTGATTTTGTTCATAATTTAGTCTGCTTGCCGATGATCGGTCTTGATCTTATCTTGGGATTGGACTGGTTATCTAAGAACCATGTTCTGCTAGATTGTTCTACAAAGTCAGTGTACTTTATGCCGGAAGATACTGAAGGGCCGGTCGTGGTGAATAATTATTACTTGAATTCGATGATGGTGAACTGTTCCGGAACCGAATGTCAGGGTATCCTGTTGTTAACCGCGGGCGTTTTGGGTGATGATCAAAGGTTGGAACAGATTCCAGTTGTGTGTGAGTTTTCGGAAGTGTTTCCTGATGATATTGATGAATTTCCACCTAACCGAGAGGTTGAGTTTGCGATTGAATTGGTGCCTGGGGCGGGACCAATCTCAAGTGCTCCTTATAGGATGTCACCGTTAGAGATGAACGAGCTAAAGTCTCAGTTAGAAGATTTGTTGGGAAAGAATTTTATACGACCAAGTGTCTCTCCGTGGGGTGCTCCAGTGTTACTGGTGAAGAAGAAGGATGGGAGTATGCGGCTCTGTGTGGATTACAGGCAGTTGAACAAGGTTACAATAAAGAATAAGTACCCATTGCTGAGAATTGATGATCTCATGGATCAGTTACAAGGAGCTGGAGTTTTCTCCAAGATCGATTTGCGATCCGGTTATCACCAGATAAGGGTGAGGGGTGAGGATATCCCTAAGACCGCTTTCAGGACTCGTTATGGTCATTACGAGTACACTGTAATGTCTTTCGGGTTGACGAACACTCTTGCGGTGTTCATCGATTACATGAATAGAGTTTTTTGTCCGTTTCTGGATAAATTTGTTGTTGTCTTCATTGATGACATACTGATTTACTCCAAGACTGAAGAAGAGCATGCGGAACACTTGAGGACCGTGTTGCAGATTCTAAAAGAGAAGAAACTCTATGCAAAACTATCGAAGTGTGAGTTTTGGAAGAGTGAGGTGAAGTTTTTGGGCCATGTGGTGAGTAAGAAGGGAATAGCTGTAGATCCAACTAAGGTGGAGGCTGTGATGGATTGGAAGCAACCAACCACCATAACAGAGATAAGGAGTTTTCTGGGTTTAGCTGGCTATTACCGAAGGTTTATCAAGGGCTTTTCACAGATAGCTTTGCCAATGACAAAGTTAACCCGCAAAGACACTCCATTTGTTTGGACTCCTGAGTGCGAGGAGAGCTTTCAGACATTGAAGAAAAAGTTGACCACTGCACCTGTGTTAGTGTTACCCGAGCCGAATGAGCCATTTGAGGTGTATTGTGATGCCTCATTGAAGGGTCTAGGGTGCGTGCTGATGCAGCATCGTAATGTGGTGGCGTATGCCTCACGACAGTTGAGACCTCATGAAGTTAGTTACCCTACGCACGATTTGGAACTCGCTGCAGTTGTGTTTGCCTTGAAGGTGTGGAGGCATTACCTCTATGGGGTTAAGTTCCAAGTTTTCTCTGATCATAAGAGCTTGAAGTACCTCTTTGATCAGAAAGAGCTTAATATGAGGCAGAGAAGGTGGATGGAATTGTTGAAGGACTACGACTTTGAGTTGCATTACCATCCGGGAAAAGCGAATGTAGTAGCGGATGCTTTAAGTCGAAAGTCGTTATATGCGGCTTGGATGATGCTTCAAGAGGAGAAGTTGCTCAAGGGATTTGAGAGTCTGAAAATTGGTGCTCGAGAAGTATTTGGAACCTTGTGTTTGAGCCGATTATAAATCTCAAGTGACTTTAAGTCCGAACTCCTAAAGGCTCATCTAAATGATGAAGCGTTATGGAAGGTGTTACCGGCTATTGAGCAAGGAAAACAGTGGAGAGTGTCGGAAGAAAAAGATGGGTTATGGAGATTCAAGGGTAGGATCATTGTGCCGGATGTTGGCACTTTGAGGCAAGATATTTTAAAGGAGGCACACAAAAGTGGATTCTCCATTCACCCGGGAAGTACTAAGATGTACCATGATTTAAAGGCGATGTTTTGGTGGCCGGGTATGAAGAATGATGTGGCGGAATATGTTTCAAAGTGCTTAACTTGTCAAAAGGTAAAGATTGAACATCAAAGACCTTCCGGGATGTTGCAACCTTTAGAGATTCCACAATGGAAGTGGGAAAGTATTGCAATGGACTTTGTGTCGGGATTGCCAAGGACTAGGGCTGGTTTTGATGCTATTTGGGTGATTGTGGACCGACTGACGAAGTCAGCTCACTTTTTGCCCAATCAGATGACTTACACCCTTGAGGAGCTAGCACGGTTATACATAAAGGAGATTGTGAGACTTCATGGTGTACCTGCTACTATAATCTCTGATAGAGATCCTCATTTCACTTCAAGGTTTTGGGGTGCATTTCAGAAAGCTTTTGGAACCCGATTAAGCTTGAGCACGGCTTACCATCCTCAAACCGATGGTCAATCCGAGAGGACGATCCAAACACTAGAGGATATGTTGAGAGCTTGTGTTTTGGACCAACCGGCGAGTTGGGATCGGTATATGCCATTAGTGGAGTTTGCATACAATAATAGTTATCATGTGAGCATTGGAATGGCTCCGTATGAGGCCTTGTATGGGAGGAAATGTCAATCTCCGCTATGTTGGTATGAAGCTAGAGAGAAAGGCTTGTTAGGGCCGGAAATGATAGCTGAGACTACTAAACAAGTCAAGAAAATCCGTGATAGGATGCTTACGGCACAGAGTCGTCAAAAGAGTTACGCCGATCAGAGGTGAAAGCCCTTAGAATTTGAGGAAGGAGATCATGTTTTCCTTAAGGTTACTCCGACTACGGGAGTAGGTAGGGCGATTAAGGCAAAGAAGTTGAATCCTCGATACATTGGTCCATTTCAGATCCTGGAGAGGATTGGACCAGTGGCGTATCGGATGGCTCTATCACCTCATCTTTCGAACCTGCACGACGTGTTTCACGTGTCGCAGCTTCGGAAGTACACTCCTGATGCTAGCCATGTGTTAGAACCTGAGTCAGTTCAGTTAAGGGAAGATTTGACGCTTCCAGTGGCTCCAGTCAGAATTGATGATACTAGTATTAAACGGTTGCGTGGAAAAGATGTTTCATTAGTCAAAGTGGCTTGGAGTCGATGCGGTGTTGAGGAACACACTTGGGAACTTGAGTCGGAGATGCGAACGGATTATCCGCATTTATTCTCAGGTAATTGCACTTGAATTTTGTGGGCAAAATTCCCAATTAGGTGGGTAGAATGTAAGACCCGGTTAATTAACGGCTAATTAACCCATAAATGAGAATTTATTCTAGAAAGCCTAAAATGTGATTTTTATGGCTAAATGTGATAGAGGAGATTGAGACGAGAATTTTGGTACTAATTTTATAGAATTCGGGCCAAGATTGGACCAAACGGGTCAAACCGGACCAACCGGACCCAAAGTGGGCCCTTGGCCCAACTAAACTAAACCAAAACCCTAGTTTTCAGCACTCTCTCTCCTCACACAACACTAATACATGCTGAAATTGAAGAGAGGGGAGGAAGAACACTCTCTCAAGTTCTTTCTCTCACTTGATCTTCAAACCACCATAACTTTTGATCTAGAGCTCCGATTGCCGCTCCGTTTGCGGCCACGCGTTCACCGCGGAGAGCTCTACAAAACCCATACAATCAATCTTGAGGTAAGCCACAAGTTTCTGTTCGAAATCCCAGCCCTTATTTTCGAGTTTCATGGGTGAAATGTTGAGATTTTGGGTTCTTTGATGTTATAGGACCCAACTCTCTTGAAGGAGAAGGTTAATCTTGTCTCCTTGGACCTTGGGTGTGGTAAGATTCTCAACCCTAGTGTGATTTGTGATTTTATGATGTTTGGGTTTTGAGATGTTGTGTATGGGTATGATGGTTGTGGCTTAGGTTTTGTATGTGTGGATGTTGGAGCTTGATTGGTGATTTTGAAAAGCTTGGAAAGGGTTTGGTGGTGAAAAATCTGTTCTTGGATGTGTTGAGGCCTTGAGAGCTTGTGGATAAGTAGTTTGGAAGTGCTCCGGTTGAGCTTGGGAAAATCGGCTAAGGTATGGTTTCGGTTTCCCGTATCTAATATGTAATGTGGTAGGAAATACTTAGGCTAGAGGCCCTAAGATAGGCATTGAATGGTTGATGTTGTTAAATGATTGAGATATATGATGTGGTCATATATGTGATGATGGTTAATGATGCCTTGATGGTATGATGTATGAGGAATATGCATGTTGTGATATATGCTTGATGATTGGTTATGGTTGAATTGTGGGTTGAATCATGTTGATGGTGAGTATGATATTGATTGTGTACAATGATGATTTATTGGAATTGGTGTTGTTGAGAATTGGCATGAGTAAGAGTATATGATGTGTCAATATATTTGAGTTTGAGCCACTTGGGTGAAGTGGGTTAGAATGATGAAATAGTGATTTTGTATATTGTCGTAAAATCTCAATGTGTGGGTTGAGGAGGCTCGATGTTGAAATTGATATATTTTTGATTGATTTCAAAGAAAAGGGATGAAAATGGCATGTTTTGATTGATTTTGAAAAGAGTTGGAAATGGCTTGTTTGCAAATGACACTTTGTGGTTTTTATGAAAAACATGGTTTTTGGGCATATTTTGGCGGGACATAACTTGGACTACGGATCTCTGTTTTGTACCAAATCTTTTTTGAAATGAAATTGGATCCGGAATGTTCGTGCCGTTAGAAGAACGGGTGAAAAACGATTTAAAATGAGAAAGTTATGTCCGTTAAAAGATTGGGGTTTAAATTAGTGAATTCTGCAGCTTTTAACTTAGAAAAATTTTTAGCAGAATGACCCCTTGCGCGTGGGCGCGCTTGGCGCGTGCGCGCCGTTCTTCCCGAAAATGCCATCCACGCGTGCGCGTGATGTGCGCGGGCGCGCCGATGGTGCTGCACCCAATGCCCAGCCATTTTCCAGAGAGTCATGCCAGAACTGTGCTAGGGTTGTGCCTGGGGCACGAGAACACCCACGCGTACGCGTGGTTGACGCGTACGCGTCGATTGGCAAATGTTTAATCCACGCGTTAGCGTGCATGACGCTTGCGCGTCGATGAAGTTTTGAGGCCATTCACGCGTGCGCGTGGAGTGCGCGTACGCGTGGACCTGTGTTCATCCCAAAGTTGATTTTTGAGTTTTAAAAGCCAAATTTCATACTTCTAAGCCTCCGATCTCACCACTTATATCTTAAATCATTATGATATGCCTAGCTATGAGAGAAGGAGCTAGTGGATGTGGTAACTTGCGAGTGAAGCAAGGGAAAATGAATAATCAATGAGGATCATTGATGATTATGTGAGATGTGGAGGATGGTGGTGGAAGTGCTTGTTATGCCATTGGCCGAAGAGCCGTAATTGTTTATGAATTGGCTGGTTCTGGATTGAACCGTGAGCCGGAATAGCTGTGTATGCTATGAATATTGGCTGGTTATGGATTTAACCGTGAGCCGGATGGCTGATATGGATGTTGATCCATGGATGAGAATTCATGCATGTTTATGCTGAATTATTGATAATTGTGATTTGCACTTCCACTATCTGAGATACGAGTTTCCCTGGGTAGTAGCAGTGGCTAGCCACCACATGCTCCAGGTTGAGACTTGATACTCTGCTGACCCTATGTCGTAAGTGTGGCCGGGCACTGTGAAAGACCCGGATGAGCTCGCCCCCGTAAATATTCACCAGTGAAGGTGATGGATATAGATCATGATTATAATCAAGTTTATGATGAGTATAACTCGAGTTGGGGATGCATGACAGAGGGACAGTCCAATGGTTAGCGACCAGGACTTGTCGGGTTGGCTCTATAACCGACAAGATGATATCATCAGCCACTAGGGACAGGCATCCATCATATGCATACTATATGAATTGTTTGAGATTGCCTACTTGACTGCATACTATTTACTAATTGTCTAAATGCCTTAATTGCTCCTATTTGTATATTTCTTGTTTGATATAACTGTGTTTGCTACATTATACTCCTGCTGGTGGTTGGGAGGTCTGAAGGAATTGGAAAGGGAAGTATTAGTTAGACTGAAGTATCTTTAGTCAGATGCCCTTTATGGTTTAGCTTGTTTATAAGCTTTGATATTATCTGGAGGAAGTTCTAGGATTGCCTTCGGCTTTCCTCCATTATTATGTATTATATATGTGGAAGCTGTTACCATGCTGGGGACCTCTGGTTCTCACCCATGCGGATTTTGTGGTTTTCAGATGCAGGACGTGAGGTTTCTCGCTGAGGCATGCTGGAGACTTCTAGAGTTGCGAAGATCCTTGTTCTCGGGGCTATGTTTTGGTTTATATGTTTTGCTTAGACACTTTTATCTCCATTAAATAATACAAACTGTGATGACTCCTCTTATGGGAGAATTTTGGAGAATAGGTTTTATGTATTGGTGTCCCTTTGGGTTTCCTTGGGTTTTTCTTATTTTTATCATATGTATATATTGTTATGCTCGGACCGGTTATCTTCGCAGCCGGATCTTGAGTCTTGATATTCCTGTTTTTGACACTCCTTTGTATATATATAATCATGCATTGGTTATCCTTGTTCGTTACGTTATCGATCGGAGTGTTGCGCTTTCGAGTTGCGGTTTTTGTTTACCCTTTTTCTACAAAGGCTCCTAGTTATAGTCAATCATTCATACTACTATATGTACTGAACTTTTATTTTAGAGGTCGTAATACCTTGCCATCTTTGAATTGTGACTTAAGCATAAGACTCTGTATGGTAGGGTGTTACAAAGGCCATCAATCAAATCAATGAAACTTTCTCTCTCATATTTCTCATGCATTTATTAGCTTTACTTAATAAAGTTTTGAATTCCACTTCATGATGAGTAAAGGAGTTCCGTTGGAAGCAATGAAACTTTGCTTTCTATGTTTAGTGGATTCGGATCATGCATTGGGTCTTGTAACATCAATATTAATTTGGGCTTGTAACAATAATTGCTTCAATTTGGCCTAAATAATATCACAACAATTCAGCCATACTTTTTTAAACATTTTGAATCAAAGCTGAATTAGAAATAAAATCACACTTGGGCTTGTTGCAATTATATTTTATTTTCGGCCCAATAATAAACTGCATCACAAAATTATTAATTAACATATGTTAAATGAAAATTAAATTAATAATTTTATAATTAATATAATTAATAATATTTAGTCATCACAAATATTAATTTAGAGTTTCCAAACTCATCAAGATATGATGTATTGTATGATGTAAATGTCAGCATACTTATTCTCTGTCATAGGAATCATGCATGTTTTTTTTGCTCTAAACTGACCTTATTTTTTTTCTTTATGGGATCAACATGGTGAAATAACTGTAGCCAACGTCTTATAGTTATACAATGAATTAATAATCAAATTCGTTCCTAAAAGATTATTTATTTTTTAAATTAGTCATCAATTTTTTTTAATTATAGTAGTTCTTAAAAGATAAAACATAAGTTAAATTAATCTTTTTATTAATTAGATGATAATAACTGATGATATATCACATTAAGTGTCACGTGATATGATAACATGCTACGTGCCATAATATAATTGGTTAACTTGTCAGGTCAGTAACACCTACTATGTCACGTGTCACTTAAGGTGTAAAAAAATTATTTATAATCAAAATAATCCCTAAAAATTTAGACATAAGTCATTTTCATATTTAAAATTTTAAAAATTAATTAAATTGGTCCTTATATAATTTTTTTATTTTTTCTTCATAATATTAAATTTAAAGTATTTTTGATAGTACTAATTTTAATATTATTCCTTAATAAATAAAATTTTCTTAACATAAAATAATGAAAATAATTTAAATTATTATAAAATTATTTTTTCATTTATATTTCAAATTTTATATTTTTAAATTGTAATTTTTTATAGCAAAATTTTTTTATTCAAACGAATTTATCAAATTATTGTTGATTATATATTTAAAAATTTAATATATAATATTTATTTTAAAATTTAACTCTTTTAAATTTTTTAAAATTATAATTTTTATTATTATATAATATATATGGTAGAACTCAATAATTGAAAAATCAATTTGTGAGATTACTTGTTAAATTTTAATATTTTAATATATTTTTTTAAATTAACTACTATATTTATAGAGTGAGATATAAAAGATTAAAATATTTAAAATAACTATTATATTTATTTAGTGAAATCCAAAATATAGTAGTTATTTTAATTGTTCTAATCTTTTATATCTCACTAAATAAATATAGTAGTTATTTTAAAATATTAAAAAATTAGAGTTTTAATATTTTAAATTTTATTAAATAAATATAGTAGTTATTTTAAATGTTTTAATCATTTATATTTTACTAAATAAATATAGTAGCTATTTTAAAATATTAAAAAACTAGAATTTTAATATTTTAAATTTTATTAAATAAATATAGTAGTTATTTTAAATATTTTAATCTTTTATATCTCACTAAATAAATATAGTAGTTATTTAAAAAAACTATAAACTTAAAATATTAAATTTTTAAATATATAATCAACAATAATTTGATAAACTCGTTTAAATAAAAAAATGTCACTATAAAAAATTACAATTTGAAATATAAAATTTAAAATACAAATGACAAAATAACTTTATAATAATTTAATTATTTTTATTATTTTATGTAAAAAAATTATTTATTAAGGTCTATAAAATAATATTAAAATTAGTACTATAAAAAATACCTTAAATTTAATATTACGAAGAAAAAATAAAAAATTATATAAGGACTAATTTGATTAATTTTTAAAATTTAAAGGATGAAAAGACTTACGTCTAAATTTTTAGGGACTATTTTGATTATAAATAATTTTTTTACACGTCAAGTGACACGTGACATGCTAGGTGTTAAATTATTTAGTCACTTATTTTCTTAAGTAAATATATTAAATTATTTAGTCACTTAGCCTTAAACAGTGTACCTGATATTTGAAACCAAAAGCTATATATGGAACATAGCAATTAATTTGGAGTTGCCTTTTGCAATTGCTACAATCTTGAATGTACGTGGTGCTTTTTTGGTTGAAATGGTTGGGAGTATCCTAGAGTCCTAGGCAGAACTTATAGTCTCACATGTATGTAATTCTTTATCTTTATTTAAACTTGTGTTTTCTATGTGGATTAGTCAATGAATTATATTTTAATTTTGGTTATAACAAATTTACCAAAACAGAATGATATGTGCTTTGACTCTTCTTGATTTTAATTTATTATTTGGTTGAAATAGGCGCCCCTTTATCTTTTAAGATGGCTAGAAAAGGTAGTTTTACGAAAAAATCGAAAGTAGGACCAAGATGTCAGCAACCACAAACGGCTCCGCCTCCGGCCTCTGCTACCCACCGCGATGACTCTGAAATTTTCTCGGACAGTGGTGATAATGTCCATCCAACTTCACGCCCGTTCCTTCCGCCGCGCAGTGTTCCAAGGCCTGCTCCACAAACGAGCACAACTACCATTCAGAACTCGGAGCCAAGCCGAGTAAACTCTACGGATAATGCTAATGTTGTAGATTCTGTTGATCAAGAAGTTGATGACTTGTTTGTTGATTCTATAGCTCAGAATCGCAAAGGACGCAAGCCAACAGTGTTTTGGGAAGTCAGGATAATCGGTAATTTAGCTATTAAATTTTATGTGTTCAACATGATTTACACTGGTGATTATTCTTATTCTCGCATGCTGTCCACTACGGATACACATAAGCTATTATGTTTAGCTTTTAGATTCTGATGGCACAATCAAGCCGGCAAGACTAAGCGTGAGGGAGGCTATGGAATGACCTAACGGTAGAAAGATCGTGCTTAGGTTCAACAAGGCAAAGCAAGCAATTGGAAACGAGGCTGGACTGTTGAGTAGCGTGCTTGGTCTGCTAGGATTTGATTTTGGGAAATTTTCTATATGTGAGAAAAGTTGGCGTAAGATTACCACTAAGGACAAGTTTATAATGAGTGTGTCAAGGTAAAAGTTTATGTCCCCTTTGAAATAAATCTGCTTTATTTTTACAATTTTTGAAAAATTGTTGTTATCTGTATAGCAAATTTTTCACATTGATGAAGATAGCGAAGGAACTATCAAGAAGAATATTTTGAAAAGTATGGGAAAATCCTGGAAGAAGACAAGGCTGAGGTTGTATAATACTTATTTCGAGCCAACATTCACGACTAAACAAAATATTGAGAACCGTCCGCCGGGAATCGATCGAGAGCATTGGAGATGGTTCCTTGACTATCGCGCCAAACCTAAAACGAAGGTAATATGGTATATCATTGGTACACAATAATATAAATTATTGTTGCATTAAGTCTTTTTAAATCATCTTAAAATCGCCTTTTGTCTCTACTGGACCAATAAGAAAAGTGCAAGAAAAATGCGAAGAATCGATCAAAACAACTATATACCCACACTGGCGGGTCGAAAAGTTTTGCACGGCAGATCGAAGAAGAGGTACTCTACAATTTTTGTTCATTCTTTGAACTATTTCTGTGACTTGAGGTTGCCTTGATTGTGTGAAAAACGGTAATGGCATAAAATTTGTTGATACAGTCAGAAGAACAAGGGAGAATAGTCGGTAGAGGGGAGCTATGGATCACAGTGCACAAAAAAAAGGATGGCTCCTATATGAATGATGAAGCTAGAGCAATCGGTGTAAGTACTACTACTTATAATTGATTGATAAAGTTATGACCTCAAATAGGGTAGTAGTCTACTTTTCTATGTTATTTTGATTTTTTACTTGTTTGATGAATGGTTTACTCCCCTATGTCAAAATAGGACCAAGAGACTTTTACAATTTCAATTTCAGTCTATATTAATTATCAATGCAAATTTACCTATTATGTTTCTAGACTTTTTGAACTTCGATATAATTTAAGAACAACTGGGGTATGTAGAATTTGAATGATTGAGTTTCATTTATCCCTTACAGCTAGTTATAGTGGTTGGAATCCTATATTGTTATCGTTTGGTGTGTTCTTGACATGAGATGGACCCATCAACATAAATAATTGTATTTGCTAATTTGTGTCTGTAGGAAAGAATTAAGGAGATTGAGCAACATGATGAGTCATCTAGGGTGTTGTCTTAAAATGATTCCATTGCTCAGGTCTTCAGAAAAGAGAAACCAGGTAGAGTACGTGGTGTGGGTTTTGGACCGGCTCCTAGTCAACTCTTCGGTCCAAATTCACATGGGCCTGGAAACGGAGTCCAACTAGAGGAGACTCAGAGGAAGCTGCTTGAACTGCAAACAGCGCTGGAAGGCGAGAAGTTGAAGAGGAAGGCAATGAAGGATGAGGCAGCAGCAGATAAGAAAAAGATGAAGGGGATGGAGAGTGCTCTGATTTATCTGTTTCAACGGCAGGGTGAGGAGCTGCCACCAGACATCGCTTCAGGGATGAGTTTCGTGGAAGAATAGGGTAAAAAATAGAATATTAGGATTGGAGATATTTTGCATTGAAGCAAACATTTTATTGAATTAGACTGAGCAACTCTTTAAAAGAGATTTCTTTTTGTTAGTATTTTGATGGATATATATATTTCCTGTTTTGCTTATATTTCAATTTTGTTTTTGTTACAGGTTTAGATTCTAAGATTGAAAATATTTAATCTTAAATTAAAAAATAAATAAAAGAATTATTAAAAATAATTCAAAAATATTTTAAACCAATTATGCGTGTTTTTTGAAAGACCCAAATTTTTATTTTTTTTTAAATTTCTCGTAAATTAGCGGCGGTTTTAAACCACCTCTGTTTTGGTTCAAGGATTTAAAAACTCATATATGTTGCGGCGGTTTGCAACCGTCGGTATCTCTCACAGAAACTATATTAACGTTTAGCGACAGTTTGAAATCGCCGCTAAACGTGGGGCCAGTTGGACATATCAATAAAGATTGCGGCGGTTTAGAAACCACCGGTAAATATGTGGCAACTCGTGTCAGTGGAATTTGGCGGCGGTTTTCTGTTGTTGTGCCGCAAAATTTTGATTTAGCGGCGGTTATGCTAGCGGTTGCTGGATACCGCCGCCAAATCCAATCCCGGCGCCCATATCCATGGCGGTCCGTTGAACCGCCGGCATTTGATTTTGCGGCGGTTTAAAACCGCCGCTAATTCATAACAAAACCGCCGCCCATTCTTGCCTCCCTTGTAGTGGTGGTATTTAACGTGATACGTCATCATGCAATTATCATCTAACTACTAGAAGGACCAATTTGACTTATATTTTTATCTTTTAAGGACTAATATGACTAAAAAATCTTTTGAAAACTAATTTAAAAAATGAGTGATCTTTTAAGAATGAATTTGACTATTAACTCGTTATACAATTGTACTATCTAGAAAATTCTAAAATTACAGGTTATGAATAGAGTTAGTTAAGGATAATGTTAAGTACGTTAATTAAGAGAATAAATATAATAAATCTTAATTCATCTAATGCGATTTATATCTACTTTTTCTAAGTAAAATTATTTAATGAAGAAGGATTTATTAAGGAAATGAAAATCAATCATCAACAATATTAGACCTTTTTGAAAATGAGGGAAATTCAAACACACGGAATTATATTTTACTATGAGGAAATCTTAACAAATAAATAAAGCAGCTTGAACTTACACCGAATCATGAATTTCCATAACAACAGAACTATTTGATTCAATCATAAACTATCTAAGTGATGTTTGTAACATCAATTTGGAACTATAAATCAAATAAAATTAATCTCATTTTATAAAATGAGGCACATCTGTCAAAATAAGAAGAAAAAAAAAAGAGAAAATATTAAAAGACAATACTTTTCAACCAATAAAAAGTGAATAATTGATCATTAAAAAGAAATATCCAAAATTAAAAACAATAAAAACATCCAAATTAAAACTCAACTAAAAAAAAGTTTAAAAGTAAAACAAAGAAAAGACAAATTTAGAATTTAGAATTTAAGTTGATAATTTAAAGTTTAAAATTTAAAATTTACGGTTTAGAATATAAAATTTATATTTTTTTTTATAGAATTTAAGATTTGTAATTTAGGTAGCCAAAAATAGTGGTCGGTAATAGTAGTTGGTTATAATGATAATTAGCTAGTGATCATAAATAAAATTATGATGTTGGAAAAAAATAAAGAGAAAAGATGATAATAATAATAGAACATTTTTTTTAAAAAATAGTTTTTATTTTTGTTTTATTAGATTTGTTTTTTGATAAATTCAATAATTATTAGCTGAATGATATTAGTTTTCCAGCATTTTTGAAAACCGAAAAAAGGAGAGGATAAATAGTATCTACAAAGTACAAAGTTTTTTGACACACTTTTAAAATTTGAAAGTCCATTCCACTTTACACAAAGGGAATAATGTGAATTTTGAACAAAAATGGGGCGGTTCACAAATAAATAAAGTAGCGGTTGGAGATGAATTGTGGGAAAAAAATGGGAGGGAGGAGATGAGAATGGGTTTATTAAATGAAAGGTCCAAACTCCATTAATAGGTAGGTGAAAGCTGTGTTGGGGTCAGTGTGAAGCTTCGTTTGGTCAACCTGTGCGGAGATGGCGGTCCACGACGGAGGAGAACGCGGGATTGAACGGCATGGAAGCACAGATCGAGATCTGGCTGTCTCGAGGTTCACAATAAGGGAAGAAAATGGATCACACAGGGCAACGAGATTCACAGGTACGCTTTGTCGGTGTCACTGAAATTTTTACCATCCGATAATGCCAGGAGAGGTATGTGCAGAAATTGATTTCAATTGGGAGGTCGTGCCTCCCCGTGTCCCCAACAGTTTTAACCGTTTGATTTTTCGAGGTTGCCATTTATTATAGAACATAGCCGAATTAGATTTGTTACTTTTTAAATTTTGTACCGAAAATCGGGGTTAGTCCTTACAGTTGAATGAGTTTTAGTTGGATTATTTTAGGATGTCTGGAATTATAGCTGTGTGTTCGTAGTTATGGTTGATAACGCTGATGTTTTGTTTGCTCACTGCGATTTTTTAAATTGTGACAGCCAAATGGGCTTGTGGAGCCTAGCTACGAGTTTTAATCCAATTTTGTCCGAGTCCATGAGTCTTAGGTGTGTTTGTTGCTCATGTTATGAGTTTTTGTTGACCGGTTTATGTTGATGTGGCCCACCGCCTATTGTCACACATGCCGCATGTTGTTTGTTGCAGGATGCTGATGATGGAATGAGCGGCAAAACTTTGCCGGTAGAGAAAGCAGAAGTGATGGATTCGTCCGCCGCAGATGCGGACATAGATGCAGAAGCAGCAGTGAGGATTGTTGATGGGATAGGGTACTTTGGCGCCATTGAATTTTCTACCCTGACAGCCAAGGACGTCCTTACGACGGAGTTCACAAGTCTACAGGGAGCTTATGACTACTACAACGAATACGATCGCATCAAGGGAATTTCGGTTAGGAGGTCCAAGGTGGGTCACAGAACAAAGCAGGGGGCGGAGGGCGAAATCATTTGGCAGATATTTGTGTGCTCGAGGGAAGGAGAGCGAGACGGGAAACACATGCAGCGGGAAGACAGGAAGATGGATCCTCAACCGATCACGCGGTGCGGGTGTGAAGCCCGGATTAAGGTCCACGTCGATGATGCCATCAGGCGATGGTTTGTTGAACAATTATGCGATAACCATAATCATCCCATGCTGGATGCGAGGTTCAAGGGTCTGTCGCGGTCACACAGAGCAGTCAAGGAAGGCGATTTGCACCAAATCAATTCCATGAGAAAATCCGGGTTGCGGGTGCCGACGATTTTCCGCGCCTTTGCCAATCAGTCAGGAGGATTCGAGACTGTTGGGTTCGAGATAAAGGACATATATAATGCGATAGAGAAGCAAAGGCGGGTTGGTGCGATAGATGCTGAGGTCACGTTGAAGTTCTTGGGAATTTCAAGGACCACTGATTTTGGGATGTTTGATGAGCGGATAATTTATACGCTTTTTGGCATTGTTTTTATATAGTTTTTAGTATGATTTAGTTAGTTTTTAGTATATTTTTAGTAGTTTTTAAGCAAAATTCATATTTCTGGACTTTACTATGAGTTTTTGTGTTTTTATGTGATTTCAGATATTTTCTGGCTGAAATTGAGGGACCTGAGCAAAAATCAGATTCAGAGGCTGAAAAAGGACTGCAGATGCTGTTGGATTCTGACCTCCCTGCACTGGAAGTGGATTTTCTGGAGCTACAAAAATCCAAATGGTGCGCTCCCAGTTGCGTTGGAAAGTAGATATCCAGGGCTTTCCAGCAATATATGATAGTTTATACTTTGAGCGATTTTTGATGACGTAAATTGGCGTCAAAATGCCAGCTCTCTGCCCTTTTCTAGCGTCAAAACACCAGAACTGGCATAAAAGTTGGAGTTAAACGCCCAAACTGGCAGCAAAGCTGGCGTTTAACTCCAGGAATAGCCTATGCACGTGAAAGCTCCAATGCTCAGCCCAAGCACACACCAAGTGGGCCCCAGAAGTTGATTTCTGTACAACCTATCATAGTTAATCATTTTCTGTAAACCTAGGTTACTAGTTGAGTATAAAAACTACTTTTAGAGATTTATTTTGTACCTCATGACATTTTCACATTTTACATTGTATCTCTACGACATGAGTGGTATGCGAAATTGTGATTCACACTTTTCACAACTCCGCATAGTTGACCAGCAAGTGCACTGAGTCGTCCAAGTAATACCTTACGTGAGTAAGGGTCGATCCCACGGAGATTATCGGCTTGAAGCAAGCTATGGTCATCTTGTAAATCTCAGTCAGGTGGATTCAAATGGTTATGAGGTTTGATAGTAAAAAGAACAATAAAACATAAAATAAAATAAAGTCACTTATGTAGTTCCTTGGTGAGAATTTCAGATAAGCGTTTGGAAATGTTTTGTTGCCTCTGAACCTCTGCTTTCCTGCTATCCTCATTCAATCATCCGTACTCCCTTCCATGGCAAGCTGTATGCTGGTGGATCACCGTTGTCAATGGCTACCATCCGTCCTCTCAGTGAAAACATGTCCTCTACGATTTCCCGCATGACTAATCAGCTGTTGGTTCTCGATTGTGTTGGAATAGAATACATTTATTCTTTTGCACACTATCATTGCATCCAACAGTCACGAGTTTGAAGCTCGTCACAGTCATCCCATCCTAGATCCTACTCGAAATACCACAGACAAGGTTTAGACTTTTTGGATCTTAAGAATGCTGCCAATTGGTTCTAGCTTATACCACGAAGGTTCTAACGTCACGAATTTGAATGCTCTGTTGTCAGGAGAGGTGATTCAGATCCGTGGGTCAGAGACCAAAGAGAATATACTCCAGCTGTCGTCCAATGACTACGTTGAACATCATGTAGACCGCTTTGTGGTTGTCAAGCACGTGGATCTTGGCTAAGCGAGTAATGAATATTGAGTGATTGTCACGGGTCACCTCTTCATTCTGACTTAACTGTATTAAGTACAAGAGTATATCTTGGAGGAGAAGTAGGCGTGAATTGAATAGAAAAACAATAATACTTGCATTAATACTCGAGGAACAGCATAGCTCCTCACCTTAATCTATGAGGTGTAGAAACTCCACTGTTGAAAATACATAAGAATAAAAGGTCTAGGCATGGCCGAATGGCCAGCCTCCAAAAAGGGTTCGAAGAACTCCCAAAAGGTCAAAGACTCCGAATACAATAGTAAAAAGTGCTATTTATACTAAACTAGTAAACTAGGTTTACAGAAAATGAGTAGATAGTGCAAAAATTCACTTCCGGGGCTCACTTGGTGTATGTTTGGGCTAAGCCTTGAATCTTTCACGTGCATAGGCCATCCTTGGAGTTTAACTCTAGCTTTGGTGCCAGTTCCTGTGTTTTACGCCAAAAAAGGGTCTCTCGTGGGCATTTGGATGCCATTTTAAGCCATCAAATCTCGAGCTAAGTATGGACTATTATATATTTCTAGAAAGCCCAAGATGTCTACTTTCCAACTCAATTGAGAGCGCGCCAATTGGACTTCTGTAGCTCCAGAAAATCCACTTCGAGTGCAGGGAGGTCAGAATCCAACAGCATCTGCAGTCCTTTCTTAGCCTCTGAATCAGATTTTTGCTCAAGTCCCTCAATTTCATTCAGAAAATACCTGAAATCACAGAAAAACACACAAACTCATAGTAAAGTCCAGAAATGTGAATTTTGCATAAAAACTAATAAAAATATACTAAAAAGTAACTAAAACATACTAGAAACTATGTAAAAACAATGCGAAAAATCGTATAAATTATCCGCTCATCACAACAACAAACTTAAATTGTTGCTTGTTGATGAGCGGATTTTTTATACGCTTTTTGGGGGTAATTTCATATAGATTTTAGTATGTTTTAGTAAGTTTTTAGTATAATTTTATTAGTGTTTAGGCAAAATTCATATTTCTATACTTTACTATGAGTTTGTGTGCTTTTCTGTAATTTCAGGTATTTTCTGGCTGAAATTGAGGGAGCTGAGGAAAAATCTGATTTAGGCTGAAAAAGGACTGCTGATGCTGTTGGATTCTGACCTCCCTACACTCGGAATGGATTTTTTGGAGCTACAGAAGTCCAATTGGTTCACTCTCAATTTGGTTGGAAATTAGACATCCAGGGCTTTCTAGCAATATATAATAGTCCATACTTTGCTCGAAGATAGACGACGTAAACTGGCAGTCAACGCTAGTTCCATGTTGCAGTTTGGCGTTCAGCGCCAGAAATAGGTTGCAAGTTGTTGTTCAACGCCAGAAATAGGTTACAACCTGGCGTTCAACTCCAGAAACAGCCCAGGCACGTGAGAAGCTTAAGTCTCAGCCCCAGCACACACCAAGTGGTCTCCAGAAGTAGATTTTTGCACTATTCATCCTAGTTTACTCATTTTCTGTAAACCTAGGTTACTAGTTTAGTATTTAAACAACTTTTAGAGATTTATTTTATATCTCATAACATTTTTAGATCTGAATTTTATACTCTTTGATGGAATGAGTCTCTAAACTCCATTGTTGGGGGTGAGGAGCTCTACAGCGTCTCGATGAATTAATGCAATTATTTATGTTTTCCATTCAAACATGCTTGTTCCTATCTAAGATGTTCAATCGCGCTTCACTATGAAGAAGGTGATGATCCGTGACACTCATCACCTTCCTCAATCCATGAACGTGTGCTTGACAACCACCTCCGTTCTACATCAGATTGAATGAGTATCTCTTAGATTTCTTAATCAGAATCTTCGTGGTATAAGCTAGAATTTATGGCGACATTCATGAGAATCTGGAAAGTCTAAACCTTGTCTGTGGTATTCCAAGTAGGATTCAATGATTGAATGGCTGTGACGAGCTTCAAACTCGCGATTGTTGGGTGTAGTGACAGACGTAAAAGGATCAATGGATCCTATTCCGACATGATCGAGAACCAACAGATGATTAGCCGTGCTATGACAGAGCATTTGGACCATTTTCACTGAGAGGATGGGAAGTAGCCATTGACAACGTTGACGCCCTACATACAGCTTGCCATGGAAGGAGCCTTGCGTGTGTGAAGAGGAGGACAAGGGAAAAGCTGAAATTCAGAGGACAAAACATCTCTAAAACTCCAACATATTCTCCATTATTGAGTAACAATTACTTATTCCAAACACTTTCACTTTTTACAATTAAATTCAAAGAACCTTATTGGCATCCTGTCTAAGATTAATAAGATAACCATAGCTTGCTTCATACCAACAATCTCCGTGGGATCGACCCTTACTCACGTAAGGTATTACTTGGACGACCCATTGCACTTGCTGGTTAGTTGTGCGGATTGCAAATGTGTGATTGCAATTTCGTGCACCACTTGTCCTTAAGCAAATGAAAACAAGATAGAATAAAAAGAAGAGAATATACAATAAATATCAAAATATCAATGAAGCTTAGTCCCAATTAGATGAGCGGGGCTAGTAACTTTTTGCTTCTGAATAGTTTTGGTATCTCACTTTATCCTTTGAAGTTCAAAATGATTGGCATCCATAGGAACTCAGAATTCAGATAGTGTTATTGATTCTCCTAGTTCAGTATGTTGATTCTTGAACACAACTACTTTATGAGTCTTGGCTGTGACCCTAAGCATCTTGTTTTCCAGTATTACCATCGGATACATAAATGCCACAGACACATAACTGGGTGAACCTTTTCAGATTGTGACTCAGCTTTGCTAGAGTCCCTAGTTAGAGGTGTCCAGAGTTCTTAAGCACACTCTTTTGCTTTGGATCACGACTTTAACCATTCATTCTCAAGCTTTTCACTTGGACCTTCATGACACAAGCACATGGTTAGGGACAGCTTGATTTAGCCGCTTAGGCTAGGATTTTATTCCTTTAGGCCCTCCTATCCATTAATGCTCAAAGTCTTGGATCCTTTTTACCCTTGCCTTTTGGTTTAAAGGGCTATTGGCTTTTTCTGCTTGCTTTTTCTTTTTCTTTCCTTAATTCTTTATTTTTTCCTCAAGCTTTGTATTTTTCACTGCTTTTTCTTGCTTCAAGAATCAATTTTATGATTTTTTAGATTATCAATAACATTTCGCTTTGTTCATCATTCTTTCAAGAGCCAACAATTTTAACATTCATAAACTTCACTATAGAAAATATGCACTGTTCAAGCATTCATTCAGAAAACAAAAAGTATTGCCACCACATCAAAATTATTAAACTAATTTCAAGATAGAATTCAAAATTCATGTACTTCTTGTTCTTTTTGCAAATAGAAACATTTTTCATTTATGAAAGGTGAAGGATTTATGGGACATTCATAGCTTCAAGGCATAGACACTAGACACTAATGATCATGTAATAAAGACACAAACATAGACAGAACATAAAGCACAAGAAATGAAAAACAGAAAAATAAGAACAAGGAAATTAAAGAACGGGTCCACCTTTGTGATCGCGGCTAGTTCTTCCTCTTGAAGATCCTGTGGAGTGCTTGAGCTCCTCAATATCTCTTCCTTGCCTTTGTTTCTCCTCCCTCATAGCTCTTTGGTCCTCTCTAATTTCACGGAGGATAATAGAGTGCGCTTGGTGCTCCATCCTTAGTTGCTCCATATTGGAACTCAAATCTCCAAAACTGGTGTTGAGTTGATCCCAATAATTATGTGGAGAAAAATGCATCCCTTGAGGCATCTTAGGGATTTCTTGATGAGGGACTTCCTCATGCTCTTGTTGAGGTCCATGAGTGGGCTCTCTTGTTTGCTCCATCCTCTTTTTAGTGATGGACTTTTGAGATGAATCTCTCCATCTCCCATGACTCAGAGTTGGAAGCAACTGCCTTCCCTTTCCTCTTCCTAGAGGTTTCTCCGACCTTAGGTGCCATTAATGGTTATGGAAAAAGAAAAATCACAACTTTTTCTCACACCAAACTTAAGAGGTTTGCTCGTCCTCGAGCAAAAGAGGAAAGGAAGGAGGAGAAGAAGAAGAAAGAGAAGACATAGAGGTGTGGGAATTTGGCCAAGGGGGTTAAGTGTTGGAGATGTGTGAAATGGAAGGTGGTAAAGAGGGTTATTTATAGGGTAAGGGAGAGAGGGTAATCGTGTGGAGAATGGGTGGGTTTTGGAGGGAAATGGTTTGAATTTGAATGGTGAGGTAGGTGGGTGTTGGGCAATAGTGTTATGGAAATGTGTGAAGAAGAGGGAGAGTAAAGTAGGGTAGGTGGGGATCCTGTGGAGTCCACAGATCCTGAGGTGTCAAGGAATTCTCATTCCTGCACCTTCCTAGCGTTTAAACACCCACTGTGTGCCAAATCTGGCATTAAATGCCAGTTCTGCTACCTTTCCTGGCGTTAAACGCAAGGCTGGTGCCCCTTTCTGGCGTTAAACGCCAGTCTGGCTGCCAATTCTGGCATTTAACACCCAAAATGCTGCCAGACTGGGCGTTAAACACCCATTCTGCTATCCTTACTGGCGTTTAATGATGTTGTTTTTGATGTTGTTTTTCATTCTGCTTTAATTTTGCAATTATTTTTATGACTTCACATGATCATCAACCTATAGAAAACTTACATGAACATAGATAAATAAAATTGGGTTGCCTCCCAATAAGCGCTTCTTTAATGTCAATAGCTTGACAGGAAGCTCTTACAGAGCTTCACAGATGCTCATAGCATGATTGTGACCTCCCAATACTAAACTTAGAGTTTGAGTGTGGGGGCTCTATTTGACTCTGTATTGAGAGAAGCTTTTCATGCTTCTTCTCCATGTTTACAGAAGAAGATCCTTGAGTCTTGAACACAAGGAAGTCCTCATTCAATTGAAGCACTAACTCTCCTCTGTCTACATCAATCACAGCACTTGCTGTGGCTAGGAAGAGTCTTTCAAGGATGATGGATTCATCCTCATCCCTCCTAGTGTCTAGGATTATGAAGTCAGCAGGGATGTAAAGGCCTTCAACCTTCACTAAGACATCCTCTACAAGTCCATAAGCCTATTTCATTGATTTGTCTGCCATCTCTAGTGAGATTCTTGCAGCTTGTACCTTAAAGATCCCCAGCTTCTCCATTACAGAGAGTGGCATAAGATTTATACCTGACCCCAGGTCATATAGAGCCTTCTCAAAGGTCATGGTGCCTATGGTACAGGATATTAAGAATTTACCAGGATCTTGTTTCTTTTGAGGTAGAGTTTGCTGAACCCATGTATCTAGTTCACTAATGAGCAAGGGAGGTTCACCTTTCCAAGTCTCATTAGCAAACAACTTGGCATTCAGCTTCATGATGGCTCCTAGATATTGAGCAACTTGCTCTTCAATTACATCTTCATCCTCTTCAGAGGAAGAATAGTTCTCAGAGCTCATGAATGGTAAAAGGAGGTTCAATAGAATCTCTATGGTCTCTAGGTGAGCTTTAGACTCCTTAGGTTCCTCAGTTTGAAACTCCTTTTTGTTCAGAGGACGTCCCAAGAGGTCTTCCTCACTGGGATTCATGTCCTTCTCCTCCCTTGTGCATTCGGCCACACCAAGCAAGGTTATGGCCTTGCACTCTCTTTTTGGATTTTCTTCTGTATTACATGGGAGAGTACTAGAAGGAGTTTCAGTGATTTTCTTACTCAAGTGTCCCAATTGTGCCTCCAAATTTCTAATGGAGGACCTTGTTTCACTCATGAAACTTAAAGTGGCCTTAGACAGATCAGAGACTATGTTTGCTAAGCTAGAGAAGCTCTGCTCAAAATTCTCTGTCTGTTGCTGAGAAGATGATCGAAAAGGCTTGCTATTGCTAAGCCTGTTTCTTCCACCATTATTAAAGCCTTGTTGAGGCTTTTATTGATCATTCCATGAGAAATTTGGATGATTTCTCCATGAGAAATTATAGGTGTTTCCATAAGGTTCACCCATGTAATTTACCTCTGCCATTGCAGGGTTCTCAGGATCATAAGCTTCTTCTTCAGAAGATGCCTCTTTACTGTTGGATGCATTTTGCCATCCATTCAGACTTTTAGAAATCATATTGACTTCCTGAGTTAACATTTTGTTCTAAGCTAATATGGCATTCAGGGCATCAATTTCAAGAACTCCCTTCCTCTGAGGCGTCCCATTACTCACAGGATTCCTCTCAGAAGTGTACATAAATTGGTTGTTTGCAACCATTTCAATAAGCTCTTGAGCTTCTGCAGGCGTTTTCTTTAGGTGAATGGATCCACTTGCAGAATGGTCCAGTGACATCTTAGAGAACTCAGATAGACCATAATAGAATATATCCAGAATGGTCCACTCTGAAAGCATGTCAGAAGGACACTTTTTGGTCATCTGCTTGTATCTTTCCCAAGCTTCATAGAGGGATTCACCATCTTTTTATTTGAAGGTTTGAACATCCACTCTAAGCTTGCTCAACCATCTTTTGAGGAGGAAAGAACTTAGCCAAGAAGGCCGTGACCAGCTTATCCCAAGAGTCCAGGCTATCTTTAGGTTGTGAGTTCAACCATGTTCTAGCTCTGTCTCTTACAGTAAAAGGGAAAAGCATGAGCCTGTAGACTTCAGGATCTACTCCATTAGTCTTAACAGTCTCACAGATTTGCAAGAACTCAGTTAAAAACTAATAGGGATCTTCTGATGGAAGTCCATGAAACTTGCAGTTCTGTTGCATTAGAGCAACTAGTTGAGGTTTCAGCTCAAAATTGTTTGCTCCAATGGCAGGGATTGAGATATTTCTTCCATCAAATTTGGAAGTAGGTGTAGTATAGTCACCAAGCATCCTCCTTGCATTATTGTTGTTGTTATTATTTTTAGCTGCCATCTCCTCTTCTTTTTCGAAAATTTCTGTCAAGTCCTCTTCAGAGGGTTGTGCTTTAGCTTCCCTTAGCTTCCTCCTTAGGGTCCTTTCAGGTTCAGGATCTGCTTCAACAAGAATGTCCTTGTCCTTGCTCCTGCTCATATGAAAAAGAAGGGAACAGAAAATAATAATAGGGATCCTCTTTACCACAGTAGAGAGATTCCTTTATGTTAGTAGAAGAAGAAAAGAATAGAAGAAGGAAAAGAGGAAAATTCGAACTCAAAGAGGAAGAGGGGGTTCGAATTTTAAGATGAAGAGAAGTGTTAGTAAATGAATAAATAAATAGAAAGAGATAAGAGAGAAGAGTTTTCGAAAATTAACTAAAATAAAAGAAAAATATTAAAGTTAAAATTCGAAAATTAAGAAAAGGAATAAAATAAAAATAAAAATTTGAAATAATTAGTAAAAAAAAGAATTTTGAAAAAGAGGGAGGTAATTTTCGAAAATTAGAGAGATGAAAGTAGTTAGGTGGTTTTGAAAAAGATAAGAAACAAACAAAAAGTCAATTAGTTAGTTGAAAAAGATTTGAAAATCAATTTTGAAAAGATAAGAAGTTAGAAAAGATTTTTGAAATCAATTTTGAAAAAGATATGATTTGAAAAAGATATTTTGAAAAGATATTATTGAAAAAGATATTTTGGAAAAGAATTGATTTTTAAAATTAAAATTGAATACTTGACTAACAAAAAACTAAAAGATATGACTCTAGAATTTAAAGATTGAACCTTTCTTAACAAGAAAGTAACAAACTTCAAATTTTTGAATCAATCACATTAATTGTTAGTAAATTTTTCGAAATTTTGAAATAAAGATAAGAAAAAGATTTTGAAAATAAATCTTAAAAATTATCAAAAATAAAAAAATGAAAAAGATTTTGAAAAGATAGGATTTTTTTTAAATTGAAAATTTGACTTGACTTATAAGAAATAGCTAAGTTTTAAAAATTTTTGACTAAGTCAACTCAAATTTTTGAAAATTATGAGCAAAATAAGGAAAAGATATTTTTTTGATTTTTGAATTTTTAATGAGGAGAGAGAAAAACACAAAAATGACTCACAACATGAAAATTATGAATCAAAACCAATGATGCATGCAAGAACACTATGAATGTCAAGATGAACATCAATAACACATTGAAGATCAATATGAACATCAAGACTTATTTTTTTGAAAAATTTTCAAGAAAAGAAAAACATGCAAGACACCAAACTTAGAAATTTTTCATATTTGGACACTAAGAATTCAAAAATGCATATGAGAAACAACAGAAAACACAAAACAAGAAAATATCAAGATCAAACAAGAAGACTTATCAAGAACAACTTGAAGATCATGAAGAACACCATGCATGAGTTTTCGAAAAATGCACAAATTTTTAAAGACATGCAATTGATACCAAACTTAAAAATTGACACTAGACTCAAACAGGAAACACAAAATATTTTTGGTTTTTATGATTTTATTAATTTTTTTTGGATTTTTCGAAAGTAATTTTTTTAGAAAAAACGAAAAAAAAGAAGAAAATTTTTTTTTTAAAAAGATTTTTGAAAACTTTTTGAAAAGAAAATTACCTAATCTGAGCAACAAGATGAACCATCAATTGTCCAAACTCAAACAATTCCTGGCAACGGCGCCAAAAACTTGGCATGCGAAATTGTGATTCACACTTTTCACAACTCCGCATAGCTGACCATCAAGTGCACTGAGTCGTCCAAGTAATACCTTACATGAGTAAGGGTCGATCCCACGGAAATTGTCGGCTTGAAGCAAGCTATGGTCATCTTGTAAATCTCAGTCAGGCGGATTCAAATGGTTATGAGGTTTGATAGTAAAAAGAACAATAAAACATAAAATAAAATAAAGTCACTTATGTAGTTCCTTGGTGAGAATTTCAGATAAGCGTTTGGAGATGTTTTGTTGCCTCTGAACCTCTGCTTTCCTACTGTCCTCATCAATCATGCGTACCCCCTTCCATGGCAAGCTGTATGTTGGTAGATCACCGTTGTCAATGGCTACCATTCGTCCTCTCAGTGAAAACATGTCCTCTACGGTTTCCCGCATGACTAATCAGCTGTTGGTTCTCGATCGTGTCGGAATAGAATACATTTATTCTTTTGCACACTATCACTGCGCCCAACAGTCACGAGTTTGAAGCTCGTCACAGTCATCCCATCCCAAATCTTACTCGGAATACCACAGACAAGGTTTAGACTTTCCGGATCTCAAGAATGCTGCCAATTGGTTCAAGCTTATACCACGAAGGTTCTAACATCACGAATTCGAATGCTCTGTTGTCAGGAGAGGTGATTCAGATTCGTGGGTCAAAGACCAAAGAGAATATACTCCAGCTGTCGTCCAATGACTACGTTGAACATCATGTAGACCGCTTTGTGGTTATCAGGCACGCAGATCTTGGCTAAGCGAGTAATGAAGATTGAGTGATTGTCACGGGTCACCCCTTCATTCTGACTTAACTGAATCAAGTACAAGAGTATATCTTGGAGGAGAAGTAGGCGTGAATTGAATAGAAAAGCAATAATACTTGTATTAATACTCGAGGAATAGCAGAGCTCCTCACCTTAATCTATGAGGTGTAGAAAATCTACTGTTGAAAATACATAAGAACAAAAGGTCTAGGCATGGCCGAATGGCCAGCCTCCAAAAAGGGTTCGAAGAACTCCCAAAAGGTCAAAGACTCCGAATACAATAGTAAAAAGTGCTATTTATACTAAACTAGTAAACTAGGTTTACAGAAAATGAGTAGATAGTGCAAAAATTCACTTGCGGGACCCACTTGGTGTGTGTTTGGGCTAAGCCTTGAAGCTTTCATGTGCATAGGCCATCCTTGGAGTTTAACTCCAGCTTTGGTGCTAGTTCCGATTTTACACCAAAAAAGGGTCTCTGGTAGGCGTTTGGACGCCAGTTTAGGCCATCAAATCTCGGGCTAAGTATGAACTATTATACATTTCTGGAAAGCCCAAGATGTCTACTTTCCAAATCAATTGAGAGCACGCCAATTGGACTTCTATAGCTCCAGAAAATCTACTTCAAGTGCAGGGAGGTCAGAATCCAACAGCATCTACAGTCCTTTCTTAGCATCTGAATCAGATTTTTGCTCAAGTCCCTCAATTTCAGCCAGAAAATACCTGAAATCACAGAAAAACACACAAACTCATAGTAAAGTCCAGAAATGTGAAATTTGTATAAAAAATAATAAAAATATACTAAAAAGTAACTAAAACATACTAGAAACTATGTAAAAACAATGCCAAAAAGCGTATAAATTATCCGCTTATTAATGAGTCTCTAAACTCCATTGTTGGGGGTAAGGAGCTCTACTGTGTCTCGATGGATTAATGCAATTACCACTGTTTTCTATTCAATCACGCTTGTTTCCATTCTAAGATATTCATTCGCACTTAAACATGATGAATGTGATGATCTGTGACACTCATCACCATTCTCAACTTATGAACGCGTGCCTGACAACCACCTCCGTTCTATCTTAGATTGAATGTGTATCTCTTAGCCTCCATTCCGAAAGATTGGAGTCTTCGTGGTATAATCTAGGATTATTGGCGGCCATTCCTGAGATATGGAAAGTCTAAACCTTGTCTGTGGTATTCCGAGTAGGATCTGGTAAAGGATGACTGTGACGAGCTTCAAACTCGCGAGTGTTGGGCATAGTGACAGACGCAAAAGGATCACTGGATTCTATTCCAACATGATCGAGAACCGATAGATGATTAGCCATGCGGTGACAGCGCACATGGACCATTTTCACTGAGACGATGGAAAGTAGCCATTGACAACGGTAACACCCTACACACAGCTTTCCATGGAAGGAGCCTTGCGTGCGTGAAGAAGAAGACAGTAAGAAAGCAGAGATTCAGATGACAGAGCATCTCCAAAACTCCAACATGTTCTCCATTATTGAATCACAAGTACCTTTTATTTCATGCTCTTTTATTACATTGCAAACAAAAACCCTTTTTATTATCAATCTCCTGACTAAGAGTTACAAGGTAACTATAGCTTGCATTAAGCCGACAATCTCCGTGGGATCGACCCTTACTCACGTAAGGTATTACTTGGATGACCCAGTGCACTTGCTGGTTAGTTGTGCGGAATTGTAAGTGTGATTGCAATTTTGTGCACCAATGTTCTAGAAGTACTCGTTGGCTGTTGGCAAGAGGCTGGAAAATCTCTTCTGGTGCGATGGTACAAGTTGTTATGACTACAGTGTATTCGGGGATGTCCTGGGTTTTGATGCAACGTACGGTCATAACAAATACAAGTGCCCTTTGGTAATATTCTCAGGGGTGGACCATCATATAAGGACGGTGGTGTTTGGCTGCGCCATCTTGAGCAACGAGAGTGAAGGAAGCTATGTGTGGTTGTTGTGGTCATTTCTTGAGGCAATGAAAGGAAAACAGTCGAAGTCTGCCATCACGGACGGGGATCTCACCATAAAGAGTGCGGTTAGCACAGTTTTCCCTGGTGCACATCACAGGCTGTGTAGCTAGCATTTGTTAAGGAATGCCACTGCTAGAGTTGGACGGCCGGGTTTTCTTAGGAAATTCTATCTATGCCTCATGGGAGATCTAGAGGTTGACGAATTTGAGAGAATATGGACGGATAGCGTGGTAGACCACAGGTTGGAGGATCATCTCTATGCAAAGAAGCATTCATGGTCTAATGCCCATATCCGGGGGAAATTCTTCGCAGGACTGAAGACGACATCGAGGTGTGAGGCTTTGAATATGCAGCTTGGAAAATTTATACACAACGGGTACAATCTGAGGGAGTTTGTAGAGCACTTCCAACACTATTTGGAATTCATGAGGAGGAGAGAACTAGTGGCAGACTACAAGTCTGCATACGGCGAGCCTATTGTAAAGACGAAACTCGAGGCCATTGAGCAGCTCGCTGCGACGGTTTATACAAGAGAGGTTTTCGAACTATTTCGGGAGGTGCTAATACTAGCCAGCAATGTTAGAGTTGTGTCCACCAAGAGGACGAGCACTTGTGTTTTGTTCGAGGTTGCAATGTACTGCAAGCAAAGATCATGGGCCGTGTCGTGGGCCGAGGAAGACGACAAATTCAGCTGTTTTTGTCAGCGGATGGAGTCCTTCGGGCTTCCTTGTGTCCACATGGTCGGGGTTCTGGTTTATCTAAACATGAAAGCTATCCCCAGAAGCCTAATACTTGAATGATGGACAAAGAGGGAAAAGCAGCCGCATGCACCAGCGACGGAGTACGTGTTGGGGAGATCCCAGACGCGACATACATGAGCATGCACGTGGCGATGCTGGATGATTGCAGGGGGATGGTGAGCTTGTCTTGCCGGTTCTTTGAGGACTACGTGGACCTGAAAACAAGGTTGGCAAAGGAGAGCTAGTCCATGCGGGACAAACATCGCCAAAGGCTTGGTGTTGCTGGGGAGGCCAGCAAGGTGTCTGTTCGGGACCCGTTGCGGGCAAGGTACAAAGGATGCGGTCGAAGCGTTGTCACCTCCCGGGGTAAGTTCCGCCATCTTAATAGGTGTCGACTGTGTGGAAAGGGAGGACATAATTCTCACAAGTGTCACCAATCAAGTATGGGGGAGAACGTCGATAGTTTTGAGGGTAGCGCGGCTTTCGATAGCATGGAAGCAGGAGAGGAGGTGAGGACTACTACGAATTTGAGTGAGTTGGCTGAACTATTCTTGTTGGAGGTTACTGATGCCAGGGCATCTAGGCCAGTTTCACTGACCTTTTCTTTACTATTTTAGGGTAGTTTCATGCATTTTCTTAGTGAATAAGGCAAGTTTTGGATGAAATTACACTCACACCTTGATTCAAGCAACTTTTGTGAACTTTGCATAATTTCATGAGTATTTTGCTAGAATTGCATGATAAATTGATAATGCATAATCTCATGACTTTGGCTAGAGCTTTGATGCACTTTAATTGCTTGTTTTCAAGGCAAAAGAAGCAAGGAAGAACCACGTTAGTATTCACGTTAACATAGTTAACGTGAACACTAACGTGGAATGGTAAAGCTTGCAACGTTAATGAGAAAAGTGATCACCAATAACGCCTGCGAAGCCATCCAAAGTTCACGTTACTTGCCACGTTAACTAAGTTAACGTGGTAGTTAACGTAGAAGAAAAAGGAACTCCAACGTTAATGGTAAAAGTGAACAGCACTAACGTTGGAGAACTTGGCAATGATCCACGTTAAGAGTCACGTTAACTTAGTTAACGTGAACTCTAATGTGGAAGAGGAAACAAAAGCCAACGTTAGTGACACTCACTTTTGTTACTAACGTTGGATCATTTTGCCTACGTTAACTTTCACGTTAAGACTATTAACATGAAAGTTAACGTGGAGTTGAGATCAAGGAACCAACGTTAGTGACACTCACTTTTGTCACTAACGTTGGGAGATGGCTTCACTACTACGTTAAGAGCCACGTTAACTTAGTTAACGTGTGTTCTAACGTAGAGAATTTGGGCATTTGGAGCGTTAGTGACAAAGGTGAGTGTCACTAACCCTCTCGAAGGTGGATCACACCTACGTTAAGAGTCACGTTAGCTATACTAACGTGGACTCTAATGTAGGAACATAGGGGCACTAAGCAACGTTAATGGGAAAAGTGATTCCCATTAACGTTCGCGAAGGGGTACAAGCCAACGTTATTGGGAAAAGTGAGTCCCAATAACGTTGGCCAATCTTTGAGAAAGCAACGTTAGTGGTCACGTTAAGACCACTAACGTTGGATTTAACGTGGATATATGAGGTTGGAACGTTAGTGGAAAAAGTGAATGCTACTAATGTTCTCGAACCCACAATGGCAATCAACGTTAAATCTTACCAAATATCCAAAGGCTAATTCATATTTCTCTGCAAGTTGGGCCCACTAAAGATGAGAACTGCTTCAACTCAAGATCCAAAGCCCACATCCAAGACTTGAAGAACTCACTAGAAGATCAAGAGGAGTAGTATATATAGGAGTAGTTTTGAACTATAGAGAAGCTTGGCACTTTTGGGAACTACTCTCTATAGATTTACTTTTCTGCACTTTTAGCATGGATTCTTCTTTTCTGCCATTTTTCATTTCTAGAGCTATGAACAACTAAACCCCTTTCATTGGGTTAGGGAGCTCTGTTGTAATTTGATGGATCAATTATAGTTTTCATTCTTCTTCTTCTTTCTTTTCTCTTGATCTTACTAGAAAGTTTTCGATCTTATTTCAATTGGTTAGTTGTCTTGGAAAAGAAACTCTCCATGATTGGATCTCCTTTGAGCCTTGGAAAAGGGATGAGGATATCATGCTAGAAATGCTTTCTCATGTTGGACCAAATTGGGGTCTGGGCGGATATAGTGACATGTAATCCTCCCAACACTTTGATTTGGAAATACATGTGGTATAATCAGTGACCACACTTCATCTCTTTCCATGAGCAATTAAATCAAGGAATTGGGCAATTGTTCAACTTAGAGAGATTGGATTGCCAAGGAATTGGGATCCAATCACTTAAGATTGCCAAGGAGATCAATGAATGCATTGATTGAGGAAGAGATGAGAATGAACTTGATCCGGAGAATGCAACATCTCCTAAACCCAATGATTTCCCTATTTCTGATCTTACCCATTCTCTTTACCTTCTGCCATTTAATTTCATGCTCATTACCCCAAATCCCCATTTAAGATTCTGTACTTTAATTTCTGTTATTTACTTTCCAGTCATTTAAATTTCTGCATTTCTATCTAAATTCCGTTTAGCTCAACTAGCATATTCTTCTAACTAAAGTTGCTTGACCAATCAATCCTTATGGGATTCGACCTCACTCTATTGTGAGTTTTACTTGACGACAATTTGGTATACTTGCCGAAGGGAAATTTATTGAGAGACAAGTTTTCATGCATCAAGTTTATGGCGCTGTTGCCGGGGATTGATTTTGAATCAACAATGATTAAGTTTGAAGATCACTAGATTGAGCATTTTTCTTTTTGTTTAGTTTATTCAGTCAATTTCTTTTAGTTTATTTTAATTTCTTCCTCACCCCCTACACCCTCTTTTATTTTTTTCGTTCTTTCTTCCTTTGATTACAATTCTGCTCACTAACCCACTAACTGTTTGATAATTTACATCACTCACACTAACAATTACTCTAACAAGAATAGTTTCTTCATTTTATCTCCTGTTGTGCAATCTGTTTGTTGTATGACAGGGAGAAGAGAAGGAGTTTCAACATCCTTTGATTCAGAACCTGAAAGAACGCTTTGGAGACTAAGAAGGGAAGCAAGAGGGAAAAGGATTATTGGTGCTGAGGAAGGAGAGGAAGAGTATTTTGAACCCAACATGAAAGAGAATTTGGAGAACAATCATGAAGAAGAAGCTCATAATCATGTCAGAGAAGGCCATGCAAACCGGGCTAGGCAAGAAATGAGAGTCTTAGGATCCTATATCAATCCTAATCCAGGAAACTATGGAAGTAGCATTCAGAAGCCCACCATACATGCCAACAATTTCGAGCAAAAACCCCAACTCATCACTCTTGTGCAGAATAATTGCTCATTTGGAGGAGGTGCTCAAGAAGATCCTAATTAATATTTGACCACCTTCCTGAGGATTTGTGACACAGTGAAGTCCAATGGAGTTTACCCAGATGTCTATAGGTTGCTCTTGTTCCCTTTTTCACTCAGGGACAAGGCATCTAAATGGCTTGAATCTTTCCCAAAGGAGAGCTTAACTAATTGGGAAGAAGTGGTGAACAAGTTTCTGGCAAGATTTTACCCTCCTCAAAGGATCAATAGGCTAAGAACTGAGGTGCAAACTTTTAGACAACAAGATGGTGAGACACTTTATGAAACATGGGAGAGATTCAAAGACCTGACAAGGAGATGCCCACCAGAGATGTTTAATGAGTGGGTTCAACTTCACATCTTCTATGAAGGTCTTTCTTATGAGTCAAAGAAGGCTGTGGATCATTCATCAGGAGGCTCTCTAAACAAGAAGAAAACCATTGAAGAAGCCATAGATGTCATTGAAACAGTTGCTGAAAATGACTACTTCTATGCCTCCGAAAGAAGTAACACTAGAGGAGTAATGGAGCTGAACCACATGGATGCATTGTTAGCTCAAAACAAGATTATCACTAAGCAGCTAGCAGATCTTACCAAGAAGGTGGAGGAGAACCAAGTTGTAGCAGCCATCACCTCATCATCAGCTCAAGAAGGAGTAAACATAGGAGAAGAAGGTGATTGGGAGCAAGCCAACTATGTTGGAAACTCACCTAGACAAGTCCATGATCCATACTCCAAAACTTACAACTCTGGATGGAAAAATCACCCCAACTTTGGATGGGAAAACTAACAAGACCAAGGGCAAGATCAGAGACGCCACAACCTCAACTCCAACAACAATGCAACTCATCAAAACACCTCACAGAGATATTACTAACATCTATCTAATCCACCTTCTCAACCACCTAATCTCAACCTACCATCATCAACAGATGATAGGCTCTCAAAGATTGAAGCTCTACTTGAAAACTTATGCAGAGAAGTCCAAGACAACAAAGTGTTTAAGGAAGAAGTGCTAGCCAATATCAAGAACCAAGGAGAAAACATCAAGAGATTGGAGTCCCAAGTAGGGTATTTATCTCAACAAATTCCCAAACCCACTGATGGATTTCCCAGTGATACAGAGAAGAATCCAAGAGGAGAAACAAAGAAGGTGAGATGGGAAGAATGCAAAATGATAACCACAAGTAATAAGGGGAGTATGAATGGAGTAGAACACCTCCATAATAACCAAAAGGAAAGCCAGGAGGAAGGAACCTAAACAACTCAACTTACATCCAAGGAAGAGCTAAAGAAGAAGGAGGTGTTGAACCCAAATGCACCTTTTCCCCACAGGCTTAAAGGTGGTGTAGTAGGGAGAATGTACTCAAGGTTTCTTGATATGTTTGCATCTCTTGATGTAAATATACCATTTATTAAATCTCTCCAGCAAATGCCTTTCTACATCAAGTATATAAAGGAGCTACTAGCCAGAAAAAGTCCATTGAAGGGTGGACAAATAATAAAGATGAACAGGGATTACAGTGCTCTCATTCAACAAGGGCCACCCATAAAGAAGGAGGATCCAGGGAGTTTCCACATTCCTTGTGCCATAGGAGGAACAATGATTGACAAAGGGCTTTGTGACTTGGGGGCAAGCATCAACTTAATGCCTCTCTCCCTCATGAAGAAGCTCCAAATCAATGAACTAACTCCTACTGATGTAATTATCAGGTTGGCTGACAAAACTAAAAAACAAGCAATAGGAGTGGTTGAAAATGTGCTGGTTAAGGTTGGGAGCTACTATCTTCCCACAGATTTTGTTGTTTTGGAAATGGATGAGAATTCTATTTATCCCATCATTCTGGGAAGACCATTCCTAGCCACAGCCAAAACACTCATAGATGTAGAGCAATGAGAGCTAGTGCTGAGAATACATGATGAGCAGCTCACTTTCAATGTTTTCAACCTCTCACAAGAATCAAGTCAAGAGAACAAAGAATTAAGAGAAGAGCAGAATGAAGCACTGATGCAAGAAACAAACAAGGAAGAACAAACAACATAATTGGAAACCACATTGGATGGGAAGTCACATATTCAAGAAGAATCTCATTCAAAGGTAATCCAAAGGGAACCAGAACCACCAGATTCATGCAGAGGAAACAACAAGGATCCCTTAATAAAAGGAGGTATAGAGAACAAGCAAGCATCAAGAGATACAAAGAAGAAAGGTCCAAGGGGATGGAGAAATAAGAAAATTCCTACAGAAAATTTCTCACCAGGTGATGAAGTGATCTCTACATACTTTTCATCTATACCATCTCACCTCCCCACTATTCCATCTCAGCTACCTCCTGTGTACACTATCAACAAATCTTATCTTTGGAGCATATGGAGCTTATCAACAAAGCCAATGGACATAGGTTCACTGCAAGAGGAGAGGATTTCAAGCACCACCAACCACCCTGACAAGGGTCAACCGTCAAGCTAATGACGTTAAAGAAGCGCTTCATGGGAGGCAACCCATGTTCTATACCTCTTTTCTTAAATCTCTAATAATAGTAATAAGGCAATATTCCATGGAATTTCAAATCAATTTTGACAATTAATATAAAGCTCCTCTACATGCAACGTATAGTACATGATAAGTTTGGTGTTCAAAACACATCAAGTGAGGTTTGACCACACCATATGAGGAAGATTTATTCCCCAAACTTGTTGCACCATGTGATCACAAACAAGTTTGGTGTACCAACGTGCATGCATGGGAAGCTTAATGGTTGATTGATTTGCATTCATGGAAAGCATTTAGTCATGTAAAAACAAAATAAAAAGAAATATTTTGTTAGTTCACACTTTTTCCCACCAAAAATTTCAAATAACCCATGGCATTTTCTTTTCGTATATAAGGAATCAAAAAGGACATTGATGGTACTTGATAGGACAATTGAGGAAGGGAGATTCGGCCACTACACCAAAGGAATTTCACACTTGTCTTCATGGGGAATGTCCTTGGAAGTGTTGCCATGCAACATTGGGAGTGGACAATCTTGAGGACCGAACCAAGACCCCCATAAAGGAGGTGATCCTTGTGCTCATTCAATCCTAAAACCCTAACCGTCCACTATCAAACAACATCATCAATCCATACCCTTCAATCAATTGCCATCTTCTTATATAAACCCCTTCACACAACTTCTCCATACACACTTATGCTCACCATTCCCATTCCCTCCTTTCGGTCATACACACATCACCCTTCACCAAGGCTTCACATACACCCTCATAGCCATCTTGAGAATAACCAACACATCAACAATCTTGCATGGCATCATCAAGCTCCAAGAGACAAAAAGGGAAGGCACCCATAGAGCATCCTCCTTTTGATGAAGGGCGATTTAGAACCTTTTATCATGCACTCCAGTATGGGTGGATGACTGAGAAAGAAATCATTTATGAACTAGGCTTTCAAGTCACAAAAGCCGAGTGTCCAAAAATCACAAGGAAGGTGGAACAACGCCGATGGGTTGCTCCTCACCGATCCAATCACAAGGGTGAATGCAACTTTAGTAAGAAAGTTCTATGCAAATGCAGTTAGGCAAGACAAGGCAGATGACTCATACACGAGCTTTGTGAGAGGAGTCATGGTGGATTTTAGTCCCATGACTATCATGAGAGTGTTGAAATTGAGAAACATACCCTTTGAAGAGGAGAGCTACACAGGAGCAAACTTCAGCCACCTTAAGCATGCACCAATTACAAGAAGCTATTGATACCTTATCTAGGCAATGCATGAAAAATCAAGGGGCACAAAGGGAGTTTCAATTGCAATTAGTAGACCGCCAAGAAGGATCATTCTCTAGATGGATGGATCAGCAAGGGGAATGACAAAAACAATTGATAGACCAGCAATTGGAACAAGGAAGACAATGGAGTGAAGCATTCCACAACCTGAATCAAAAGCAAGATCAGCAACAAGAAGCCATCCAAAGGCTAACCAACATCCAAGCACATCAAGGTGCACACATCCATAAGATGCATCGGAAACAAAGAGAACAAGCAGATCTTTTTTATGAATATAGAGCATTTTCGGAAGTTGTCTACATGAGTGAGACTGGGTATCATGTGAATACCCAAGCCAGGCTTGGGTACCTAGTCGGACAACTGCCTATTTTGCATCCTAGGATAACAAAATATGAAGATGTAAAAGATGAGTTAGCACGAGTGGAGCGCGAAAGGATAGAACAAAGTCATGAATTAGTAAGGAAGGCACTAAAGGATTGGAAGATAGCCAGAATGAATCGAATGAGAGGAAGCACAAGTGGACAAAGTAAACTTCAAGAGGGCAAGGGAGCAGAAGAACATGAGCATACCAATAAGTGAAAGGTGGTGAAGTTCCTTCTTAGTTTATCTTTTTCAAAGCTTTAAATAAGAAAAATCTTGTATGAAATAGAACATGCTTCCATGGTAGCTTAGGACTTTCAATTATGCATTTAAGTTTTATTGCTTAGGCTAAGTGTGCTAGCTCAATGTCTTAAGTGTTCACTTTCACCTTTCTTACTTGTATGCTTGTCTCTTTAAGTTAATCAAAAAGAAAATGTTATGAAAAGAACAAGAGTGGAGTTATTTTATGAAGTGCATTCTGAATGTTTGTGGTAGGTTGATTAGTAAGCTAAGTTGGTTAACCAAAGAAGGAAAGAAAGCAACTATCTATCCTAAGTCCTTTGTTTGAGACACACCCTTTGAGACTAGCTAAACAATAAGATCCCAATAAGAAAAGAGAAAGAGCAATAAAAGTGAAAAGGAAAGAAACACAATAAGAAACAATGCTAGGCATCAAGGGTTTCAAACCTGAGGCATATGTCTGTAGTGTTTATGACAAAGGATATACTTGGATGAATAAGCTCTTAGGGGTGCATTATCACTTGGTAACTTGGATTAACTAATCCAGGATTATCAGCTGAAAGTCCACTATCAAGAGTAACCTTTGATAGAAAACACTTAATAACCCAAAGAGGTGCTGGACACCAAGGTCTCAAGAAAGGAAAAATAACAAACCATATGCCTGTGGTGTGTATGTACGAGGGAAAGAGACTTGAGGGAGTAAGTCCTTAGGGGTGTCTTAACACCTAGCACCTTAAAACCAACTGGTTTGGGAGTGTTGGCTGAAAGCTTATCATAAAGAGTCGCCCTCTTACAAAGCACTTAGCAAAAAAAAAATAACTTTGAAAAAGAAGGAAGGATCAATAAGAAAGAAATCTCAAAGGATGCAATCAAGAAGGTGACTAAGGATTTGATAAAGGCTTAAAACCTAGAGGGAAAGAACCTAAGTTGCTATGCATGAAACCCTATAAACCAAGAATGCTACTTCTATCTTATCTTCTTGTTATTTCATTTCATTCTTCTTATGCTTCAGTACTTACTTAGGGACAAGCAAGCTTTAAGTTTGGTGTTGTGATGCCAGGGCATTTAGGCCAGTTTCACTGACCTTTTCTTTACTGTTTTAGGGTAGTTTCATGCATTTTCTTAGTGAATAAGGCAAGTTTTGGATGAAATTACACTCACACCTTGATTCAAGCAACTTTTGTGAACTTTGCATAATTTCATGAGTATTTTGCTAGAATTGCATGATAAATTGATGATGCATAATCTCATGACTTTGGCTAGAGCTTTGATGCACTTTAATTGCTTGTTTTCAGGGCAAAGGAAGCAAGGAAGAACTACGTTAGAATTCACGTTAACCTAGTTAACGTGAACACTAATGTGGAATTGTAAAGCTTGCAACGTTAATGAGAAAAGTGATCACCAATAATGCCTGCAAAGCCATCCAAAGTTCATGTTACTTGCCACGTTAACTAAGTTAATGTGGTAGTTAACGTAGAAGAAAAAGGAACTCCAACGTTAATGGTAAAAGTGAACACTACTAACGTTGGAGAACTTGGCAATGATCCACGTTAAGATTCACGTTAACTTAGTTAACGTGAACTCTAACGTGGAAGAGGAAACAAAAGCCAACGTTAGTGACACTCACTTTTGTCACTAACGTTGGATCATTTAGCATTGCCTATGTTAACTTTCACGTTAAGACTATTAACGTGAAAGTTAACGTGGAGTTGAGATCAAGGAACCAACGTTAGTGACATTCACTTTTGTCACTAACGTTGGGAGATGGCTTCACTCCTACGTTAAGAGCCATGTTAACTTAGTTAACATGAGTTCTAACGTAGAGAATTTGGGCATTTGGAGCGTTAGTGACAAAGGTGAGTGTCACTAACGCTCTCGAAGCTGGATCACACCTACGTTAAGAGTCACGTTAGCTATACTAACATGGACTCTAATGTAGGAACATAGGGGCACTAAGCAACGTTAATGGGAAAAGTGATTCCCATTAACGTTCGCGAAGGGGTACAAGCCAACGTTATTGGGAAAAGTGAGTCCCAATAACGTTGGCAAATCTTTGAGAAAGCAACGTTAGTGGTCACGTTAAGACTACTAACGTTGGATTTAACGTGGATATATGAGGTTGGAACGTTAGTGGAAAAAGTGAATGCCACTAACATTCTCGAACCCACAATGGCAATCAACGTTAAATCTTACCAATACCCAAAGCCTAATTCATGTTTCTCTGCAAGTTGGGCCCACTAAAGATGAGAACTGCTTCAACTCAAGATCCAAAGCCCACATCCAAGACTTGAAGAACTCACTAGAAGATCAAGAGGAGTAGTATATATAGGAGTAGTTTTGAACTATAGAGAAGCTTGGCACTTTTGGGAACTACTCTCTATAGATTTACTTTTCTGCACTTTTAGCATGGATTCTTCTTTTCTGCCATTTTTCATTTCTAGAGCTATGAACAACTAAACCCCTTTCATTGGGTTAGGGAGCTCTGTTGTAATTTGATGGATCAATTATAGTTTTCATTCTTCTTCTTCTTTCTTTTCTCTTGATCTTACTAGAAAGCTTTTGATCTTATTTCAATTGGTTAGTTGTCTTGGAAAAGAAACCTTCCATGATTGGATCTCCTTTGAGCCTTGAAAAAGGGATGAGGAGATCATGCTAGAAATGCTTTCTCATGTTGGACCAAATTGGGGTCTGGGCGGATATAGTGACATGTAATCCTCCTAACACTTTGATTTGGAAATACATGTGGTATAATCAGTGACTACACTTCATCTCTTCCCATGAGTAATTAAATCAAGGAATTGGGCAATTGTTCAAGCTTAGAGAGATTGGATTGCCAAGGAATTGAGATCCAATCACTTAAGATTGCCAAGGAGATCAATAAATGCATTGATTGAGGAAGAGATGAGAATGAACTTGATCCGGAGAATGCAACATCTCCTAAACCCAATGATTTCCCCATTTCTGATCTTACCCATTCTCTTTACTTTCTGCCATTTAATGTCATGCTCATCACCCCAAATCCCCATTTAAGATGCTGCACTTTAATTTCTGTTATTTACTTTCCAGTCATTTAAATTTCTGCATCTCAATCTAAATTCCGTTTAGCTCAACTAGCATATTCTTCTATCTAAAGTTGCTTGACCAATCAATCCTTGTGGGATTCGACCTCACTCTATTGTGAGTTTTACTTGACGACAATTGGGTATACTTGCCGAAGGGAAATTTGTTGAGAGACAAGTTTTCATGCATCAGTTACGCATCGTGCTTTATTGAATATGGCTGGCTGCTATGCGTTCTACTTGTTAAGGTGACATCCGGAGGGGCATATGCATAGGTTATGTGAGTTACGCTTTAGTTCTGGTTATATTGCTTGCGTTTAAAATGATGGATTATGTAATGCAGCTTGTGAGGATATGCCTCCTAAATGTGTTGATCTGTGTTGTAACAATAGTTACGGTTGTGTTTGATTAATTAAATTAGAAATGGCATGTTAATGTAAACTGAGTCATGTGGTTGGCGGGTGAAACGCAAGGAATTATAACGAGATATTGTTGCCAAATGAATGTTTTCATTGCGTTGGAGAGCAATGTGGCTTAGGGATGTCGGAGTTCGAGTCGAAAATGTCTATAACTTTTAAATTGTGTTTCGTCGATGGTTTAGGGTTTCCTGGTACTAAGAGTATGGCACTATCCATCAGGAAGAAAAAAAAAACAATCCACAAGGGGCTTTGTTTAGGGAATGATAATAAAGGCAGTGTACTATATTGCAGACTCCATTGAATTACATACAAAAAAGAAGTTAAAATTTAGTCCGTGCTAATTTAACATCCAACGTACGGTAACCAAGTATTCTAGAGAAAAAAAGCGGTGGTTCATGGCATGCAACGGTGGAAACGCATGCAAACAAAATACCCATTCAATCACTTAAACCCAATGACATAAATTTCTAAAATGGCGGGTCGGGTAGCTATAACGTCGAAGTGGAGTCCTGTACTGTGATGTGTTGGTACCACTTCAAAGTGACGGCCCACCCTGGTCGCCAACAAAAGGGGGGCATGAAGAGCCCAGCATGATCAAAACGAAGCTCACAGCATTAACAGGGTCATGGTAGCACGGCGGCCATTGCCTTTCGGCTATTCCAGTCCACCTCTGCCCGCTGCCTTATCTCATCACGGAGCTCATTGAAATGCTCATTTACAATAGCCAACGTAGTGTCAATCCGTATCCTGTCGGACAGTTGATCGATGCTCTGTAACATGAGAAAATAAAGGCATACATGGATGTGTCCATTAAGAGATCTTTGCACAACGGGAATCGTTCTAACATGCATAAAGCGTCGGAAAAGTTGGGTTGAATACATTCCTCTGCGGGACAGGGTTGGTTGTGAACATCTGCTCCATTTGAAGCCACAGCATCATCCACAGCTTGTCCTTGTACCTTTTTTTTTTCAGTGGCCACTCCCGGAAACAGAAATTGGTGAATACCTGTCAAAACTGGATAAGACATATATATGGTTGACGTAATACAATAATTCGTACCAGTTGTTCTCATTGGTGATCCCCAGGACGAAGTCCGGATTCCACTCAACCAGCGGTGGGTTCCTTCCTAAGACGTCGATGTCTGGGAACATGGTTGTGAATATTTTGTCCAGAACCCTGGCCTGAAAAAATGGCAGAAGATAAGAAGGGAGAGGAGTTAAGGTTGAGTTTTTGTTGTTCCCTTTTTACTTGACAAAAATATGGGTATCGTGCCATGCCCCAAAAAAGAAAAGACAAAAACAAAACCAACCTGGGTCCCAATCCGGCCGAATGGAGGCACCGTTTTTTTTCATTTTTGAATTATATGTGATTCGGACTAACCCCAACAGGTCCACGGGTTCAAAACTATTTCGACAAAAAAACTATTTCCCTTCCAGCCGTAAATCAATATTTTCAAAGCTATATTTTTATCTCCAGCCGTAAATCAATATTTATCATAGTCATCCGGCTCATAACATAACCCATAACCAGCCAATAATCATTATTAAATACAGCCTTTTGGCTCACAGCATACACCGCACTTCCATCATCACCCTCAACAACTCATACAGTCATCATTAATCATGATTCATCATTACACTCCCTTTACTTCACCCTCAAGCTACCACTCTTCCTAGTCTCTTCTCATTTCTAGGCCTACTATAAGGCTTTAAGACTTAAAGGGTGAAAATGGAGGTTTCAAAGTCTGAAATTCGCCTTTAAAAACTCAAAATCAACTATTGCTGAAAATAGGGTCACGCGTGTGCGTCGCCCACGCGTACACATGGAAGGTGGAAAAGTAGAGGGACGCGTGAGCATCGCCCATGCGCACACGTGGGAGTCAGGAAAGCAGAGTTACGCGTGCACGTCAGCCACGCATACGCGTGGGTGCATTTTGTGTTCCTCGCACAAAACAAGCACAGTACATGCGCAACTCCGGATTTTCTACGAGGTATTCGCATCAGTGTAGCGACGCGTACACGTCGGCCAGGCGCACGCGTGAGAGAGTAAAAATCATGAGTGAGGCATGCGCGTCGACCATTTGTACGCATCGGAGTACGTTTTAGCAAAAATTTTACTAATTTATAAAGTTGCAGAATTACATTTTCAAACCCCAAACTTCCAACACACATAACTTCTTCTACAAAATTCTTTTTTCAACCATTTCTGACTCGTTGGAAAGATCGTTGAATAAACTTTCATAAAAATTTAATTTTTAAGAATTCCAAACTTTGTGGATCAAGTTACAGACCACCAAAGTTGGTCAAAAATTAGTTTTTACTCAAAAATAGAAATCACCAATTTTTCCAATGTTCACAAGCCAAATTCATTTCCACTCATCTAAATGACCACAATCCAACCACATTCACATAATTACACTGAACTAAAACCAAACCTACCTCATCTACACAATTTCACCCAAAACTATCAAACTTCACACCACAATTCCTCAAACCCTATTATTCAATAATCAAACCAATTATTCACACCTTCAATATCTAAAATCCATCCAATCTCTTATATCATCACACAATACACACATCAACTTACCTTCCTTACCTCTTTCCGGCCTCCGGCCCAAAATTTACGGCCTCCGGCCCAAATTCACAATTTAAATGCATATTCCACAAACCAATATTCATTATCCAATTCATCAAATTCTCAACACACCAAACATACAAATTCACACAATTCTCAACCCAATCATTAATTTACATTACATATCAACTATGCATATTAGTACCAACCATTTACACAATCCAAACTCAATCCTAGGGACATCTAGCCTAGGAATTCTCATCACACCACACGGTACTTAAATGAAACTTAAACCGTACCTCTTGTAGCCAAAATAATTGAGCTTCTTCTTGGAGGTCTCTACCAACCCTTAGCTCCAAGCCTCACCAAAGCTCCACAAGCAACACCAACCTCCCAATTGTGCACCAAAATCAACCAATACTCTAACATAACCAATTTCACACTAATAATCAACCTAGGGTTCATGAAGTTGATAAATCACAAGGGTTAGGGGGTTCCTTACCTTAACCCACGAAATTTTTGTGATGAATATCACCAATGGCTCATACTAGAGCACCGCTAAACAACCAGAATTACAAGGTTTCCTCAAAACCCAAACCAAATTTGAAATACAAGAGGAAAAATGAATTGATCAGAGGAGAGTTAAATAATCACCACAAAACTTAAATAGATTCAAAGAGGAGGAGAAGAGTGACGCGTGATCACAAACGGCTTGTCAATCGGAGCTCCGTAGCTCAAGTTATGGTGATTTGAAGATCAAAGAGAGTTAGGGTTTCTCTCTTCTCATCTCTCTCTTTTCATTTCAGCAACAAACACACTAAATGAGGGTTATGGTGGCTGAATGGCTTTAAGTTAAGGCTTATATATGCTGAGCTTGGGTCCACTTGGGCCCAATTCACTTGGTTTAGTTCGTTAGCCCAATTTTGGGCCAAAACCTTTAAGATTAGAGTTTTAAATCGTATTTTAAATATTTCTACCTGTCCTAATTATAAATCCGAATTTCTTAGCATTATTTACTTTTAATCAATTTTTTCTTAGCTGCAGTACCAGACAAATCTTAGTCAGTACTGTCGGTCAAAATTTCAGTGCGCATTTTTACGGAGAAAACTATGTTTTTCGACTTAGAAAAATTCACTGAATTCAAATATCATATTTAAATTATCAAATTCCGATTGCTAAATTTTCTAACCGTATTCGCTCTTGTTTAATTTATTATTTAAGTAATTATAGTTTGACCGGGTTTTACAACCACAACCCATGGCGTTGATCACATACAGCCTGCTATAGAAGAAGATCATTCACAAGTAGAGAAGACAGTAATACCAGAGTTAATTCAGAAAGGCAAAGACACTCCAATCCTTCAACATATCCCTATTGCTGATTCCAAAAGTCCTAATACAATTCCATATCCAATAACTTTCTGATCTGCTTGACTAAGACCTGCAAGATAACCATAGCTTGCTTCAAACCACAATCCTCGTGAAATCGACCCTGACTCGCTCAGGTATTACTTGGACGACCCAATGCACTTACTGGTACAGCAGTACGAAAGTGTGGGGATTCGTGGTACCAAGTTTTTGGGGCCGTTGCCGGGGATTGTTGAGTTTGGACAAACTGACGGATTGTCTTGCTCCCTAGATCAGGTAATTTTTATTTTCTTTTCTTTATCATTCCTAATTGAGTCTTTTTATTTCAATTTAGTCTTTGTTTGTGTTTTTGTTGAGTCTTTTATTTTTATTTTCTTCTTCTCAATTTTTCAAAAAAAATTAAAAAGCTTTTTCAAAAATATTTTTATTTTCTTTGTTTAATCTTTGTTCTTGTTTTCAATTACAAAAATTTTAAAACTTTTCCAAAAACCTTTTCTCATGCAGTTTATTTTCAAGCATCCTTAGCTTTCTATTTAAGATTTTTATTTATGTTCTTGGTAATTTTCGAAAATCTTAAGTCCTTTTTCTAAAAATTTTTCAACATTAGGGTCTTTGGAGTCTTATTTTTAATCATTAAGTTTGGTGTCTTCTTGTTATTTTTCTTGTATTTTTTGAAAATTTCTTGTTGATTTTCTAAAAAATTTTAAGTTTGGTGTTCTTTTTATGTTCTTGTGTTCTTTGAGTCTTGTTCTTGTGTTCTTGTTAGTCTTCAAAGTGTTCGTGAGTCTTTTTTGTGTTTTAATCTTAAAATTCTTAAGTTTGGTATTCCTTTGTGTTTTTCCTCCAAATTTTCGAAAATAAGGAGCATTAGATCTAAAAATTTTTAGTCTTGTGTCTTTTACTTGTTTTTCTCATTCATCATTAAACTCAAAAATAAAAAAAAATCATTTCTAACTTAATTTCAACCATAATTTTTGAAAATTAACATAAAAATTCAGATTTTAATTTCAAAATTTTATCTTATCATATTTTAGTTATCAAGTTTTCAAAAATCAAAACTTTTCAAAAATAAAAATTATATCTTTTTCAAAAAATTCTTATCTTTTTTCAAAATCTTATCATATCTTTTTCAAAATTCAAAAATCTTATCTTATCCTTTTCAAATTTCAAATTTTAAAATTTAATCTTTTTTTTTTTCAAAATCAAATTTCTAATCTTATCTTTTTTGTTTCTTATCTTATCTTTTCTAACTTCCAATTTTAAAATTCAATATTTTTCAAATATTTTTAAAATCTTATCTTATCTTTTTCTAATTTCAAATTTTAATTTCAAATCTTTTCTTATCTTATCTTCTATCTTATCTTAAAATTCAAATATTTCCTTAATTAATATCTTATCTTCTCTCTCTTCTTTTTCAAAACTTCCTAACTAACTCTCATCTCTCTTAATTTTCAAAAAACTACTTCCTCTTCTCTTTCTTCTATTTTCAAAAATTCATTAACTAATTTTCAACTCTTTTTAAATTAATAACCTTAATTTTCAAAAATAATTAATAAATAAAATAAGAACAAAAAAATATTTTAATTCTTACTTACTTTTTCTATTTATACTTCTTCTCTTCTATTTATACTTCTCTACTTCTATCTCCTATGTTCAAAGTATCCTTCTTCTACTTTTGTTATTTCTTTTCTATCTTCTTCTCTCTTCACATTTAACTGGAAGCTCTTTGGTCTAAGTGGTACAAAAAGCTTTCTTCTTTTCTTTCTTTTCTTTTCTTCTTGTTTATGACCAGGAATAAGGATAAAAAACCCCTCTTGACTCCTGATCCTGAACTTGAGAAGACTCTGAGGAGGCTTTTACAATAAGCTAAAGCACAACACTCCGAAAAAGACCTTTCAGAAAATTTTGAACAAGAAACAGAGGACATGGCCAAACCTCAAGAGGAGCCAAGAAAGGTTCTTGGTGACTTCACCATGCCTACCTCTGACTTTTATGCTAGAAGTATCTCTGTACCTGCTATTGGAGCTAACAATTTTGAGCTTAAGCCTCAGTTAGTCTCTCTTTTGCAATAGAACTGTAAATTCCGTGGACTTCCAACGGAAGATCCACATCATTTTTCAGCTGAGTTTTTACAGATTTGTGATACTTAAAAACTAATGGAGTTAACCCTGAAGTCTACAAGCTTATGCTCTTTCCCTTTACTTTGAGAGACAGAGCCAAGTTCTGGTTGGATGCCCAGCCTAGAGAGAGTCTTGACTCTTGGGAAAAGCTAGTTAATGCTTTTCTGGCTAAATTCTTTCCTCCTCAAAGGATGAGCAAGATTAGAGTGGAAGTTCAAACCTTCAGGCAAAGAGAAGGTGAATCCCTCTTGAAGCTTCGAAAAGATACAAGCAACTGATCAAGAGATATCCTTTTGACATGCTCTTAGAACGTCCATAATAGGTGTGTTTTATGATGGTCTATCTGAGATATCCAAAATTTCATTGGATAGCTCTGCAGGTGGATCCCTCCACTTGAAGAAAATGCCTACAGAAGTAAGAGAACTCATTGAAATGGTTGCTAACAACCAATTCATGTATACTTTTGAAAGGAATCTTGTAAATCATGGAATCTCTCAGAAGAAAGGAGTTCATGAAGTTGAGACTATGAATGCCATCTTGGCTTAGAATAAGATATTGACTCAGCAAGTCAATATGATTTCTCAGCATCTGACTGGAATGCAAACTGCAGCTGACAGTACTTAGGAAGCTTCTCTTGAAGAAGAAGCTTATGATCCTGATCAACCAACCAAGGAAGAGGTGAATTACATGGGAGAACCCTATGAAAACACTTACAACCCTTTATGGAGGAACCATCATAACCTGTCATGGAAGGATCAACAGAAACCTCAGTAAGGTTTCAATAAGAATCAAGGTGGTAGGAACCATAATAGGTTCAACAACAGACCACCATTCCCATCTTCTCAAGGGAATATGGAGACCTCTAAGTAGAGCCTTTCTGACTTACCCATTCTAGTTTCCAGCCTCACTAAAACCACCCATAGTTTCATAAATGAAACAAGGTCCACCATTAGAGACATAGAGGTACAGATTGGTCAACTGAGCAAGAGAATCCCTGAGACTCCTCTTGACACTCTTCATAGTAACACTGAGGTGAATCCAAAAGAAGACTACAAGGCCATAACCATGGAGGTAGAGGCCGAATTAGAGGAAAGTGGGAAGGCATTGAACTCCAGTGAAGAAGCCTTCACTGGGCGTTCAATGCCCACAATGCCAGTAAGCTTGCCGTTAAACGCCAAAAAGGAACCCCTCACTGGGCGTTTAACTCCCATCCTGGTAGAAATGCTGGTGTTAAACGCCAGCTAGGGAGCACTGGCTGGGCGTTCAACGCCCAAACAGGAAGGCTTTCTAGCGCTGAACGCCAGTGAAGAACCCCTCACTAGGTGTTCAACGCCCAAACTCCCAGCCATTTTGGCGTTGAACGCCAGTGAGGAACCCCTCACTGGGCATTCAACACCCACTCACCCAGAAAAGGTGGCGTTGAACGCCAGCAAGGACATCCCTACTGTGCGCTCAACGCCCAGAATGCTAGAGGGACTGGCGTTTAACGCCAGTCAGGGTGGACAGCAAGGGCATTCAATGCTCAATAAGCTGACATAGTTGGCATTGAACACCAGTGACAACACTCCCTTTGAGTGCCTAAATCCCACTCAAGAACCCTCTAGCCCAGAACCAAAGGAAGACAATTGAGGTTCCTTTGAATGCACTTCTACAGTGCTTAAGTTCTGATGACTACTTATCCTCAGATGAAGATGAAGACACTAGGGAAGAGTAAGTTGCTCGTTTCCTAGGTTCTCTAATAAAGCTGAATACCTAGTTATTTGGTACAAAGCCTCTAGAGGAAGAACCTCCACTACTCACCAGTGAACTCCATGCTTTGGTTCAGCAAAAGCTACCTCAGAAGCTTCGAGATCCTGGACGCTTTCTGATTCCTTGCACCATAGGCACCATGACCTTTGAAAAGGCTCTGTGTGACCTAGAGTTAAGCATCAACCTCATGCCACTCTCTGTAATAGAGAAGTTGGAAATCCTTGAGGTACAAGCTGCACACATCTCATTAGAGATGGCAGACAAAACCATGAAGAAGCCATATGGCTTAGTGGAGGATGTATTGGTTAAAGTTGAAAACCACTACATCCCTGCAAACTTCATTGTCTTGGACATTGGAGAGGATGAGGATGACTGTGTCATCGTTGGAAGACCTTTTCTAGCCACAACCAATGCTATCATTAATGTGGCTAAGGGAGAACTAACCCTAAAGTTAGGGGAAGACCACATCTTATTCAAGATGCCTCATCCTAATTCTCCCTCTAAAAGAGAGATAACAATGCAACACTAGTGTACCAATCCTCTCTTTCTGTGTAGAGCCCCCAGACATCAATTCTATGTTTGGTGTTGGGTAGCCATCAACAAGCTCTAAGCACAAAGGTACTAAAAAGAAAGTATCTAAAGGCTGGAGGACCAAGAAAGTTTCTACTGAAGGCCTCTCACCTGGCATGAGTGTTGTCTTCACTAAGAAGCTAGTCTTACCACATACAGTGAGTCATGTCCTATCTCTAGAGCATGTAGAGCTTATTCATGAGAGGACAGGAAGAGAATTCACTATCAGGGTAAAAATCTGAGCCCATACTCATCTCATCTATGCAAGGTTAGAATTCTCCCACCTCATCTCATCTATGCAATTCAGCTGAGATTGTCATAAATGGAGATGTCCCCATTGGGTAGGATAAGCCCATCACTAAGAAGTGAATGGAGCAAACTAGAGAGCATGCATAAGAGCCTGTGCATCTGCCTCATTATGAGATCCCTGAGATGCCTCAAGGGATGTATCTTCCTCCCCAAAGCTATTGGAATTAATGGCAAACTTCTCTTGGAGAATTGAGAACTAACATGGAGGAATTGAGGATGGAGCATCAAGAGTATGCTACCACCCTCAATGAAATAAGAGAAGATTAAAGAGCCATAAAGGAAGACCAAAGGGCTATAAGGGAAGAGCAACAAAGGCAAAGGAATGACATAGAAGAGATGAAGCATCACATTGGATCCTCAAGGAGGAGCACTAGGCGCCACCATTAAAGGTGGACTTGACGTTAGGATTTTTGCTAGTAAAGAATTTTATAAAAATAGTCGCATTGTAGATATAGATTCTAAACCGACAGAAATTCCTTCGTGCAAACGTTTTGGTTGTCACAAGTAACAAACCCCTAAATAAATTGATAGCCGAAGTATTTAAACCTCGGGTCGTCTTCTCAAGGAATTGCAGAGAAGTATGTTCTTATTATTGGTTATGAGTTTTGTAAATCGGGGGTTTTGAGAATGATGAGCAGATATGATAAATGACAAGTAAACTAAATAAATGACTGTAAAATAAACTCTTGGCAAGGTATGAGAACTGGAAGTCCTATCCTAGTTATCCTTATCAATTGTGATGAGAATTGGATTTTTCTCCCACTTTGTTAACCTCTAACTATGAAGGTAAGTCAAGTGAATGAATTAATTCGAATCCTCAAGTCCCAGTCTTTCCTTGGGAAAAGTTAGAGTTATTGGATCTCGAATCAATTCTTGAAGAATTCCAATTTCAATCAACAATGAGTTTGATAACTCAAGAGTCACCGATTAATCAACCAAAGCTAAAAGGTAGAAAAATCTAAATTATTTATATCATAAATAAGAGAAACAAATCATAGATCTGAAAAATACCTCGAATTATATTTAAATAAGAAAATAAATCCAAACATGGAACATTGAAAATAAATAAATACAAAGAATATTGAACCTGAGATGCAGAAGAAATATTCATAATCCTAATAAAAATTCTAATCCTAATCCTAATCCTAATCCTAAGAGAGAGGAGAGAACCTCTCTCTCTAAAAACTACATCTAAGACCTAAAATTATGAATTATGAGAGCCTGATGAGTCTCTGCATGTTCCCTGACTTTAATCTGTGTTTTTGGGCCGAAAACTGGGTTAAAATCTAGCCCAGAATCTCTGCCAGTGACTTTTGTAATTCTGCAGATCGCGCACGTCACGCGTCTGCGTCGTCCACGCGATCGCGTCACTCAGCGTTTTTCGTATCACGCGTGCGCGTTGTCCACGCCTCCGTGTCGCTTCTACTTTTCCAATCTGCGCGTCCGCGTCACTCATGCGGCCACGTCACTGCGAATTCCTTTCTTCCGCGCGGTCGCGTTGCTGACGCGTACGCGTCACTTCTCGCTGGTCATCTCCTCGCTTTCTTGTGTTCCTTCCATTTTTGCAAGCTTCTTTCCCAATTTCTCACTCATTCATGCCCTATAAAGCCTGAAACACTTAACACACAGATCAAGGCATTGACTGGTAATAAGAGAGGATTAAGATTAGCTAAATTAAGACCAAAGAAGCTTGTTTTCAATCATGTAATAATTTTAGGAAGGAAATATAAATGCATGCTAATTATATGAATAAGTGGGTAAAGACCATGATAAAACCACACAATTAAACACATTGTAAACCATAAAATAGTAGTTTATCAACCTCCCCACACTAAAACATTAGCATGTCCTCATGCTAAACTCAAGGAGATAAAATAAATGAATAAGGGAAAGCAGGACTCATGCAATGCAACCTATGAATGTGAATACAACTACATGATAAAATGATTCTACCTACTTGGTGAAAAATAAATATAAACTGGATTTCACTAATTCAAATCACAAAATACAATATAAGTAACTTGCAAGAAGAAGATAGCTCATGAAAGCAGGGAACATAGAATTAAGCACTGAACCCTCACTCGTAGTGTATATCACTCTAATCTCTCAGGTGTATAGGGTCAATTCTCTCAATTCTCTACTAATCTTGCTTTCTATAGCTTGCTCTTCATCTAACAATCAACAAAAAATTAATGCACCAATACACAAATCAAGAGGTCTTTTAAGGGTTGTAATGGGGTTAGGGTCAAGGTAGGATTGTATTTGGCCAAGTGGACTAAAATCTGAATCCTTAATTAACATAAACTTTCCACCTAACTCAAGACAATTCATTTAATTAAAATACAAAATCCAACTTCCCATTAACTGTGTTTACTACATATTTATGCATTCCAAGTTTTGAGTGCAGCTCATATGCATTGATTTCACTATTTATTTTGGGGCATTTTGTCCCCTTTTATTAATTGCTCTTTTCTTTTTTTCTTTTTCACTTTTTTTTCTCAATGCATATGATTAAAGTATTGAAAGCAGTAATATGTGCTCAACCATTTTCCGTTTGTTCTCTCTAGTTTAGAATTATGTTATGTGGTTCGATTTTAATCCTAATTTATTTTTTTCAGGTCCGCTGAAGGTTACACCATTTATGGTCGAGTGAAGATCCCCAGCAGTATGCTTTGTTTTTTCTTTTTTGTCATTCTGATTTTTATTTTCTTACTTTTTAGTTAATTCAAAATCTAATTGTTGGATGGTGACTGATGCGAATAACTATTGCATTTGAATTGGCAGATTTTTTATATTTTGTTCAATAAACTTTAGATGAACTAAAGCTTTCAACTTTAATATGTAGATGCACTAAAGCACTTTAATATGTGAGATTGACTTTGAATTGTTGATGGGACTGGTAATGGTGCTTGGGGTCATATGTCAGTTCAAGTTGTTCATATTGTTTTAGAGTTCACACCAAAATCAAGTTTGATTTAGTCATTCAGAATTCATCTAATTTGAAGCTTTGGTTGGTTTATAGTATAAATTGTAATTTGAAATATTTAGAAAGATGGCTGTCAGAGCCTGTTAGCATCTCCGGTGTCATTTAATTTACTTAGGTGTATCTGATAATGTTAATTGAGTGGAATTCAGCAAGGTTTTGCTAGTGTTCATTGTGGTGTGCATCTATTCCTTTGTGTGCATCTATTCCTTGCATCCATTTCTTGTTAATAGTGTGCATAAATTTGTTTGCAGATTTAGAAACAAAAGACTATATAATTCCTGGAAAAGTGTCGAATGTCAAAGTCATACTCAATGGTGGTCAGAGAGTTGCTTTTTTGAGGCTTGATGGATATTTCTCATTGTATCCTTTAATTTACATCTTCATTTTAAACTCATTTCAATTTGCATGATAATTGCTATTGCAATAATACTTCAGGTCATGTTTAATTTGATCTCTCTTTGCTATCCTGATATTGCTTTTACAAAGTTATAGTTAATGATAGTATTTTGTTGTTGAGCAACAAACTAGTTCCTTAACATGTTTGCTTTAAGCCACAATGTCCCAAATATTTCTTGATGGATGCTTCATGAGATCTGAAAATTATAGCTTCTTTGATGAGTATGCAGGGCCAGGGGATAACGCTGTTTGTGGCAACAAAACTAGGACGAATTCGAGTTTTCGAGTATCGCGAGCTCACTCTGTCTCACACTCTCCGAACTCACTTTATCAATCTTACTCTCACAACTTTTGCAAACCCTAGGAACAACATTATCAATCTTACTCTCACAACATTTGCAACCATCTATTCAGTTTAGTTGAGGTGAGATTCATTCATCATGGCTTCCACTTTTATCTTGAGATCGCTGATTTTCTCTAAGTTTATGCTTATTGTCATTGGTTTTTTGATGCTAAATATTGACTTCCTCTTCAACTTCTCACTTGTAGAATTATAGAAGGGTTAATCAGTTGCCGGTAAAGGAATGGATTCACAGCTTTAATTTTTGTGAAGCACTAAACAAAGCAATGTTTTTTGGAAGAACTTAGAAAATTGTAATAGTGCTATTATGGCCTAATATATTTTTCTGAGAACCCAAAAAATGGCATCGTTTCTATCAAATACATATTGTACTTGATCTTTTCCCAAGTCAGTTATCATTTAATTTATCCTTTGTTACTTTAAATCTCAAACATTCTATGATTTATGTTATAGATATTTTGTTTCTTTTAAGATTCTGGTTTGTGCATATAGTTTCTGCGACTAATACTTTTTCAATATGTCATGATAATTCTATCTCCACTAATAGTTTGTGTCTGATGTGATAATTGTAGTTTCTTTTTGTGCATGATGTCTATGGCAGATATTGTGCAGATAATCCAAGCCTTTTTAAAAATGCCGATGAGCAAAGAACGAACAGGTATGCTCTCTATGCTCCCATCCTTTTCATTCTCTCCTTCCCCTTTGTTTAATTTTGATTATTGCTTGTTCCCTACTGCAATTAAAAGGAAGCTAAGCTAAGCTAAGCTAAAATATTGTAAGTAATGCTTTATAATCTCTTTTTGACACTTTTTTTGTTGGCATTATGCTTTATTTATTTATATTTTTTGCTGTTGTAAAGATTAATTTTTTATTCAGAAATTGAATACTGTTGTCTATACTTCACTTATGGATACTGCTTTGGTGTGGAGTTGACTATTGATAACATTATAGCTGAGTACTTCTATGACAGATTCAATCTCAAGCTGCACACTGCTGGGATCATTGCTGCCAGTTTCGGATTGGCGAATCTTTTCTCTAGGCCCGGTGGAGGGTTCATACTACTTTGGACATAACTTCTTGGGTGATTTTACATATAATTGAAGAAGTTGAGAATGTATGAAGCTGAAAATCAGATTTATTGATTTTTTTAATTAGGATTGTTTTTGAAAATCATATTTTTCTGGCAACATAAGCTGAAACAAGAACACTCTTAGTGGCAGTAGTTATTGTTAGTAATAAAAAAGTAGTAGTTGTTGTTAATAATAAAAAATGTTTAATGTTTGATTATTTATTTCATCTCGAGAATGCAGTGCACTATGTTGGGACTTTGGAAGATGGAACCAAGTTTGATTCCAGTAGAGATAAAGATCAACCTATAAAGTTCACTCTTGGTCAAGGTATTTATTAAAGCAAGTACTGCTTGTTTTTTTATGCCTTGTTTTTCTTGAACAATCAATACATGACTACATAATTTTTTGTCTGATGGTAAAGAAGCTCAGTTTATCATATAAGGATGCAATTTAAGTTCGAATTTTAGTTTACAGTTTTTAATAGGTACATTTTGAAAAAGAATGAGAGTATGATTATGGCTTTGATAACATATTTGTGGCTGACTTTATGGGTCCAGACTCTGCTGCTTTTACCTGGTTGCCTTAACCTCAGCCTCACACCAATTTCAAGCCTCATTCTTCCAATATCAGGTGGGTGTTTTTGGGTTTTGTTTTGTTCTTCAACTTTCTCTTTTGTTTCAAGTTTCAACCCAAGTTTAAAAGCAGGGAATTCTATGGATTTTTTCACGGATCATCACTTAACTACTTCATGATTGCAGCTTGGAAATGGAATACTCAGTGGATTTAATTGTGCTGGAAGGTGGCCTTCAAAGCGGTAATATCTCTTTTCTTCTAAAATCCTTCCTTCTAAACAGTTTAGCAACTATTATTCATAATTTGGCATTTTCATTATGTAATGATATTTAGAAATTTTGTATTATATGCAGCTTGGCCCTGGTCTTCTATTTGTTTTTATCAGTTGTGAGGGGAAACTGTAATGACTTGCATATTAGGCAATGTGGATTATATGTTTTGTTACACTGTATTTCTTGATAGAGGATGTGACTGCCATTCCATTTTTAGGCCCGAAGAAATTTGAATGATCCAGAAAATGCAATTATTGGTGCATTTGCAGGTAATTAAATATTTAAATGACATCAAAAGACTACTCCTATATATATATATATATATATATATATATATATATATATATATATATATATATATATATATATATATACCTGTACACATACTAAGTTGTAGGCTTGTAGTATAACATAGATCCCCATTCTCTTAATTAACCTCTTAAGGTGTGTGATTGCTACTAGCACAGTAGCACTTAAAGCATTATACCAGTGTTAAAATGTGATTAACAATCTTGTTTTTCTAGGTGCACTAACTGGATCTATAATAACTCCCCTTGATGTCATCAAGACAAGATTACTGGTTCAGGTTAAATAACCCTGTTTTCTACTACTTTTCTTTTGCTGTATTCTTCCTTTTCAATCTCGTTTTCACATGAAACTCGTATAACGCCATATGCAGATGATTCCATGTTATGTACTATAATCCGCATGCAAATCAGTAAGAATATCCAGTTTCAATTATCAATCCATTAACGAAGTTCTCATTTTCCTCCTAAAGGGATCTGCAAACCAATATAATAGAATCGTAGATTGTGTTCAAACAATTATCAAGGAAGAAGGACCTAGTGCACTTTTAAAGGTATAGGTTTTTTTGCTTTCTTGGACACACCAGCTTGAGTGGTAACTTTTAGCATGGTCCAAATTCTCACCAAATTATGAACTGTACCTTTACTGCTCAGAGCAGGTTCAGAAACCTATTGCCAAAATTGGTTTGCTGATAAGCCAAAATTGGTTTGCTGATCAGCCAAAATTGAATGCTTCCATTGGTTTGCTGATCAAAAAATTGGTTTGCTGATCAGCCAAAATTGAATGCTATGAACTTGAACTTGAAATACTCATTGTTTAGTAGGTAGTTTAGAGCAAAGTTTTACAATAAAAGGAGATAATTAACAAAAGAGACATACTCACACTGTAGAGAGACCTGCTATTAAGAACATTAGACTCATCTTATTTTTACTTATTGCGGTTAAGGGTGCTTTATTTTTTTTAGCAACAAAGTGTTAAGAATGATCATTACTTTGCTTTGCATTTGAATGCGAAGATGTGTTAGTACATTACAATACTGTTTGACAGTGATTACTATTAGCATTATAGCAATAGCTGTTTGTTTTTTTTACTATTAACTAGATTATATTTGAAACAGCCATGTTTGTGGTGTGAGTTGAGATTTTGTTCACTATTGACTATGCAACATATATTCTGGATTTTGTGCACATCATGGTATTACATTCTCGATCCTTTATTGGTCAACATCTAATTATTTTAATTTTTTCATGGACTACTATTTCAGCACATGAATGATCTCTGGTCTTAGAGAATATTTGTGACCGTGTGAGGAAAGCTGGGATGATGAAGATGAAGCAGCAGCAGAAAGAGCAAGTGAAGTGAATTTTACAGATGAGATAAGTGGAATTAACACAGGACCTCCTTCACCAACTTCATCTATTAATTATTAGAACAGCAAAAATTGTTCAAATAAGTTAGGAAATTGAATAGGAGTTGCTTGAAATATAGGTCTTTTAATTTACTAGTATGAGGAAAATCATTTAGAGCCCTACGGATACTCATTAACAACTTTTAATTTATTCAATAGACGTTGTTGATGTATGTTTTGTTATTTATTATTATAGTTGATGTATCAATACACTTTGTTTATATTTTGAATTATATTGACTTGCTTGTTTATAGTAGTTTTTTTTAGTTTGATAATACGATGAATTTGTTTATTTTTTGAAATATTATAAATATTTGAATACAAATTAGATAAAAATTTGTATTAAAATTATATTTATTTTGTATGAAAACAAGTTTATTTTATAATTGGAAAAATAAAAAAATTCTATTTTACCTTACTGACGGATTTACAGACGGATTTTCTGTCTGTAATCAGAGTGTGAGATAATTTTTCAAAGTTCAAATTACAGACAGAAAATCTATCTGAAAATTCACCTGTAATTATAGACGAAAAATCCGTCTGTAATTACAGACGGAAAATCTGTCTGAAAATCCGTCTGTAATTACAGACGGAAAATCCGTCGAAAAGTTCGTCGCCTTCGGGAAATGGATAGAGAATTTACAGAGGGAAAATCCGTCGGTAACTGGTGAAAATCCGTCTGTAATTTTCCGACGGAAAAAAATCCATCGGTAAATAATTTCCGACGGGGCTTTTACAGAGGGACAAAATCCGTCGGTAATTTCATCGGTAACCAAAAATCTGTCTGTAATAAAGACTAAATCTATCTGTAAATCTGTCTGTATTAATCCATTTTCTAGTTGTGATTTATTGTTTTGTTTTTTATAGGGGTAGGACTTGTATTTGAGAATCTTTAAATAAGTCTATGTATATAATGCTATGTGAATATATATACTTATGTGATTGAGTGATTTAAAATAAAGATTTTTTTCGATTTCTTAATTAAAATTCCGGTTTGTATTCGCGAAGGCTCAATATTAAATAAACATAGTATGAAATTAAAGGAGTAGAGGTAGGTAACGCATGGACTTTTTGTGCGATAATGAGGTGCTAAAAGTTAGGGTGTTACATTATGGTATCAGAGTAGTCCGTTCTTGTTAGAGCCTTGGGAATGGACTGACTATGCTTCACTGCATACTCTGATTGTCTGTCATGTAGTAGGACTTGTCCTAATGACAAGAGTTTGAGTTTTAAATGCATGATTTTCTATTGATTAATGCTGTTAGTCGACCATTGCATCTCTCATGGTATTAAGTCTGGCCAACTTAAAACTGATGATTTGTGTATACAAAAACACTAACAGATTGTCATAGATGAAATAAAATTAATATGTGATGTGAATCACGGATTTTGGGAACATTGGAGGTTATTTTTCACGATTAACTCGGTCTTGAATCACAATTCCTGTTTAAATCCTGTGGCTTGGTACACCGTCTGTTCTTTTATAATTGCATTGAAGTCCTTTGTTTGGATTTCTTTCATGGAAAGTGATTTGCTTAATCTTTCCAATCCTATTCCTTTATTCGAATGTATCCTTGCTTGACCATGTTTGTAAATGTCTGCTTAAATCTTCTGGACTATCTCTCCTTGTTGTTGTTTATAATTCTTTTCATAAATTTTGTACTCTTTGATACGATCTTGAATTTATTCTAGTACAACAAAATGGTCCTCAAATCAGCTTTAGCTTCTTCTACTTCACATCACACTTTTCTCTTATATTCAAATAATACGTGTTCTTGGTATTTGAAAACTATATATGCAAACACTTTTTGCTTTTTCCCAAAATGTGTTCAAAGGTAATGTCAGTTTCAATTTCTTCCATCTTATATCAATATTTGAGGATGAAAATTTTTACAAGGTGGGTAGGATGTAACGACCCGCATTTTTGAAAATCTAAATAGAAAAAAGTTTCTAATTTATTTTATTAATTTGTGCTCCTTATATTTAGAAACTAACTTATTAAGAATAATTAAAGTAATTTTTTATGAATATTTTGAATTCAAATTTTATTTTATATAAAAAAGGATGATTAAGTTGATTATTGTAGTTTTATATTTAAAATAATCATTTGATTTTATTAGTATGTTGATAGATATATTTCTATATGCTCCCAAAATAATTTTTGGTAACATAATTAAATTTTAAATTATTTTAATCTTAAGATTCTGTAAAATTCTTATACTATTAGTATGTATTTTTCTTACTAAGTTTCTTAGTTTTTACACACACCCCTATTGTTTTACACGTATAATTTCTCATCTCTCACCTTTACCAACGTATACTAACACTAATCTCACTCTCAGCCTTACCTTAACCCTAACCTACTCCTTAACCCCACCCACACCCACGCAGAAAGGATGAAAGAAATTAGATAAGAGGGAAGGAAAAACAAAGAGGAAGAAGAAAGGAAGAAGGAGGGGAAAGAGGGAGAGGGTACGATGGGTGTTACTGCCACTAGTGCTGCCGTCGAGTTACCATGTGGAAGAAAGAGAGAGAAGCAGAACTGCGAAGAGAGAGAGATCGACGGAGACGTTTGCGCCGTTCCTCCTTATCGCTGCCATGCGTTACCGCCGTTGCCGTCGAGCTCGAAGGAGAAAGGAAGAGCGATGCTCAGAGAGAGAGATTGATGAAAGCCAGTGAAGTGAGTGAGAGGGGAAGCCAAATTTGTCACCAGCCCCACGCCCAATCGCCATCATCGTTGTGGGAGCTCGTCACCGTCACTGGTGGGTATCACCGCTGCTGCCGTCGCCGAAGCCACTGTCTCCGTCACCTGGTCAGCCTTGTCCCTATTTTTGGTTCCCTTTTTGTGCGCCAAAGTCATTGCTTCAGTGGTGGTGGTTGCAGAGGTTGTTTGTGTTTAACGAAGCTATTACCGCTACCACTCCTTTCCCATGTTCTTTTCAAGTTTTTGTAAGTTGTTCTTGTTCCAAAACCCTCACCATTACTGCTCTATTTTTATGGTTTTTGAAAATTTTGAGATATTAATGTATTAGGACTGAGTCACTGTTACTGCCACTACAAACTATTTGATGGTATTGCCGCTGCCGGGAGTTGTCGGTGGTTCTAATGCCACCGCTATTGCTAGTTTGGTTTGAGTCTGTTGCTGCTACTGTGAGCTAGGACGAAGTTGGAGTCACGCTTGACTTTGTGGATTTTGACTAACTGAGGTAGGGGATTTCGTTTTTAAAATTAAAGGTTTTGATTTAAGAATGCCTATAAGGTCTATTGAATAATTGCAAATAATTCATGATTGTTTGTACTGATTGAATAATGAGTGTGAATTGGATTTGTGACTGTGAAAAGTATTGAATTCAATGAATATATGTTTGATTTCCTGATTGTTTGGGAATGCTGACAATTCTGGTATTTAGCTGGTTGTGATGAGAATTGCTGAAATTGTGGCTGTGAATACGTTATGTTTACGTTTTAGTGAAATGATGTATGAATTGAGAATAGTATATTGTCTGAATTGTGTGAAATGGGTGAAATTTTTTGCTTGAGTGATTTATTAATTGATTTGGTTGATTCTAGATTGAGTGCTGGTTTGGATCAAGATAAAATGAGAAATTATGAAAGTGGGAGAGCCTGTAAGGGTGTGGTGAAGTCTAATTTTATGGGGAGATTTTGTCCGAGTTCTTGTAAAAATATACGAAAGGATGATTCTGGTTAATATTAAATGTTAAACGAATATGGTCCGGGGGTCTTGTAAAGTTTGAATGAACGAGTGAATTTCTTTTAGTTTCAATAGCAAAATATTTGAAAGGGGGTTAATTTTTTGTTGAAATAGAAAGTGGCTTAGCTTCAAAGAAAATGATTTGAGTGTTGAAACTTATTTGATATTTGAAATAATTTGATTATTGAAAATGATTTGATATTCAAGAATAGTTGAGAAATGGTTTGGTTGGGACCCTTGAAGGGTGACAAAGCCCGAATTCAGAGAAAATGCTGTAGAAATTTTTTATAAAACACCAAAATTTTTTTTAAAGATTTATTTAAAAGCAAATTTAATTTAAGAATCGTATTATTTGATTTTTGATTTATTACGGAAAGAATCTTGTTTTCAGTTCAATCTATTAAGTAAAGTACTATGTTTTATGTTCAATCTATTGAGAAAAGATTTTGTTTTAATTTATGATTTGAGTTCCGTTTATTAAGAAAAAGAATTTTATCTTGATTAAATGTTAAAGAAGTTTGGATACTTAGAAACTAAATGTTTTGATATTATGATTGATGAACGACCAAAAGTGTACCATTCTAGTGATGTGGAGGTGTGAATGCTTATATGGTGATGCAGAGATGTGAATGATCATGTGGTGATGTGGAGGTATGATTGATTATTTATGTGTGAATTGTTTGTTTTCTTGTATTGCATGTTTGAAGATAACCGAGAATTGATCACTGTAACTCAACACCGAATGACGTGACTAGGATTTGCTTAAAGTAATATAATTTGAAGAAAGTAACTAAAGTCTGTGAAGTGAGTTTTAAAGAATTCTAAAAGTTGAATAAAGGTATTTATTTTAAAGTTATAAGCTAATTATTTGAATTTTATTTTTTTACTCTTACAACATTCCCTTTCCCTGTTGAGAACTTGTGAAGACGATATTCTCACCCCTTACAGATTTTCTTTTCAGCAGCAGGTCCAGGAATCCTTGGTGCGGAGTTGCGAACGAACTACAGAGTTTTATATATTCGTATTTTCTATGTTTGGTTTAGTCTTAGATTTTATCTTCCCTTCGTCATTTATTGCTTTGGTTTTTAGAGGGGTAGGACTTGTATTTAAAAATCTTTAAATAAGTCTATGTATATAATGCTATGTGAATATATATTCTTATGTTATTAAGTGATTTAAAATAAAGAGATTTTTTCAATTTCTTAATTAAAATTCCAGTTTGAATTCGCAAAGGCTCAGTATTAAATAAACTTATATAGTATAAAATTAAAAGAGTAGAGATAAGTAACACCTGAATTTTTAGTGCAATTATGAGGTTCTAAAAGTTACAGTGTTACATTTTTTACCCCTCTTGGCTCCGAATAAACACGAGCAACCCTCTAAGAATAAATGTATCAATGCAAAAGCATAAGAAATATTTAGATATCATATGATTGGAAAAAGTCATACATGAACTCTAAATAATCAAGAATATAGCCAAAAGGTGCAAAGCCACTAATAATAATGTAGACCAAAAATAGCTAAATCACCACGCTACTTTTGAAAATTGATTTAACTACTTTTTTTTATGGAAAATACAGTTTTCAAACTTGAGGCATGAACATTTGTAGGTTATGAAAAAGGCTTAGAATGAAAATATTAATTTCATTATGATTCAAAAGACACGACTATGACACTATTATTATTACATTCTATCTGTTTCATTTAGCAAAGAAGAAAGGCAATTTGAAAATAGTGGAACCAATAGAAATTGCACTATGAGTATTAATAATGACCTGAAAAATACTAGACTTTCCTCTAATGCCCATGGCCTCCAGATCAATTGCCATACATAGATTATAGTTGAAGTAAGTTTGACCATCAAAAGCATTCAGTTATTTATACCACACAAATCTCAAATTTAGCTTTTAATTATATATAAAATGCAGTTAAATATACATTTTCTAATAATCAGAACCTAGAACCCTAACAATCAGAAACTTACATTCTTTAACAATCAGAATCTAAAAATCCCAAAATTAAAAACTTTATAATTGCAAAATCTCCTCAATTTACAGAACCAAATTTTAAAAAAATGAAACATACCTTCTCTGTCTCGTTTGGCTATTGTTGTTTATCATCATCATTATATCCACACGCACCTTCTTCAACACTGAAACGAGAGAGGGAGTGGGGTCATTAGCGAAAAAGAAAAGATAGAGAGTGATCCACACAATGATTACCTAGTGAGCGCACGATGGTAAGCAACAATGTAGATGATGAGATGACAGTGTGAGTGACGATGATGAGCACATGAGGCTTGCGACAATGGTGAGCAGCGACGGTGAGCGCTTGAGACGACAATTGTGAGTTGCGACGGTGAGCTCATGAGACGACGATGGTGAGCGCACGAGATGGCGGTAGTGAGTGGCGGCAACGATGAGAGATGAACGAAGATGAAGAAGAGGAGAGAGACGAAGGAAGGTGAAGAAGAAATGTAATACCCAAAACTTTTGGAAATTTGATTAAGAGTCAATTTCAATTTAAGTTATTCATTAAAGACTTTAATTTCAGAAATTATTTTTCTAAAGGTAATTAAGTCAAGTTTTTATAATTAAATTCGAATTTTTAAACAACTTTATAATTATTGAGTATTTTTCTAAGGTTTAATTACTCTGTTGATCCTATAGTTTTGCAAAATTTTGAATTAGGTCCCTATACTTTTTGCCTAATTACAATTTAAAGTTTTAGAAATTTAAAATAATGAGGTTTTGACTATTTAGATTAAAATTTTCTCTAATTTTATGATTATTGAATAATTTTTTATATTTAAATTATAAAACTTAATATTTGTAAAATAATAAGAATTTTATATGATTTGATTTAAATAATTAATATTTTTGTAATTTAATACTTTAAGTTTTATAAATAAAGAAAATTAATTATATTATCTTATATTTTTAATTAGAGTATTTGATTGAAAACCAATTAGTATTTTGATACAATAAATAATATTTTTAAAGTAAATTTAAGGGTTTAATTAGATTTTAAATTAATACTCTATATCCTAATTTGATTAAAATTAACACAAACCCAAATTAATCACAAAATTTCCAAATTGAAATCCTAACCCTAACCCTAATTACACTCACTTACACTCCCCCTTCTTCCCAAAACCCTAGCCGCTACCCTCCTCCTTCAGCAAACTCAACGCACACAAAACAACACAGCAGCAGCTGCCGAAAAGGAAAGAGAGAAAGAAAGAACGGAGGGAGAGTTGCGACGGTGGAGAAGAGGAGAGAGGTAGGACGGTGTTGGCGGGCATCATTGCAGCTGCGCCATCGAGGGACCGATCAGAAGGGGAAGAGTGCGACAAAGAAAGAAAGAGAGGAAATCCGAGAGAGGGAAAGGAAGAGAAGCCGCGCCGCCACTATACCACGCCTCGCCACTACCGTCGTGTGCTCGTTGGACCTTAGAGGGAGATCACGTCGCCGAGCCGTCGCTGCCAAACCGTCCACGAGCCACCGTCACGCAACAGATCCGCGAAGAGAGGAAAACGTGCAAGGAAGAGAGGGCTACAACCAGTCCCATCACCGCAAGTGCCGCGGGTCACGGTCGTTGGGGTCTTTGTCGCCATGCCGTTCGCATTCCACTGCTGCCATGGGGTAGTCGTTGCGTCTGGGTTGCTGTGTGCTATCATTCGTCGTTGCTCAGTCATCGTCGAAGCTTTGTGTTGTCATTTTGACCGCCAAAAATTGCCAATGAAGCTTCTATCTTTTCGATAACCATTTTGTTCTGGAAACTCTGAAATTAGTATTTTGTTATGAGTTATTAAAGATTCTGAGATGTTGGTAACGTAGACTCGAGTACTGGGTATTGCATGCTGAGTTCAATGGCTGTTGCTTGCGACATCAAGCTGCTGCGTCATTATCGGAGCTGCTACTGCTCTGTTTTCTCAGTTATTTGAAAGTCTGGTAAGTTGTTCCTTATTTCGAACTCTGTTAGTCACTATTCCGTTATACGTTGCTAAGTTTCTTGCGATATTAATGCTTTAGGATCGAGTTTCGGTTACTGCATGTTAGTGAATTTATGTTGCTGCCGTGGCTGCGGATTTAGTGGACCTGTGGTTGCAGCTGCAGCGAATTGCGGGTCAAGAGAAAAACGGTTTCTTTGACGTGTTTGGTTTATGGGTTTCGACATTTTGGGGTAGGGTTTTTCTAAAAACTTATTTTATATTTCAGAATTGTTATAAATGGATATTGATGTGAAAAATACATTTTTGGTGATTATGTAAGTCTTATGTATTGTCTGATCTGTGGCTGAATATGACTGTTTATTTGATTGAATTATTGATTTATTTTGTTAAACCGGCAGTTGCTGAATTGGTTCTATTTAAGTTTTAGAAATGGGTTTGATTGACTAGAAATGACTTGATTTTGGGAATTGATTGGATTTTGAGATGGTTGACATTGAAAATGGTTTAATATTTGAAAATTTGAATTTTATTTTATTGAGAAATGATTTGGTTTTAAACTCATTGGAAAAGGTTGAGAAATTGTTTAGTTGGGACCCGAGAAGGGTGGCAAAGTTCGAGTTTTAGGGGAGGTGCTGCCGAAATTTTGTTATAAAATTTAAGATTTTATTTGAAATGTTATTTAAAAAGATTTGGATATGAGAAATTGTATTATTTAATTTTGACTTATTAAGAAAGAAATGAAATTATGGAGAAAAGAATGTTGATTTGGGTTTTATTTATTAAGAAAAGAGCTATGTTTTGAGTTTGATTTATTCAAAAAGAAATTATGTTGTTAAGGTCGATTTAAATATGAAAATGACTTATGTTTTAAATTTGATTAACGAATTACATTCGAAGGAGTTTCAGTGAATTTAAAAGGAATTGAACTTTGATTGAATAATTTCGTTTTGCAACCTTTTGGAAGAAGTTATAGTATCTTTAAATTTTGGTTTAGAAAAGCAGTTTCTGAGCCTTTGGGAATGTTTCAAATTTAAGAATGAAACTGAAATTGGTTTTTGATTTAAATGGATTGGTTTTATTTTAAATGATTTGGTTTCGAAATTGCTTTGGGACTTTTGGTCTAAATTTTATTTTGGTTGATTTAAATCAAAAAGCTATTATTTTAAGAATCTTAAATGAATTTATAGAAAAGAGATTGCTTGTTGGTGGACGAAATTGTGATAAAATAGTTCCAAGCACTGTTAGAGAAGCTCACAACTCCGTTCAACTTAACCAGCAAGTGTACTGGGTCATCCAAGTAATACCTTACGTGAGTAAGGGTCGATCCCACAGAGATTGTTGGTATGAAGCAAGCTATGGTCACCTTGTAAATCTCAGTTAGGCAAATTAAATGGTTTATGATGAGTTCGAAAATAATTAATAAACGGAAAATAAAATAGGATAGAAATACTTATGTAAATCAATAGTGGAAATTCAGATAGGCGTATGGAGATGCTGTGCTCCTCTCGAATCTCTACTTTCTTCTTACATTCATCCAATCCTTCTTACTCCTTTCCATGGCAAGCTGTATGTAGGGCATCACCATCATCAATGGCTACTTTTCATCCTCTCGGGAAAATGGTCCTATGCGCTGTCACTGCACGGCTAATCGTCTGGAGACATCACCCTTGTTGATGGCTACATCCCATTCTCTCAGTGAAAATGGTCCAAATGCTCTATCACAGCACGGCTAATCATCTGTCGGTTCTCAATCAGGTTGGAATAGAATCCATTGATTCTTTTGCGTCTGTCACTAACGCCCAGCCTTCAGGAGTTTGAAGCTCGTCACAGTCATTCAATACCGGAATCCTACTCGGAATACCACAGACAAGGTTAGACTTTTCGGATTCCCGGGATCCTACTCGGAATACCACAGACAAAGTTAGACTTTCTGGATCCCCATGAATGCTGCCATCCATCTAGCTTATACCACGAAGATTTTGTTGGGGAATCTAAGAGATATGCGCCCGGCCTAAGGTAGAACGGAAGTGGTTGTCAGTCACGCGCGTTCATAGGTGAGAATGATGATGAGTGTCACGGAGCATCACATTCATCAAGTTGAAGTGCAACGTATATCTTGGAATAAGAATAAAAGAGAATTGAATAGAAAGTAATGGTAATTGTATTGAAACTTGAGGTACAGCAGAGCTCCACACCCTTAATCTATGGTGTACAGAAACTCTACCGTTGAAAATACATAAGTGAAAGGTTTAGGCATGGCCGAATGGCCAGCCCCCTAAAACGTGATCAATAGCCTCTTAAGATGAAGAATAAAACAAAACTGAGACCAAAGATGAAACGTGGTCAAAAGACGACTAATACACTAGTAAAAAGTCTTATTTATACTAAACTAGCTACTAGGGTTTACATGAGTAAGTAATTGATGCATAAATCCACTTTCGGGACCCACTTGTGTATGTTTGGGCTGAGCATGATCTATCCACGAGCTGAGGCATTTATTGGAGTTGAACGCCGAGTTATAGCGTGTCTTGGGCGTTCAACTCCGGGTCGTGACGTGTTTCTGGCGTTTAACTCCAGACAGCAGCATGTACTTGGCGTTGAGCGCCACTTTACGTCGTCAATTCCCGAGTAAAGTATGGAGTATTATATGTTGCTGGAAAACTCTGGATGTCTACTTTCCAACGCCGTTGAGAGCGCGCCATTTAATGTTCTGTAGCTCCAGAAAATCCATTTCGAGTGCAGGGAGGTCAGATTCCAACAGCATCAGCAGTCCTTTTGTCAGCCTTTTTCAGAGTTTTGCTCAAGTCCCTCAATTTCAGCCAGAAATTACCTAAAATTATAGAAAAACACACAAACTCATAGTAAAGTCCAGAAATGTGAATTTAACATAAAAACTAATGAAAACATCCCTAAAAGTAGCTTGAACTTACTAAAAACTACCTAAAAACAATGCCAAAAAGCGTATAAATTATCCGCTCATCACCTGTCCTCCCCTAATGTCTTGAGGTTTTGCCGTGGAGTTTAATTAATAACTCTTGATTTAAAGTGGTTAAGTGAATGGTTTAAGAATGAATGATTTCTGAGTCTTTTCAAAGAGATTTACGATTGATGTGATTTTGAAGTTGCTTGACGTTTTTGGAGAATGTTACCAAAAGCGGTTTGGTTTTAAAGGAAATTGATTTGAGAAAAAGTGACTCTTGGCGGGATGTGAACTAAATACTTATTGTTTTTGAAAGTTAGTGAACTAAGAATGATTTTGAAATCAGGATAATGATGAGTTTGATTTTGATTGAGACGAGATCTGTTAAGTTGCAAAAGTGTGCCGGCACTATATCCCTGGGGTAATGTGAGGACGCTCGCATCCTTTCCAGTCACAAAAGTGAGTCGAGCACTATATCTCTGGAAGAGTGAGCCGGGCACTATATCCCTGGGGGTACCTATTTATATTCGTGACCAAAAGGTGACATCCCAACGGAATGTGTTGGGTTGGTAGTTGAACCGACAATTGATATCAAAGCCAACTAGGACAAACATTCATCATATGCATCTATGTGGCATTGTTTGGATATGCATATTATAATTAGTTTGCCTATGCGAATAATTCTGTTTAATACTTGATGTAATTCCTCTTATTTGTGTTTGAACCTCATTACTTATGTTTGTGACTGTAATTGGTTGAATTGTGGTGAATTGGATGTTGGTTAAGTTGCTTGGGCCTAAGGCTGTGATTGGTTTGTGTTTGAAGTTTAGTAAAGTATAAAAAATCAAGCTGGTTCAGCATAGACTCAATGAACCTATGTTTGGAACAGGTTGGTCATTCATACTATTTAGGAAAAACTTTTAAGATTTTTATAAGAAAGGAAAATGTTCTTTGTAAGCTTTGGATAATTAACTGATTTTTCTTTTCAAAAGGATTTTGGATTCTGAGTGTTAAACCAGTGTTTTCCAAAAAGGTACATGAGATGAGCAATGATTACTATATTTGAAATCAATTTCCTTTTACATATCTTGTTATAGCAATTCCTTAACCCTCTACTGAGAACCCTGCAAAGGATGATGTTCTCACTTCCCTACAGATTTCTCTTTTCAGGATATGGACAAAGACGATTATAAAGAGTTTATTTAGTTTCTGATTATACGATGTTTTGTATTATTTTAAATATTAGTTTCCCTCGCTATTATCTTTATAATTTTTGTAAAAGGGATAGGAGTTGTGGTATGTACTGCTTATAAGTTATTATTATGTATGTATATATACTTTAAGTGTTATATCTAATTTGTATGTAAGTATATATATTTTTAAGTTCAAAAGTATTTTGGGTTTCTCATTTGAAAAGAAAGTTTATACGGTTTCAAGTGTTAAAAAAGGCTCATATATTAGTAGAAGATATATATACATATATGAAAGTCGTCGTAATATCTATGCTATCAGAGTGGCACAGCCAAAAATGTGACATTCTGGTAGCAAGGGCGTTACAAGAAAATCCTCTTTGTGAATTTGAATGGCAGGTTACTTTAGTAGCGTAAAAACCTGGCCTCAAAAAATTTTCATTAAGCGCGGGCTAGGTATAGGAAACATTTTTTAAGCGCACCCAAAACCTAAAGAATAGGTTATTCTTCAAAAGCATTTTCTTTGGTAAGAGAACTGTATCCATATATATTGAGATAAGGCAACGCTTTATAAGTGATCTTTTTAATATTTAAGGAAATAATTTTCAAGTGATGTCATAAATGTGTTTTCTATTCTACTATAAAAAGCTAACAGAGAGAAAAGCATAGCCTATTCTATGAATAAGCTACGTTTTCAAATGTAGCCTGAAAAAAGTGTTGCTGAATGGGTGATTTTCTTGTAGTGTACACTAAAGGGGCATTCTGCCAAGATGGAAGGCAACAAGAGAAAGTGCTAAAATCCAATTTTTCTCATAGCTTTCAAACTACCATATTTCTTCTCCTTCATGAGGTTACATTGTATATCTTGCTTTCTTAGTTTATCTTTCTTTGATTTCTTACGGTAAAAGGCAATGTGTAAGGTATTAGAAAAAGCCATTTGAGAGAAAAGGCAAAGAGAGTTAACTTGGAGAGAAAAGTCATTTTCTATGTCAAAATTCTTTTGATGTATTTCTATTTTGTAATCATGAATCAGAGATGTTTTCCTTGTTAAGTTGGGTGAGCACTCAGTGTTGGGAGTCTGAGGAGTGAACCTAGCCAAATCAAGCTTGGTTAGAAGTTTGGTTTGTCCCAGGTAGGATTAGGAAAAATTCTAGAAAATTGGTATTTGTAATCTTTGAAAAAGATTATGAAAATGCTACCATAGTTGTGGTGGAGACTAGATGTATGCCACATTGCACAAGGTGATTGAACTAGGATACATGGTTGTGTTCTATTCTCTTCTTTGCTCTATTTTATTTCATTCGTTATGAGACAAAAATAAATTATCTCCTACATAATCGATATCACAGACACAACAGTAACAAAATTGCAAAAATTTGTTTCACAGTTCAAGTTTAAAAGCATAAGCATAAAAAGTGGCCATAGATCCAACCCACATTCTCTTGGCCATTGAAAACCTTCAATTGGTATCAAGAGCCAAGATCTCAAGTATCAAGTCTAACAATTTAGAGGAAAGATTCAAATAGCCAACATGGAAGACAATGTGGTTGCTTACACTCTTACTGAAGGGCAATCCAACAACAGACCAACATTCTTCAATGGCAAAAATTACACCTACTGGAAGAAAAAGATGCGGATCTTTGTATAGTCCCTAGAGTACAATATATGGAAGATAATTATAAATGGCTCGGATGTTCCAAAAAAAACCAACATCGAAGGTGAAGTTGTTCCAAAAGAAGACATTGAGTGGAATGATGAAGATAAGAAGAAAGTGAAACTCAATGCGAAGGCTATCAAGATGATGCATTACGCCACTAACTTTGAGAAATTTTGAAATGTGTCAAGATGCAAAATAGTAAAACAGATTTGGGATAAACTCCAAGTCACACATGAAGGAACACAACGAGTAAAAGAGACAAGGATTGATATGCTTTGAAAGGAGTATGAAATATTCTTCATGAAGGAATGAGAAACCATTGATGAAACTGATGCAGCAGATAATTCTGTAGGAGACAATTTTATTTTATCTCCTATAACTACAAATTTTTTTGAAGTTCCAACAACTCTGAACCAACTCACTCAAAATCTATTCCTAAATCTCCTAAACCACGAGAATGAAGATATCTAAAAAACTACCCTTAAGAGTTCATCATTAGAGATCTATCACAAGGAGTCACAACAAGATCCTCTTTTAGCAGAAGGATGGAAGAAAATATTTTGGTACTAATCTTTCAAATTGAACCTCAAAATGTGAATGAAGCTCTTGGAGACCCTTCTTGGATCAAGGCCATGGAAAATGAGCTGTAGTAATTTGAGAAGAACAATGTGTAGACATTTGTATCGGATCTAAAAGAAAAGAAAGTGACAGAAATCATGTGGATATTTTGGAACAAGTTGGGAGAAGATGGAAGCATAGCTAGGAACAAGGCAAGATTGGTAGTGCACCAGTGGCTCGAATAAAAAGAACTAGACTTCTCCTTGCATATGCTTCTCATTGTGGCTTTAAACTTTTTCAAATGGATGTGAAATGTGTATTTCTAAATGAAATCATAGATAGATAACTATTTGTGACCCAACCCCTTGGATTTGAAAATAAAGAATTTTTAAACCATGTTTCCAAATTTTCAAAAGCTCTTAATGGTTTAAGACAAGCTCCTAGAGTTTGGTATAAAAGACTTAGTTCTTTTCTTTTGAAAAATGATTTTCAAAGAGGCACCACCGATACTACTTTATTCATTAAAAAATCTAATGATCAATTCATCATTGTACAAATATATGTTGATGATATTATATTTGATTTGGATGATGAGTCTCTATGTGCTGATTTTGGCAAGCTCATGACAAGTGAGTTTGACATAAGCATGATGGAAAACTCACCTTTTTTCTTGGACTTCAAATTAAGCAAACCTCTAAGGACACTTTTGTGAATCAAGAGAATTATGCCAAGGAATTAGTGAAGAAATTCAGATTGGAAAATACCATACCCATGGGCACTCCAATGCATCCGAATTCAAGGCTAGAAAAAGATGAAACTGGAAAAGATGTGAATAAAATGAGGTATAAAGGAATGATTGGTTCTCTTATGTATCTCACCTTCTCTAGACCGGACATTGTACAAAGTGTTAGAGTTTATTCTAAATTCCAATCACTACCCAAAGAATCACATCTTTTTGCAATTAAGAGAATCATTAGATATGTTCATAGTACATCCAATTTTGGTTTATGGTACCCAAGGTCTGATGATTTTTCTGCAGTTGGTTATTGTAATGTAGATTTTGCCTGAAATAAAGTGGAATTTGCTGGAGAAATTGAGCCAAGAGAGTCAACCAAAAAATATGAGTTTTTGTAGCATCTCCACTAACCTAGCTTGAAGTTTTGCAAGCAATGCACCTACACTAAAGGGGAATTCTACTAAGATAGAGGGCAACCAGAAAAAGTGTTGAAATCTGGTTTTTCTCATAGCTTTTAAGATACTATATTTCTTCTCCTTCATGAGATTACATTGTATATCTTGTTTTCTCAGTTTATCTTTCATTGATTTCTCATGGTAAAAGACAATGTGTGAGGTATAAGAAAAAGTCGTTTAAAAAAAAAAGAAAAAGAGAGTTAACTTTAAGAGAAAAGCCATTTTTATTTCAAAATATTTTGATATATTTTTCTTTTGTAATAATGAGTTGAGAGTTTTTCTTTGCTAAGTTGGGTGAGCACTTAGTGTTGAGAGTCTAGGGAGTGAATCTAGTCAAATCAAGCTTGGTAAGAAGATTGGTTTGTCCCGGATACGATTAGAAAGAATCTTAGGGAATTGGTATTTGTAATCTTTAAAAAAATAGTAAAAATTCTACCATAGTTGTGGTGGAGACTGGATATAGACCATATTGCACAAGGTGGTTGAACCAAGATCCATGACTGTGTTCTATTCTCTTCTCTGTTCTGTTTTATTTCATTCGTTATGAGACAAAATAAATTGTCTCCTACATAATCAATATCACAAACACAGTGGTAACAAAGTTAGAGAATCTATTTTACTATTCAAGTTAAAAGTATAAAAGGAGGCTATAGATTTACCCCCTTCCCTAGGCCATTGAAAACCTTCAAATATAAAAAACTTTTCTAGCCGTAACAACAAGAGCTAATTTTGATTGATGAGTAAAGCAATGAACATAATATGCATGATGGAACTCTTGAATAATTAAAACTTATAACCCTTTGATAAACCCATATTTTGTGAGATATTTTGTACTTAGTTTGAGTGATTTATTCAATCCTTAACCCACTTATTCATATTAATTGTATGGTTTTACTTTCCCTTCCTTATTATGTGATGTATGTGAAAAACATGTTTCCTATGCTTTAAAATTAATTATTTTAATTACCTTTATTTCCATTCGATGCCGTGATTAGTGTGTTGAGTAGTTTCAGATCTTCTAAGGTAGAATGACTTAAAGGATGGAAAAGGAAACGTACAAAAATGGAAGGAAAGTGCAAAACGGAGTTTTGAAGAAACTGGCATCCACACGATCGCATGGACGACGCGATCGCGTGCCAAGAGCGAAGAAGCAGCGACGCGGCCGCATGACTGACGCGACCGCGCGACTTGAGCGAATCGCATACGACGCGGACGCGTGACCGATGCGACCGCGTGATAAGAAGAACTCCAGATGACGCGACTGCGTGATCCACGCGGACGCGTGATAGAGGCCACGCACCAGAAATTGCAGAAAACGCTCATAGCGGATTCTGAAGCCCTTTTTGGCACAAATCCAAGTCCAGAAGGCATAGACCAGAGGTTATGAAGTGTGGGAATGCACCCATTCAGGGAATCTCAGAATTTTTAGTCACTTTCCATGATTTAGGTTTAGTTGGAGAGAGGTTCTCTCCTCTCTCTCTCCCTTTAGGATTAGGATTTAGGACTTCTCTTAGTTTTAGGAGTGACTCTCGATCCCAGGTTCAATGTTCTTTTACTTTATAATTATCTCTTATTTTCAGATATCATTAATGCTTGCTTGTATTAGTTATGTTGCCTATTTGGCTTATGCTACATTCATGTTATGATTTTCTTATTTAATGCTATTTGAGGTATTTCAGTTTAATATTGCTTTCTTTATTTATGCCATTGATTATTCCCAATCTGAAGACAATTTTTATTCCAGCAGATTTAATTTCTTTTCCTCTTGGTCTTGGTTGAGAAATCAGTAACTCAGGAGTTATCTTAGCTCAACATAATTGATAACTGTTATCTTTGCTAATTGAACTGAACTTTAATAATCCCAACCTTTTCTTAGGAAATAAATAGGGTTCAAAGGTCAACTAATTAGTCCCTTGACTTTCCTTTGCTTTAGCAAAGGTTAACTAAGTGGAATTAAGATTCAACTTTCATTATTATTGATAAGAATAACTAAGTCTGGACTTCCAATTTCTCCTACCTTGCCAAAGGATTTGCTTTACAGTATTTATTTATTTTAATTGTTATTTAAATTATTTGCCATATTTATTCCTCATTCTCAAAACCCCAATTTTACCTTTTTCATAGCCAATAATAAGAACATACCTCCCTGCAATTCCTTGAGAAGACGACCCGAGGTTTAAATACTTCGGTTATCAATTTATTTAGGGGTTTGTTACTTGTGACAACCAAAACGTTTGTACGAAGGGATTTTTGTTGGTTTAGAAGCTATATCTACAACGCGACTATTTTTATAAAATTCTTTACTAGCAAAAATCCTAACGTCACCCTTCCCCTCTCCATGTATATTACTAAGCCCATTAAATCTTTGACTTTGAACATTTCAAAGGCTGAGATTATGATAAGATAGTACATAAGAAATATCTTGTTTAAAAGTCAGAAGTAGTATTTTTGACATACACAACATATATTAGTTGTTCTTTGACAAATTTATGCTTATCAACAAATCTAAGGACAAGAATCATTTGTTCTCTTTTAAATTCATCTATAAATTCATAATCAAACAAAATTTTGCATCATCAATCTCATTGCAAATTTTATTTTGTATTTTTCTAGCAAAAACATGTAACATTTCTTTTTGAATAACATGCAATATCTATATTGCATTTTGAGGGGTCATTCTTCAAAACACCTGCTTTCACTTCTTTATTATAAGTCAAAAGTTTCAACTCTTCAAAAAAAATTTCTTCAATTCTTGGACTCAGAACTCTCATTTTCTTAAAAAAACACAAGCTTGAAATGTTAATCATTTGATTGTATCGATGGACGCTTTAAGGCAAAATCTTTTATATAAAACTTATGGGTTTGCTTAGCCGATATGTTGTTGACGGAGGAAAATTGTTGGTAAATATTTTCACAAAAAGATCGCATTGCAAGTATAGTTCTAAACCAACAATTACCCTCGGTCAACATTTAATTTGTTTGTCACTTAAGCAAACCAAATGAAATTAACCGAAGTATTTAAACCTCGGGTCGTCTCTCAAAGGAATTACAGGGAAGTGTAGTTTATTATTGGTTATGGGAAAGTATATTTTTGGGATTTTGTAATAAGAAACAAGAAAGTAAAATGGCAAGAAAATAAAACAGTAACTAAGAAAGCTCTTAGCAAGGAAAGAGAATTAGAAGTCCTATCCTCATTATTGTCGTCAATTGTAATGGTAAATGTAAATTGCCTTCACTTAGTTAACCTCTAATCAATGAAGGAAAGTCAAGTGCATACAATAAACTTGAGTTCACAAGTCCTAGTCAACTTATAAGGAGAAACTAGATTTAGTAAAGTTCAAGCTAACCAACAATCTTCAATTACCAATCAACAAGAGAATTTTGATAACTCAATAGTCTCTAATTAATCCATCCAAGTCAAGAACATAGAAATCTATTTTAAAGTCCAACCAAGCATTATATCAAACACATGGAAGCCATAAAATGAAAGCATGGAAAAGTAAAAAGAGAATGTAAAATCTAAGACTAACAATTGCAAGGAATCAATAACAACAAATGAAGAAATAAGCAATAAACATGAAATACCTCAAATTTCATTAAAAGAAAATTGAATCTAACAAGAATAGTTCATAAACTAAATTGGGAAAATAAAAAAATCAATAAGAGAAGATAAACTAAGATACTAAAACAATAAAAAAGGTAGAGGAAAACTAAATTAAAGCAAGATAAAATTCTGAATCTAAGAAGAAATAAGACTAAAAATCCTAAAACCTAGAGAGAGGAGAAAGCCTCTCTCTCTAGAAACCTACATCTAAAACCTAAAGTGTGAATGAATGAAGGGTGTATAGTGAATGACGCCCCAGCTCCATCCCCAGCCTCTAATCTTCATTTTTGGGCTTGAAACTGGTCAAAAGCAACCCAAAAATCGCCCCCAACGTTTTTGTTTAATTGCAGCACGTGACGCTCGTCAAGCGTACGTGTCGCTAGGACTCTGTACTAGCCATGCGTACATGTCAGCCTCACGTGCACGTCGTTTGTCTGCTGCACTAGTCACGCGTACACGTCATCCATGCGTGCGTGTCGAGGCCAGCTTTTCAAATCTCCAAATTCTTGTGTTCCTCCCACCTTTGCATGCTTCCTTTCCATCCTCTAAGCCATTCCTGCCCTATAAAACCTGAAAACACTTAACACACATATTACGGCATCGAATGGTAATAAGAGAAGATTACAAATTAGGCATTTTAAGGCCAAAGAAGTATGTTTTCAGTTATAGCACAAAATTATGAAGGAAATTTAAAAGCATGCAATTTATATGGATAAGTGTGGGAATAATGGACAAAATCCACTAAATTCGATCCAAAATATACCATAAAATAGTGGTTTATCAATATCCCCACACTTAAATATTAGCATGTCCTCATGCTAAGCTCAAGAGAACCAAAAGAGTGAAGGGGAAATGGTGAGACTTATGCAATGCAACTTATCTATGTGAATGCAACTACATGTTAAATGCTGCTACCTACTTGGTTAAAACTAAATAAATCTTCCAAGAACAAATATAAACTAGATCCCACTAATTCAAATCTCAAAATAAAGTACAAGTAGACTTGCAAGAAGAAAACTCGTGAAAGGCGAGAACAAGGAATCGAGCATCGAACCTTCACCGGAAGTGTATACACTCTAATCACTCTAGTGTTTGAGGGTCGATTCTCTCGGTTCTCTACTAATCCTACTTTCTAAGGCTTGCTCTTTTTCTACCAATCAACAAAAATTTAATGCATGAATACACATATCAAGAGGTCTTTTAAGGGTTGTAATGGGGTTAGGGTCAAGGTAGGATTGTATTTGGTCAAGTGGACTAAAATCTGAATCCTTGATTAACCTAAACTTCGCACCTAACCTAAGACAATCCACGTAATCAAAATACAAAATCTAACTACCCATTAACTATGTTTTCCACATATTCATGTATCCCAAATTTCAGTACAATACATATGCATTGCTACCACTATTTATTTTGGGGCATTTTGTCCCCTTTTTATTATTGTCTTTTTTGTTTCTTTTTTTCTTTTTTTTTCTTATTTTTCTCAATACATATAATTAAGGTATTGAATGTAAGAATATGTGCTCAACTATCTTTTTCACATTTTCACAAAAATATACAATACCCAATTCCTAAACTAAATGTTTCCAAACCGAATTTTTCCACACTTAAATTGTGCACACTCTCACTCGTCTAAGCTAACCAAGGATTTAAATTAGGGACATTCATTGTTTTCCGCTTAGTGTTAGTGATGTGATAAAATAACGAACAAATGGGGTAAAATAGGCTCAATATTGGGTTACAAAGGATAATGAAAGGTTAAGGCCATATGGGTATGTGAGCTATAGTGAAACAAAGGCCTCAATCATACAAGTGCATGCATAAATCAAACAATGAAAATATAGAATCAAATAAGACAAAGATCACAATTTTAGAGAGAACAACACACACCAAAATAAAACATTGGTTGATAAGATGCAACCAATCAAATGAGTTCTAAAAGCTCACTAAGCTTGTGTGTTCGAACTCTAAAACCATGTTCCAAAATAAATTTCCTCAGGCAAGATCAACAAAAATTTTAATTCAAATTAGTTAAATGCCCTAAATAGTTTCCTGGAAAAGAAATTATTACTTCAACCAAGTTGTACATAAATGCAAGAAGCTAACTACACATGCAATCTATCAGACAATACAACAACTAACTAACAAAGAATATTAAGAAATGGTGTTGGGAAAAAGAATAGTTACCCACAGAAGCCGGTCTCGACCTCCCCACACTTAAAGAGTGCACTGTCCTCAGTGTATGCAAAGATGAGCAAAGTGGAGTACGGTTACTACAACTGATGATCTCCTACAAAGGATTGTGAAGATTTACTTGTTTATCGTCCCATTTAAAAGCTTCTTCGTTTTCCTTTTTTGTGGCCAGCCTGAAAGGAGAGAAAAAGGAAGAATAACAGCCCACAAAGAAAGATATCAAAAAATATAATATAGGTGGGCTAATGCCAAATAAGAGTGGGGTTCTCCACTACATGATAGCTACAACATGCAAGTGAGAGAGCAATATAAGCGAATGGCATATCAACAAACACTTGATGCAAGAGTAAAGTTTAAGCATAAGTAAATAGCATGAAGAGAACACTCAGAAGCATCAAGCTCAAATAGGAAAGAGTGGGTCATGAAAGACAATATGAGTTCATATCAATGAACAAAGGATGCAAGTGTCACAAACGATAAGCATTGACATATAAATATCATCACCCAATAATACAAAACAAGTCACGAAGCACCGAAATAATGCAAGGAATATTTAACAGTTAAGGAAGAGAATTCAACACCAATGTTAAAACAACAATTATAGAAAAGAAAAAAGGAACAAACAACAAAGTTAAAATTCAATGAATGTATATATGCAAATGTAATAAACAAAAGAAAAGAAAGAGGATAAAAATGAGAAGTGAAAATGTGAAGAGAGGGAGAAGAAGAAAGTAAGAAAGAAAGAAGAAAGAAGAAGAAAGGAGAACGGAAAGAAGAAAAAAATAGGAAAAGAGAAGAAGAAAGGAAGGAAGAAAGAAGAAGAAGTAGGAAAGAAGTGAAGAAAGAAGAGAGAAGAGAGAAGAGATAAATGGGGATTGGAACAGCACGGGAATGCGATGCGGACGCATCGCTCATGCGTACGCATGGGGTGCAAAAGAAGAAGGTGACGCGTACGCGTCTTCCACGCGTACGCGTGGGAAGTAGAAAAGAGGGGACGACGTGTAAGCCTCGGTCATGCGTACGCATGATAAGTGTTTCTGCTAGTCGCACAAAGCTGGCAGCATTCTATCACAACTCTTTGGTTATTGTACCAGGATGGCAGCATTATCATACGACGTGTGCGCGTCATCCCTGCTACGCGTGGGTGGCCCAAAATGCAAATAACATGTACACGTCAGCGAGGTGCACGCGTGGATTGTGCACCTGGCACCCCACCCATATGGTTCCAACGCAACTCTCTAGTTTTTGTACCGGAGGTTGTAGCATTCAATATGACGTGTGATGAGTGGATAATTTATACGCTTTTTGGCATTGTTTTTAGGTAGTTTTTAGTAGGATCTAGCTACTTTTAGGGATGTTTTTATTAGTTTTTATGAAAAATTCACATTTCTGGACTTTACTATGAGTTCATGTATTTTTCTGTGATTTCAGGTATTTTCTGGCTGAAATTGAGGGACCTGAGCAAAAATCTGATTCAGGCTGAAAAAGGACTGCTGATACTGTTGGATTCTGACCTCCCTGCACTCGAAATGAATTTTCTAGAGCTACAGAACTCCAAATAGCGCGCTCTCAATTGAGTTGGAAAGTAGACATCCAGGGCTTTCCAGCAATATATGATAGTTCATACTTTATTCGAGTTTAGATGACACAAATTGGCATTCAACGCCAGTTCCATGCTGCATTCTCGAGTAAAACGCCAGAAACACGTCACAAACCAGAGTTAAACGCCAAAAACACGTTACAACTTGGCGTTTAACCCCAAGAGAAGCCTCTGCATGTATGAAGCTCAAGCTCAGCCCAAGAATACACCAAAGTGGGTCCCGGAAGTGGATTTCTGCACTTAGACTTATTTCTGTAAACTCTAGTAGCTAGTTTAGTATAAATAGAAATTTTTACTATTGTACTAAAAAAATATCTTTGGTCTCAGTTTTAATCGATTGTTCATCTTAGGAGACTATTGATCACGTTTTGGAGGCTAGCCTCTCGGCCATGCCTGGACCACTATCACTTATGTATTTTCAACGGTGGAGTTTCTACACACCATAGATTAAGGTGTGGAGCTCTGCTGTACCTCGAGAATTAATGCAATTACTATTGTTTATTCACTGCACTTCAACCTGATGGATGTGATGATCCGTGACACTCATCATCATCCGTCCTTATGAATGCGTGCTTGACAACCACTTCCGTCCTACCTTAGATCGAGCGCATATCTCTTAGATTCCTTAATCAGAATCTTCGTGGTATAAGCTAGAACCCATTGGCTGCATTCTTGAGAATCCAAAAAGTTTAAACCTCATGGGACGTCTTCCAGACGGAAAGGAGTTCTCTATTGAGGACCTAAAGGAATCTGAGGCTCATATAGAGACCATAGAGATTCCATTAAACTTTTTTCTGCCATTCATGAGCTCTGAGAATTATTCTTCCTCTGAAGAGGATGAAGATGTAACTGAAAAGCAAGTTGCTCAATATCTAGGAGCTATCATGAAGCTGAATGCCAAGTTATTTGGTAATGAGACTTGGAAAGGTGAACCTCCCTTGCTCATTAGTGAACTAAATACATGGGTTCAGCAAACTCTACCTCAAAAGAAACAAGATCCTGGTAAATTCTTAATATCCTGTACCATAGGCACCATGACCTTTGAGAAGGCTCTATGTGACCTGGGGTCAGGAATAAATCTTATGCCACTCTCTGTAATAGAGAAACTGGGGATCTTTGAGGTACAAGCTGCAAGAATCTCATTAGAGATGGCAGACAAGTCAATAAAACAAGCTTATGAATTGGTAGAGGACGTGTTGGTAAAGGTTAAAGGCCTTTACATCCCTGCTGATTTCATAATCTTAGACACTAGGAAGGATGAAAATGAGTCCATCATTCTTGGAAGACCCTTCCTAGCCACAGCAGGAGCTGTGATTGATGTTGACAGAGGAGAACTAGTCCTTCAATTGAATGGGGGCTACCTTGTGTTTAAATCTCAAGGTTATCCTTCTGTAAACATAGAGAGGAAGCATGAAAAGCTTCTCTCAATACAGAGTCAAACAAAGCCCCCACAATTAAACTCTAAGTTTGGTGTTGGGAGGCCACAACCAAACTCTAAGTTTGGTGTTGAACCCCCACATTCAAACTCTAAGTTTGGTGTTGGGAGGTCGTAACAATGCTCTGATGATTTGTGAAGCTCCATGAGAGCTCACTGTCAAGCTATTGACATTAAAGAAGCGCTTATTGGGAGGCAATCCAATTTTTATTTATCTATATTTCTATTGTTCTTTTATGTTTTATTAGGTTTATGATCATGTGGGGTCACAAAACAATTGCAAAAATTAAAAACAGAATCAAAAATAGCAGAAGAAATAGCACACCCTGGAGGAAGAGCTTACTGGTGTTTAAACGCCAGTAAGGAGCATCTGGCTGGCGTTTAACACCAGAACAGAGTATGAAGCTGGCGTTGAACGCCAGAAACAAGCAGTAATCTGGCGTTTAAACGCCAGGATTACACCCTGAGGAGAGCTGGTGTTAAACGCCAGAAATAAGCATGGAAGTGGCGTTCAACGCTAGAAACATGCTGCAGATTGGCGTTGAACGCCCAAAACAAGCATGGAGGTGGCGTTTAACACCAGAAACATGCTGCAGTCTGGTGTTAAATGCCAGGATTGCATACAAAGGGCATTTTACATGCCTAAAAGGTGCAGGAATGAGAAATTCTTAACACCTCAAGATCTGTGGACCCCACAGGATCACCTCAGGATCTGTGGACCCCACAGGATCCCCACCTACCTTCTCCCTCTCTCTCACACCTTTTCATAACACTCTTCCCCAAACATCATTCATCAATCACCTCAATCACTCTTTCCCATCACCTCTTCACCACTCACATCCATCCACTCTTCCCCATAAACCCCACCTACCTTCAAATTTAAAATCTCTTTCCCACCCAAACCCACCCTAAATGACCGAACCCTAACCCCTCTCCCTCCACTATATAAATCCCTCTATCATTCTTCATTTTCACACATCACTACCCTCTCTTATCTCCCTTAGCCGAATACACATCTCTCTCTCTCTCCTCCATCTCTTCTTCTTCTTCATCTATTCTTTCTTCTTTTGCTCGAGGACGAGCAACATTCTAAGTTTAGTGTGGTAAAAGCATAGCTTTTTTTGTTTTTCCATAACCATTTATGGCACCTAAGGCCGGAGAAACCTCTAGAAAGAGGAAAGGGAAGACAAAAGCTTCCACCTCCGAGTCATGAGAGATGGAGAGATTCATCTCAAAGGTCCATCAAGACCACTTCTATGAAGTTGTGGCCAAGAAGAAGGTGATCCCCGAGGTCCCTTTCATGCTCAAGAAAAATGAGTATCCAGAGATCCGACATGAGATCCAAAGAAGAGGTTAGGAAGTTCTTACCAACCCCATTCAACAAGTTAGAATCTTAATGGTTCAAGAGTTCTATGTCAATGCATGGATCACTAGGAACCATGATCAAAGTATAAATCCGAATCTAAAGAATTATCTTATAATGGTTCGGGAGAAATGCTTAGATTTCAGTCTGGAGAACGTAAGGTTAGCGTTCAACTTGCCTATGATGCAAGAAGACGCATGCCCCTACACTAGAAGGGTCAACTTTGATCAAAGGTTGGACCAAGTCCTCATGGACATATGTGTGGAAGGAGCTCAATGGAAAAGAGACTCTAAAGGCAAGCCGGTTCAATTGAGAAGACAGGACCTTAAGCCTGTGGCTAGAGGATGGTTGGAGTTCATCCAACGCTCCATCATCCCCACTAGCAACTGATCCGAAGTAACTGTGGATCGGGCCATCATGATCCATAGTATCATGATTGGAGAGGAAGTAGAAGTTCATGAAGTCATCTCTCTAGAACTCTACAAAGTAGCCGAAAAGCCCTCCACCTTGGCAAGGCTAGCTTTTCCTCATCTCATTTGCCATCTATGCTACTTAGCTGGAGTTGTCATAGAAGGAGACATCCTCATTGAAGAGGACAAGTCCATCACTAAGAAGAGGATGGAGCAAACAAGAGAGCCTATTCATGGATCTCAAGAGACGCATGAGGAAGCTCATTATCGAGAAATCCTTGAGATACCTCAAGGGATGCACTTTCCTCCAAACAACTATTGGGAATAACTCAACACTTCTCTAGAAGGATTGAGTCATGACATAAACCAATTAAGGGTAGACCACCAAGAACACTCCATCATTCTTAATGAGATTAGAGAAGATCAAAGAGCTATGAGGGAGGAGCAACAAAGGCAAGGAAGAGACATAGAGGAGCTCAAGAACACCATTGGTCCTTCAAGGAGAAGGCGCCACCATCTCTAAGGTGGACTCATTCCTTAACTTCCTTGTTCTTATCTCTCTGTTTTTTGGTTTATGAGCTTCATATTTGTCTATGTTTGTGTCTTTGTTACATGATCATTAGTGTCTAGTGTCTATGTCTTAAGGCTATGAATAATTCCATGAATCCTTCACCTTTCTTAAATGAAAAATGTTTTTAATTCAAAAGAACAAGAAGTACATGAATTTCAAATTCATCCTTGAAATTAGTTTAATTATATTGATGTGGTGACAATACTTTTTTATTTTCTGAATGAATGGTTGAACAGTGCATATTTTTTATCTTGTTGTTTATGAATGTTAAAATTGTTGGCTCTTGAAAGAATGATGAAAAAGAGAAATGTTATTGATAATCTGAAAAATCATAAAATTGATTCTTGAAGCAAGAAAAAGCAGTGAAGAACAAAGCTTGCGAAAAAAAAAGTGGCAAAAAAAATATGAAAGAAAAAGAAAAAGCAAGCAGAAAAAGCCAATAGCCCTTAAAACCAAAAAGCAAGGGTAAAAAGGATCCAAGGCTTTGAGCATCAATGGATAGGAGGGCCCAAGAAAATAAGTCCAGGCCTAAGTGGCTAAATCAAGCTGTCCCTAACCATGTGCTTGTGGCATGCAGGTCCAAGTGAAAAGCTTGAGACTGAGTGGTTAAAGTCGTGATCCAAAGCAAAAAGAGTGTGCTTAAGAGCTCTGGACACCTCTAACTGGGGACTTTAGCAAAGCTGAGTCACAATCTAAAAAAGTTCACCCAGTCATGTGTCTGTGGCATTTATGTATCCGGTGGTAATACTAGAAAACAAGGTGCTTAGGGCCACGGCCAAGACTCATAAAAGTAGCTGTGTTCAAGAATCAACATACTTAACTAGGAGAATTAATAACACTATCTGAACTCTGAGTTCCTATAGATGCCAATCATTCTAAACTTCAAAGGATAAAGTGAGATGCTAAAACTGTTCAGAAACAAAAAGCTACTAGTCCCACTCATCTAATTAGAACTAAGCTTCATTGATATTTTGGGATTTATAGTATATTCTCTTCTTTTTATCCTATTTGATTTTTAGTTGCTTGGGGACAAGCAACAATTTAAGTTTGGTGTTGTGATGAGCGGATAATTTATACGCTTTTTGGCATTATTTTAGATAGTTTTTAGTAGGATCTAGCTACTTTTAGGGATGTTTTTATTAGTTTTTTATGCAAAATTCACATTTCTGGACTTTACTATGAGTTTGTGTGTTTTATATGATTTCAGGTATTTTTTGGCTGAAATTGAGGGACCTGAGCAAAAATCTGATTCAGGCTGAAAAAGGACTGCTGATGTTGTTGGATTCTGACCTCTCTGCACTCGAAATAGATTTTCTGGAGCTAAAGAACTCCAAATGGCGCGCTCTCAACTGATTTGGAAAGTAGAGATCCAGGGCTTTTCCGCAATATATAATAGTCCATACTTTATTCGAGTTTAGACGACACAAACTGGTGTTCAACACCAGTTCCATGCTGCATTCTGGAGTAAAACGCCAGAAACACGTCACAAACCAGAGTTAAATGCCAAAAACACGTTACAACTTAGCGTTTAACCCCAAGAGAAGCCTCTGCACGTGTAAAGCTCAAGCTCAGCCCAAGCACACACCAAAGTGGGCCCCAGAAGTGGATTTCTGCACTTAGACTTATTTCTGTAAACCCTAGTAGCTAGTTTAGTATAAATAGAACTTTTTACTATTGTACTAAAAAATATCTTTGGTCTCAGTTTTAATCGATTTTTCATCTTAGGAGACTATTGATCACGTTTTGGAGGCTGGCCTCTCGGCCATGCCTGGACCACTATCACTTATGTATTTTCAACGGTGGAGTTTCTACACACCATAGATTAAGGTGTGGAGCTCTACTGTACCTCGCGAAATTAATGCAATTATTATTGTTCTTCTATTCGATTCAAGCTTATTCTTATTCTAAGATATTCGCTGCACTTCAACCTGATGGATGTGTTGATCCGTGACACTCATCATCATCTGTCCTTATGAACGCGTGCTTAACAACCACTTCCGTCCTACCTTAGATCGAGCGCATATCTCTTGGATTCCTTAATCAGAATCTTCGTGGTATAAGCTAGAACCCATTGGCTGCATTCTTGAGAATCCGAAAAGTCTAAACCTTGTCTATGGTATTCCGAGTAGGATTCAAGGAATGAATGACTGTGATGAGCTTCAAACTCACAAGTGTTGGGTGTAGTGTCAGACGCAAAATAATCACTGGATTCTATTCCGACATGATCGAGAACCGATAGATGATTAGTCGTGATGTGACAGAGCATTTGGACCATTTTCACTGAGAGGATGGGAAGTAGCCATTGACAACGGTGATGCCCTACATACAGCTTGCCATAGAAAGGAGTATGAAGGATTGGATGAAGGCAGTAGGAAAGTAGAGATTCAACAGGAACAAAGCATCTCCATACACTTATCTGAAATTCCCACCAATGATTTACATAAGTATCTCTATCTCTATTTCAAACATTATTTATCTTTATCTTCGAAAACCATTATAACCATTTGAATTCGCCTAACTGAGATTTACAAGATGACCATAGCTTGCTTCATACCAACAATCTCCGTGGGATCGACCCTTACTCACGTAAGGTATTACTTGGATGATCCAGTGCACTTGCTGGTTAGTTGTACGAAGTTGTGACAAAGTGTGATTCACGTTTGAGAGCTCCAAGCCCATTGGAGCTATTGTTGATGATCACAATTTTGTGCACTAACGCGTGCGTGTCGGCCAAGCACATGCGTAAGACTTTTTTTAAGATGAACAGAGGAAAAATACATAATTGAAAAATTTCACGCACATCTAATGAAACAAAGATAGGCAAATAAAAAGATATAGAAAAGGAAAATCATACCATAGTGGGTTGTCTCCCACCTAGCACTTTTAGATATTGTCCTTAAGTTAGACATTTTGTGGGGTCCTTGATAGAGTGGCTTATGCTTGAAATTTTCCTTGAATCCCCACCAATGTTTGCATTTCTAATATCCACTGGGATCCCAAACTAGGTGCATCAAGCTTCCAAGGAAATTTGGACAAGTGACAAGGCCCCAGGATTGATGATGGTTGAGGTGTATTCTGGAGTCCCAAACCTTGTTTGTCATCACCTGTCCTTGTTGATCTTCATGCTTCCATTCAGGTGACAAGGTTGAAGAATTCTCATTTAAGCACCAAGACATCTTCCTAGACCCAATCAATTGAGAACTATACTAACCATTGCACTTATACCTTGAACTTCCAACCATAATTAACCTAGAATTGTGTTGCCAACCACTAACCATCTCCCTTTTACTCTTAAAACCATAAACAGATCCAAGTTACCTATCCGTTTCTAACAAAGCATATTTCAAGTGGAAAATTAAAGTGTAAGGATAGGAATTTTACCCACTTGAATTTTGCAAGCTCCACTCCCTTATGCTCTTCTTTGAATTCTTCCACCTCTTTGCAAGCTTCTTCAACCTCAACCGCTTTCTTACCAAGTTCTTCTAGTTCTTCCCCATCACTCAAGTCATAAGTTGGAGGTTGATAAAAGTCTACCTCAACATCACTTTTAGATTCACTCGGAGAAGGTTCTTCAAACTCAAGGAGTCCAATTGTGGATGCAAATTCATCACTGGGAAGACTTAATTCATGGTCATCATCACCAAGGGAACTTGCCTCTTAATCTATTTCGCCCAATTCTTCATAGGGAACATGCCCCAGAGGTTGTGCACTATTCTCCTCAACATCAATTTCAAGCTTCTTGGAGGGAGGTTCTATGACTTGAGATTCTCATGGAGGTTCTGCATCTCCTAAGTCTTCAACTACTTCTTCCTCTTCAATAATTATAGCTTCCTCCAGTTGTTCTAATACAAAATCCCACTCCTTATTCTCCACCGGAGTTTCTAATCTCTCCTTCATGCTACACTCTTCTATTGATTCTCCACAATTGGCAATGGGAGTGCTTTGAGTGCATGAGTATTGGGAGGCCAAAGTGTTTACTACCTCGGTCAAGGTAGCCATGAATTCTAGTGTCCTCCTTTGAGTTTCACATTGCTCTTGGAGTAATAAAGTAAGAGAATCATCCATTGGGGTTTAGGGTGGATAGGAGGATTCATTATTTGGGAGAAAGAGTTTATAATAGGAAGGTGGTTCTTGGTGGGAATATGGAGGTGGTGTATATTAAGGTGGTGGTTCTTGAGAGTAATTTTGTTGGAATTATTGTGGGTCTATAGATTTTCTTTCATAATGGTTACAAGGGTGAGGTAAGGAAGGTTGGTTGTATGATAGATACGGGTCATGGGATGGTGTTTGGTGAAATGGAGATTGTGAGTATAGTGGTTGAGGGCTATATTAAGGAGGGGGTTCATAAGTATATGGTAGTGGTTGTTGATTGTCACAAAGAGGTCCACCATAACCATTGTCTTGGTATGAATCATGGAATGGTTGTTGCATATAGTACATTGGAGGAGGTTGTTGCCAAGAGGGTTGATCAAATCCTTGTAGCTCCTCCCATCTTTGATTGTCCCATCCTTAATGCATGCCTTCATTGTAATCTCCACTTCCTACAACATAATTGTAACCATACTCATAGCCAAATGGGTGAAATTCACAGTAACAAGAGAAAATAAAAGCAAAAACTAACAAGAAATAATGAAATTAAACTCCTAAAACTAGCAACAACTAACGAAGAAACAAAAGGCAAACAAATTCACAATATTCACAATAACCAATAATAAGGCACAAATTTCTAATTCCCTGGCAATGGCGCCAAAAACTTGACAGAAGAAAATTGTCAGTAAAGATTTTCACAAAAATATCACGTTGTAAGTATTGTTCTTAACCAACAAATTACCCTCGGTCAGCGTTTAATTTGTTTGTTGATGAGCGGATATTTTATACGCTTTGGGGGTAATTTCATGTAGTTTTTAGTATGTTTTAGTTAGTTTTTAGTATATTTTTATTAGTTTTTATGCAAAATTCATATTTCTGGACTTTAATATGAGTTTGTGTGTTTTTCTGTGATTTTAGGTATTTTCTGGCTAAAATTGAGGGATCTGAGCAAAAAACTGATTCAGGCCGAAAAAAGACTGCTGATGCTGTTGGATTCTGACCTCCCTGCACTCGGAATGGATTTTTTACAGCTATAGGAGGCCAATTGGCGCGCTCTCATTTGGGTTGGAAAGTAGACATCCAGGGCTTTCCAGCAATATATAATAGTCCATACTTTTCTCGAAGATAAACGACATAAACTAGCGTTTAACACCAGTTCCATGTTCCATTCTGGCGTTAAACGCTAGAAACAGGTTACAAGTTGGAGTTAAACGCCCAAAACAGGTTACAACCTGATGTTTAACTCTAGAAACAGCCCAAGCACGTGAAAAACTCAAGTCTCAGCCCCAGCACACACCAAGTGGGCCCCGAAAGTGGATTTCTGCACTGTCTATCTTAGTTTACTCATTTTCTGTAAACCTAGGTTACTAGTTTAGTATTTAAACAACTTTTAGAGATTTATTCTGTATCTCATGACATTTTTAGATCTGAACTTTGTACTCTTTGACAGCATGAGTCTCTAAACTCCATTGTTGGGGGTGAGGAGCTCTGCAGCATCTCGATGAATTAATGCAATTATTTCTGTTTTCTATTCAAATACGCTTGTTTTTATCTAAGATGTCCATTCACACTTCAATATGAACAATGTGATGATCCGTGACACTCATCATTATTCTCAATCTATGAACGCGTACCTGATAACCACCTCCGTTCTACCTTCGATTGAATAAGTATCTCTTGGATTCCTTAATCAAAATCTTCGTGGTATAAGCAAGAATCCATTGGCAGCATTCTTGAGAATCCAGAAAGTCTAAACTTTGTCTGTGGTATTCTGAGTATGATTCAGGGATTGAATGATTGTGACGAGCTTCAAACTCACAAGGGTTGGGCGTAGTGACAGACGCAAAAGGATCAATGGATCCTATTCCAGCATGAGTGAGAACCGACAGATGATTAGTCGTGCGGTGACAGCGCACCTGGACCATTTTCACTGAGAGGACGGATGGTAGCCATTGACAACAGTGATCCACCAACACACAGCTTGCCATAGGAGGAACCTTGCGTGCGTGAAGAAGAAGACAGGGAAAGCAGATATTCAGAAGACAAAGCATCTCCAAAACTCCAACATATTCTCCATCACTGCATCATAAGTATTATTTAATTCATGCTCTCTTGTTCATTTGCAAGTCAACTGATAATTAAAATTGATATCCTGACTAAGAGTTACAAGATAACCATAGCTTGCTTCAAGCCAACAATCTCCGTGGGATGACCCTTACTCACGTAAGGTATTACTTGGATGACCCAGTGCACTTGCTGGTTAGTGGTACGAATTGTGAAAAGTGTGATTTACAATTCCGTGCACCAAGTTTTTGGCGCCGTTGCCGGGGATTGTATGAGTTTGAACAACTGACGGTGAATCTTGTTGCTTATATTAGGAAAATTTTGTCTTTTGGGTCAGAGTCTTTTATTTTCTTTTCAAAAATTTCTCAAAAATATTATTTTTCTTTATTAATTTTTAGTTTTTATGTGAGTTTAGTGTCATGTTTTACGTTTGGTGTCAATTGCATGGTTTTCTTTGTCTTTCAATTTTCGAATTGCATGTTCTTTGTTCTTCTTTAACCTCCAAGTTGTTCTTGTCTATTTTTCTTATTTGATCTTTAGTTTGTCTTGTTTTGTGTCTTTTCTTGTTTTTCTTGTGCTTTTTCAAAATATCAATTTTCAAAAAAAAATTTATTAAAAATACCTCTTTAAAACACGTTACATTTATAGCTCAATTGGCTAGAGCATTGTGTTTGTGTTCTTGGTAATTGGGCATCTTCCTTTTATAACTTTTTCAAAAATAATTTTTCTTTGATTAAATCTTGTGCCAAACTTTAAGTTTGGTGTTCTCTTGTTAATTTTCCTTTAATTTTCGAAAATTTTTTTGTGGTTTTCCAAAAATTTTAAGTTTGGTGTTCTATCTTTTGTTCTTGTTGTTCTTGTGAGTCTTCAAGGTGTTCTTGAGTCTTCTTTGTGCTTTGATCTTAAAATTTTTAAGTTTGGTGTGCCTTGGTATTTTCCCTCCAAAATTTTCGAAAGCAAGGAGCATTTGATTTAAAAAATTTTAAGTCTTGTGTCTTTTGTATGTTTTTCTCTTTCATAATAAAATTCAAAAATAAAAAAAATTATCTTTTCTAACTATTTTAAGCAACTATTTCAAAAAATATTTTAAAAAATTCAGATTTCAATTTCGAAATTTTTCAAATCTTATCCTTTTAAGGTTTTTAAAAAATCATATCTTTTTCAAAAATATCCTAACCACTTTCTCTCTCTTCACTTTTTCGAAAATCTTCATAAAATATTTTTAATTTTTTTTATTTTTATTTTAGTTTTTATTTTATTTTATTTTATTATTTCAAAAATTTTTCTATAATAAAATAAATCCACGTCATCTCCCTTTCTCCATCATGGACCTAAGTGAAAATGAACAGTTCAGAAGGACTCTAGGGTCATATGCTAACCCCACTACTACTTTATATGGGAGTAGTATCTGTTTACCCTCCATCGGAGTCAGTAGTTTTGAGTTGAATCCTCAGCTCATTATCATGGTGCAGTAAAGTTGTCAGTATTCCAATCTTCCACAGGAAGAACCTATAGAGTTTCTAGCACAGTTTTTACAAATTGCTGACACAGTACATGATAAGGAAGTAGATCAGGATGTCTACAGATTATTACTGTTTCCATTTGCTGTAAAAGACCAAGCTAAGAGGTGGTTAAATAACCAACCTAAGGCTAGCATAAGGACATGGAAACAGCTGTCAGAAAAAATTCCTGAATCAATATTTCCCTGCAAAACGGATGACACAGCTAAGGCTGAACATCCAAGGCTTTCAACAAGGAGATAATGAATCTCTTTATGATGCCTGGGAGAGATACAGAGAGATGCTAAGAAAATGCCCCTCTGAAATGTTTTTAGAGTGGGTGCAATTAGACATCTTTTATTATGGGCTTACAGAGAAAGCTCAGATGTCTTTGGACCACTCAGCTGGTGGATCTATACACATGAGAAAGACAATTGAAGAAGCTCAAGAGCTCATTGATACAGTTGCCAGAAATCAGCATCTGTACCTAAGTAGTGAACCTTCCATGAAAGAAGAGGCTAAAACAGTAACTGCTGAACTCAGTCATGCAGAACAAGTTACTGAATTCAATCAGTAATTAGATTTTCTAACAAAAAAGCTAGCCGAATTCAAGGAGATACTACAAGACACAAGAATGACTAATATGAATATGGAAGTGCAGTTGAAGCAAACAGAACAGCAGTTATCAAAACAAATAACAGAAGAGTGCCAAGCAGTTCAATTAAGAAGTGAGAAAACATTAAATACCTCACTTCAAGGCAGCAGGAAGCCAAGAAATGAACAAACTGCTACCCAAAATCCCTCTGACGACAGTAAGAGCCCAGAGAGGAATAATTCTGGCGTTCAAACGCCAGAAGAGGGTAGAGAGCTGGCGTTAAATGCCCAAACCATGCTCAGTTCTGGCGTTCAAATGCCAGAAACAAGTAAGGAGTCGGCGTTGAACGCCCAAAGGAAGCTCAGTTCTGGCGTTCAGATGCCAGAAACAAGTAAGGGGTTGGCGTCTAATGCCACTCCAGCTTCCACCCCTGGCATTCAAACGCCAGTGAGGGATCAGACACATACAAGTGCTGATAGCAACCCTTCTAAAAATGCTTCTCCAACCACATCTTTAGGAAATAAACCTGCAGCAACTAAGGTTGAGGAATACAAAACCAAAATGCCTTATCCTCAGAAACTCTGCCAAGCGGAACAGGATAAGCAATTTGCCCGCTTTGCAGACTATCTCAGGACTCTTGAAATAAAGATTCTGTTTGCATGGGCACTTGAGCAAATACCCTCTTATGCTAAGTTCATGAAAGAGATCTTAAGTCATAAGAAGGATTGGAGAGAAACTGAAAAAGTTTACCTCACTGAAGAATGCAGTGCAGTCATTCTGAAAAGCTTACTAGAGAAGCTTAAGGATCCTGGAAGCTTTATGATACCATGCACATTAGAGGGTACTTGTACCAAGAAAGCTCTATGTGATCTTGGAGCAAGTATCAACCTAATACCTGCATCCACTATCAAAAAGTTTGGTTTCACTAAAGAAGTCAAACCAACCCAAATATGTCTCCAACTTACTGATGGCTCCATTAAATACCCATCAGGCGTGGTTGAAGACATGATTGTCAAGGTTCGGCCATTTGCCTTTCCCACTGACTTTGTGGTGTTGGAAATGGAGGAGCACAAGAGTGCAACTCTCATTCTAGGAAGACCTTTCCTAGCAACTGGACGAACCCTCATTGATGTCCAAAAAGGGGAATTAACCCTAAGAGTCAATGAGGACGAATTTAAGTTGAATGTTGTCAAAGCTATGCAGCATCCAGACACCCCAAACGACTGCATGAGCATTGATATTATTGACTCTCTGGTGAAAGAGGTCAATATGACTGAGAGTCTCGAATCAGAGTTAGAGGATATCTTTAAAGATATTCAGCCTGATCTGGAGGAACCAGAGAGAATAATAGAACCTCTGAAAATCCCTCAGGAAGAGGAGAAATCTCCTAAACCCGAGCTCAAACCATTACCACCATCCCTGAAATATGTATTTTTGGGAGACGGTGACACGTTTCCTGTAATCATAAGCTCTACCTTAGAGCCACAGAAAGAGGAAGCACTAATTCAAGTGCTAAGGACACACAAGATAGCTCTTGGGTGGTCCATCAGTGATCTTAAGGGCATTAGCCCAGTCAGATGCATGCACAAGATCTTATTGGAGGATGACGCTAAGCCAGTCGTTCAACCATAGAGGCGGCTGAGTCCAGCCATGAAGGAGGTGGTACAGAAGGAGGTCACTAAATTACTAGAGGCTGGGATTATTTATCCTATTTCTGATAGCCCCTGGGTGAACCCTGTCCAAGTCGTCCCTAAGAAAGGCGGCATGACAGTGGCTCATAATGAAAAAAATGAACTGGTTCCTACAAGAACAGTTACAGGGTGGCGTATGTGTATTGATTATAGAAGGCTCAATACAGCTACCAGAAAAGATTATTTTCCTTTACCATTCATAGACCAGATGCTAGAAAGACTAGCAGGTCATGATTACTACTGCTTCCTGGATGGATATTCAGGTTATAATCAAATTGCAGTAGATCCCCAAGATCAAGAGAAAACAGTATTCACATGTCCATCTGGAGTATTTACATACAGAAGGATGCCATTTGGTCTGTGCAATGCACCTGCAACCTTTCAAAGGTGCATGCTCTCTATTTTCTCTGATATGGTGGAAAAATTTCTGGAAGTCTTCATGGATGACTTTTCAGTATTTGGAGACTCATTCAGCTCCTATCTTGACCATCTAGCACTTGTTCTAAAAAAGGTGCCAAGAGACTAACCTGGTTTTAAACTGAGAGAAATGTCACTTTATGGTGACTGAAGGAATTGTCCTTGGGCACAAAATCTCGAACAAGGGAATAGAGGTGGATCAAGCTAAGGTAGAGGTAATTGAAAAATTACCACCACCTGCCAATGTTAAAGCAATCAGAAGCTTTCTGGGGCATGCAGGATTCTATATGAGGTTTATAAAAGATTTTTCAAAAATTGCAAAATTTCTGAGTAATCTGCAAGCTGCTGACACCCCATTTATCTTTGATAAGGAGTGTCTGTAGGCGTTTGAGACTCTGAAATCTAAGTTGGTCACAGCACCAGTCATCTCTGCACCAGACTGGACATTACCATTTGAACTAATGTGTGATGCCAGTGACCATCCCATTGGTGCAGTATTGGGACAAAGGCATGACAAGCTTCTGCACGTCATTTATTATGCCAGTCGTGTTTTAAATGACGCACAGAAGAACTACACAACCACAGAAAAAAAGTTACTTGCAGTGGTTTACGCCATTGACAAGTTTAGATCTTATTTAGTAGGATCAAAAGTGATTGTGTACACTGACCATGCTGCTCTTAAATATCTACTTACAAAGCAGGATTCAAAATCCAGACTCAGAAAATGGGTATTGCTTCTGCAAGAGTTTGGTATAGAAATAAAAGACAGAAAAGGGACAGAAAACCAAGTAGCAGATCACCTGTCCCGAATAGAACCAGTGGAATGGGCATCCCTCCCTCTTACTGAGATCTCTGAAAACTTTCCAGATGAGCAACTCTTTGCCATCCAGGAAGTGCCATGGTTTGCAGACATTGCAAACTACAAGGCTGTGAGATTCATACCCAAAGAGTATAGTAGGCAGCAATCAAAGAAATTGATCTCGGATGCAAAGTACTATCTTTGGGATGAACGATATCTCTTCAAGAGATGTGCAGATAGAGTAATCCATAGATGTGTGCCTAAAGAAGAAGCACAGAAAATCCTCTGGCATTGCCATGGATCACAGTATGGAGGACATTTTGGAAGTGAGCGAACAGCTACAAGAGTCCTCCAATGTGGCTTCTACTGGCTTACTCTCTATAAAGACTCCTGAGAGTTTGTATTTAATTGTGACAGTTGCCAAAGATCTGGCAATCTGCCTCACAGTTATGCCATGCCTCAACAAGGGATCTTAGAGATTGAGTTGTTTGATGTATGGGGTATTGACTTCATGGGGCCTTTCCCACCATCATACTCAAACACTTATATTTTGGTGGCAGTGGATTATGTATCCAAATGGGTGGAAGCTATTGTAACACCCACTAATGATACTAAGACAGTGCTAAAATTCCATCAGAAACATATCTTCAGCAGATTTGGTGTCCCTAGAGTACTAATCAGTGATGGGGGCGCTCATTTCTGCAATAAACAGCTTTACTCTACTATGGCTCGATATGGAGTTAGCCACAGGGTAAAAACTCCATATCATCCACAGAAAAATGGGCAAGCTGAAGTCTCTAATAGAGAACTTAAAAGAATCCTGGAATGGACTATGATTAACCATAGAAGGGATTGGGCAAGAAGCTTGGATGATGCTCTGTGGGCATACTGAACAGCATTCAAGACTCCTATAGGGACCTCTCCATACTAGCTTGTATATGAAAAAGCCTGTCACTTGCCAGTGGAACTGGAATATAAGGCCTACTGGGCAACCAGATTCCTAAACCTTGATGCCAAGTTAGCTGGAGAAAAACGATTGCTCCAGTCAAACGAGCTAGAGGAATTCAGACTCAATGCTTTCGAAAATGCAAAAATTTACAAAGAGAAAGCAAAAAGATGACATGACAAGAAACTATCATCCAGAGTCTTTGAGCCAGGGTAGAAAGTTCTACTGTTTAACTCTAGTTCCAGATTATTTTACGGAAAGTTGAAATTCCGGTGGAGAGGACCATATGTGATTACAGGTGTGTCACCATATGGATATGTAGAGCTTCAGGATAATGACTCTAACAAAAAATTCATTGTTAATGGACAGAGAGTCAAACATTATCTTGAAAGAAATTTTGAGCAAGAATGCTCAAAACTGAGACTTGATTAAAGCTCAGTAATAGTCCAGCTAAAGACAATAAAGAAGCGCTTGCTAGGAGGCAACCCAGCCATTAACAAAGCTTATTTGTTAATTACATGATAATTTTACAGGTTCATATTAATTATCTTCAAGGTAAAATAGCAATTGCATGAGTTCACAGAGTTACAAAAGGATTCAGAGGATGAAACAGCAAAAAGAAGCTCACTGGTGCGAAAAAGCCAGTAAAGATAGCCATCTGGGCGTTAAACGCCAGAAAGAAGCAGCTTCTGGGCGTTTAACGCCAGATTTACAGTGTCCTGGGCGTTCAAAAAAATGCCCAGTGATAAAGGAGTTTCTGGCGTTTAATGCCAGCTAAAAGCAACAGCTGGGCGTTAAACACCCAGACCAAGCACCAATTGGGCGTTAAACGCCAAAAACATGCAGCAATTGGGCGTTTAACGCCAGGATTGTAGAGGGGAGGAAGTTTTTTTTCCCAACTTGATTTTTTTCAAATTTTCATGTTTCCATCCATAATTTCTTGCATAAACACATTACAAATCCTAATTTTTCAAATCCTTTTTCAAAGATATCAAATGTATCTTAATTCTAAACATAAATCTTTTTCAAATCCTCTTCAACTTCTTTTCAAATCTTTTTCAAAACTCAATTATCTTTTTAAATTCTTCTCAAAATTTTTTTAAGTTCATCATATCTTCTTTTCAAAATTCAGATTTATCTTTTTCAAATATCTTTCATATCTTTTAAATTTTAAAGGTGCATCTTTTTCCTATCATACTTATCATTTACAAATCATATCTTCTATCATATTTTCTTCAAAATTTTTGAAAACCCACCCCCTTCCCCTTAAATCCACGTTCGGCTCCCTCCTCTCCTACACAATTTGAACTTGGCTCTCCTTCTATCCCTCTCCTTTCCTTTCTTTTGCTTGAGGACAAGCAAACCTCTAAGTTTGATCCGTGATCACTAAACCAATACTCACTAAGATCGTGGCTCCTAAGGGAAAACAAACCACTCCAAGAGGCAAGAAAGAGAATATTCCAAAACCACTTTGGAATCAAAGGAAGTTCTTAACCAAAGAACATTCAGACCATTACTACAAAATAATGGGTCTAAGGTCAGTAATCCCGGAAGTTAAATTCGATCTAAAAGAAGACGAATATCCAGAGATCCAAGAGCAAATTCAAAATAGTAGTTGGGAAATCCTAGCTAATCTTAAAACAAAGGTGGGAAGAAACATGGTTCAGGAATTCTACTCTAATCTGTGGCAAACAGACAGGCAGAGAATAGCTAGAACTGCCTTCTATGACTATCGGACTTTGGTCAGAGGGAAGATTATTCACCTCCACCCTGACAAAATCAGGGAGATCTTCAAGCTACCTCAACTGAAAGATGACCCAGACTCCTTTAATAGGAGAATAATGAGAACAAATAAGGGCTTGGATGAAATTCTAGAGGACATATGCCTCCCTGGAACCAAGTGGACAACCAGCACAAAAGGTGTCCCAAATCAACTCAAGAGAGGAGATCCCAAACCAATCGCCAAAGGCTGGCTGGACTTCATTGGGCGTTCTATACTGCCCACTAGCAACCGCTCTGAAGTCACCATCAAAAGAGCAATAATGATCCATTGCATTATGTTGGGAAAACAAGTGGAAGTTCATCAGCTGATTTCTTGTGAACTTTACACAATTGCAAACAAGAACTCTAAAGATGCCAAATTGGCTTATCCAAGCTTAATCTCTATGCTATGTAAAGATGCTGGGGTAAAGATGGGAGTGAATGAGTATATCTCAGTTGAGCAACCAATCACCAAAAAGTCAATGGAAGGACAACAAGTGCAGGACAACCCCATCAAGAAGAAAGCACAGGAGTTCCTCCCGGAAATCCCTCAAATTGAATACTAAGAGCGTCTTGAAGCATCTGTCACCAAGTTGCAAGAAGCTATGGACCAACTAAAGGAAGAATAGAAAAATCAAAGTAGCATACTTTGCAAACTGCTTAGGGAACAAGAAGAGCAAGTGCGTGAACTGAAGCAACTGAAGCGTTAGAAGCTATCTTTTAAAGGGCCAAGCACCCCACAGACTAAAGGAGCATCCACCTCCCAAAATAAAGGTTGTTGAGTCCTAATCTTAGCCTTAACTCTGTGATAATTGTTCTTATTAGGAATTTACCTTAGAAGTTATATATGAATAGTAGTAATTAGTATCTCTATGTTGAATTTATCTCCAATTAAGCTATAATTTATTTTTCTCATCATCATCAAACATGAATAAAATAGCAGATTTTTAGAATAAGGAGGCAATATTTTTTCGAGTTTTTAATAAGGAAATTATAATTATTTATATGTGGTGGCAATATTTTTTGTCTTTTGAATGAATGCTTGAATAGTGCATATTTTTATATTGAATTTTATGAATGTTAAAATTATTAGCTCTTGAAAGAATGATGAACAAGAGAAATGTTATTGATGATCTGAAAAATCATGAAATTGATTCTTGAAGCAAGAAAAAGCAGTGAAAAAAAAAAGAGAAGGAGCAGCAAAAAAAGCCAATAGCCCTTTAAACCAAAATGCAAGGGTAAAAAGGATCCAAGACTTTGAGCATCAATGGAAAGGAGGGCCTAAAGGAATAAAATCCTGGCCTAAGCAGCTAAATCAAGCTGTCCCTAACCATGTGCTTATGTCACGAAGGTCCAGGTGAAGAGCTTGAGACTGAGTGGTTAAGGTCGTGATCCAAAGCAAAAGAGTGTGCCTAAAAACTCTGGACACCTCTAATTGGGGACTTTAGCAAAGCTGAGTCACAATCTGAAAAGGTTCACCCGGTTATGTGTCTGTGGCATTTATGTATCTGGTGGTAATACTGGAAAACAAAATGCTTAGGGTCACAACCAAGACTCATAAAGTAGTTGTGTTCAAGAATCAACATACTAAACTAGAAGAATCAATAATACTATCTGAATTTTGAGTTTCTATGGATGCTAATCATTCTGAATTTCAGAGGATAAAGTGAAATTCCAAAACTGTTCAGAAGCAAAAAGCTACTAGCCCCGCTCATCTAATTAGAATCTGAGCTTCACTTAAAACTCTGAGATATTATTGCTTCTTGATTTTTTTTATCATATTTTATTCATCTAGTTGCTTGGGGACAAGCAACAGTTTAAGTTTGGTGTTATGATGAGTGGATATTTTATACGCTTTTTGGGGGTAATTTCATGTAGTTTTTAGTATGTTTTAGTTAGTTTTTAGTATATTTTTATTAGTTTTTAGGCAAAATTCATATTTCTGGACTTCACTATGAGTTTATGTATTTTTTTGTGATGTCAGGTATTTTCTGGCTGAAATTGAGGGATCTGAGCAAAAATCTGATTCAGGCTGAAAATGGACTGCTGATGCTGTTGGATTCTGACCTTCCTGCACTCAGAATTTTGGAGCTACAGAAGTCCAATTGGCGCGCTCTTAATTGGGTTGGAAAGTAGACATCCAGGGCTTTCCAGCAATATATAATAGTTCATACTTTGTTCGAAGATAAATGACGTAAACTGGCGTTTAACGCCAGTTCCATGTTCCATTCTGGCGTTAAACGCCAGAAACAGGTTACAAGTTGGAGTTAAATGCCCAAAACAGGTTACAACCTGACGTTTAACTCCAGAAATAGCCCAGGCACGTGAAAAACTCAAGTCTCAGCCCCAACACAAACCAAGTGGGCCCCGGAAGTGGATTTCTGCACTATCTATCTTAGTTTACTCATTTTCTGTAAACCTAGGTTACTATTTTAGTATTTAAACAACTTTTAGAGATTTATTCTTTATCTCATGACATTTTTAGATCTAAACTTTGTACTCTTTGACGGCATGAGTCTCTAAACTCCATTGTTGGGGGTGAGGAGCTCTGCAGCGTCTCGATGAATTAATGCAATTATTTATGTTTTCTATTCAAACTCGCTTGTTTTTATCTAAGATGTTCATTCGCACTTCAATATGAAGAATGTGATGATCCGTGACACTCATCATTATTCTCAATCTATGAACGCATGCCTGATAACCACCTCCGTTCTACCTTCGATTGAATGAGTATCTCTTGTATTCCTTAATCAGAATCTTCGTGGTATAAGCTAGAATCCATTGGCAGCATTCTTGAGAATCCAGAAAGTCTAAACCTTGTCTGTGGTATTTCGAGTAGGATTCAGGGATTGAATGACTGTGACGAGCTTCAAACTCACAAGGGTTGGGCGTAGTGACAGACGCAAAAGGATCAATGGATTCTATACCACCATGAGTGAGAACCGACAGATGATTAGCCGTACGGTGACAGCGCACCTGGACCATTTTCACTGAGAGGACGGATGGTAGCTATTGACAACGGTGATCCACCAACACACAGCTTGCCATAGGAGGAACCTTGCGTGCGTGAAGAAGAAGACAGGGAAAAGCAGAGATTCAGAAGACAAAGCATCTCCAAAACTCCAACATATTCTCCATCACTGCATAATAAGTATTATTTAATTCATGCTCTCTTGTTCATTTGTAAGTCAACTGATAATTATAATTGATATCCTGACTAAGAGTTACAAGATAACCATAGCTTGCTTCAAGCCAACAATCTCCGTAGGATCGACCCTTATTCACGTAAGGTATTACTTGGACGACCCAGTGCACTTGCTGGTTAGTGGTACGAATTATGAAAAGTGTGATTTACAATTTCGTGCACCATTTGTCACTTAAGCAAACCCAATATAATTAACTGAAGTATTTAAACCTCGGGTCGTCTCTCAAAGCAATTGCAGGAAGTGTAGTTTATTATTGGTTATGGAAAAGTATATTTTTGGGGTTTTGTAATAAGAAACAAGAAAGTAAAATGGCAAGAAAATAAACTAATAACTAAGAAAGCTCTTAGCAAGGAAAGAGAATTAGAAGTCCTATCCTCATTATCGTTGTCAATTGTGATGGTAAATGTAAATTGCCTTCACTTAGTTAACCTCTAACTAGATAAGGAAAGTCAAGTGCATACATTCAACTTGAGTTCACAAGTCCTAGTCAATTCATAGGGAGAAACTAGATTTAGTGAAGTTCAAGCTAACCGACAATCTTCAATTGCCAATCAACAAGAGAATTTTGATAATGCAAGAGTCTCTAATTAATCCATCCAAGTCAAGGACATAAAAATCTATTTTAAAGTCTAACCAAATATTTTATCAAACACTTGGAAGACACAAAATAAAAGCATAGAAAAGTAATAAGAGAATGTAAAATCTAAGACTAACAATTGCAAGAAATCAATAACAACAAATGAAGAAAGAAGAAATAAACATGAAATACCTCAAAATGCATTAAAAGGAAATTGAATCTAACAAGAAGAGTTCATAAACTAAATTGGGAAAATAAAGAAATCAACAAGAGAAGATAAACTAAGATACTAGAACAACAAAAGATAAAAGAAAACTAAATTAAAACAACATAAAATTCTGAAGCTAAGAAGAAATAAGACTAAAAATCCTAAAACTAGACAGAGGAGAGAGCCTCTCTCTCCAGAAACCTACATCTAAAACCTAAAGTGTGAATGAATAAAAAGTGTATGGTGAATGATGTCCGAACTCCATCCCCAGCCTCTAATCTTCATTTTCGGCCTTGAAATCGGGTCAAAAACAGCTTAGAAATCGCCCCCGGCGTTTTTTGTTAATTGCAACACGTGACGCTCGTCACGCGTACGCGTCGCTGGGACTCTGCACTGGCCACGCGTACACGTCTGCTTCGCGTGCGCGTTGTTTGTCTACTGCACCAGTCATGCGTACGTGTTGTCCATGCGTGCGCTTCGAGGCCAGCTTTTCAAATCTCCAAATTCTTGTGTTTCTTCCACTTTTGCATACTTCCTTTCCATCATCTAAGTCATTCCTGCCCTATAAAACCTAAAAACACTTAACACACATATCAGGGCATCGAATGGTAATAAGAGAAGATTACAAATTAACAATTTGAAGGCCAAAAAAACATGTTTTCAATTATAGCATAAAATTAAGAAGAAAACTTAAAAACATGCAATTTATATGGATAAGTATGAGAATAATTGACAAAATCCATTGAATTCAATCTAAAATATATTATAAAATAGTAGTTTATCAGTTGTCAATATGATCTAATTGGCTAAGTAAATCTTTACAAAAGTGAATAATAATATTACAAGGAAAATTAAGAGATTTATTCATATAAGACAAAAATCTACAATTCTTTTTATTATTCATTTTTTTTAACCTCAAAATTATCTTGATATAAATAGACTTGATTTTTTAGAAAATAAATAATATAAAAGACAAAATATAATATCAACTTTCGGTGAATATTTTAACCGAAAAAAATATTTTAACAAATGAGCGTTAAAACGACAAGAATGATTTTAAAAGCCAAAAAAGAACACATCTATAATAAATTGATATGGCTCAAATTTTGTATATGCCTTACGAATTTTTTGTTGTTGATTGATGATATAATGTCGGTTTTTAATTTAGATATGATTATAAGAGTGGCATTAACCAAAAGAGAAAAAAAATAGGACAAGCTAGTAAATTTCACCCATATGGGAGGCCCAACAAGACCTCGGTGGTGAAAAACCATTGTTGCCCCCTCACAACATAGTTTCGGTGTATCCCGCGTTTTTATTGTGTAATTGGCTATTTTTATTTATTTATTTTTGTAATTGGATTTTGTTGTGCTTTTACCTAATTTTAAAGTTTTGATTTTTTTTTAAACCAAAAAAAATTTTATTTGATATAAAATTATCAAATTTTAAAAATAAAAAATAAAATAATATTTATAAAAAAGTTATCATAATATGATATTTAATTTTTTTAAATATATATTTAATATTTTATTATTTTATTAGAAAAAATCTCTAATGGCATTAGCCCAATTGTCTTTTACTTTTTTTTTTAATTTTTAACATTAATCCAAACCAAAACGCCCTAGGCTTATTGTTCATTGAAATTAAAAGAAAATCATAAGATTAACCGAATTGATTTCTTGGAAATTTTAACCAAAATGAAATTTACAATTCAGCCGGCCCGTTTTATTCTTTTACAATTCGCCACTCCAATTTTTCGTTTTTCCAATTTCAACCTCTTGTATTTGGAAAAATCACAATCAACACGCAATCTAAGAATTACATGCCAATGATACTCATATTAGGGTGTGTTTATTTTTGTGTTGGAAAAAAAAGAAGTGTATTTAAGTCGCTTGAACATTTAATTTTTATCTCTGAACGCATTTTTATGTGAAGTTAAAAATTTGTTGTAACTTCTGCATTTATGTTCACATTAGCTTGTTATTGTTGAAAAATTAAGTGAGAAATTTTATTTCTTTTCTACTAACTTTATTCTTTAATTAATAAGATCTATTTAAATATCTAAATTAAAATGATAAGATGATATAAAAAAAATATTTAAATTGATATCTCTTTTAATAATTTTTTATCTAAAAATAATTTTGAATAGTGTAATCTAAATAATAATTATTTTATTATAATCTATTTTAATATAAAGATGACCAAATATAAATCACCTTAACACAAACTTACTTTTTATTAAAATTAAGTTTGTAAAATTAATCTTATACAAATTTTCATTTATAAACTTTAATCCAAACACACACTTAATATAAAACAAAACTAGTCTGTCAAATGTTTGAGTCTAAAAGTGTATGCTTTTTTTTTTTGTTTGAACTTAAGGTGTATCAAGTACAGACTTAAGGTGTATGCTTAGTAGACAGGAAGAGAACATAGCTTGGAAAATTATGATGCACAAATATGGGATATAATACGATACAAAATATGTTAACAGATAAATTTTAAAATTTTATAAGGAACAAAAATATGCATATATAACTCCGTCTATTGATGAGCAGATAATTTATACGCTTTTTGGCATTGTTTTTAGGTAGTTTTTAGTAAGTTCAAGCTACTTTTAGGGATGTTTTCATTAGTTTTTATGTTAAATTCACATTTCTGGACTTTACTATGAGTTTGTGTGTTTTTCTGTGATTTCAGGTAATTTCTGGCTGAAATTGAGGGACTTGAGCAAAACTCTAAAAAAGGCTGACAAAAGGACTGCTGATGCTGTTGGAATCTAACCTCCCTGCACTCGAAATGGTTTTTCTGGAGCTACAGAACTCCAAATGGCGCGCTCTTAACGGCGTTGGAAAATAGACATCCAGATCTTTCCAGCAATATATAATAGTCCATACTTTATTCGGAAATTGATGACGTAACTTGGCGTTGAACGCCAAGTACATGCTGCTGTCTGGAGTTAAACGCCAGAAACACGTCATGTTCCGGAGTTGAATGCCCAAAACACGTTATAACTTGGCGTTCAACTCCAAGAAAAGCCTCAGCTCGTGGATAGATCAAGCTCAGCCCAAACATACACCAAGTGGGCCCCGGAAGTGGATTTATGCATCAATTACTTACTCATGTAAACCCTAGTAGCTAGTTTAGTATAAATAAGACTTTTTACTAGTGTATTAGTCGTCTTTTGACCATTCGGTCTTTTGATCATCTTCATGGGGGCTGGCCATTCGGCCATGCCTGAACCTTTCACTTATGTATTTTCAACGGTGGAGTTTCTACACACCATAGATTAAGGGTGTGGAGCTCTGCTGTACCTCAAGTTTCAATACAATTATTATTATCTTCTATTCAAATCTCTTTTATTCTTATTCCAAGATATACGTTGCACTTTAACTTGATGAATGTGATGATCCGTGACACTCATCATCATTCTCACCTATGAACGTGCGTGACTGACAACCACTTCCGTTCTACTCTAGGCCGGGCGTATATCTCTTAGATTCCCCAACAGAATCTTCGTGGTATAAGCTAGATAGATAGCGGCATTCATGAGGATCCGGAAAGTCTAACCTTGTCTGTGGTATTCCGAGTAGGATCCCGGGAATCCGGAAAGTCTAACCTTGTCTGTGGTATTCCGAGTAGGATTCCGGTATTGAATGACTGTGACGAGCTTCAAACTCCTGAAGGCTGGGCGTGATGACAAACGCAAAAGAATCAATGGATTCTACTCCAACCTGATTGAGAACCGACAGATGATTAGCCGTGCTGTGACAGAGCATTTGGATCATTTTCACTGAGAGGATGGGATGTAGCTATCAACAAGGGTGATGCCTCCAGACGATTAGCCGTGCAGTGACAGCGCATAGGACCATTTTCCCGAGAGGATTAAAAGTAGCCATTGATGATGGTGATGCCCTACATGCAACTTGCCATGGAAAGGAGTAAGAAGGATTGGATGAAAGCAATAAGAAAGTAGAGATTCGAAAGGATTCTAGCATCTCCACACGCCTATCTGAAATTCCCACTATTGATTTACATAAGTATTTCTATCCCTTTATTTTATTTATCTTTTAAATATCGAATCCAATTACATTTGACCCTATGAATCCACTTAACTGAGATTTACAAGATGACCATAGCTTGCTTCATACCAACAATCTCTGTGGGATCGACCCTTACTCACGTAAGGTATTACTTGGATGACCCAATACACTTGCTGGTTAAGTTGAACGGAGTTGTGAGCTTCTCTAACAGTGCCTGGAACTCTTTTATCACAATTTCGTCCACCAAGTTTTTGGCGCCGTTGCCGAGGATTGTTCGAGTATGAACAACTGACGGTTCATCTTGTTGCTCAGATTAGGTAATTTTCTTTTCAAAAATCTTTTTCAAAATTTTTCTTTTCTTTTTCGTTTTTCCAAACTTTATTTTCGAAAAAATAATAAAAATCCAAAAAAATTAGAAAATCATAAAAATCAAAAATAGTTTCTGTTTCTTGTTTGAGTCTTGAGTCAACTTTTAAGTTTGGTGTCAATTGCATGCTTTTTAAAATTTTTTCTTGCATTTTTCAAAAATTCCATGCATTCATAGTGTTCTTCATGATCTTCAAGATGTTCTTGACAAGTCTTCTTGTTTGATCTTGATGTTTTCTTGTTTTGTGTTGTTTGTTGTTTTTCATATGCATTTTTTTGTTTATTAGAGTCCATGCATTACAAATTTCTAAGTTTGGTGTCTTGCATGTTTTCTTTGCATAAAAAATTTTTCAAAATTATGTTCTTGATGTTCATCATGATCTTCAAAGTGTTCTTGGTGTTCATCTTGACATTCATAGTGTTCTTGCATGCATAATGTGTTTTGATCCAAAATTTTCATGTTTTGGGTCATTTTTATGTTTTTCTCTCTCATCATCATAAATTCAAAAATAAAAAAATATCTTTTCCTTATTTCCCTCCAAATTTTCAAAATTTTGGGTTGACTTGGTCAAAAATTTTTAAAAATTAGTTGTTTCTTACAAGTCAAGTCAAAATTTCAATTTTAAAAATCTTATCTTTTCAAAATCTTTTTCAAAAATTATATCTTTTTCATTTTTTTTCTATTTCTCGAAAATTTCAAAATTCTGTTTCAAAATATTTTCAAAATCTTTTTCTTATCTTTATATCATATTTTCGAAAATTAGCTAACAATTAATGTGATTGATTCAAAAATTTGAAGTTTGTTACTTTCTTGTTAAGAAAGGTTCAATCTTTAAGTTCTAGAATCTTATCTTGTAGTTTCTTGTTAGTGAAGTAAGTAATTTCAAATTTTTGAATTAAATCTTTTTATCTTTTATCTTATCTTTTTCAAAAATTTTATCTTTTTCAACATTTGATTTCAAAATATCTTATCTAACTTCTTATCTTCTTATCTTTTTCAAATTTGATTTTAATATCTTTTTCAATCAACTAACTAAATTTTTGTTTGTTTCCTATCTTTTTCAAAACCAACTAACTACCTATCCCTCTCTAATTTTCGAAAATACTTCTCTCTTTTTCAAAAATTCTTTTTAATTATTTTAAATTTTAATTTTAATTATATCTTATCTCAGATTTTCGAAAATCACTAACCACTTTTTCAAAATTATTTTCGAAATTCTCCATCTCTTTTCTTATTCTATTTAATTATTTATTTACTAACACTTCTCTTCACCTCTCTTCATCTAAAAATCCGAACCCATTCTTCTTCACTCTTATCCCCTTTCTTCTTCTACTAACATAAAGGAATCTCTATACTGTGACATAGAAGATTCCTCTTCTTTTCTTGTTTTCTTCTCTTTCATATGAGCAGGAACAGGAAAAAAGGCACTCTTGTTGAAATTGATCCTGAACCTGAAAGGATTCTGAAAAGGAAACTAAGAGAAACTAAATTACAACAATCCAGAAACAACCTTTCAGAAATTTTCGAACAAGAGAAGGAGATGGCAGCCGAAAATAATAATAATGCAAGAAGAATGCTTGGTGACTTCACAAAGCCAACGTCCAAATTTGATGGAAGAAGCATCTCCATTCCTGCCATTGGAGCCAATAACTTTGAGCTGAAACCTCAGCTAGTTGCCTTAATGCAACAAAACTGCAAGTTTTATGGACTTCCATCTGAAGATCCTTATCAGTTTTTAACTGAGTTCTTGTAGATCTGTGAGACTGTAAAGACGAATAGAGTTGATCCTGAAGTCTACAGACTCATGCTTTTCCCTTTTGCTGTAAGAGACAGAGCTAGAATATGGTTGGATTCACAACCCAAGGATAGCCTGGACTCCTGGGATAAGCTGGTCACTGCCTTCTTAGATAAATTCTTTCCTCCTCAAAAGCTGAGCAAGCTTAGAGTGGATGTTCAGACCTTCAAACAAAAAGATGGTGAATCCCTCTATGAAGCTTGGGAAAGATACAAGCAGCTGACCAAAAGGTGTCCATCTGACATGTTTTCAGAATGGACCATATTAGATATATTCTATTATGGTCTATCTAAATTTTCAAAAATGTCATTGGACCATTCTGCAGGTGGATCCATTCACCTAAAGAAAACACCTGCAGAAGCTCAAGAGTTTATTGACATGGTTGCAAATAACCAATTCATGTATACTTCTGAGAGGAATTCCATTAATAAAGGGACGCCTCAAAGGAAGGGAGTTCTTGAGATTGATGCTCTGAATGCCATATTGGCTCAGAACAAAGTGTTGACTCAGCAAGTCAACATGATCTCTCAAAGTCTGAATGGATGGCAAAATGCATCCAACAGTACTAAAGAGGCAGCTTCTGAAGAAGCTTATGATCCTGAGAACCCTGCAATGACAGAGGTTAATTATATGGGTGAACCTTATGGAAACACCTATAATTCATCATGGAGAAATCATCCAAATTTCTCATGGAAGGATCAACAAAAGCCTCAACAAGGCTATAACAATAGTGGACGCAATAGGCTGAGCAATAGCAAGCCTTTTCCATCATCTTCTCAGCATCAGACAGAAAATTCTGAACAAAACACTTCTAATTTAGCCAATATAGTCTCTGATCTGTCAAAAGCCACTTTCAGTTTCATGAGTGAAACAAGGTCCTCCATCAGAAATCTGGAGGCACAAGTGGGCCAGCTGAGTAAGAAAGTCATAGAAACTCCTCCCAGTATTCTCCCAAGCAATACAGAAGAGAATCCAAAAGGAGAGTGCAAGGCCATTGATGTGATCAATATGGCCGAATGCACAAGGGAGGAGAAGGACAAAAATCCTAGTGAGGAAGACCTTATGGGACGTCTCTCAAGCAAGAAGGAGTTTCCTATTAAGGATCCAAAGGAATCTGAGGCTCATATAAAGACCATAGAGATTCCATTAAATCTCCTTCTGCCATTCATGAGCTCTGAAGACTATTCTTCCTCTGAAGAGGATGAAGATGTGACTGGAGAGTAAGTTGCTCAATATTTAGGAGCTATCATGAAGCTGAATGCCAAGTTGTTTGGTAATGAGACTTGGGAAAGTGAACCTCCCTCGCTCATTAATGAGCAAGATACCTGGATTCAGCAAACTCTACCTCAAAAGAAACAAGATCCTGGCAAGTTTATAATACCTTGTACCATAGGCACCATGACCTTTGAAAAAGCTCTATGTGATCTAGGGTCAGGGATAAATTTTATGCCACTCTCTGTAATGGAGAAGCTGGGGATCATTGAGGTACAACCTGCCTTGTTCTCATTACAATTGGCAGACAAGTCATTGAGACAAGCTTATGGAATAGTGGAGGACGTGTTAGTAAAGGTTGAAGGCCTTTACATCCTTGCTGATTTCATAATCTTAGACACTAGGAAGGAAGAGGATGACTACATCATCCTTGGAAGACCTTTCCTAGCTACAGCAGGAGCTGTGATAGATCTCAACAGAGGTGAAATAGTCCTTCAATTGAATGGGGACTACCTTGTGTTTAAAGCACATGGCCATCCCTCTGTGACAAAAGAGAGTAAGCATGAAGAGCTTCTCTCAGTTCAGAGTCAAGAAGAGCCCCCACAGTCAAACTCTAAGTTTGGTGTTGGGAGGCCACAACCAAACTCTAAGTTTGGTGTTAAGACCCCATATCCAAACTCTAAGTTTGGTGTTGGGACTATACAACATTGACCTGATCACCTTTGTGGCCCCATGAGAGCCACTATCAAGCTATTGACATTAAAGAAGTGCTTGTTGGAAGGCAACCCAATTTTATTTATCTAATTTTTATTTTATTTTATTTTATTGTTATTTTGTGTTTTATTAGGTACATGATCATGTGGAGTCATGAAAAAAATATAAAAATTAAAAACAGAATCAAAAATAGCAGAAGAAAAATCACACCCTAGAGAAAGCACAGGCTGGCGTTCAACGCCAGTAAGGTGCATCTGGCTGGCGTTCAACGCCAGAACAGAGCATGAAACTGGCGCTGAATGCCAGAAACAAGCAACATTCTGGCGCTGAACGCCAGGAATGTGCCTAGAGGAAAAGCTGGCACTGAACGCTAGTAACAAGCATGAAACTGGCGTTCAACGCCAGAAACATGCTTTACATGGGCATTGAACGCCTAGAACGTGCACCACTCGGCATTTAAACGCCAGAATGGTGTGCAAAAGCATTTTACATGCCTAATTGGTGCAGGGATGGAATTTCTTGACACCTCTGGATCTGTGGACCCCACAAGATCCCCACCTACTATATTCCCACCTTACCTTCTAATCCTATTTTACTCTTCCCCATGTCACACTTCCCAAAAACCCTTCACCAATCACCTCGATCTCTCTTCCCAATCACCTATTCACCACTCACATCCATCCACTCTTCCCCATAAACCCCACCTACCTTCCAAATTCAAAAATATTTTCCCACCCAATCCCACCCTAAATGGCCGAACCTACCCTCTCCCCTTTCCCTATATATACCCTTCCATTCTACTTCATTTTCACACAACACAACCCCCTCTTCCATACCTTGGCCGAACCTACACTTCTTCTTCTCCTCCATATTTTCTTCTTCTTCTTCTTTTCTTCTTTCTTCTCTTGCTCGAGGACGAGCAATATTTTAAGTTTGGTGTGGTCAAAGCACAATCTTTTTTGTTTTCCACTACCATCAATGGCACCTAAGGCCGGAGAATCCTTTAGAAAAGGAAAAGGGAAGACAAAAGCTTCCACCTCCGAGTCATGGGAGATGGAAAGATTCATCTCCAAGAGCCATCAAGACCACTTCTATGATGTTGTGGCAAAGAACAAGGTGATCCCTGAGGTCCCTTTCAAGCTCAAGAAAAATGAGTATCCGGAGATCCGACATGAGATCCGAAGAAGAGGTTGGGAAGTCCTAACCAACCCCATGCAACAAGTCGGAATCTTAATGGTTCAAGAGTTCTATGCCAATGCATGGATCACTAGGAACCATGATCAAAGTATGAACCCGAATCCAAAGAATTATCTCACAATGGTTCGGGGGAAATACTTAGATTTTAGTCCGGAAAATGTGAGGTTGGCGTTTCACCTGCCCATGATGCAAGGCGATGAACGCCCCTACACTAGAAGGGTCAACTTTAATCAAAGGTTGGACCAAGTCCTTACGGACATATGTGTGGAAGGAGCTCAATGGAAAAGAGACTCCAAAGGCAAGCCAGTTCAACTAAGAAGACTGGACCTCAAGCCTGTGGCTAGAGGATGGTTGGAGTTCATTCAACGCTCCATCATTCCCACTAGCAACCGATCTGAAGTTACTGTGGATCGGGCCATCATGATTCATAGCATCATGATTGGAGAGGAAGTAGAAGTTCATGAGGTCATCTCCAATGAAATCTACAAAATAGCTGACAAGCCCTCCACCATGGCAAGGCTAGCTTTTCCTCACCTTATTTGCCATCTATGTTACTCAGCTGGAGTTATCATAGAAGGAGACATCTCCATTGAAGAGGATAAGCCCATCACCAAGAAGAGGATGGAGCAAGAAAAAGAGACCCTTCACGGTTCTCAAGAGATGCATGAGGAAGCTCATCATCAAGAAATCCCTGAGATGCCTCAAGGGATGCACTTTCCTCCCAACAACTATTGGGAACAACTCAACACCTCCTTAGAAGATTTGAGCCACAATGTTGAACAATTAAGGGTGGAACATCATGAGCACTCCATCATTCTCCATGAAATAAGAGAAGATCAAAGAGCAATGAGGGAGGAGCAACAAAGGCAAGAAAGGGACATAGAAGAGCTTAAGGACATTGTTGGTCCTTCAAGAAGAAGACGCCACTAAGGTGGATTCATTCCTTGTTCTTATTTCTTTCTGCTTTTCGGTTTTTATGTTGTATGTTTATCTATGTTTTATGTCTCTACTTCATGATCATTAGTAGTTAGTAACTATGTCTTAAAGTTATGAATAATCCCATTAATCCTTCACCTTTCTTAAATGAAAAATGTTTTAATTCAAAATAACAAGAAGTACATGAATTTCGAATTTATCCTTGAATTTAATTTAATTATATTGATGTGGTGACAATACTTTTTGTTTTCTGAATGAATGCTTGAACAGTGCATATTTTTGATCTTGTTGTTTATGAATGTTAAAATTGTTGGCTCTTGAAAGAATGATGAACAAAGAGAAATGTTATTGATAATCTGAAAAATCATAAAATTGATCCTTGAAGCAAGAAAAAACAGTGAAAAAAAAAAGAAGAAAAGCTTGCAAAAAAAATGGCGAAAAAAATAGAAAGAAAAAGAAAAAGCAAGCAGAAAAAGCCAATAGCCCTTAAAACCAAAAGGCAAGGGTAAAAAGGATCCAAGGCTTTGAGCATCAATGGATAGGAGGGCCCAAGAAAATCAAATACAGGCCTAAGCGGCTAAATCAAGCTGTCCCTAACCATGTGCTTATGTCATGAAGGCCCAAGTGAAAAGTTTGAGACTGAGTGGTTAAAGTCGTGATCCAAAGCAAAACGAGTGTGCTTAAGAGCTCTGGACACCTCTAACTGGGGACTCTAGCAAAAGCTGAGTCACAATCTGAAAATGTTCACCTAGTCATGTGTCTGTGGCATTTATGTATCCGGTGGTAATACTGGAAAACAAAGTGCTTAGGGCCACGGCCAAGACTCATAAGTAGCTGTGTTCAAGAATCAACATGCTTAACTAGGAAAGTCAATAACACTATCCAAAATTCTAAGTTCCTAGAGAAGCCAATCATTCTAAACTTCAAAGGAAAAAGTGAGATGCCAAAACTGTTCAGAAGCAAAAAGCTACAAGTCCTGCTCATCTAATTAGAATTAATATTCATTGATATTTTGGAATTTATAGTATATTCTCTTCTTTTTATCCTAATTGATTTTTAGTTGCTTGGGGACAAGCAACAATTTAAGTTTGGTGTTGTGATGAGCGGATAATTTATACGCTTTTTGGCATTGTTTTTAGGTAGTTTTTAGTAAGTTCAAGCTACTTTTAGGGATGTTTTCATTAGTTTTTATGTTAAATTCACATTTCTGGACTTTACTATGAGTTTGTGTATTTTTTTGTGATTTCAGGTAACTTCTGGCTGAAATTGAGGGACTTGAGCAAAACTCTGAAAAAGGCTGACAAAAGGACTGCTGATGCTGTTGGAATCTGACCTCCCTGCACTCGAAATGGATTCTCTGGAGCTACAGAACTCCAAATGGCGCTCTCTAAACGGCGTTGGAAAACAAACATCCAGATCTTTCCAGCAATATATAATAGTCTATACTTTATTCGGAAATTGACGACGTAACTTGGCGTTGAACGCCAAGTACATGCTGCTGTTTGGAGTTAAACGCCAGAAACACGTCATGATCCGGAGTTGAACGCCCAAAACACGTTATAACTTGGCGTTCAACTCCAAGAAAAGCCTCAGCTCGTGGATAGATCAAGCTCAGCCCAAACATACAACAAGTGGGCTCCGGAAGTGGATTTATGCATCAATTACTTACTCATGTAACACTAGTAGCTAGTTTAGTATAAATAAGACTTTTTACTAGTGTATTAGTTGTCTTTTGACCATTCGGTCTTTTGATCATCTTCATGGGGGCTGGCCATTCGGCCATGCCTGAACCTTTCACTTATGTATTTTCAACGGTGGAGTTTCTACACACCATAGATTAAGGGTGTGGAGTTCTGCTGTACCTCAAGTTTCAATACAATTATTATTATCTTCTATTCAAATCTCTTTTATTCTTATTCCAAGATATACGTTGCACTTTAACTTGATGAATGTGATGATCCGTGACACTCATCATCATTCTCACCTATGAACGCGCGTGACTGACAACCACTTCCGTTCTACTCTAGGCCGGGCGTATATCTCTTAGATTCCTCAATAGAATCTTCGTGGTATAAGCTAGATAGATGGCGGCATTCATGGGGATCCGGAAAGTCTAACCTTGTCTGTGGTATTCCGAGTAGGATCCCAGGAATCCGAAAAGTCTAACCTTGTCTGTGGTATTCCGAGTAGGATTCCGGTATTGAATGACTGTGACGAGCTTCAAACTCCTGAAGGCTGGGCGTGATGACAAACGCAAAAGAATCAATGGATTCTACTCCAACCTGATTGAGAACCGACAGATGATTAGCCGTGCTGTGACAGAGCATTTGGACCATTTTCACTGAGAGGATGGGATGTAGCTATCAACAAGGGTGATGCCTCCAGACGATTAGCCGTGCAGTGACAGCGCATAGGACCATTTTCCCGAGAGGATTAAAAGTAGCCATTAATGATGGTGATGCCCTACATGCAGCTTGCCATGGAAAGGAGTAAGAAGGATTGGATGAAAGCAATAAGAAAGTAAAGATTCGAAAGGATTCTAGCATCTCCACACGCCTATCTGAAATTCCCACTATTGATTTACATAAGTATTTCTATCCCTTTATTTTATTTATCTTTTAAATATCGAATCCAATTACATTTGACCCTATGAATCCACTTAACTGAGATTTACAAGATGACCATAGCTTGCTTCATACCAACAATCTCTGTGGGATCGACCCTTACTCACGTAAGGTATTACTTGGATGACCCAGTACACTTGCTGGTTAAGTTGAACGGAGTTGTGAGCTTCTCTAACAGTGCTTGGAACCCTTTTATCACAATTTCGTCCACCATCTATGTTACACTTACGGTACATAGCCGGTCCCAAGCCCGGATAAAGAAGGAGGATTGTGTTACGTCTTTGGCAATCAACATAAAAATATAGCCGAACCCCCATGACATGAATCAAAGACATTATTACGCTAAAGTTAGGTCGTTGCCTGGAAGCAACACACCGTATGGCTCGAGTACAGTGTCAAAGCAAGAGCCACTGCATCGGTGTCCGGATGTAGTGTTAAATGAGCAAGGGTTCTCGCATTTTCGTAAACGGACGAGGGTAAATAAGCTAGTTCACAAAGTAAAAGGTAAAGGTCGAAGCGACAGAAGGTTGAGATTTGGGACATGGAACATAGGCACTCTAACAGAAAAGTCCATGGAGGTGGTGGACACCATGACAAGGAGGAAGATTAACATTATGTGCCTACAAGAAACGAAATGGGTTGGTGCAAAGGCTAGGGAGTTAGATACTTCTGGTTTCAAACTTTGGTATACAGGAAAGGTGAAGAATAGGAATGGGTTTGGAATAATTGTGGATAAGCAGTGGAAGAAGGACGTAGTGGATGTCAAGAGGGTGGGAGATCGGAGCATCTCTATCAAACTTGTAGTGGAGGGAGGTGCTTTCCATGTGATTAGTGCCTATGCACCGCAAGTGGGTTCAGACGAACAACACAAGATAAGGTTTTGGGAGGATCTAGAGAGTTTGGTTCAAGACATACCTTTGGGAGATAAGATTTTCTTAGGAGGAGATTTAAATGGCCATGTTGGGAGAGAAGTGACTGGATAGGGGTGATGGAGTGCAGAAGCTGGTGAATTAAAAATTTATTAAAATGGTTACGTTGCGAGTATAGTTCTTAACTCACCAAAAATCTGCCTATCAATTTAGAAATATGTCACAGAAAGTTTAAATTAAAATTACTGGGAGTTTTAAGTCCCAGGTCGTCTCCCAACGAGTTGCAGAAAAGTGTGCTGTTTTATTAATCAGATATTCCAAAAAGTTGAGCTAAGTAAATTGGGATTTAAATTGAGGAATTTTAAATAATATAAATAAAAGCCTTGACTGGGAATTGATTGGTTAGAATCTCTATCATTGATGGAATGATTTTTAAGATTGATTTATAATTAATGGTTACTCTGTTTGGTTATCCCTTACTAGGTAAGAGAAAGTCAAACAAGTTGGAATGCCAGATCTGTTCACGAGTTACAACCCACTTAGTTCAAAGGGATTGGCGTTGGTGACAGGATAGCAATTCAACAATTAACCCAACTACAAATTTTTTCTTCAATCCTTCCAACTCAAGAGTTCCTTTTAATCAATTCCCCATCAAGGAACGAAACTACTCACGCATTGTAAATAAAGAATCCATGGCACATGAAAGGGAATTAAAAGAAGACATGATTATTGGAATTGAAATTAAATTAAAAAGAAATAATCCTTGCATTAATTAATCATAAAAGTATCTGAATGACAAAATTGAACATAACAAAGAACATGGAAGAATAAAACCAAGTTAAGAGAACAAACTAGAGTGATGAAGTCTTGATGAGGAAATAACTCTTCTCAATGTTCCAATGCTAAGACCAATTGAAAGTTAAAATTCAAAAAAGCTATAGAGAGAAAACCTAAGAGAGTCAAAAACTAGATCTAAACTACTGAATGAATGAATGTCTCTGTTGTTTCTGCATATTCTCCGACTCTAGTCTGCTGTTCCGGGCCGAAAACTGGGCCGAAATAGGGTCCAAAATCACTGGTTTCGGATTCTGCAGATTATGCAGATCGCGCATGTCACACGATCGCGTCGTCCATTCGGACGCGTCGCTTGCGCTTTCCTCTTCACGCGTTCGCGTCATCCAAGCTACCGCGTTGCTTGTGCTTTCCAATCCGCGCGGCCGCACAAGCCATGCGGCCGCGTCACTGCGATTTGCGATCCTTCGCGCGGTCGCGTGAGCCATGCGACCGCGTCATTTTTTGCTGGTTATCTCCTCAAATTCTTGTGTTCCTTCCATTTTTGCTAGCTTCCTCTCCAATCTCCGTCTCATTCATGCCCTATAAAGCCTGAAACACTCGACACACAGATTATGGCATCGAATGGAATAAAGGAGAATTAAAATTAAATAATTAAAGTCTCTAGGAAGAAATTTTCAAACGTAATAAATTCAGGAAGGAAATCTAAATGCATGCTAAATTGATGAATAAGTGGGTAAGGATCATGACAAAACCACACAATTAAACACAATATAAACTATAAAATAGTGGTTTATCAATGGGAGTATTCACGAAGGTTCTCCAGTTCCTGCAGTTGCAACTTCCTTTCAGCTCCGGCCTTCTCAATTTCCATGTTGCACTCTTTAACTGCCCAGAAGGCTCTGTGTTCGATTTCAACTGGAAGATGACAAGCTTTTCCATAAACTAAACGGAAGGGACTCATCCCAATGGGTGTCTTGTATGCTGTTCTATATGCCCACAGTGCATCTTGTAGTCTGGTGCTCCAGTCTTTTCTGTGAGGCTTTACTATCTTTTGCAAGATACATTTAATTTCTCTGTTTGACACCTCGGCTTGCCCATTTGTTTGGGGATGGTAAGCTGTTGCAACTTTATGGATTATCCCATGCTTCTTCATCAATCCTGTTAGTCTCCTGTTACAAAAATGGGTGCCTTGATCGCTCACGATCGCTCGTGGTGATCCAAAGCGGCATATAATATGGTTTCTCACAAAGGAAACAACAGTGTTAGCATCATCAGTGCGGGTAGGAATTGCTTTTACCCATTTGGAAACATAATCTACAGCTAACAATATATAAAAATATCCACGAGAATTTGGAAATGGACCCATGAAGTCAATGCCCCAAACATAAAAAATTTCACAGAAAAGCATATATTGTTGAGGCATCTCATCCCTCTTGGATATGTTACCAAATTTCTGGCATGGGTGACAAGATTTACAAAACTCAGCAGCATCTCTAAAAAGAGTAAGCCACCGAATCCACAGTCTAAGATCTTTCTAGCTGTTCGTTGAGGGCCAAAATGTCCTCCACTCTCAGATGAGTGACAGGCCTCTAAAATGGACTGGAATTCTGATTGAGGTACACAACGTCTAATTATCTGGTCAGCGCCACATCTCCATAAATATGGGTCATCCCATATATAATATTTAGACTCGCTTTTCAGCTTGTCTCTTTGATGTTTAGAAAAATGTGGAGGAAATGTGCGGCTAACTAAATAATTAGCAACAGGTGCATACCAAGGGACTACCTCAGATACTGCTTGCAGGTTGTCAAAAGGAAAATTATTATCTATAGGAGTAGAATCATCCTTAATATGTTCAAGGCGACTCAAGTGGTCTGCTACTAAATTTTGATTACCACTCCTATCCTTGATTTCTAAATCAAATTCTTGTAACAGCAGTATCCAACGTATAAGTCTTGGTTTGGATTCTTTTTTAGCCAATAGATACTTTAGAGCTGCATGGTCCGAATACACTACTACTCTAGTACCAAGTAAATAAGCCCAGAATTTATCCAGAGCAAAAACAATAGCAAGTAGCTCTTTCTCAGTAGTAGTATAATTGGACTGGGCAGTGTCTAAAATCTTAGACGCATAGGCAATAACAAAAGGATTCTTACCTTCACGCTGAGCCAGCGCTGCTCCTACTGCATAGTTGGAAGCATCGCACATGATTTCAAATGGCTGGCTCCAGTCGGGTCCTCTCACAATTGGAGCTTGAGTTAAAGCAGTCTTTAGCTTATCAAATGCTTGTTTGCAATCCTCACTGAACTCGAACTCAATATCCTTTTGCAGTAATCTGGATAAGGGAAGTGCCACCTTACTAAAGCCCTTAATAAATCTCCTGTAGAAACCTGCATGGCCAAGGAACGAACGGACGTCCCTCACAGAAGAGGTGTAAGGTAAACTAGAAATAACATTCACCTTTGCTGGGTCTACAGAAATACCATTATTAGATACCACATGTCCCAATACAATCCCTTGCTTTACCATAAAGTGGCATTTTTCGAAATTCAATACAAGGTTTGTATTAATACATCTATCTAATACTCTAGATAATCCATCTAAGCAAAGGTTAAAAGAATCACCATAAACGCTAAAATCGTCCATAAAAACTTCCATACAGTCCTCAATAAGATCAGAGAAAAGACTCATCATGCACCTTTGGAAAAGTAGCTGGTGCATTGCACAAGCCAAAGGGCATTCTCTTATAAGCATAAGTCCCAAAAGGACATGTAAAAGTAGTCTTTTCCTGATCCTCAGGAGCTATATGAATCTGGAAATAACCTGTGTAACCATCTAAAAAGCAATAATGTGATTTACCTGACAGGTGATCTAGCATTTGATCAATGAATGGAAGTGGATAGTGATCCTTACGAGTAACTTGGTTGAGATGCATGTAATCAATGCAGACTCTCCAAGCATTCTGAACTCTAGTTGCTATGAGCTCTCCATGTTCATTTTTCACTATAGTGACTCCAGATTTCTTGGGCACCACTTGTACTGGGCTTACCCATTCACTGTTTGAAATGGGATATATGATACCTGCCTCTAATAGTCTGGTCACTTCCTTTTTGACAACTTCCAAGATGGTGGGATTCAATCTTCTTTGCGATTGCCGGACAGGTCTTGCTCCCTCTTCTAAAAATATTCTGTGCTCACATACTTGAGGGTTGATTCCCACTATGTCTGCCAAACTCCACCCAATTGCCTTCTTATGCTTCCTCAGTACATCAAGTAACTGCTCTTCTTGTTGAGAAGTCAGTTCTCTTGCAATAATAACCGGAAGCTTCTGCTCATCCTCAAGGTAAGCGTATTTGAGATGTGGAGGGAGAGGTTTCAATTCTAACTTTTGATCATGGGCAGGCTCTGGGTTATCTGGGGCTTGTGAAAATGGCGAAGTGTTCTCATTGTCAGTTAAGAGGGTCCCCACACTTGGACCTTGTCCAGTGTGCCTCTCTTCAAACTCTTCTTTTTGAACTTCAGCCACACTTTCGTCTATGACATCACATTGGAAGATAGAACGATCTTCTGGGGGGTTGTCAATGGCTCCATTCAGATTGAAGATTACTATGCGGCCATCTATTTCAAAGGAGTATGTCCCTGAAAAAGCTTCCAATTTGAATTTTGATGTCTTCAGGAATGGTCTTCTAAGTAGGATTGATGATGGCTTATCTGAATCATTATGGGGCATCTCCAAGATATAAAAATCAGTGAGAAATGTGAGCCCTTTAATGTTCACCAAAACATCTTCAGCAACTCCAGCCACTGTAATAATGCTTTTATCTGCTAACACAAAATGAGCTGCCGATCTTTTTAAGAGAGGGAGCCTTAAAACATCATATAGACAAAGGCATTATACTGACACATGCTCCTAAATCACACATGCAATCATAAATTACTACAGCACCAATAGTACAACTAACTATGCAAGGACCTCGATCACTACATTTTTCAGGTAATCCTCCCATTAAAGCAGATATAGAACTACCTAAAGGAATAGTTTCTAATTCATTAATTTTGTCTTTATGGATACATAAGTCTTTTAGAAACTTTGCATATTTAGGTACCTGCTGAATAACATCAAAAAGGGGAACAATTACCTCAACCTTTTTGAATATTTCTACCATTTTAGGATCAGGTTCCAGCTGCTTCCTAGGCTTCCTTGCAATTTGTGGAAATGGAATGGGAGTAGTGTTTTCTGTGGTGCCTGCACCTTTTTGTGCTTCTTCCTGTGGTTGAGCTATCTCTTCTTCAGCAATGTCCTGTATATCCTCTTCCTCTTCAACATCTTCGATTTCTACCACCTCTTCAGCTGAGGCGTATTCTGGTGAGCTTGGTTCCTCCTGATTCCTCTCCTGCAGTGTGGTTCCGGACCTCAGGGTGATGGCATTAATGCCTCCCTTTGGATTGGGTAATGGTTGAGAGGGGATTCCAGTGGTGCTTGAAGGTTGGTTACTGGAATTTTGTGCTGAACCAAGTTGTGTCATAAAAGCTTGCAGAGTAGAGGTGAAACCATTCAGACTGGCGTTAATACTGTTCACGATGGTATTTTCCATGGCCAGTTGTCTTTTCTCAAAAGCTTGTAATAAATATTCATTAGAAGATACAGAAGAATGAGTAAATTGAGAGGTTTGCTGCTGATTGTTCGGTGGTCCTTGGTTTTGCCTCAGGTGAGGTGCTCGGTAAGGTTGATTTTGCTGCCTGTTGTTGTAATTATTCCACCTCTGATTTCCCTGATTATCTCTGCCTCCCCTATTATTGTTGTCCCTCCAATTCTGGTTTGAATTATCCTGCCATCCATGGTTATTATGTCCACTTTGATTGTACCATTGGTTGGGACGGTCATAGAAGTTGTGAGCGGATGCCACCATGTTGTCTTCTTGTTGGAGCTGCGGGCATTCATCAGTGTAATGACTGTAATCAGCACAAATTTCGCAAATTCTTTGTGGAACTAGTTGTTGGTTTTGCTGCGGTTGAGTTTGCTGAGCTTGTTGATTTAACTGCATTTGCTTCAGCAGGTTGGTCATTTCACAGATGCTTCGATTTAGAGCAGCAGTCTCTATGCCAGAAGATACTTCTGCAACGGCCCTTGAACGGCCTTGCTTCTGTCTGTGGTTCCGAGTAGATTCAGCTAAATCACTGATCAATTGCCAAGCTTCATCAGTGGTCTTGTACTTCTTCATAGACCCATTGCTAGCACTTTCCAATGTGGTCTTATCTTGGGGCCTCAAACCTTGTGTGATATAGCTGAGTAGCACGATCTTGTCAATCATGTGGTGGGGGCATGCTTCCAGAAGATTATTGAAGCGCTCCCAGTATTCAAAGAGAGTCTCATTGTCATCCTGAACAATTGTAGAGATATCCTTCCTCAGTTTATCAGTAACTTCAGATGGAAAGAATTTCTCCAGAAACTCCTTTCTGAGTGTATCCCAGTTGGATACATTTGCTAGAGGTTGAGTGTAGTACCACTCTCTTGCTTTTCCCTCAAGAGAGAACGGAAAAGCTTTCAGCAGAATTGAAGTTTCATCAGTGCCATCACGCCTGACAGTAGAACAGGCTGCCTGGAAATCTCTCAAGTGCTTGATAGGCTCTTGAGCAGGTAGGCCATGAAACTTGGGCATCAAATTTAGCAATGCGGTCTTTATTTCAAAATCCATAGCTACCGCTGGATGATGTGCTTGAAACGGTTACATTGTAAAATCAGGAGCTCCTTCCTCCTGAATGGTAACTCTTCTAGCTGCCATGTTTTCTGCACGTAAAACAACTGAATCAGTAGAACGGGGCTGGTTTCATCCACAGATTCACTTTCAGGTCCGCCCTCAGAGCGGACTAACCTACGTTGTTCTCGCCTTATTCGTGAAATTCTTCTTTCAATTTCAGGATCGAATATTAGCAAGCATGGATCAGGAAGTGAACGTGTCATTTGACAGAAGAAACATGCAGCTCATAGTAGCAAAATTAAATAAAATGCAAGTAAATAAATTCTAATTAATAAAATTATCATTCTATTGCAACTCCCCGGCAACGGCGCCAAAAATTGATGGAGTGCAGAAGCTGGTGAATTAAAAATTTATTAAAATGGTTACGTTGCGAGTATAGTTCTTAACTCACCGAAAATCTGCCTATCAATTTAGAAATATGTCACAGAAAGTTTAAATTAAAATTACTGGGAGTTTTAAGTCCCAGGTCGTCTCCCAACGAGTTGCAGAAAAGTGTGCTGTTTTATTAATCAGATATTCCAAAAAGTTGAGCTAAGTAAATTGGGATTTAAATTGAGGAATTTTAAATAATATAAATAAAAGCCTTGACTGGGAATTGATTGGTTAGAATCTCTATCATTGATGGAATGATTTTTAAGATTGATTTATAATTAATGGTTACTCTGTTTGGTTATCCCTTACTAGGTAAGAGAAAGTCAAACAAGTTAGAATGCCAGATCTATTCACGAGTTACAACCCACTTAGTTCAAAGGGATTGGCGTTGGTGACAGGATAGCAATTCAACAATTAACCCAACTACAAATTTTTTCTTCAATCCTTCCAACTCAAGAGATCCTTTTAATCAATTCCCCATCAAGTAATGAAACTACTCACGCATTGTAAATAAAGAATCCATGGCACATGAAAGGGAATTAAAAGAAGACATGATTATTGGAATTGAAATTAAATTAAAAAGAAATAATCCTTGCAGTAATTAATCATAAAAGTATTTGAATGACAAAATTGAACATAACAAAGAACATGGAAGAATAAAACCAAGTTAAGAGAACAAACTAGAGTGATGAAGTCTTGATGAGGAAATAACTCTTCTCAATGTTCCAATGCTAAGACCAATTGAAAGTTAAAATTTAAAAAAGCTATAGAGAGAAAACCTAAGAGAGTCAAAAACTAGATCTAAACTACTGAATGAATGAATGTCTCTGTTGTTTCTGCATATTCTCCGACTCTAGTCTGCTGTTCCGGGCCAAAAACTGGGCCGAAATAGGGTCCAAAATCGCTGGTTTCGGATTCTGCAGATTATGCAGATCGCGCATGTCACGCGATCGCGTCGTCCATGCGGACGCGTCACTTGCGCTTTTCCTCTTCACGCGTTCGCGTCATCCAAGCTACCGCGTTGCTTGTGCTTTCCAATCCGTGCGGCCGCGCAAGCCATGCGGCCGCGTCACTGCGATTTGCGCTCCTTCGCGCGGTCGCGTGAGCCATGCGACCGCGTCACTTTTCGCTGGTTATCTCCTCAAATTCTTGTGTTCCTTCCATTTTTGCTAGCTTCTCTCCAATCTCCGTCTCATTCATGCCCTATAAAGCCTGAAACACTCGACACACAGGTTACGGCATCGAATGGAATAAAGGAGAATTAAAATTAAATAATTAAAGTCTCTAGGAAGCAATTTTCAAACATGTAATAAATTCAGGAAGGAAATCTAAATGCATGCTAAATTGATGAATAAGTGGGTAAGGATCATGACAAAATCACACAATCAAACACAATATAAACTATAAAATAGTGGTTTATCAATGGGAGTATTCACGGAGGCCATGGTTTCGGGGTGATCAATACCAAGGGTAAAACTATTTTGGACTTTTTCTCAACCTTTGATCTTCTCATTGCAAATACATGTTTTAAAAAGAGAGACGAACATCTTATAACCTATAAGAGTGGCATGACAAGCTCTCAAATCGACTTCTTCTTATTGAGGAGAGTCGATCGGAAATTTTGCATTAACTGTAAAATTATCCTGGGAGAGAGTTTGACAACACAACATAGGGTGCTCGTCATGGATTTTCACGTTGAGCAAAAGTTAAGGAAAAGACATCATACGAAGAACCCAAGGACGAGGTGGTGGCGGATGAAAGGTAAGGAACAAAGAAGCTTCCTAAGACGGGTAGGAAAAGAGACAAAGTGGGATGGGAATGGAAGCGTATAAGAGATGTGGAGGGAGATGGCAGAAGTTATTAGAAGAACAGCAAAAAAAAGTTTTGGTGAATCTAAGAACATAGAACATAGAAATATATTTTAAAGTCCAACCAAGCATTTTGGAAGCCATAAAATGAAAGCATGGAAAAGTAAAAAGAGAATGTAAAATCTAAGACTAACAATTGCAAGGAATCAATAACAACAAATGAAGAAATAAGCAATAAACATGAAATACCTCAAATTTCATTAAAAGAAAATTGAATCTAACAAGAATAGTTCATAAACTAAATTGGGAAAATAAAAAAATCAATAAGAGAAGATAAACTAAGATACTAAAACAATAAAAAAGGTAGAGGAAAACTAAATTAAAGCAAGATAAAATTCTGAATCTAAGAAGAAATAAGACTAAAAATCCTAAAACCTAGAGAGAGAAGGGGAAATGGTGAGACTTATGCAATGCAACTTATCTATGTGAATGCAACTACATGTTAAATGCTGCTACCTACTTGGTTAAAACTAAATAAATCTTCCAAGAACAAATATAAACTAGATCCCACTAATTCAAATCTCAAAATAAAGTACAAGTAGACTTGCAAGAAGAAAACTCGTGAAAGGCGAGAACAAGGAATCGAGCATCGAACCTTCACCGGAAGTGTATACACTCTAATCACTCTAGTGTTTGAGGGTCGATTCTCTCGGTTCTCTATTAATCCTAGTTTCTAAGGCTTGCTCTTTTTCTACTAATCAACAAAATTTAATGCATGAATACACATATCAAGAGGTCTTTTAAGGGTTGTAATGGGGTTAGGGTCAAGGTAGGATTGTATTTGGTCAAGTGGACTAAAATCTGAATCCTTGATTAACCTAAACTTCGCACCTAAGCTAAGACAATCCACGTAATCAAAATACAAAATCTAACTACCCATTAACTATGTTTTCCACATATTCATGTATCCCAAATTTGAGTACAATACATATGCATTGCTACCACTATTTATTTTGGGGCATTTTGTCCCCTTTTTATTATTGTCTTTTTTGTTTCTTTTTTTCTTTTTTTTTCTTATTTTTCTCAATACATATAGTTAAGTTATTGAATGTAAGAATATGTGCTCAACTATCTTTTTCACATTTTCACAAAAATATACAATACCCAATTCCTAAACTAAATGTTTCCAAACCGAATTTTCCTACACTTAAATTGTGCACACTCTCACTCGTCTAAGCTAACCAAGGATTTAAATTAGGGACATTCATTGTTTTCCGCTTAGTGTTAGTGATGTGATAAAATAATGAACAAATGGGGTAAAATAGGCTCAATATTGGGTTGCAAATGATAATGAAAGGTTAAGGCCATATGGGTATGTGAGCTATAGTGAAACAAAGGCCTCAATCATATAAGTGCATGCATAAATCAAACAATGAAAATATAGAATCAAACAAGACAAAGATCACAATTTTAGAGAGAACAACACACACCAAAATAAAACATTGGTTGATAAGATGCAACCAATCAAATGAGTTCTAAAAGCTCACTAAGCTTGTGTGTTCGAACTCTAAAACCATGTTCCAAAATAAATTTCCTCAGGCAAGATCAACAAAAATTTTAATTCAAATTAGTTAAATGCCCTAAACAGTTTCCTGGAAAAGAAATTATTACTTCAACCAAGTAGTACATAAATGCAAGCAGCTAACTACACATGCAATCTATCAGACAATACAACAACTAACTAACAAAGAATATTAAGAAATGGTGTTGGGAAAAAGAATAGTTACCCATAGAAGCCGGTCTCGACCTCCCCACACTTAAAGAGTGCACTGTCCTCAGTGTATGCAAAGATGAGCAAAGTGGAGTACGGTTACTACAACTGATGATCTCCTACAAAGGATTGTGAAGATTTACTTGTTTATTGTCCCATTTAAAAGCTTTTTCGTTTCCCTTTTTTGTGGCCAGCCTGAAAGGAGAGAAAAAGGAAGAATAACAGCCCACAAAGAAAGATATCAAAAAATATAATATAGGTGGGCTAATGCCAAATAAGAGTGGGGTTCTCAACTACATGATAGCTACAACATGCAAGTGAGAGAGCAATATAAGCGAATGGCATATCAAAACACTTGATGCAAGAGTAAAGTTTAAGCATAAGTAAATAGCATGAAGAGAACACTCAGAAGCATCAAGCTCAAATAGGAAAGAGTGGGTCATGAAAGACAATATGAGTTCATATCAATGAACAAAGGATGCAAGTGTCACAAAAGATAAGCATTGACATATAAATATCATCACCCAATAATACAAAACAAGTCACGAAGCACCAAAATAATGCAAGGAATATTTAACAGTTAAGGAAGAGAATTCAACACCAATGTTAAAACAACAATTATAGAAAAGAAAAAAGGAACAAACAACAAAGTTAAAATTCAATGAATGTATGTATGCAAATGTAATAAACAAAAGAAAAGAAAGAGGACAAAAATGAGAAGTGAAAATGTGAAGAGAGGGAGAAGAAGAAAGTAAGAAAGAAAGAAGAAAGAAGAAGAAAGGAGAATGGAAAGAAGAAAAAAATAGGAAAAGAGAAGAAGAAAGGAAGAAAGAAAAAGAAGAAGTAGGAAAGAAGTGAAGAAAGAAGAGAGAAGAGAGAAGAGATAAATGGGGATTGGAACAGCACGGGAATGCGATGCAGACGCATCGCTCATGCGTACACATGGGGTGCAAAAGAAGAAGGTGACGCGTACGCGTCTTCCACGCGTACGCATGGAAGTAGAAAAGAGGGGACGACGTGTAAGCCTCGGTCATGCGTATGCATGATAAGTGTTTGTGCTAGACGCACAAAGCTGGCAGCATTCTATCACAACTCTTTGGTTATTGTACCAGGATGGCAGCATTATCATACGACGCGTGCGCGTCATCCATGCTACGCGTGGGTGGCCCAAAATGCAAATGACATGTACGCGTCAGCGAGGCGCACGCGTGGATTATGCGCCTGGCACCCCACCCATATGGTTCCAATGCAACTCTCTAGTTTTTGTACCGGAGGTTGTAGCATTCAATATGACGTGTGATGAGCGGATAATTTATACGCTTTTTGGCATTGTTTTTAGGTAGTTTTTGGTAGGATCTAGCTACTTTTAGGGATGTTTTTATTAGTTTTTATGAAAAATTCACATTTCTGGACTTTACTATGAGTTTGTGTGTTTTTCTGTGATTTCAGGTATTTTCTGGCTGAAATTGAGGGATCTGAGCAAAAATCTGATTCAGGCTGAAAAAGGACTGTTGATGCTGTTGGATTCTGACCTCCCTGCACTCGAAATGGATTTTCTAGAGCTACAGAATTCCAAATAGCGCGCTCTCAATTGAGTTGGAAAGTAGACATTCAGGGCTTTCCAGCAATATATGATAGTCCATACTTTATTCGAGTTTAGATGACACAAACCGGCGTTCAACGCCAGTTCCATGCTGCATTCTCGAGTAAAACGCCAGAAACACGTCACAAACCAGAGTTAAACGCCAAAAACACGTTACAACTTGGTGTTTAACCCCAAGAGAAGCCTCTGCATGTATAAAGCTCAAGCTCAGCCCAAGAATACACCAAAGTGGGCCCCGGAAGTGGATTTCTGCACTTAGACTTATTTCTGTAAACTCTAGTAGCTAGTTTAGTATAAATAGAACTTTTTACTATTGTACTAAAAAAATATCTTTGGTCTCAGTTTTAATCGATTGTTCATCTTAGGAGACTATTGATCACATTTTGGAGGCTGGCCTCTCGGCCATGCCTGGACCACTATCGCTTATGTATTTTCAACGGTGGAGTTTCTACACACCATAGATTAAGGTGTGGAGCTCTGCTGTACCTCGAGAATTAATGCAATTACTATTGTTCTTCTATTTGATTCAAGCTTATTCTTATTCTAAGATATTCACTGCACTTCAACCTGATGGATGTGATGATCCGTGACACTCATCATCATCCGTCCTTATGAATGCGTGCTTGACAACCACTTCCGTCCTACATTAGATCGAGCGCATATCTCTTAGATTCCTTAATCAGAATCTTCGTGGTATAAGCTAGAACCCATTGGCTGCATTCTTGAGAATCCGAAAAGTCTAAACCTCAAGGGACGTCCTCCAGACAGAAAGGAGTTCTCTATTGAGGACCTAAAGGAATCTGAGGCTCATATAGAGACCATAGAGATTCCATTAAACTTTTTTCTGCCATTCATGAGCTCTGAGAACTATTCTTCCTCTGAAGAGGATGAAGATGTAACTGAAGAGCAAGTTGCTCAATATCTAGGAGCTATCATGAAGCTGAATGCCAAGTTGTTTGGTAATGAGACTTGGAAAGGTGAACCTCCCTTGCTCATTAGTGAACTAAATACATGGGTTCAGCAAACTCTACCTCAAAAGAAACAAGATCCTGGTAAATTCTTAATATCCTGTACCATAGGCACCATGACCTTTGAGAAGGCTCTATGTGACATGGGGTCAGGTATAAATCTTATGCCACTCTCTATAATGGAGAAACTGGGGATCTTTGAGGTACAAGCTGCAAGAATCTCATTAGAGATGGCAGACAAGTCAATAAAACAAGCTTATGAATTGGTAGAGGACGTGTTGGTAAAGGTTAAAGGCCTTTACATCCCTGCTGATTTCATAATCTTAGACACTGGGAAGGATGAAAATGAGTACATCATTCTTAGAAGACCCTTCCTAGCCACAGCAGGAGCTGTGATTGATGTTGACAGAGGAGAACTAGTCCTTCAATTGAATGGGGGCTACCTTGTGTTTAAATCTCAAGGTTATCCTTCTGTAAACATAGAGAGGAAGCATGAAAAGCTTCTCTCAATACAGAGTCAAACAAAGCCCCCACAATCAAACACTAAGTTTGGTGTTGGGAGGTCCCAACAATGCTCTGATGATCTGTGAAGCTCCATGAGAGCTCACTGTCAAGCTATTAACATTAAAGAAGCGCTTATTGGGAGGCAACCCAATTTTTATTTATCTATATTTCTATTGTTCTTTTATGTTTTATTAGGTTTATGATCATGTGGGGTCACAAAACAATTGCAAAAATTAAAAACAGAATAAAAAATAGCAGAAGAAATAGCACACCCTGGAGGAAGAGCTTACTGGTGTTTAAACGCCAGTAAGGAGCATCTGGCTGGCGTTTAACGCCAGAACAGAGCATGAAGCTGGCGTTGAACGCTAGAAATAAGCAGCAATCTGGCATTTAAATGCCAGGATTACACCCTGAGGAGAGCTGGCGTTAAACGCCAGAAATAAGCATGGAAGTGGCGTTCAACGCTAGAAACATGCTGCAGATTGGCGTTGAACGCCCAAAACAAGCATGGAGGTGGCGTTTAACACCAGAAACATGCTGCAGTCTGGCGTTAAACGCCAGGATTGCGTACAAAGGGCATTTTACATGCCTAAAAGGTGCAGGGATGAGAAATTCTTAACACCTCAGGATCTGTGGACCCCATAGGATCCCCACCTACCTTCTCCCTCTCTCTCACACCTTTTCATAACACTCTTCCCCAAACATCATTCACCAATCACCTCAATCACTCTTTCCCATCACCTCTTCACCACTCACGTCCATCCACTCTTCCCCATAAACCCCACCTACCTTCAAATTTAAAATCTCTTTCCCACCCAAACCCACCCTAAATGACCGAACCCTAACCCCTCTCCCTCCACTATATAAACCCCTCTATCCTTCTTCATTTTCACACATCACTACCCTCTCTTATCTCTCTTAGCCGAATACACATCTCTCTCCCTCTCCTCCATCTCTTCTTCTTCTTCATCTATTCTTTCTTCTTTTGCTCGAGGACGAGCAACATTCTAAGTTTAGTGTGGTAAAAGCATAGCTTTTTTTTTGTTTTTCCATAACCATTTATGGTACCTAAGGCCGGAGAAACCTCTAGAAAGAGGAAAGGGAAGACAAAAGCTTCCACCTCCGAGTCCTGGGAGATGGAGAGATTCATCTCAAAGGTCCATCAAGACCACTTCTATGAAGTTGTGGCCAAGAAGAAGGTGATCCCCGAGGTCCCTTTCATGCTCAAGAAAAATGAGTATCCGGAGATCCGACATGAGATCCAAAGAAGAGGTTGGGAAGTTCTTACCAACCCCATTCAACAAGTTAGAATCTTAATGGTTCAAGAGTTCTATGCCAATGCATGGATCACTAGGAACCATGATCAAAGTTTAAACCCGAATCTAAAGAATTATCTTATAATGGTTCGGGAGAAATGCTTAGATTTCAGTCTGGAGAACGTAAGGTTAGCGTTCAACTTGCCTATGATGCAAGAAGACGCACGCCCCTACAGTAGAAGGGTCAACTTTGATCAAAGGTTGGACCAAGTCCTCATGGACATATGTGTGGAAGGAGCTCAATAAAAAAGAGACTCTAAAGGCAAGCCAGTTCAATTGAGAAGACAGGACCTTAAGCCTGTGGCTAGAGGATGGTTGGAGTTCATCCAACGTTCCATCATCCCCACTAACAACTGATCCGAAGTAACTGTGGATCGGGCCATCATGATCCATAGCATCATGATTGGAGAGGAAGTAGAAGTTCATGAAGTCATCTCTCTAGAACTCTACAAATTAGCCGAAAAGCCCTCCACCTTAGCAAGGCTAGCTTTTCCTCATCTCATTTGCCATCTATGCTACTTAGCTAGAGTTGTCATAGAAGGAGACATCCTCATTGAAGAGGACAAGTCCATCACTAAGAAGAGGATGGAGCAAACAAGAGAGCCTATTCATGGATCTCAAGAGACGCATGAGGAAGCTCATCATCGAGAAATCCCTGAGATACCTCAAGGGATGCACTTTCCTCCAAATAAATATTGGGAATAACTCAACACTTCTCTAGAAGGATTGAGTCATGACATGAACCAATTAAGGGTAGATCACCAAGAACACTCCATCATTCTTAATGAGATTAGAGAAGATCAAAGAGCTATGAGGGAGGAGCAACAAAGGCAAGGAAGAGACATAGAGGAGCTCAAGAACACCATTGGTCCTTCAAGGAGAAGGCGCCACCATCACTAAGGTGGACTCATTCCTTAACTTCCTTGTTCTTATCTCTCTGTTTTTTGGTTTATGAGCTTCATGTTTGTCTATGTTTGTGTCTTTGTTACATGATCATTAGTGTCTAGTGTCTATGTCTTAAGGCTATGAATAATTCCATGAATCCTTCACCTTTCTTAAATGAAAAATGTTTTTAATTCAAAAGAACAAGAAGTACATGAGTTTCGAATTCATCCTTGAAATTAGTTTAATTATATTGATGTGGTGACAATACTTTTTATTTTCTGAGTGAATGCTTGAATAGTACATATTCTTTATCTTGTTGTTTATGAATGTTAAAATTGTTGGCTCTTGAAAGAATGATGAAAAAGAGAAATGTTATTGATAATCTGAAAAATCATAAAATTGATTCTTGAAGCAAGAAAAAGCAGTGAAGAACAAAGCTTGCGAAAAAAAAAGTGGCAAAAAAAATATGAAAGAAAAAGAAAAAGCAAGCAGAAAAAGCCAATAGCCCTTAAAACCAAAAGGCAAGGGTAAAAAGGATCCAAGGCTTTGAGCATCAATGGATAGGAGGGCCCAAGGAAATAAGTCCAGGCCTAAGCGGCTAAATCAAGTTGTCCCTAACCATGTGCTTGTGGCATGCAGGTCCAAGTGAAAAGCTTGAGACTGAGTGGTTAAAGTCGTGATCCAAAGCAAAAAGAGTGTGCTTAAGAGCTCTGGACACCTCTAACTGGGGACTTTAGCAAAGCTGAGTCACAATCTGAAAAAGTTCACCCAGTCATGTGTCTGTGGCATTTATGTATCCAGTGGTAATACTGGAAAACAAGGTGCTTAGGGCCACGGCCAAGACTCATAAAAGTAGCTGTGTTCAAAAATCAACATACTTAACTAGGAGAATTAATAACATTATCTAAACTCTGAGTTCCTATAGATGCCAATCATTCTAAACTTCAAAGGATAAAGTGAAATGCCAAAACTGTTCAGAAGCAAAAAGCTACTAGTCCCGCTCATCTAATTAGAACTAAGCTTCATTGATATTTTGGGATTTATAGTATATTCTCTACTTTTTATCCTATTTGATTTTTAGTTGCTTGGGGACAAGCAACAATTTAAGTTTGGTGTTGTGATGAGCGGATAATTTATACGCTTTTTGGCATTATTTTTAGGTAGTTTTTAGTAGGATCTAGCTACTTTTAGGGATGTTTTTATTAGTTTTTATGCAAAATTCACATTTATGGATATTACTATGAGTTTGTGTGTTTTTATGTGATTTCAGGTATTTTTTGGCTAAAATTGAGGGACCTGAGCAAAAATCTGATTCAGGCTGAAAAAGGACTGCTGATGTTGTTGGATTCCGACCTCTCTGCACTCGAAATAGATTTTCTGGAGCTACAGAACTCCAAATGGCGCTCTCTCAACTGATTTGGAAAGTAGACATCCAGGGCTTTCCCGCAATATATAATAGTCCATACTTTATTCGAGTTTAGACGATACAAACTGGTGTTCAACACCAGTTCCATGCTGCATTCTGGAGTAAAACGCTAGAAACACGTCACAAACCAGAGTTAAACACCAAAAACACGTTACAACTTGACGTTTAACCCCAAGAGAAGCCTCTGCACGTGTAAAGCTCAAGCTCAGCCCAAGCACACACCAAAGTGGGCCCCGAAAGTGGATTTCTGCACTTAGACTTATTTCTGTAAACCCTAGTAGCTAGTTTAGTATAAATAGAACCTTTTACTATTGTACTAAAAAAATATCTTTGGTCTCAATTTTAATCGATTGTTCATCTTAGGAGACTATTGATCACGTTTTGGAGGCTGGCCTCTCGGCCATGCCTGGACCACTATCACTTATGTATTTTCAACGGTGGATTTTCTACACACCATAGATTAAGGTGTAGAGTCTGCTGTACCTCGAGAATTAATGCAATTATTATTGTTCTTCTATTCGATTCAAGCTTATTCTTATTCTAAGATATTCGCTGCACTTCAACCTGATGGATGTGATGATCCGTGACACTCATCATCATCTGTCCTTATGAACGCGTGCTTAACAACCACTTCCGTCCTACCTTAGATCGAGCGTATATCTCTTGGATTCCTTAATCAGACTCTTCGTGGTATAAGCTAGAACCCATTGGCTGCATTCTTGAGAATCTGAAAAGTCTAAACCTTGTCTATGGTATTCTGAGTAGGATTCAAGGATTGAATGACTGTGACGAGCTTCGAACTCGCAAGTGTTGGGTGTAGTGTCAGACGCAAAATAATCACTGGATTCTATTCTGACATGATCGAGAACCGATAGATGATTAGTCATGATGTGACAGAGCATTTGGACCATTTTTACTAAGAGGATGGGAAGTAGCCATTGACAACGGTGATGCCCTACATACAGCTTGCCATAGAAAGGAGTATGAAGGATTGGATGAAGGCAGTAGGAAAGTAGAGATTCAACAGGAACAAAGCATCTCCATACACTTATCTGAAATTCCCACCAATGATTTACATAAGTATCTCTATCTCTATTTCAAACATTATTTATCTTTATCTTCAAAAACCATTATAACCATTTGAATTCGCCTAACTGAGATTTACAAGATGACCATAGCTTGCTTCATACCAACAATCTCCGTGGGATTGACCCTTACTCACGTAAGGTATTACTTGGATGATCCAGTGCACTTGCTGGTTAGTTGTACGAAGTTGTGACAAAGTGTGATTCACGTTTGAGAGCTCCAAGCCCATTGGAGCTATTGTTGATGATCACAATTTTGTGCACTAACGCGTGCGTGTCGGCCATGTGCATGCGTAAGACGTTTTTATAAGATGAACAGAGGAAAAATACATAATTGAAAAATTTCACGCACATCTAATGAAACAAAGATAGGCAAATAAGTAAAAAGATATAGAAAAGGAAAATCATACCATAGTGGATTGTCTCCCACCTAGCACTTTTAGATATTGTCCTTAAGTTAGACATCTTGTGGGGTCCTTGATAGAGTGGCTTATGCTTGAAATTTTCCTTGAATCCCCACCAATGTTTGCATTTCCAATATCCACTGGGATCCCAAACTAGGTGCATCAAGCTTCCAAGGAAATTTGGACAAGTGACAAGGCCCCATGATTGATGATGGTTGAGGTGTATTCTGGAGTCCCAAACCTTGTTTGTCATCACCTGCCCTTGTTGATCTTCATGCTTCCATTCAGGTGACAAGGTTGAAGAATTCTCATTTAAGCACCAAGACATCTTCCTAGACCCAATCAATTGAGAACTATACCAACCATTGCACTTATACCTTGAACTTCCAACTATAATTAACCTAGAATTGTGTTGCCAACCACTAACCATCTCCCTTTTACTCTTAAAATCATAAACAGATCCAAGTTACCTATCCATTTCTAACAAAGCATATTTCAAGTGGAAAATTAAAGTGTAAGGATAGGAATTTTACCCACTTGAATTTTGCAAGCTCCACTCCCCTATGCTCTTCTTTGAATTCTTCCACCTCTTTGCAAGCTTCTTCAACTTCAACCGCTTTCTTACCAGGTTCTTCTAGTTCTTCCCCATCACTCAAGTCATGAGTTAGAGGTTGAGAAAAGTCTACCTCAACATCACTTTTAGATTCACTCGGAGAAGGTTCTTCAAACTCAAGGAGTCCAATTGTGGATGCAAATTCATCATTGGGAAGACTTAATTCATGGTCATCATCACCAAGGGAACTTGCCTCTTGATCTATTTCGCCCAATTCTTCATAGGGAACATGCCCCAGAGGTTGTGCACTATTCTCCTCAATATCAATTTCAAGCTTCTTGGAGGGAGGTTCTATGACTTGAGATTCCCATGGAGGTTCTGCATCTCCTAAGTCTTCAACTACTTCTTCCTCTTCAATAATTATAGCTTCCTCCAGTTGTTCTAATACAAAATCCCACTCCTTATTCTCCACTGGAGTTTCTAATCTCTCCTTCATGCTACACTCTTCTATTGATTCTCCACAATTGGCAATGGGAGTGCTTTGAGTGCATGAGTATTGGGAGGCCAAAGTGTTTACAACCTCGGTCAAGGTAGCCATGAATTCTAGTGTCCTCCTTTGAGTTTCACATTGCTCTTGGAGTAATAAAGTAAGAGAATCATCCATTGGGGTTTAGGGTGGATAGGAGGGTTCATTATTTGGGAGAAAGAGTTTATAATAGGAAGGTGGTTCTTGGTGGGAATATGGAGGTGGTGTATATTAAGGTGGTGGTTCTTGAGAGTAATTTTGTTGGAATTATTGTGGGTCTATAGATTTTTCTTTCATAATGGTTACAAGGGTGAGGTAAGGAAAGTTGGTTGTATGATAGATATGGGTCATGGGATGGTGTTTGGTGAAATGGAGATTGTGAGTATGGTGGTTGAGGGCTATATTGAGGAGGGGGTTCATAAGTATATGGTGGTGGTTGTTGATTGTCACAAAGAGGTCCACCATAACCATTGTATTGGTATGAATCATGGAATGGTTGTTGCATATAGTACATTGGAGGAGGTTGTTGCCAAGAAGGTTGATCAAATCCTTGTAACTCCTCCCATCTTTGATTGTCCCATCCTTAATGCATGCCTTCATTGTAATCTCCACTTCCTACAACATAATTGTAACCATACTCATAGCCAAATGGATGAAAATTCACAGTAACAAGAGAAAATAAAAGCAAAAACTAACAAGAAATAATGAAATTAAACTCCTAAAACTAGCAACAATTAACGAAGAAACAAAAGGCAAACAAATTCACAATATTCACAATAACCAATAATAAGCCACAAATTTCTAATTCCCTGGCAACGGCGCCAAAAACTTGACGGAAGAAAATTGTCGGTAAAGATTTTCACAAAAATATCACGTTGTAAGTATTGCTCTTAACCAACAAATTACCCTCGGTCAGCGTTTAATTTGTTTGTTGATGAGCGGATATTTTATACGCTTTGGGGGTAATTTCATGTAGTTTTTAGCATGTTTTAGTTAGTTTTTAGTATATTTTTATTAGTTTTTAGGCAAAATTCATATTTCTGGACTTTAATATGAGTTTGTGTGTTTTTCTGTGATTTCAGGTATTTTCTTGCTGAAATTGAGGGATCTGAGCAAAAAACTGATTCAGGCCGAAAAAGGACTGCTGATGTTGTTGGATTCTGACCTCCCTGCACTCGGAATGGATTTTTTACAGCTATAGGAGGCCAATTGGCGCGCTCTCATTTGGGTTGGAAAGTAGACATCCAGGGCTTTTCAGCAATATATAATACTCCATACTTTTCTCGAAGAGAAACGACATAAATTGGCGTTTAACACCAGTTCCATGTTCCATTCTGGCGTTAAACACCAGAAACAGGTTACAAGTTGGAGTTAAACGCCCAAAACAGGTTACAACCTGACGTTTAACTCCAGAAACAGCCCAGGCACGTGAAAAACTCAAGTCTCAGCCCCAGCACACACCAAGTGGGCCCCGAAAGTGGATTTCTGCACTATCTATCTTAGTTTACTCATTTTCTGTAAACCTAGGTTACTAGTTTAGTATTTAAACAACCTTTAGAGATTTATTCTGTATCTCATGACATTTTTAGATCTGAACTTTGTACTCTTTGACAGCATGAGTCTCTAAACTCCATTGTTGGGGGTGAGGAGCTCTGCAGCGTCTCGATGAATTAATGAAATTATTTCTGTTTTCTATTCAAATACGCTTGTTTTTATCTAAGATGTTCATTCACACTTCAATATGAACAATGTGATGATCCGTGACACTCATCATTATTCTCAATCTATGAACGCGTACCTGATAACCACCTCCGTTCTACCTTCGATTGAATGAGTATCTCTTGGATTCCTTAATCAAAATCTTCGTGGTATAAGCAAGAATCCATTGGCAGCATTCTTGAGAATCCAGAAAGTCTAAACTTTGTCTGTGGTATTCCGAGTAGGATTCAGGGATTGAATGACTGTGACGAGCTTCAAACTCACAAGGATTGGGCGTAGTGATAGACGCAAAAGGATCAATGGATCCTATTCCAGCATGAGTGAGAACCGACAGATGATTAGCCGTGCGGTGACAGCGCACCTGGACCATTTTTACTGAGAGGACGGATGGTAGCCATTGACAACAGTGATCCACCAACACACAGCTTGCCATAGGAGGAACCTTGCGTGCGTGAAGAAGAAGACAGGGGAAAGTAGAGATTCAGAAGACAAAGCATCTCCAAAACTCCAACATATTCTCCATCACTGCATCATAAGTATTATTTAATTCATGCTCTCTTGTTCATTTGCAAGTCAACTGATAATTATAATTGATATCCTGACTAAGAGTTACAAGATAACCATAGCTTGCTTCAAGCCAACAATCTCCGTGGGATGACCCTTACTCACGTAAGGTATTACTTGGACGACCCAGTGCACTTGCTGGTTAGTGGTACGAATTGTGAAAAGTGTGATTTACAATTTCGTGCACCAAGTTTTTGGCGCCGTTGTCGGGGATTGTTTGAGTTTGAACAACTGCGGTGAATCTTGTTGCTTATATTAGGAAAATTTTGTCTTTTGGGTCAGAGTCTTTTATTTTCTTTTCAAAAATTTTTCAAAAATATTATTTTTCTTTATTAATTTTTAGTTTTTATGTGAGTTTAGTGTTATGTTTTAAGTTTGGTGTCAATTGCATGGTTTTCTTTGTCTTTCAATTTTCGAATTGCATGTTCTTTGTTCTTCTTTAACCTCCAAGTTGTTCTTGTCTATTTTTCTTGTTTGATCTTTAGTTTGTCTTGTTTTGTGTCTTTTCTTGTTTTTCTTGTGCTTTTTCAAAATATCAGTTTTCAAAAAAAATTTATTAAAAATACCTCTTTAAAACACGTTACATTTATAGCTCAATTGGCTAGAGCATTGTGTTTGTGTTCTTGGTAATTGGGCATCTTCCTTTTAAAATTTTTTCAAAAATAATTTTTCTTTGATTAAATCTTGTGCCAAACTTTAAGTTTGGTGTTCTCTTGTTAATTTTCCTTTAATTTTCGAAAAATTTTTTGTGGTTTTCTAAAAATTTTAAGTTTCGTGTTCTATCTTTTGTTCTTGTTGTTCTTGTGAGTCTTCAAGGTGTTCTTGAGTCTTCTTTGTGCTTTGATCTTAAAATTTTTAAGTTTGGTGTGCCTTGGTATTTTCCCTCCAAACTTTTCGAGAGCAAGGAGCATTTGATTTAAAAAATTTTAAGTCTTGTGTCTTTTGTATGTTTTTCTCTTTCATAATAAAATTCAAAAATAAAAAAATATCTTTTCTAACTATTTTAAGCAACTATTTCAAAAAATATTTTAAAAAATTCAGATTTCAATTTCGAAATTTTTCAAATCTTATCCTTTTAAGGTTTTTAAAAAATCATATCTTTTTCAAAAATATCCTAACCACTTTCTCTCTCTTCACTTTTTCGAAAATCTTCATAAAATATTTTTAAATTTTTTTATTTTTATTTTAGTTTTTATTTTATTTTATTTTATTATTTCAAAATTTTTTCTATAATAAAATAAATAAAATAAATCCACGTCATCTCCCTTTCTCCATCATGGACCTAAGTGAAAATGAACAGTCCAGAAGGACTCTAGGGTCATATGCTAACCCCACTACTACTTCATATGGGAGTAGTATCTGTTTACCCTCCATCGGAGTCAGTAGTTTTGAGTTGAATCCTCAGCTCATTATCATGGTGCAACAAAGTTGTCAGTATTCCAGTCTTCCACAGAAAGAACCTACAGAGTTTCTAGCACAGTTTTTACAAATTGCTGACACAGTACATGATAAGGAAGTAGATCAGTATGTCTACAGATTATTACTGTTTCCATTTGCTGTAAAAGACCAAGCTAAGAGGTGGTTAAATAACCAACCTAAGGCTAGCATAAGGACATGGAAACAGCTGTCAGAAAAAATTCCTGAATCAATATTTCCTTGCAAAACGGATGACACAGCTAAGGCTGAACATCCAAGGCTTTAAACAAGGAGATAATGAATCTTTTTATGATGCCTGGGAGAGATACAGAGAGATGCTAAGAAAATGCCCCTCTGAAATGTTTTTAGAGTGGGTGCAGTTAGACATCTTTTATTATGGGCTTACAAAGAAAGCTCAGATGTCTTTGGACCACGCAGCTGGTGGATCTATACATATGAGAAAGACAATTGAAGAAGCTCAAGAGCTCATTGATACAGTTGCCAGAAATCAGCATCTGTACCTAAGTAGTGAACCTTCCATGAAAGAAGAGGCTAAAACAGTAACTGCGGAACTCAGTCATGCAGAACAAGTTACTGAATTCAATCAGTAATTAGATTTTCTAACAAAAATGCTAGCCGAATTCAAGGAGATACTACAAGACACAAGAATGACTAATATGAATATGGAAGTGCAGTTGAAGCAAACAGAATAGCAGTTATCAAAACAAATAACAGAAGAGTGCCAAGCAGTTCAATTAAGAAGTGAGAAAACATTAAATACCTCACTTCAAGGCAGCAGGAAGCCAAGAAATGAACAAACTGCTAACCAAAATCCCTCTGAGGACAGTAAGAGCCCAGAGAGGAATAATTCTGGCACTCAAACACCAGAAGAGGGTAGAGAGCTGGCGTTAAATGCCCAAACCATGCTCAGTTCTGGCGTTCAAATGCCAGAAACAAGTAAGGAGTCGGCGTTGAACGCCCAAAGGAAGCTCAGTTCTGGCGTCCAGACGCCAGAAACAAGTAAGGGGTTGGCGTCTAACGCCACTCTAGCTTCCACCCCTGGCATTCAAACGCCAGTGAGGGATCAGACACATACAAGTGTTGATAGCAACCCTTCTAAAAAGGCTTCTCCAACCACATCTTTAGGAAATAAACCTGCAGCAACTAAGGTTGAGGAATACAAAACCAAAATGCCTTATCCTCAGAAACTCTGCCAAGCGGAACAGGATAAGTAATTTGCCCGCATTGTAGACTATCTCAGGACTCTTGAAATAAAGATTCTGTTTGCAGAGGCACTTGAGCAAATACCCTCTTATGCTAAGTTCATGAAAGAGATCTTAAGTCATAAGAAGGATTTGAGAGAAACTGAAAAAGTTTACCTCACTGAAGAATGCAGTGCAGTCATTCCAAAAAGCTTACCAGAGAAGCTTAAGGATCCTGGAAGCTTTATGATACCATGCACATTAGAGGGTATGATGAGCGGATAATTTGTACGCTTTTTGGCATTGTTTTTAGTATGTTTTTAGTATGTTTTAGTTAGTTTTTAGTATGTTTTTATTAGTTTTTAGTTAAAATTCACTTTTCTGGACTTTACTATGATTTTGTGTGTTTTTCTGTGATTTCAGGTATTTTCTGGCTGAAATTGAGGGACCTGAGCAAAAATCTGATTCAGAGACTGAAAAGGACTGCAGATGCTGTTGGATTCTGACCTCCCTGCACTCGAAGTGGATTTTCTGGAGCTACAAATACCCTATTGGCGCGCTCTCAACGACGTTGGAAAGTAGACATCCTGGGCTTTCCAGCAATATATAATAGTCCATACTTTGCCCAAGATTTGATGGCCCAAACCGGCGTTCCAAATCAGCTCAAAACTGCCCGGCGTTAAACGCCGGAACTGGCACAAGAATGGGAGTTAAACGCCCAAACTGGCACAAAAGCTGGCGTTTAACTCCAAGAAGAGTCTCTACACGAAAATGCTTCAATGCTCAGCCCAAGCACACACCAAGTGGGCCCGGAAGTGGATTTTTATGTCATTTACTCATCTCTGTAAACCCTAGGCTACTAGTTCTCTACAAATAGGACCTTTTACTATTGTATTTTCATCTTTTGATCATGTTTTGATGATTGAACCCTCTTTGGGAGGCTGGCCATTCGGTCATGCCTAGACCTTTGTTCTTATGTATTTTCAACGGTGGAGTTTCTACACACCATAGATTAAGGTGTGGAGCTCTGCTGTACCTCGAGTATTAATGCAATTACTATTGTTCTTCTATTCAATTCATCTTATTCCTGTTCTAAGATATTCATTTGCACCCAAGAACATGATGAATGTGATGATTATGTGACACTCATCATCGTTCTCACTTATGAACGCGTGCCTGACAACCACTCCCGTTCTACAAGTAAACAAGGCTTGAATGTTTATCTCTTGGATCCCTTAATCGGAATCTTCGTGGTATAAGCTAGAATTGATGGCGGCATTCAAGAGAATCCGGAAGGTCTAAACCTTGTCTATGGTATTCTGAGTAGGATTCAATGATTGAATGACTGTGATGAGCTTCAAACTCCTGAAGGCTGGGCGTTAGTGACAGACGCAAAAGAATCAATGGATTCTATTCCAACCTTATTGAGAACCGACAGATGATTAGCCGTGCCGTGACAGGGTGCGTTGAACATTTTCACTGAGAGGACGGGATTGTAGCCACTGACAACGGTGATGCCCAACATATAGCTTGCCATGGAAAGGAGTAAGAAGGATTGGATGAAGACAGTAGGAAAGCAGAGAGACGGAAGGGACAAAGCATCTCCATACGCTTATCTGAAATTCTCACCAATGGATTACATAAGTATCTCTATCTTTATGCTTTATTCATATATCATCCATAACCATTTGAGGCTGCCTGACTAAGATTTACAAGGTGACCATAGCTTGCTTCATACCAACAATCTCTGTGGGATCGACCCTTACTAGCGTAAGGTTTATTACTTGGACGACCCAGTACACTTGCTGGTTAGTAGTGCGAAGTTGTGATAAAGAGTTGAGATTGCAATTGAGCGTACCATGTTGGCGGCGCCATTGATGATCACAATTTCGTGCACCAAGTTTTTGGCGCCGTTGCTGGGGATTGTTGAGTTTGGACAACTGACGGTTCATCTTGTTGCTTAGATTAGGTATTTTACTTCAGAGTTCTTAAGAATGAATTCTAGTGTTTCAAGGTGATGTTCTTATCATCACCAAAGCTGATTGATTCTCATCAATTTAGCTCTTGAATGCAATATCCTGCTGAAGCTTGACTAGCCATGTCTAATTTCTTTAGACTGAAGCTTTAGACTAACATTGCATGATTCCTGGAATTCTCATTAAGAATTTTGATATCTTTATTTTCTTTTCCACTTAATTTTCGAAAAATCCAAAAAAATTACAAAATCATAAAAACCAAAAAAATATTTCTTGTTAGAGTCTAGTGTCTCATGTTAAGTTTGGTGTCAATTGCATGTTTCTGTTCTTCTTGCATTCATTCATGTGTCTTAATTGATCTTCAAGTTGTTCTTGATGATTTCCTTGTTCTGATCTTTAAACTCTCTTGTCTTGAGTGTTTTGTTGTTTTCCACATGCATTCTCATTCTGTTAGTGTCAATAGTATACAAATTGCTAAGTTTGGTGTCTTGCATGCATTATTTATTTGTTTTTAGTTGTATTTTGATTATTTCTCATTATGAAAAATCCAAAAAATTTTTAATTTGTGTCTTTTCAAGTCAATAATACAGAGAATTGAAGATTCAGAACATACAGCAGAGGAATTACACAGAAAAAGCTGGGCGTTCAAAACGCCCAGTGAAGAAGGAAAACTGGCGTTTAAATGCCAGCCAAGGTGCCTGGCTGGGCGTTTAACCCCAAAAGGGTAGTGTTTTGGGCGTTAAACGCCAGAATGTATACCATTCTGGGCGTTTAACGCCAGGATGGCACAAGAGGGAAGATTTTGTTTTTAATTCAATTTTTTTTCAAGTTTTCAAAATTTTTTCAAAATCAAATCTTTTTCAAATCAAATCTTTTCAATCATATGTTTTCAAAATCAATTTCTTTCCATTTTCAAAAATACTTGCTATCAATTAATGATTTGATCCAACATTTCAAGTATGTTGCCTTTTCTGTTGAGAAAGGTTTAATGTCTGAATCATATCTTTTCTTGTTAGCAAAGTCATTAGTTTTCAAAAACAAATCTTTTTAAATTGTTTTTCAAATCATATCTTCTTAAATCACATCTTTTTCAAAATTAATTTTTCAATCATATTTTCTTAATCACATCTTTTTCAAAATAGTTTTCAATCATATCTTTTTGATTTCTAATTTCAAAATCTTTTTCAAAAACCACTTGATTTCTTTTCCACTCTTAGTTTTCAAAAATCAATTAGTGTTTTTCAAAATGTTTTTAAAATCTTTTACTTAATTTTCGAAAATTTCTTCCCTTCTTCTCATATCCTTCTATTTATGGACTAACACTCATCCTCAATGCACAATTCGAACTCCATCATACTTGATAAGTTCGAATTCTCTACTCCTTCCTTCTATTATTCTTTTCCTCTAATACCTCAAGGAATCTCTATACTGTGACATAGAGGATTCCATATTTTCTTGTTCTTTTCTCTTTCATATAAGCAGGAGCAAAGACAAAAGCATTCTTGTTGAGGCTGACCCTGAACCTGAAAGGACCTTGAAGCGAAAGCTAAGAGAAGCTAAGGCACAAATCTCTATAGAGGATCTAACAGAAATCTTCAAAGAAGAAGACATGGCAGCCAAAAACAACAACAATGCCAACAATGCAAGGAAGGTGCTGGGGGACTTTACTGCACCTAATGGAACTTTGAGCTTAAGCCTCAATTAGTTTCTCTAATGCAACAGAATTGCAAGTTCCATGGACTTCCATTGGAAGATCCTCATTAGTTTTTAGCTGAATTCTTACAAATCTGTGACACTGTCAAGACTAATGGGGTTGACCCTGAGGTCTACAGACTTATGCTATTCCCTTTTGCTGTAAGAGACAGAGCTAGGATATGGTTGAATTCACAACCTAAAGAAAGCCTGAACTCTTGGGAAAAGCTAGTCAATGCCTTCTTGGCAAAGTTCTTTCCACCTCAAAAATTGAGTAAGCTTAGAGTGGAAGTCCAAACCTTCAGACAGAAGGAAGGAGAATCCCTCTATAAAGCTTGGGAAAGATACAAACAATTGATCAGAAAGTGTCCCTCTGACATGCTTTCTGAATGGAGCATCATAGGTATTTTCTATGATGGTCTGTCTGAACTGTCCAAGATGTCATTGGATAGTTCTGCTGGAGGATCTCTTCATTTGAAGAAGACGCCTACAGAAGCTCAAGAACTAATTGAAATGGTTGCAAATAACCAATTCATGTACACTTCTGAAAGGAATCCTGTGAACAATTGGACGAATCAGAAGAAATGAATTCTTGAGATTGATACTCTGAATGCCATATTGGCTCAGAACAAAATATTGACTCAGCAAGTCAATGTGATTTCTCAAAGTCTGTCTGGAATGAAAGGCAGTACTAAGGACGCTTCATCCGAAGAAGAAGCTTATGATCCTGAGAACCCTTCAATGGAAGAGGTGAATTACATGGGAGAACCCTATGGAAACACCTATAATTCTTTATGGAGAAATCATCCAAATCTCTCATGGAAGGATCAACAGAGACCTCAACAAGGTTTCAACAATAATAATGGTGGAAGAAACAGGTTTAGCAATAGCAAGCCTTTTCCATCATCTTCTCAGCAACAGACAGAGAATTCTAAGCAGAACCACTCTGACTTAGCAACCATGGTCTCTGATCTAATCAAAACCACTCAAAGTTTCATGACTGAAACAAGGTCCTCCATTAGGAATTTGGAGGCACAAGTGGGTCAACTGATCAAGAAAATTACTGAACTCCCTCCTAGTACTCTTCCAAGCAATACAGAAGAGAATCCAAAAGGAGAATGCAAGGCCATTAACATGACCTACATGGCCGAACTGGGAGAGGAGGAAGAGGCAGTGAACGCTACTGAGGAAGACCTCAATGGACGTTCACTGGCCTCCAATGAGTTCCCCAATGAGGAACCGTCGGAATCTGAGGCTCACACTGAGACCATAGAGATTCCGTTGGATTTACTTCTGCCATTCATGAGCTCTGATGAGTATTCTTCCTCTGAAGAGGATGAGTATGTCACTGAAGAGCAAGTTGCTAAATACCTTGGAGCAATCATGAAGCTGAATGACAAGTTATTTGGTAATGAGACTTGGGAGGATGAACCCCCTTTGCTCACCAAAGAACTGGATGACTTATCTAGGCAGAAATTACCTCAAAAGAGACAGGATCCTGGGAAGTTTTCAATACCTTGTACCATAGGCACCATGACCTTCAAGAAGGCTCTGTGTGACCTAGGATCAAGTATAAACCTCATGCCTCTCTCTGTAATGGAGAAGCTAGGGATCTTTGAGGTGCAAGCTGCAAAAATCTCACTAGAGATGGCAGACAACTCAAGAAAACAAGCTTATGGACTTGTAGAGGATGTTCTGGTAAAGGTTGAAGACCATTACATCCCTGCTGATTTCATAGTCCTAGAGACTGGGAAGTGCATGGATGAATCCATCATCCTTGGCAGACCCTTCCTAGCCACAGCAAAGGTTGTGATTGATGTTGACAGAGGTGAATTGATCATTCAAGTGAATGAAGAATCCTTTGTGTTTAAGGCTCAAGGATATCCCTCTGTTGACATGGAGAGGAAGCATGAAGAGCTTCTCTCAAAACAGAGTCAAACAGAGCCCCCACAGTCAAACTCTAAGTTTGGTGTTGGGAGGCCACAACCAACTTCTAAGTTTGGTGTTGAACCCCCACATTCAAACTCTAAGTTTGGTGTTGGGAGGTTCCAACATTACTATGAGCATCTGTGAGGCTCAGTGAGAGCCAATTGTCAAGCTACTGACATTAAAGAAGCGCTTGTTGGGAGGCAACCCAATGTTATATTTAATCTATTTTCCTTTGTTATTTTATGTTTTCTGTAGGTTGATGATCATGAAAAGTCACAAAATCAATTGAAAAAGCAAAAATAGAATGAAAAATAGAAAGAAAAACAGCACACCCTGGAGGAAGACCTTGCTGGCGTTTAAACACCAGTAAGGGTAGCAATTGGGCGTTTAACGCCCAGTCTGGTACCATTCTGGGCGTTTAACGCCAGAAAGGGGCACCAGACTGGCGTTAAACGCCAGGAAAGGGCAAGAAGTTGGCGTTAAATGCCAGAAATGGGCACCAGCCCGGCGTTTAACGCCAGAATTGGCACATAGAGCATTTTTGCGCGCCACTTGGTGCAGGGATGACTTTTTCTTGACACCTCAAGATCTGTGGAACCCACAGGATCCCCACCTACCCCACCACTCTCTCTCTTCTTCACCCATTCACCAATCACCTCAACACCTCTTCCCCAAAAACCCCTCACCTATCAAATCCCATCTTTCTCTTCACTACTCACATCCATCCTTCATAAACCCCACCTACCTCACCATTCAAATTCAAACCACTTTCCCTCCCAAACCCACCCTCACATGGCCGAACCTCACCCCTCTCCCCACTCCTATATAAACCCATCTCTACCACCTCATTTTCACACAACCTAAACACTACTTCTCTCCCTTTGGCCGAACCACAACGCCATCTCAATCTCCTTCATTTCTTCTTCTTCTACTCTCTTCTTTCTTCTTTTGCTCGAGGACGAGCAAACCTTTTAAGTTTGGTGTGGTAAAAGCATTGCTTTTTGTTTTTCCATAACCATTTATGGCACCTAAGGCCGGAGAAACCTCTAGAAAGAGAAAAGGGAAGGCAAAAGCTTTCACCTCCGAGTCATGGGAGATGGAGAGATTCATCTCAAGGGTGCATCAAGACCACTTCTATGAAGTTGTGGCCTTGAAGAAGGTGATCCCCGAGGTCCCTTTCAAGCTCAAAAAGAGTGAATATCCAGAGATCCGACATGAGATCCGAAGAAGAGGTTGGGAAGTTCTTACCAACCCCATTTAACAAGTCAGAATCTTAATGGTTCAAGAGTTCTATGCCAATGCATGGATCACCAAGAACCATGATCAAAGTGTGAACCCGAACCCAAAGAATTAGCTTACAATGGTTCAGGGGAAATACTTAGATTTTAGTCCGGAAAATGTAAGGTTGGCATTCAACTTGCCCATGATGGAAGGAGATGAACACCCTTACACTAGAAGGGTCAACTTTGATCAAAGGTTGGACCAAGTTCTCATAGACATTTGTGAAGAGGGCGCTCAATGGAAGAGAGATTCAAGAGGGAAGTCGGTTCAACTGAGAAGGCATGATCTCAAGCCCGTGGCTAGGGGATGGTTGGAGTTTATCCAACGCTCAATCATTCCCACTAGCAACCGGTCCGAAGTTACTCTAGACCGGGCCATCATGATTCATAGCATCATGATTGGAGAAGAAGTAGAAGTTCATGAGGTTATAGCCCAAGAACTCTATAAGGTGGCGGATAAGTCCTCTACCTTGGCAAGGTTAGCCTTTCCTCATCTCATTTGTCATCTCTGTTATTCAGTTGGAGTTGACATAGAGGGAGACATCCTCATTGATGAGAACAAGCCCATCACTAAGAAAAGGATGGAGCAAACAAGAGATCCCACTCATCATGAAATCCCTGAGATGCCTCAAGGGATGCACTTTCCTCCACAAAACTATTGGGAGCAACTGAACACCTCCCTAGGAGAATTAAGTTCCAACATGGGACAACTAAGGGTGGAGCACCAAGAACATTCCATCCTCCTCCATGAAATTAGAGAAGATCAAAGAATCATGAGAGAGGAGCAACAAAGGCAAGGAAGAGACATTGAGGAGCTCAAGCACTCCATAAGATCTTCAAGAGGAAGAACAAGCCGCCATCATTAAGGTGGACCCGTTCTTTAATCTCCTTGTCCTTCATTTTCCTGTTTTTCGAAAATTTATGCTTATGTTTGTCTATGTTTGTGTCTTATGATCATTAGTGTCTTAGTGTCTATGCCTTAAAGTTATGAATGTCCTATGAATCCATCACCTTTCTTGAATGAAAAATGTTCTTAATTGCAAAAGAGAAGAATTGCATGAATTCTGAATTTTATAAAAGATTAATTATTTTGATGTGGTGGCATTACTTTTGTTTTCTGAATGTATACTTGAACAGTGCATATGTCTTTTGAATTTGTGGTTCATGAATGTTGGCTCTTAAAAGAATGATGAAAAAGGAGACATGTTACTGAGGATCTGAAAAATCATAAAAAATTATTCTTGAAGCAAGAAAAAGCAGTGAATACAAAAAAAAACAAAAAGAAAAAGAAAAAGAAAAAAAATAAAGTTGTGATCCAAGGCAAAAAGAGTGTGCTTAAGAACCCTGGACACCTCTAATTGGGGACTCTAGCAAAGCTGAGTCATAATCTGAAAAGGTTCACCCAGTTATGTGTCTGTGGCATGTATGTATCCGGTGGTAATACTAGAAGACAAAGTGCTTTGGGCCACGGCCAAGACTCATAAAGTAGCTATGTTCAAGAATCATCATACTTAACTAGGAGAATCAATAACACTATCTGGATTCTGAGTTCCTACGGAAGCCAATCATTCTGAATTTCAAAGGATAAAGTGAGATGCCAAAACTATTCAAAGGCAAAAAGTTGAAAGCCCCGCTCATCTAATTAATACTGATCTTCATAGATGTTTTTAGAATTCATTGCATATTCTCTTCTCTTTATCTTATTTGATTTTCAGTTGCTTGGGGACAAGCAACAATTTAAGTTTGGTGTTGTGATGAGCGGATAATTTGTACGCTTTTTGGCATTGTTTTTAGTATGTTTTAGTTAGTTTTTAGTATGTTTTTATTAGTTTTTAGTTAAAATTCACTTTTCTAGACTTTACTATGAGTTTATGTGTTTTTCTGTGATTTCAGGTATTTTCTAGCCTAAATTGAGGGACCTGAGCAAAAATCTGATTCAGAGACTGAAAAGGACTGCAGATGCTGTTGGATTCTGACCTCCCTGCACTCGAAGTAGATTTTATGGAGCTACAGAAGTTTAATTGGCGCACGCTCAATGGCATTAGAAAGTAGACATCCTGGGCTTTCCAGCAATATATAATAGTCCATACTTTGCCCAAGATTTGATGGCCCAAACCGGCGTTCCAAATCAGCTCAAAACTGCCCGGCGTTAAACGCCGGAACTGGCACAAGAATGGGAGTTAAACGCCCAAACTGGCACAAAAGCTGGCGTTTAACTCCAAGAAGAGTCTCTACACGAAAATGCTTCAATGCTCAGCCCAAGCACACACCAAGTGGGCCCGGAAGTGGATTTTTATGTCATTTACTCATCTCTGTAAACCCTAGGCTACTAGTTCTCTACAAATAGGACCTTTTACTATTGTATTTTCATCTTTTGATCATGTTTTGATGATTGAACCCTCTTTTGGAGGCTGGCCATTCGGCCATGCCTAGACCTTTGTTCTTATGTATTTTCAACGGTGGAGTTTCTACACACCATAGATTAAGGTGTGGAGCTCTGCTGTACCTCGAGTATTAATGCAATTACTATTATTCTTCTATTCAATTCATCTTATTCTTGTTCTAAGATATTCATTTGCACCCAAGAACATGATGAATGTGATGATTATGTGACACTCATCATCATTCTCACTTATGAACCTGTGCCTGCCAACCACTCCCGTTCTACAAGCAAACAAGGCTTGAATGTTTATCTCTTGGATCCCTTAATTGGAATCTTCGTGGTATAAGCTAGAATTGATGGCGGCATTCAAGAGAATCCGGAAGGTCTAAACCTTGTCTGTGGTATTCTGAGTAGGATTCAATGATTGAATGACTGTGACGAGCTTCAAACTCCTGAAGGCTGGGCGTTAGTGACAGACGCAAAAGAATCAATGGATTCTATTCCAACCTGATTGAGAACCGACAGATGATTAGCCAAGCCATGACAGGGTGCGTTGAACATTTTCATTGAGAGGACGGGACTGTAGCCACTGACAACGGTGATGCCCAACATACAGCTTGCCATGGAAAGGAGTAAAAAGGATTGGATGAAGACAGTAGGAAAGCAGAGAGACGGAAGGGACAAAGCATCTCCATACGCTTATCTGAAATTCTCACCAATGGATTACATAAGTATCTCTATCTTTATGCTTTATTCATATATCATCCATAACCATTTGAGTCTGCCTGACTAAGATTTACAAGGTGACCATAGCTTGCTTCATACCAACAATCTCTGTGGGATCGACCCTTACTCGCGTAAGGTTTATTACTTGGACGACCCAGTACACTTGCTGGTTAGTATTGCGAAGTTGTGATAAAGAGTTGAGATTACAATTGAGCGTACCATGTTGATGGCGCCATTGATGATCACAATTTCGTGCACCAGGGTACTTGTACCAAGAAAGCTCTATGTGATCTTGGAGCAAGTATCAACCTAATACCTGCATCCACTATCAAAAATTTTGGTTTGACTAAAGAAGTCAAACCAACCCGAATATGTCTCCAACTTACTGATGGCTCCATTAAATACTCATCAGGCTTAATTGAAGACATGATTGTCAAGGTTCGGCCATTTGCCTTTCCCACTGACTTTGTGGTGTTGGAAATGGAGGAGCACAAGAGTGCAACTCTCATTCTAGGAAGACCTTTCCTAGCAACTGGACGAACCCTCATTGACATCCAAAAAGGGGAATTAACCCTAAGAGTCAATGAGGACGAATTTAAGTTGAATGTTGTCAAAGCTATGCAGCATCCAGACACCCCAAATGACTGCATGAGCATTGAATAATAGAACCTCTGAAAATCCCTCAGGAAGAGGAGAAATCTCCTAAACCCGAGCTCAAACCATTACCACCATCCCTGAAATATGTATTTTTGGGAGAAGGTGACACTTTTCCTGTAATCATAAGCTCTACCTTAGAGCCACAGAAAGAGGAAGCACTAATTCAAGTGCTGAGGACACACAAGATAGCTCTTGGGTGGTCCATCAGTGATCTTAAGGGCATTAGCCCAATCAGATGCATGCACAAGATCATATTGGAGGATGACACTAAGCCAGTCGTTCAACCACAGAGGCGGCTGAATCCAGCCATGAAGGAGGTGGTGCAGAAGGAGATTACTAAATTACTAGAGGCTGGGATTATTTATCCTATTTCTGATAGCCCCTGGGTGAACCCTGTCTAAGTCGTCCCTAAGAAGGGCGGCATGACAGTGGTTCATAATGAAAAAAATGAACTGGTTCCTACAAGAACAGTTACAGGGTGGCGTATGTGTATTGATTACAGAAGGCTCAATACAGCTACCAGAAAAGATCATTTTCCTTTACCATTCATAGACCAGATGCTAGAAAGACTAGCAGGTCATGATTTCTACTGCTTCCTGGATGGATATTCAGGTTATAATCAAATTGCAGTAGATCCCCAAGATCAAGAGAAAACAGTATTCACATGTCCATCTGGAGTATTTACATATAGAAGGATGCCATTTGGTCTGTGCAATGCACCTGCAACCTTTCAAAGGTGCATGCTCTCTATTTTCTCTGATATGGTGGAAAAATTTCTGGAAGTCTTCATGGATGACTTTTCAGTATTTGGAGACTCATTCAGCTCCTATCTTGACCATCTAGCACTTGTTCTAAAAAAGGTGCCAAGAGACTAACCTGGTTTTAAACTGAGAGAAATGTCACTTTATGGTGACTGAAGGAATTGTCCTTGGGCACAAAATCTCGAACAAGGGATAGAGGTGGATCAAGCTAAGGTAGACGTAATTGAAAAATTATCACCACCTGCCAATGTTAAAGCAATCAGAAGCTTTCTGGAGCATGCAGGATTCTATATGAGGTTTATAAAAGATTTTTCAAAAATTGCAAAATCTCTGAGTAATCTGCAAGCTGCTGATACCCCATTTATCTTTGATAAGGAATGTCTACAGGTGTTTGAGACTCTGAAATCTAAGTTGGTCACAGCACCAGTCATCTCTGCACCAGACTGGACATTACCATTTGAACTAATGTGTGATGCCAGTGACCATCCCATTGGTGCAGTATTGGGACAAAGGCATGACAAGCTTCTGCACGTCATTTATTATGCCAGTCGTGTTTTAAATGACGCACAGAAGAACTACACAACCACAGAAAAAGAGTTACTTGCAGTGGTTTATGCCATTGACAAGTTTAGATCTTATTTAGTAGGATCAAAAGTGATTGTGTACACTGACCATGCTACTCTTAAATATCTACTTACAAAGCAGGATTCAAAATCCAGACTCAGAAAATGGGTGTTGCTTCTGCAAGAGTTTGATATAGAAATAAAAGACAGAAAATGGACAGAGAACCAAGTAGCAGATCACCTGTCCCGAATAGAACCAGTGGAATGGGCATCCCTCCCTCTTACTGAGATATCTGAAAACTTTCCAGATGAGCAACTCTTTGCCATCCAGGAAATGCCATGGTTTGCAGACATTGCAAACTACAAGGCTGTGAGATTCATACCCAAAGAGTATAGTAGGCAGCAATCAAAGAAATTGATCTCGGATGCAAAGTACTATCTTTGGGATGAACGATATCTCTTCAAGAGATGTGCAGATAGAGTAATCCGTAGATGTGTGCCTAAAGAAGAAGCACAGAAGATCCTCTGGCATTGCCATGGATCACAGTATAGAGGACATTTTGGAAGTGAGCGAACAGCCACAAGAGTCTTCCAATGTGGCTTCTACTGGCCTACTCTCTATAAAGACTCCCGAGAGTTTGTACTTAATTGTGACAGTTGCCAAAGATCTGGCAATCTGCCTCACAGTTATGCCATGCCTCAACAAGGGATCTTAGAGATTGAGTTGTTTGATGTATGGGGTATTGACTTCATGGGGCCTTTCCCACCATCATACTCAAACACTTATATTTTGGTGGCAGTGGATTATGTATCCAAATGGGTGGAAGCTATTGTAACACCCACTAATGATACTAAGACAGTGCTAAAATTTCACCAGAAACATATCTTCAGCAGATTTGGTGTCCCTAGAGTACTAATCAGTGATGGGGGGCGCTCGTTTCTGCAATAAACAGCTTTACTCTACTATGGCTCGATATGGAGTTAGCCACAGGGTAAAAACTCCATATCATCCACAGACAAATGGGCAAGCTGAAGTCTCTAATAGAGAACTTAAAAGAATCCTGGAATGGACTATGATTAACCATAGAAGGGATTGGGCAAGAAGCTTGGATGATGCTCTGTGGGCATACGGAACAGCATTCAAGACTCCTATAGGGACCTCTCCATACTAGCTTGTATATGAAAAAGCCTGTCACTTGCCAGTGGAACTGGAACATAAGGCCTACTGGGCAACCAGATTCCTAAACCTTGATGCCAAGTTAGCTGGAGAAAAACGATTGCTCCAGTCAAACGAGCTAGAGGAATTCAGACTCAATGCTTTCGAAAATGCAAAAATTTACAAAGAGAAAGCAAAAAGATGACATGACAAGAAACTGTCATCCAGAGTCTTTGAGCCAGGGTAGAAAGTTCTGCTGTTTAACTCTAGGCTCAGATTATTTTTTGGAAAGTTGAAATCCCAGTGGAGAGGACCATATGTGATTACAGGTGTGTCACCATATGGATATGTAGAGCTTCAGGATAATGACTCTAACAAAAAATTCATTGTTAATGGACAGAGAGTCAAACATTATCTTGAAAGCAATTTTGAGCAAGAATGCTCAAAACTGAGACTTGATTAAAGCTCAGTAATAGTCCAGCTAAAGACAATAAAGAAGTGCTTGCTGGGAGGCAACCCAGCCATTAACAAAGCTTATTTGTTAATTACATGATAATTTTACAAGTTCATATTAATTATCTTCAAGGTAAAATCGCAATTGCATGAGTTCACAGAGTTACAGAAGGATTCAGAGGATGAAACAGCAAAAAGAAGCTCACTGGAGCAAAAAAGCCAGTAAAGATAGCCATCTGGGCGTTAAACGCCAGAAAGAAGCAGCTTCTGGATGTTTAACACCAGATTTACAGTGTCCTGGGCGTTCAAAAAAATGCCCAGTGATAAAGGAGTTTCTGACGTTTAACGCCAGCTAGAAGCAACAGCTGGGCATTAAACACCCAGACCAAGCACCAATTGGGCATTAAACGCCAAAAACATGCAGCAATTGGGCGTTTAACGCCAGGATTGTAGAGGGGAGGAAGTTTTTTTTCCCAACTTGATTTTTTCCAAATTTTCATGTTTCCATCCATAATTTCTTGCATAAACACGTTACAAATCCTAATTTTTCAAATCCTTTTTCAAAGATATCAAATGTATCTTAATTCTAAACATAAATCTTTTTCAAATCCTCTTCAACTTCTTTTCAAATCTTTTTCAAAACTCAATTATCTTTTTAAATTCTTCTCAAATTTTTTTTAAATTCATCATATCTTCTTTTCAAAATTCAGATTTATCTTTTTCAAATATCTTTCATATCTTTTAAATTTTAAAAGTGCATCTTTTTCCTATCATACTTATCATTTACAAATCATATCTTCTATCATATCTTCTTCAAAATTTTTGAAAACCCACCCCCTTCCCTTTAAATCCACGTTCGGCTCCCTCCTCTCCTACACAATTTGAACTTGGCTCTCCCTCTATCCCTCTCCTTTCCTTTCTTTTGCTTGAGGACAAGCAAACCTCTAAGTTTGATCCGTGATCACTAAACCAATACCCACTAAGATCGTGGCTCCTAAGGGAAAACAAACCACTCCAAGAGGCAAGAAAGAGAATATTCCAAAACCACTTTGGAATCAAAGGAAGTTCTTAACCAAAGAACATTCAGACCATTACTACAAAATAATGGGTCTAAGGTCAGTAATCCCAGAAGTTAAATTCGATCTGAAAGAAGACGAATATCCAGAGATCCAAGAGCAAATTCAAAACAGTAGCTGGGAAATCCTAGCTAATCTTAAAACAAAGGTGGGAAGAAACATGGTTCAGGAATTCTACTCTAATCTGTGGCAAACAGACAGGCAGAGAATAGCTAGAACTGCCTTCTATGACTATCGGACTTTGGTCAGAGGGAAGATTATTCACCTCCACCCTGACAAAATCAAGGAGATCTTCAAGCTACCTCAGCTGAAAGATGACCCAGACTCCTTTAATAGGAAAATAATGAGAACAAATAAGGGCTTGGATGAAATTCTAGAGGACATATGCCTCCCTGGAACCAAGTGGACAACCAGCACAAAGGGTGTCCCAAATCAACTCAAGAGAGGAGATCCCAAACCAATCGCCAAAGGCTGGTTGGACTTCATTGGGCGTTCTATATTGCCCACTAGCAACCGCTCTGAAGTCACCATCAAAAGAGCAGTAATGATCCATTGCATTATGTTGGAAAAACAAGTGGAAGTTCATCAGCTGATTTCTTGTGAACTTTACACAATTGCAAACAAAAACTCTAAATTTGCCAAATTGGCTTATCCAAGCTTAATCTCTATGCTATGTAAAGATGATGGGGTAAAGATGGGAGTGAATGAGTATATCTCAGTTGAGCAACCAATCACCAAAAAGTCAATGGAAGGACAACAAGTGCAGGACAACCCCATCAAGAAGAAAGCACAGGAGTTCCTCCCGGAAATCCCTCAAATTGAATACTGGGAGCGTCTTGAAGCATCTGTCACCAAGTTGCAAGAAGCTATGGACCAACTAAAGGAAGAACAGAAAAATCAAAGTAGCATGCTTTGCAAACGGCTTAGGGAACAAGAAAAGCAAGTGCATGAATTGAAGCAACTGAAGCGTTAGAAGCTATCTCTTGAAGGGCCAAGCACCCCACAGACTAAAGGAGCATCCACCTCCCAAAATAAAGGTTGTTGAGTCCTAATCTTAGCCTTAACTCTGTGATAATTGTTCTTATTAGGAATTTACCTTAGAAGTTATATATGAGTAGTAATAATTAGTATCTCTATGTTGATTTTATCTCCAATTAAGCTATAATTTATTTTTCTCATCATCATCAAACATGAATAAAATAGCAGATTTTTAGAATAAGGAGGCAATATTTTTTCGAGTTTTTAATAAGGAAAATTCTAATTATTTATATGTGGTGGCAATATTTTTTGTCTTTTGAATGAATGCTTGAACAGTGCATATTTTTATATTGAATTTTATGAATGTTAAAATTGTTAGCTCTTGAAAGAATGATGAACAAGAGAAATGTTATTGATGATCTGAAAAATCATGAAATTGATTCTTGAAGCAAGAAAAAGCAGTGAAAAAAAAAAGAGAAGGAGCAGCAAAAAAAGCCAATAGCCTTTTAAACCAAAATGCAAGGGTAAAAAGGATCCAAGGCTTTGAGCATCAATGGAAAGGAGGGCCTAAAGGAATAAAATCCTGGCCTAAGCAGCTAAATCAAGCTGTCTCTAACCATGTGCTTGTGTCATGAAGGTCCAGGTGAAGAGCTTGAGACTGAGTGGTTAAAGTCGTGATCCAAAGCAAAAGAGTGTGCCTAAAAACTCTGGACACCTCTAACTGGGGACTTTAGCAAAGCTGAGTCACAATCGTAAAAGGTTCACCCGGTTATGTGTCTGTGGCATTTATGTATCTGGTGGTAATACTGGAAAACAAAATGCTTAGGGTCACAACCAAGACTCATAAAGTAGTTGTGTTCAAGAATCAACATACTAAACTAGAAGAATCAATAATACTATCTGAATTATGAGTTTCTATGGATGCCAATCATTCTGAATTTCAAAGGATAAAGTGAGATTCCAAAACTGTTCAGAAGCAAAAGGCTACTAGCCCCGCTCATCTAATTAAAATATGAGCTTCACTTAAAACTCTGAGATATTATTGCTTCTTGATTTTTTTATCATATTTTATTTATCTAGTTGCTTGGGGACAAGCAACAGTTTAAGTTTGGTGTTATGATGAGTGGATATTTTATACGCTTTTTGGGGGTAATTTCATGTAGTTTTTAGTATGTTTTAGTTAGTTTTTAGTATATTTTTATTAGTTTTTAGGAAAAATTCATATTTTTAGACTTCACTATGAGTTTGTGTATTTTTTTGTGATTTCAGGTATTTTCTGGCTGAAATTGAGGGATCTGAGCAAAAATCTGATTCAGGCTGAAAAAGGACTGCTGATGCTGTTGGATTCTGACCTTCCTGCACTCGGAATTTTAGAGCTACAGAAGTCCAATTGGCACGCTCTTAATTGGGTTGGAAAGTAGACATCCAGGACTTTCCAGCAATATATAATAGTTCATACTTTGTTCGAAGATAAATGACGTAAACTGGCGTTTAACGCCAGTTCCATGTTCCATTCTGGCGTTAAACGCCAGAAACAGGTTACAAGTTGGAGTTAAATGCCCAAAACAAGTTACAACCTGACGTTTAACTCCAGAAATAGCCCAGGCACGTGAAAAACTCAAGTCTCGGCCCCAACACAAACCAAGTGGGCCCCGGAAGTGGATTTCTGCACTATCTATCTTAGTTTACTCATTTTCTGTAAACCTAGGTTACTAGTTTAGTATTTAAACAACTTTTAGAGATTTATTCTTTATCTCATGACATTTTTAGATCTAAACTTTGTACTCTTTAACGGCATGAGTCTCTAAACTCCATTGTTGGGGGTGAGGAGATCTGCAGCGTCTCGATGAATTAAAGCAATTATTTATGTTTTCTATTCAAACACGCTTGTTTTTATCTAAGATGTTCATTCGCACTTCAATATGAAGAATGTGATGATCCGTGACACTCATCATTATTCTCAATCTATGAACGCGTGCCTGATAACCACCTCCGTTCTACCTTCGATTGAATGAGTATCTCTTGGATTCCTTAATCAAAATCTTCGTGGTATAAGCTAGAATCCATTGGCAGCATTCTTGAGAATCCGGAAAGTCTAAACCTTGTCTGTGGTATTTCGAGTAGGATTCAGGGATTGAATGACTGTGACGAGCTTTAAACTCACAAGGGTTGGGCGTAGTGACAGACGCAAAAGGATCAATGGATTCTATTCCACCATGAGTGAGAATCGACAAATGATTAGCCGTACGGTGACAGCGCACCTAGACCATTTTCACTGAGAGGACGGATGGTAGCTATTGACAACGGTGATCCACCAACACACAGCTTGCCATAGGAGGAACCTTGCGTGCGTGAAGAAGAAGACAGGGAAAAGCAGAGATTCAGAAGACAAAGCATCTCCAAAACTCCAACATATTCTCCATCACTGCATAATAAGTATTATTTAATTCATGCTCTCTTGTTCATTTGCAAGTCAACTGATAATTATAATTGATATCCTGACTAAGAGTTACAAGATAACCATAGCTTGCTTCAAGCCAACAATCTCTATGGGATCGACCCTTACTCACGTAAGGTATTACTTGGACGACCCAGTGCACTTGCTGGTTAGTGGTACGAATTATGAAAAGTGTGATTTACAATTTCGTGCACCATTTGTCACTTAAGCAAACCCAATATAATTAACTGAAGTATTTAAACCTCGGGTCGTCTCTCAAAGCAATTGCAGGAAGTGTAGTTTATTATTGGTTATGAAAAAGTATATTTTTGGGGTTTTGTAATAAGAAACAAGAAAGTAAAATGGCAAGAAAATAAACTAATAACTAAGAAAGCTCTTAGCAAGGAAAGAGAATTAGAAGTCCTATCCTCATTATCGTTGTCAATTGTGATGGTAAATGTAAATTGCCTTCACTTAGTTAACCTCTAACTAGATAAGAAAAGTCAAGTGCATACATTCAACTTGAGTTCACAAGTCTTAGTCAATTCATAGGGAGAAACTAGATTTAGTGAAGTTCAAGCTAACCGACAATCTTCAATTGCCAATCAACAAGAGAATTTTGATAACTCAAGAGTCTCTAATTAATCCATCCAAGTCAAGGACATAAAAATCTATTTTAAAGTCTAACCAAACATTTTATCAAACACTTGGAAGACACAAAATAAAAGCATAGAAAAGTAATAAGAGAATGTAAAATCTAAGACTAACAATTGCAAGAAATCAATAACAACAAATGAAGAAAGATGCAATAAACATGAAATACCTCAAAATGCATTAAAAGGAAATTGAATCTAACAAGAAGAGTTCATAAACTAAATTGGAAAAATAAAGAAATCAACAAGAGAAGATAAACTAAGATACTAGAACAACAAAAGATAAAAAAAAACTAAATTAAAACAAGATAAAATTCTGAAGCTAAGAAGAAATAAGACTAAAAATCCTAAAACTAGAGAGAGGAGAGAGACTCTCTCTCCAGAAACCTACATCTAAAACCTAAAGTGTGAATGAATAAAAAGTGTATGGTGAATGATGTCCGAACTCCATCCCCAACCTCTAATCTTCATTTTCGGCCTTGAAATCGGGTCAAAAACAGCTTAGAAATTGTCCCCGGCGTTTTTTGTTAATTGCAACACGTGACGCTCGTCACGCGTACGTGTCGCTGGGACTCTGCACTGGCCACGCGTACACGTCTGCTTCGCGTGCGCGTTGTTTGTCTGCTGCACCAGTCATGCGTACGCGTTGTCCATGCGTGCGCTTCGAGGCCAGCTTTTCAAATCTCCAAATTCTTGTATTTCTTCCACTTTTGCATACTTCTTTTCCATCATCTAAGTCATTCCTGCCCTATAAAACCTAAAAACACTTAACACACATATCACGGCATCGAATGGTAATAAGAGAAGATTACAAATTAACAATTTTAAGGCCAAAAAAGCATGTTTTCAATCATAAAATTAAGAAAAAAACTTAAAAACATGCAATTTATATGGATAAGTATGAGAATAATTGACAAAATTCATTGAATTCAATCTAAAATATATTATAAAATAGTAGTTTATCAGTTGTCAATATGATCTAATTGGCTAAGTAAATCTTTACAAAAGTGAATAATAATATTACAAGAAAAATTAAGAGATTTACTCACATGAGACAAAAATCTACAATTCTTTTTATTATTCATTTTTTTTAACCTCAAAATTATCTTATTGTAAATAGACTTGATTTTTTAAAAAATAAATAATATAGAAGACAAAATATAATATCAACTTTCGGTGAATATTTTAACCAAAAAAAATATTTTAACAAATGAGCGTTAAAACGACAAGAATGATTTTAAAGACCAAAAAAAGAGCTCATCTATAATAAATTGATATGGCTCAAACTTTGTATATGCCTTACGAATTTTTTGTTGTTGATTGATGATATAATGTCGGTTTTTAATTTAGATATGATTATAAGAGTGGTATTAACCAAAAGAGAAAAAAAATAGGACAAGCTAGTAAATTTCACCCATATGGGAAGCCCAACAAGACCTCGGTGGTGAAAAATCATTGTTGCCCCCTCACAACATAGTTTCGGTGTATCCCACGTTTTTATTGTGTAATTGGGTATTTTTATTTATTTATTTTTGTAATTGGATTTTGTTGTGCTTTTACCTAATTTTAAAGTTTTGATTTTTTTTTAAACCGAAAGAAATTTTATTTGATATAAAATTATCAAATTTTAAAAATAAAAAATAAAATAATATTTATAAAAAAGTTATCATAATATGATATTTAATTTTTTTAAATATATATTTAATATTTTATTATTTTATTAAAAAAAATCTCTAATGGCATTAGCCCAATTGTCTTTTACCTTTTTTTTTAATTTTTAACATTAATCCAAACCAAAACGCCCTAGGCTTATTGTTCATTGAAATTAAAAAAAAATCATAAGATTAACCGAATTGATTTCTTGGAAATTTTTAACCAAAATGAAATTTACAATTCAGCCGGCCCGTTTTATTCTTTTACAATTCGCCGCTCCAATTTTTCGTTTTTCCAATTTCAACCTCTTGTATTTGGAAAAATCACAATCAACACGCAATCTAAGAATTACATGCCAATGATACTCATATTAGGGTGTGTTTATTTGTGTTGGAAAAAAAAGAAGTGTATTTAAGTCTCTTGAACGTTTAATTTTTATCTCTAAATGTATTTTTATGTGAAGTTAAAAATTTGTTGTAACTTTTGCATTTACGTTCACATTAGCTTGTTATTGTCGAAAAATCAAGTGAGAAATTTTATTTCTTTTCTACTAACTTTATTCTTTAATTAATAAGATCTATTTAAATATCTAAATTAAAATGATAAGATGATATAAAAAAATTATTTAAATTGATATCTCTTTTAATAATTTTTATCTAAAAATAATTTTGAATAGTGTAATCTAAATAATAATTATTTTATTACAATCTATTTTAATATAAAGATGACCAAATATAAATCACCTTAATACAAACTTACTTTTTATTAAAATTAAGTTTGTAAAATTAATCTTATACAAATTTTCATTTATAAATTTTAATCCAAACACACACTTAATATAAAAAAAAAACTAGTTTGTCAAATGTTTGAGTCTAAAGTGTATGCTTTTTTTTTTGTTTGAACTTAAGGTGTATCAAGTACAGACTTAAGGTGTATGCTTAGTAAACAGGAAGAGAACATAGCTTGAAAAATTATGATGCACAAATACGGGATATAATACGATACAAAATATGTTAACAGATAAATTTTAAAATTTTATAAGGCACAAAAATATGCATATATAACTCCCTCTATGTTACACTTACGGTACATAGCCGGTCCCAAGCCCGGATAAAGAAGGAGGATTGTGTTACGTCTTTGGCAATCAACATAAAAATATAGCCGAACCCCATGACATGAATCAAAGACATTATTGCGCTAAAGTTAGGTCGTTGCCCGGAAGCAACGCGCCGTATGGCTCGAGTACGGTGTCAAAGCAAGAGCCACTGCATCGGTGCCCGGATGTAGTGTTAAATGAGCAAGGGTTCTTGCGTTTTCGTAAACGGACGAGGGTAAATAAGCTAGTTCACAAAGTAAAAGGTAAAGGTCGAAGCGACAGAAGGTTGAGATTTGGGACATGGAACATAGGCACTCTAACAAAAAATGGAGGTGGTGGACACCATGACAAGGAGGAAGATTAACATTATGTGCCTACAAGAAACGAAATGGGTTGGTGCAAAGGCTAGGGAGTTAGATACTTCTGGTTTCAAACTTTGGTATACAGGAAAGGTGAAGAATAGGAATGAGGTTGGAATAATTGTGGATAAGTAGTGGAAGAAGGACGTAGTGGATGTCAAGAGGGTGGGAGATCGGAGCATCTCTATCAAACTTGTAGTGGAGGGAGGTGCTTTCCATGTGATTAGTGCCTATGCACCGCAAGTGGGTTCGAACGAACAACACAAGATAAGGTTTTGGGAGGATCTAGAGAGTTTGGTTCAAGACATACCTTTGGGAGATAAGATTTTCTTAGGAGGAGATTTAAATGGCCATGTTGGGAGAGAAGTGACTGGATATGGGAGTATTCACGGAGGCCATGGTTTCGGGGTGATCAATGCCGAGGGTAAAACTATTTTGGACTTTTTCTCAACCTTTGATCTTCTCATTGCAAATACATGTTTTAAAAAGAGAGACGAACATCTTATAACCTATAAGAGTGGCATGACAAGCTCTCAAATCGACTTCTTCTTGTTGAGGAGAGTCAACCGGAAATTTTGCATTAACTGTAAAATTATCCTGGGAGAGAGTTTGACAACACAACATAGGGTGCTCGTCATGGATTTTCGCGTTGAGCAAAAGTTAAGGAAAAGAAATCATACGAAGAACCCAAGGACGAGGTGGTGGCGGATGAAAGGTGAGGAACAAAGAAGCTTCCTAAGACGGGTAGGAGAAGAGACAAAGTGGGATGGGAATGGAAGCGTAGAAGATATGTGGAGGGAGATGGCAGAAGTTATTAGAAGAACAGCAAAAAAAAGTTTTGGTGAATCTAAAGGAATAGGACCAAGAGACAAGGAGTCCTGGTGGTGGAATGCGAGTATACAAGAAAAGATAAAGATAAAAAGGGAATGCTTTAAAGAGTGGTCTTTATGCCGCAATGTAGATAACTGGAAAAAATATAAGGCGGCTAAGAAAGAGACAAAAGTGGCTGTAAGTGAAGCAAGAACAAGAGCATATGAGGGTCTCTACCAGTCTTTGGGCACGAAAGAAGGAGAAAAAAGTATATATAGAATCGCAAAGAGCCGGGAAAGAAGAACGAGAGATTTGGATAAGGTTAAGTGCATAAAGGATAAGGATGGAGAGGTATTGGCTCAAGAGGAGAAGATTAATGAAAGGTGGAAGAGCTACTTCTACGAGTTATTTAATGAGGGACAGAAGACTCTTCCGAGCCTTGATCGATTATGCACAAGGGAAGAAGATCAAAACTTTGACTACTATCGAAGGATTCGAGACTTCGAGGTAAAAGAGGCTCTAAAGCAGATGAAAAATGGCAGGGCAGTAGGACCTGATAATATCCCGATTGAAGTTTGGAAGGGTCTTGGAGAAAAAGGCATCAACTAGTTAACCAAGCTTTTTAATGAGATTTTAAGGTCAAAGAAGATGCCTGATGAGTGGAGAAAGATCACCTTGGTACCTATCTACAAGAATAAGGGGGATATACAAAGTTGCGAAAATTATAGAGGGATTAAGCTTATGAGTCATACTATGAAGTTATGGAAAAGGGTGATAAAACGGAGGTTGAGAAAAGAGACACAAGTAACAGAGAACCAATTTGGATTTATGCCAGGCAGATCTACTACTGAAGCGATATACCTATTAAGAAGGATGATGGAGAGGTATCGTAGTAATAAAAGGGATCTACATATGGTGTTTATTGATTTGGAAAAAGCGTATGATAGGGTACCAAGGGAGGTCTTATGGAAGGTTTTAGAAAAGATAAGAGTAAGGATCACATATATTCGGGCAATTAAAGACATGTATGATGGGGCCACAACTAGTGTGAAGACTCAAGGTGGTGTGACAGAGGAATTTCCTATTGGTATAGGATTGCACCAGGGATCATCCTTAAGTCCATACCTTTTCACATTAGTCTTGGAAGTACTCACAGAGCACATCCAAGAGCCTATTCCATGGTGTATGCTTTTTGCCGATGATATCGTCCTTATGGGAGAGTCAAGGGAAGACCTAAATAAGAAATTGGAGTTATGGAGAGAAGCTTTAGAAGTGTATGGTCTGCGCATAAGCCGTAGCAAGACGGAATATATGGAATGTAAGTTCAGTCTGAGAAGGGAAAACCCCAATATAGAGGTAAAAATTGGAGAAAGCATCCTACGAAAAGTTAAAAGTTTTAAGTATCTTAGGTGCATCATACAGGATAATGGAGAGATTAAACAGGATGTAAATCATAGGATCCAAGCAGGTTGGTCAAAATGGCAGAGTGCATCTGGGTTTATATGCGACAAAAAAGTGCCTCTAAAACTTAAAAGTAAATTCTATCGCACCGCTATAAGATCGGCTATGCTGTATGGTACGGAGTGTTAGGTGGCTAAAGGGGAGCACGAACATAAGCTGAGTGTGGCAGAGATGAAGATGTTGAGATGGATGAGTGGTCATACGCGATTGGATAAAATAAGGAATGAAAATATAAGGGAGAGTGTTGGAGTAGCACCCATTGTGGAAAAGATGGTTGAATCGCATCTCAGGTAGTTTGGACATGTGAGAAGAAGACCGATAGAACATCCAGTCAGGAGGGTGGATGAGATGGAAGATGGACAAAGGGCGAAAGGCGGAGAAGACCTAAGAAGACCATCCATGAGGTGGTCAAACGAGATCTACATGTAAACGGTCTTTCTGTAGACATGATACATGACAGAGCACAATAGCGTTGTTTGATTCATGTAGCCAACCCCACTTAGTGGGACAAGGCTTTGTTGTTGTTGTTTTACAAGAATATGCATATATATAAAATATAAAATATTTTTAAATAATTCGTAATGATATTTTGATATTTTATTGATATTAAAATATAAATTAATTTTTTAGTTATTTTTAATGTCTTATTTCAATTATATAAAATATTTAGAATATTTTTTATTTTAATAAATAATAATATATACTATTTTTAAATTTATTTCAATAATACATGTTAAGAATAAAATTAAATATTTTAGTATTTAAATATATTTAAATATATTCAAAAAATATTTTTTATTTTTTATTAAGATATAATTAAATACAATAAATATGTGTATAAAAAAAAATATTAATAAATATTGTATCTGAAATATATGTCTAACACACAAATACCCAAATGTTCCTATTTCATGGTCCGGAAATAATAGGGTCCAAAGTGAGAGGAGCTCCAGTTCTACTCATTCTTTTGGCCAATAGTCACCTACAGGCCAAGTATATAATCTACATTTTATGTGGATTATGTGGATGTTGATCAAACACGAATTTTTTTTCTAAAAGAAAAATTACGAATTTTATTATTTGGCGTAGAGCAAAGAATCAATTCCAACTAATATAAAAAAATGTTAAAAGAGTCAAATCCAACTACCCAATGAAAGAAGTGTAAGTTTAATATTTTTCTTCTATTCTTTGTTTTTTTTTTTCTTATTCCCTCTTTTATATTTTCTTAGTTTTTCTCATGTTGGAATTTGTTTTATCCCTAAACATGATATACAAACAAATAACATAAAATTTTGAGAAGAATAAACATATTTTTTCTCGGTGTCTATAGAATTTAGTTGATATGATATGCAAAGACAAAGAAAATGTGAATTTTGAATAAAAATAAATAGTGTATTTATTTATACAATTAATAAATATAAGAGTAAAAGATAAATAAGTTCTTAATTTTTTTCGCAGATATTTTTGTCCTCAAGAAAAGGAAAATACATTTATGTTCCTGACCTCTGTAAAACGTGGACATATTAACTCTTCCGTTAAATTCAGTCCATTGGACCGTCGAAAAACTCTGACGTGGCAAACGTAGAGCTGACGTGTTCGTTACGGGAGTTCACATGGCTGTGAACTTTTGAAAACTGGACATATAAATCTCCAGACACGAAAACGATGCCGTTTCACTACCTCTCCCAATCTTTCAAATTTTTTTGTCCTGACCAAGATTGATCCCTGAAGAATTGTAGCACAACACTTTAATGAAACCAGGATCTTTCAGGAAAACTAAGCTAAATAGATCAACTCATTCTACCAAAGTCAATATAGTGATTATCAAATATGATGCCATTCCAGTGATGCCTCTTATTTTCCGTTTAAAAACAGGTTTCCATAAAAATAGTTTTCATAGTGGTTTTGAGACCAGATATCCATAGTACATTAATAAGAACAGCCCACTATAAACTTCAATGGGTTGGATTCTTAAAAACTAAAAATTTGTGTATTGCATCGAATTTAACATGAAAATAACAAAAAAATTAACACAAAAAATCAACACAAATAGTTTGTTTACATGAATAAACATTTCTTTTCTCCTTTTTGATATACATGGATAATTAAAATAGGCTACGAATAAATGCCACTGGTCATAACTCAACTTAATTATTGAATGGTTAGCAGGCAATTGCATCTACACGCACGTGCGAGATGATCATATGGAAATGCAAATATACAAGAATAGCAAAATGTTACAAAAACAAGGTGCAGCTCACAATAAGACAAGTGCCCAATAAGAGATATAGAATCGGCAAAAAAAATGTACTCCCAAATTCAATTAAGGTTTAGCAATGATGACAACAAAGTTATATGCAAATTAACATACTATCAATGAAACAATAGCAAAACCCCTAAAGTTTACCAAAACTTAAACTTAGAAAGCCGTCGAATGAATGGTTTGAACTCGTCGGAACCCTTAGTGGGAAGCAAAGGTCCATCAGCATTAGGCTCCAGCTCATGATCAACCAAAGGGGACAAGAACCTAATCAAGAGGTTCAGCAAGTAAATTCCAAGCCCATAACACACAAAGTAAAATCCCTGGACATAAAAAACCCTGAAGACATAAATCGACATAATTGCCAAAGTCACAATCCACCTATAAGTGGTGTGAGGTGTAGATTTATCTAGGTAATACTAGAACATATTTGAGAATTCCTGCCACCATTGGTTTATGGGTGCAGCTGCAGCAGAGATTAGGGTTATGGCGAGAGAACGGGAAACCCTAAGATTGTTGAAAAAATGGGATTGAAGAGAGATATTACTGTGGAAAACAAGAAATGAATTGAAGAGAAGAATAGGAGCTGACCTTAGAGGATGAGGGTTTTGGGAGGCTTCGATGGGAACGAAGATGATTTCAATTGAGAGAAACCGAAGAGTTAGTAGATCTACAAGGTATGGAAAATTTTGATAGATTGGAGAAGGGAGTGAAACGGCATCGTTTTTGTGTATGGGAACTTATATGTCCAATTTCCAAAAACTCACAGCCATGTAGACTCCTGTAACGAACACGTCAGATCCACGTTTGCCACATCAGAATTTTTCGACGGATCCAATAGACTGAATTCAACAGAAGGGTTAATATGTCCACGTTTTACAGGGGTCAGGGACATGAATGTAATTTTCGTTATTTGAGGACGAAAATGTCTGTGAAAAAAAAGGTTAGGGACCTATTTATCCGTTACTCTAATATAATTTTTTGAATTAAATAAAAAAAACTTTTCAACTTCATGTTTGTATAAATTAATATAGACATGATATAAATAGTAAAGATGTATATGGGTTAGATTGAGTTTAATTAGATCTAGACTGATTCTAATATTTTATCGGATCTATTTTGACTCAATCATAAATTGACTTTAAATAAATTGAATTGAAATAGGTCGACCCGATATAAAATATGTATATAAAATTTGTAAATTTTATATAATAAATTAATAAATTTTACTTTTAAAAATTAAATTTAGCAAATTTTATATATACTGAGAGTTGTCGGTACGGATTGTGAGATGGATCAAGGACTCGCCAGCCTTGGGTGGTGATAAGATCAGATCTTGTTGGAACGACGGGCGGTGGTACTTGTAAAGACACTCCGACGCTCAAATCAGAATGGATCTGAGAGGTATAGGTGAGGGTTAGAAATGTGTGTACCTGAGGGATCCCTTGGCTCAGGTGATGTCGCGGGACAGGCAAAAGTCCACATATCGTGCCTTCCTCCGTTCAGCTGCCATTTTCCGGAAGGTAGAGCCGATGTTGACTCAGGTGGCCCTCTTGGATGGCAAGCTCCGCCAGTCCCAGGTAAAGACTGGAAAGATGAAGGGGCAGCTGGAGGCGGCTAAGATTGCTTGTCCGAATACTGTGAAGGATTCAGAGGATGTTGGCTCAGAAGTCTTCGTCTTTCTGAGTTGGAGACCTCACTTCGTTCTTAGCTGGCTCGAGAGCAAAAGTGGGTAGCCGATGCTGAGTCGAGGGTTGCTATCATTGTCACCGAGGCAGAGTTGTTGAAGGCTGAGATGGTCAAGCTGAAGAAGGAGAACGAGGGACTGGTTACGGATTCCAAGGATGCGATCTTGGTGACAGAGGAGACATTGAACGCTCAGGTTCGGTTGCTAGCCTCTGATGTCGATGTGTCCGTCATGGGGGCATTCCATCATGGGGAGATCATGGACATGGAATGACCTTTTATGTTTTTATGAAAAAATTTTCTAAGTTTGTAATTCGTTTTGGCATAACAATTTCTTTTGTATGCCGTTTGATTGGCGTGCATGTTTTTACTTTTGTGAACAATTTCCTTAAGTTTTGGTGCTATTTTCTTGGAGGATTTTGTACTGTTCTTAGATGACCTCTTGGTGGCCTGTTTTGCGTAGTTACGAATAGTGTGCCTCTTGGTGGGCTATTTTTCATACTTGTGTTTATTTTGGGATATCCATTTGTATTGGCCTCAGGGGTGTTTGGGCCTTGGGGTAGCCATTTATTTATTCTGTTTGTGTCGTTGATTTGGTGAGAATGAAGGAGATATGTTTTTTGAAAAGAAAATATAAGAATGGTTTTTATTATGGGTTGGGCCTCATTAAAACCTCCCGTTGTGGGTAGGAAAGAGCGCCCAACAAGGAAAACAAAAATAATGATAAATAAAAAATAAAAAATAAAAGAAGATCACAAAATTGTAGAATAACCTTAATCTTGCAAAAGGTATCATCTCGGTGGTGCATTCTTATGTGTAGTAGCTTCGTATGTTCGCTGAGTTTCATGACCTCGGTAATCCGGTCTCGTTGAATCGTTCAAGCTTGTAGGCTCTTTTTCCTTTTCCGTTGAGTCCCATTAAGCCTGAGGTGGGAGGACTGATATCATTGCATTGGAAGACGAGGTCTCCCAGTTTGAAGTCCTATTTTACCACGCTGTGGTTGTACCTTAGGCTTATCTTTTTTCTTAGGAATAGCTTTTGTAGGTGTGTTATGCTTCTGACTTTGTCTGCAAGGTCCCACTCTGCGTCCTCATCGTGTCCTCCCACGGTTCTCTGTGGGATGGGGTCCCCGACCTTCACCAAAATAATGGCCTCTATGCCGTATGTTAGCCGAAAGGAGGTCTCTCCCCGGTTGAAGTTTGGAGGCATGTTCGGTATGACCAGAGGAAGGATCCGAGCTCATCGGCTCAGAGACCTTTGGATTTGTCTAGTCATTTCTTGAGGCTTTTCACGATGATTTTGTTGGCCGCTTCTACTTGGTCGTTGGTTTGGGGATGTTCCAGTGAGCTGAACCGTTGTCAGATGCTGAGTCCTTCTAGGGACTCCTTAAACCGATTATCCACAAACTGGGTTCCATTTTTGAGATTACTATCTCAAGGATTCCAAAACGAGTTATGACTTGTCACCAGAACAACTTTCTACATTGAGTGGTCGGGATGGTGGCTAGTACCTCAGCTTGGATCCATTTTGTGAAATAATCGATAGTGGCTACGAGGTACCTGAGTTGCCCGGGAGCCATGAGGAAGCGTCCTACTAGGTCGATTTCCCAGGTTTCGAAGGCCGGTCTGTCGTTATTGTGCTAAGTTGGTGAGGGGAGGCTTGGTGAAAGTCGGCATGGCCTTGACATTTCTGGCAACTTTTGACCAATTGGAGAGAGTCTTTGATGATGGTGGGCCAGAAGTACCCAACGCGGATGATCGTTTGGCTAAGGTTCGGCATGGTGGTCGCAGCATCCTTGGTGAATCTCATGAATTTTGTAATCTCTGTCGCCGGGTTCTATACACTTGAAGATGGTTTAGGACAATCCCCATTTGTACAGTTGCCTTGCAATTGTGGTATACTTTCCAGCTTCCTTGCTGTCGGTGAGGTATCACAGGATTGGAAATGTCCAAGAGTGCTGATTTGATATGGTAAGATTTGTTGTGGTTGTGGCTGCAACAGATAGGATCTTAATGACCTTCTGGATTAGTGATCGGTTCGCTGGGATCGTCTTGGTACTTTCCAGCAAAGAAAGTAGGCCACCCTCGGATTTCTTTCATTCAGAATGTTTCGAATGGTCACCTTGTTGAACTGAGTGGTTAGTTCCTTGAGTTTGAATAGGTACTACTGTAGTAGGGGGTCCTGTGTTTGGCAGTCCCTATTTATTTGGGAACTAACTACTTGAGAGTCACTACAGACTTCTATTGTTTTTACCCCGACTTCTTTGGTTAGGGTCAATCCGGCCAAGAGGGCTTCGTATTCGTCTTGGTTGTTAGAGATCGGAAACTCGTACCAAATAATATGTTCGATAGTGATCCTGCTCTTGTTTTCCAGTATTATTACCACTCCTCCTGAGCTGATGTTTGATGATTTGTCAACATGAGGCTTCCATAGCTCTTGGGATTTGCTTCCTGGGGTCATTTGGCAATGAAGTCCGCCATGATCTGAGCCTTGATTGCGTTCCTGGGTTTGAAACTGATCTCGTATTGAGATAGCTTGACCAACCAACTTGCTGACGAATTTTGAGAATATTCACAACTGAACTGGCAAGTGCATCAAGTCGTCCAAGTAAGTGAGGGTCAATCCCACGAGAACTGATGGAACGAGCAACAATGGTCGACTGATTGGTTTAGTTAGGTAGATAGAAAAGTTGGTTTGGTAGTTTTCAAAAGCATTAAATAATAAAGAAAGAGTAAAGAAGGCAAATAATGAGTTTGATGTAAAAATCAATGAGAAAAACAGTCAAGGTATTAGAGATGTTTGCTTTTCTGGATTAAGTTTTCTTACCAACTATTTTAATCATGCAAGATTCATTTCATGGAAACCTGTAATTGGCTAAACCTAATCTCTTAGTGATTTAGTCTCCTCTAATCTTCATGAACTGCCAATCTCTTGGTCACTTGATTCCAATTAGAGGGTTAAGTTCAAATTTAGTTTATGGCCACAAAAACCCTAATTATCCAAAGCTAAACGGATTATATGTCACATATCTAGATTAGTTAGAGTAATTAGCAATTAAGGAGGAATTTACTTTCAAGATGTGTTCATGTGAGAGGCCTTTCCCAAGGGTCACAAGAACGCATCTAGAATAAGAGTCATACTCTAGTTCCACCCAGATTCATGAAATTAAGAACGAAAGTAATCCTTGAAACTGAATCAATACATTAATTAAAATAGAAGAATAATAGACTTAATCCATAGAAATAAACAGAGCTCCTAACCTTAACTAAAAAGATTTAGTTGCTTATGACTTACAAAGAAAACAAGGGTTCTGGAAAGTGTGGAAGAGAGAAGATCCCCTTCGGAAGAAGTGGTGCGCAAAATTATAACTCGCACAACTTAACCGGCAAGCACACCGGGTCATCTAAGTAATACCTCTGGTGAGTGAGGGTTGATCCTATGAAGATTGCTGAACTGAGCAAGCAAAGGTTGTCCCGTTGGACTTAGTCAGGAAAATAGTAAAAAGAGTTGGTGTGGTTGTAAACGCATAAGATGATAAACAAGCAAGTAAAGAAGAGCAAGTAAAGGTTTGGTGTAAAACAATGATAAGAAATCAGTTAAGGTTTCGGAGATGTTTACTTTTTCCGGATTAAAATGTCTACCAACTATTTTAACAATGAATGATTCATTTTATGGCAAACCATAAGTAATTAAACGCTAATCTCTTAGTGATTTAATCTCCTCTAATCCTCATCAAACGCCACTCTCGTGGTCACTCAATTCAGATCAGAGGGTGAAGTTCAGAAAACTAGTTTATGGCCACAAAAATCCTAATTACCCAAAGCTAATAGGATTATACGTCACATATCCTAATTAGTTCATGTAATTAGAAATTTAGGAGGAGTGCTTTTGGTGGACGAAATTGTGATCAATACTTTTCACAACTCAATTAATCCCCGGTGATGAACCCAAGAACTTGGTGTTCAATACCATGGCATAAACACAACTTCGCACAACTAACCAGCAAGTGTACTGGGTCGTCCAAGTAATAAACCTTACGCGAGTAAGGGTCGATCCCACAGAGATTGTTGGTATGAAGCAAGCTATGGTCACCTTGTAAATCTTAGTCAGGCAAACTCAAATGGATATGAATGATGAATAAAACATAAAGATAAAGATAGAGATACTTATGTAATTCATTGGTGGGAATTTCAGATAAGCGTATGAAGATGCTTGGTCCCTTCCGTCTCTCTGCTTTCCTACTGTCTTCATCCAGTCCTTCTTACTCCTTTCCATAGCAAGCTGTATGCAAGGGTTTCACCGTTGTCAGTGGCTACCTCCCATCCTCTCAGTGGAAATGTTCAACACACCCTGTCACGGCATGGCTATCCATCTGTCGGTTCTCAATCAGGTCGGAATAGAATCCAGTGATTCTATTGCGTCTGTCACTAACGCCCAGCCCTCAGGAGTTTGAAGCTCGTCACAGTCATTCAATCATTGAATCCTACTCAGAATACCACAGACAAGGTTTAGACCTTCCAGATTCTCTTGAATGCCGCCATCAGTTCTAGCTTATACCACGAAGATTCCGGTTAAAGAATCCAAGAGATATCCACCCAATCTAAGATAGAACGGAGGTGGTTGTCAGGCACACGTTCATAGGTGAGAATGATGATGAGTGTCACGGATCATCACATTCATCAAGTTGAAAAACAAGTGATATCTTAGAACAAGAACAAGCGGAATTGAATAGAAGAACAATAGCAATTGCATTAATACTCGAGGTACAGCAGAGCTCCACACCTTAATCTATGGTGTGTAGAAACTCCACCGTTGAAAATACATAAGAACAAGGTCTAGGCATGGCCATGAGGCCAGCCTCCCAATGATCTAAGAACTAGACGTCCAAAGATGATCTAGAGATCTAGAGTGATCAAAAGATTTCAAAGATCAAAAGATGAAAATACAATAGTAAAAGGTCCTATATATAGAGAACTAGTAGCCTAGGGTGTACAGAGATGAGTAAATGACATAAAAATCCACTTCCGGGCCCACTTGGTGTGTGCTTGGGCTGAGCATTGAAGCATTTTCGTGTAGAGACTTCTCTTGGAGTTAAACGCCAGCTTTGGTGCCAGTTTGGGCGTTTAACTCCCATCCTTGTGCCAGTTCCGGCGTTTAACGCTGGGAATTCTGAGGGTGACTTTGAACGCCGGTTTGGGCCATCAAATCTTGGGCAAAGTATGGACTATCATATATTGCTGGAAAGCCCAGGATGTCTACTTTCCAACGCGGTTGAGAGCGCGCCAATTGGGCTTCTGTAGCTCCAGAAAATCCACTTCGAGTGCAGGGAGGTCAGAATCCAACAGCATCTGCAGTCCTTTTCAGTCTCTGAATCAGATTTTTGCTCAGGTCCCTCAATTTCAGCCAGAAAATACCTGAAATCACAGAAAAACACACAAACTCATAGTAAAGTCCAGAAAAGTGAATTTTAACTAAAAACTAATAAAAACATACTAAAAACTAACTCAAACATACTAAAAACATACTAAAAACAATGCCAAAAAGCGTACAAATTATCCGCTCATCACAAACCAAACTTAAATTGTTGCTTGTCCTCAAGCAACCAAAAATCAAATAAGATAAAAAGAAGAGAATATACATTGAATTCCAAAAAAATCTATGAAGATCAGTATTAATTAGATGAGCGGGGCTTTTAGCTTTTTGCCTCTGAACAGTTTTGGCATCTCACTCTATCCTTTGAAATTCAGAATGATTGGCTTCTTTAGGAACTCAGAATCCAGATAGTGTCATTGATTCTCCTAGTTAAGTATGATGATTCTTGAACACAGCTACTTATTGAGTCTTGGCCGTGGCCCAAAGCACTCTGTCTTCCAGTATTACCACCGGATACATACATGCCACAGACACATGAATCCCCAATTAGAGGTGTCCAGGGTTCTTAAGCACACTCTTTTTGCCTTGGATCACAACTTTATTTCTTTCTTTTTCTTTCTTTTTCTTTCTTTTTCTCTTTCTTTTTCTTTTTTTTTCGAATTTTTTTTGTATTCACTGCTTTTTCTTGCTTCAAGAATCATTTTTATGATTTTTCAGATCCTCAGTAACATGTCTCCTTTTTCATCATTCTTTCAAGAGCCAATGTTCATGAACCACAAATTCAAGATACATATGCACTGTTTAAGCATACATTCAGAAAACAAAAGTATTGCCACCACATCAAAATAATTAAACTGTTATAAAATTCAAAATTCATGCAATTCTTTTCTTTTTCAATTAAGAACATTTTTCATTCAAGAAAGGTGATGGATTCATAGGACATTCATAACTTTAAGGCATAGACACTAAGATACTAATGATCACAAGACACAAACATAGATAAACATAAGCATAAAATTCGAAAAACAGAAAAATAAAGAACAAGGAAATTAAAGAACGGGTCCACCTTAGTGATGGCGGCTTGTTCTTCCTCTTGAAGATCCTATGGAGTGCTTGAGCTCCTCAATGTCTCTTCCTTGTCTTTGTTGCTCCTCTCTCATGTTTCTTTGATCTTCTCTAATTTCATGGAGGAGGATGGAATGTTCTTGGTGCTCCACCCTTAGTTGTCCCATGTTGGAACTCAATTCTCCTAGGGAGGTGTTTAGTTGCTCCCAATAGTTTTGTGGAGGAAAGTGCATCCCTTGAGGCATCTCAGGGATTTGATGATGAGAGGGGTCTCTCGTTTGCTCCATCCTCTTCTTAGTGATGGGCTTGTCCTCATCAATGGTAATGTCTCCCTCTATGTCAACTCCAACTGAATAACGGAGGTGACAAATGAGATGAGGAAAGGCTAACCTTGCCAAGGTAGAGGACTTGTCCGCCACCATATAAAGTTCTTGGGATATAACCTCATGAACTTTTATTTCTTCTCCAATCATGATGCTATGAATCATGATAGCTCGGTCTATAGTAACTTCGGACTGATTGCTAGTGGGAATGATTGAGCGTTGGATAAACTCCAACCATCCTCTAGCCACGGGCTTAAGGTCATGCCTTCTCAATTGAACCGGCTTTCCTCTTGAATCTCTCTTCCATTGGGCGCCCTCTTCACAAATGACTGTGAGGACTTGGTCCAACCTTTGATCAAAGTTGAACCTTCTAGTGTAAGGATGTTCATCTCCTTGCATCATGGGCAAGTTGAATGCCAACCTTACATTTTTCGGACTAAAATCCAAGTATTTCCCCCGAACCATAGTAAGCCAATTCTTTGGGTCCGGGTTCACACTTTGATCATGGTTCTTGGTGATCCATGCATTGGCATAGAACTCTTGAACCATTAAGATTCCGACTTGTTGAATGGGGTTGGTAAGAACTTCCCAACCTCTTCTTCGGATCTCATGTCGGATCTCCGGATATTCACTCTTTTTGAGTTTGAAAGGTACCTCGGGGATCACCTTCTTCAAGGCCACAACTTCATAGAAGTGGTCTTGATGCACCCTTGAGATGAATCTCTCCATCTCCCATGACTCGGAGGTGGAAGCTTTTGCCTTCCCTTTCCTCTTTCTAGAGGTTTCTCCGGCCTTGGATGCTATAAATGGTTATGGAAAAACAAAAAGCAATGCTTTTACCACACCAAACTTAAAAGGTTTGCTCGTCCTCAAGCAAAAGAAGAAAGAAGAGAGTAGAAGAAGAAGAAATGAAGGATATGGAAGAGGCTTTGTGGTTCGGCCAAAAAGGGGGGAGAAGTAGTGTTTAGGTTGTGTGAAAATGAAAGAGTGAAGAAGGGTTTATATAGGAGTGGGGGAGGGTCATGGTTCGGTTATGGGAGGGTGGGTTTGGGAGGGAAAGTGTTTTGAATTTGAATGGTGGGGTAGGTGGGGTTTTATGAAGGATGGATGTGAGTGGTGAAGAGAAAGATGGGATTTGATAGGTGAAGGGTTTTTGAGGAAGAGGTGTTGAGGTGATTGGTGAATGGGTGAAGAAGAAGAGAGAGGGTGGTGGGGTAGGTGGGGATCCTGTGGGGTCCACAGATCCTGAGGTGTCAAGGAAAAGTCATCCCTGCACCAAGTGGCGAGCAAAATTGCTCTTCATGCCAATTCTGGCATTAAACGCCGGGCTGGTGCCCATTTCTGGCGTTTAACGCCATGTTCTTGCCCTTTTCTGGCGTTTAACGCCAGTCTGGTGCCCCTTTCTGGCGTTAAACGCCCAGAATGGTGCCAGACTGGGCGTTAAACGCCCATCTGCTAGCCTTACTGGCGTTTAAACGCCAGAAGGTTCTTCCTCCAGGGTGTGCTATTTTTCTTTCTATTTTTCATTCTGTTTTTGCTTTTTCCATTGATTTTGTGACTTCTCATGATCATCAACCTACAGAAAACATAAAATAACAAAAGAAAATAGATAAAATATAAAACATTGGGTTGCCTCCCAACAAGCGCTTCTTTAATGTCAGTAGCTTGACAGAGGGCTCTCATGGAGCCTCACAGATGCTCAGAGCAATGTTGGAACCTCCCAACACCAAACTTAGAGTTTGAATGTGGGGGTTCAACACCAAACTTAGAAGTTGGTTGTGGCCTCTCAACATCAAACTTAGAGTTTGACTGTGGGGGCTCTGTTTGGCTCTGTTTTGAGAGAAGCTCTTCATGCTTCCTCTCTATGATGACAGAGGGATATCCTTGAGCCTTAAACACCAAGGATTCTTCATTCACTTGAATGATCAATTCTCCTCTATCAACATCAATCACAGCCTTTGCTGTGGCTAGGAAGGTTCTACCAAGGATGATGGATTCATCCATGCACTTCCCAGTCTCTAGGACTATGAAATCAGCAGGGATGTAATAGTTTTCAACTTTTACCAGAACATCCTCTACAAGTCCATAAGCTTGTTTTCTTGAGTTGTCTGCCATCTCTAGTGAGATTTTTGCAGCTTGCACCTCAAAGATCCCTAGCTTCTCCATTACAGAGAGAGGCATGAGGTTTACACTTGACCCTAGGTCACACAAGGCCTTCTTAAAGGTCATGGTGCCTATGGTACAAGTTATTGAAAACTTCCCAGGATCCTGTCTCTTTTGAGGTAATTTCTGCCTAGACAAGTCATCTAGTTCTTTGGTGAGCAAAGGGGGTTCATCCTCCCAAGTCTCATTTCCAAATAGCTTGTCATTTAGCTTCATGATTGCTCCAAGGTATTTAGCAACTTGCTCTTCAGTGACATACTCATCCTCTTCAGAGGAAGAATACTCATCAGAGCTCATGAATGGCAGAAGTAAGTCCAATGGAATCTCTATGGTCTCATTTTGAGCCTCAGATTCCCATGGTTCCTCATTGGGGAACTCATTGGAGGCCAGTGGATGTCCATTGAGGTCTTCCTCAGTGGCGTTCACTGCCTCTTCCTCCTCTCCAAATTTGGCCATGTTGATGGCTTTGCACTCCCCTTTTGGATTTTCTTCTGTATTGCTTGGAAGAGTACTAGGAGGGAGTTTAGTAATTTTCTTGCTCAGCTGACCCACTTGTCCCTCCAAGTTTCTAATGGAGGACCTTGTTTCAGTCATGAAACTTTGAGTGGTTTTGATTAGATCAGAGACCATGGTTGCTAAGTCAGAGTTGTTCTGCTTAGAACTCTTTGTCTGTTGCTGAGAAGATGATGGAAAAGGCTTGCTATTGCTAAACCTGTTTCTTCCACCATTATTGTTGTTGAAACCTTGTTGGGGTCTCTGTTGATCCTTCCATGAGAGATTTGGATGATTTCTCCATGAAGGATTATAGGTGTTTCCATAGGGTTCTCCCATGTAATTCACCTCTTCCATTGAAGGGTTTTCAAGATCATAAGCTTCTTCTTCAGATGAAGCTTCCTTAGTACTGCCTGGTGCATTTTGCATTCCAGACAGACTTTGAGAAATCATATTGACTTGCTGAGTCAATATTTTGTTCTGAGCCAATATGGCATTCAGAGTGTCAATCTCAAGAACTCCTTTCTTCTGATTTGTCCCATTGTTCACAGCATTTCTTTCAGATGTGTACATGAATTGGTTGTTTGCAACCATTTCAATTAGTTCTTGAGCTTTTGTAGGCGTCTTCTTCAGATGAAGAGATCCTCCAGCAGAGCTATCCAAAGACATCTTGGATAGTTCAGAGAGACCATCATAGAAAACACGTATGATGCTCCATTCAGAAAGCATATCAGAGGGACACTTTCTGATTAATTGTTTGTATCTTTCCCAAGCTTCATAGAGGTATTCTCCTTCCTTATGTCTGAAGGTTTGGACTTCCACTCTAAGCTTACTCAATTTTTGAGGTGGAAAGAACTTTGCCAAGAAGGCATTGACTAGCTTTTCCCAAGAGTTCAGGCTTTCCTTAGGTTGTGAGTCCAACCATATTCTAGCTCTGTCTCTTACAGCAAAAGGGAATAGCATAAGTCTGTAGACCTCAGGGTCAACCCCATTAGTCTTGACAGTGTCACAGATTTGCAAGAATTCAGCTAAAAACTGATGAGGATCTTCTAATGGAAGTCCATGGAACTTGCAATTCTGTTGCATTAGAGAAACTAATTGAGGCTTAAGCTCAAAGTTGTTTGCTCCAATGGCAGGGATAGAGATGCTTCTCCCATAGAAATCGGGAGTAGGTGCAGTAAAGTCACCCAGCACCTTCCTTGCATTGTTGGCATTGTTGTTGTTTTCGGCTGCCATGGGTTCTTCTTCTTTGAAGATTTCTGTTAGGTCCTCTACAGAGAGTTGTGCCTTAGCTTCTCTTAGCTTTCGCTTCAAGGTCCTTTCAGGTTCAGGGTCAGCCTCAACAAGAATGCTTTTGTCCTTGCTCCTGCTCATATGAAAGAGAAGAAAACAAGGAAATATGGAATCCTCTATGTCATAGTATAGAGATTGCTTGAGGTGTCAGAGGAAAAGAAAAATAGAAGGCAGAAGTAGAAAATTCGAACTTATCAAAGAAGATGGAGTTCGAATTGTGCATTAAGGAATAGTGTTAGTCCATAAATAGAAGGATGTGAGAAGAGGGGAATAAGTAGGAGATTATTTTGGAACGCCGGTTTGGGCCATCAAATCTTGGGCAAAATATGAACTATTATATATTGCTGGAAAGCCCAGGATGCTACTTTCCAACGCCATTGAGAGCGCGCCAATTGAGCTTCTGTAGCTCCAGGAAATCCACTTCGAGTGCAGGGAGGTCAGAATCCAACAGCATCTGCAGTCCTTTTTAGTCTCTGAATCAGATTTTTGCTCAAGTCTCTCAATTTCAGCCAGAAAATACCTGAAATCACAGAAAAACACACAACCTCATAGTAAAGTCCAGAAAAGTAAATTTTAACTAAAAACTAATAAAAATATACTAAAAACTAACTAAAACATACTAAAAACATACTAAAAATAATGCCAAAAAGCGTATAAATTATCCGCTCATCACAACACCAAACTTAAATTGTTGCTTGTCCTCAAGCAACTGAAAATCAAATAAGATAAAAAGAAGAGAATATGCAATGAATTCCAAAAACATCTATGAAGATCAGTATTAATTAGATGAGCGGGACTTTTAGCTTTTTGCCTCTGAACAGTTTTGGCATCTCACTCTATCCTTTGAAATTCAGAATGATTGGCTTCTTTAGGAACTCGGAATCCAGATAGTGTCATTGATTCTCCTAGTTAAGTATGATGATTCTTGAACACAGCTACTTTATGAGTCTTGGCCGTGGCCCAAAGCACTTTGTCTTCCAATATTACCACCGGATACATACATGCCACAGACCATAATTGGGTGAACCTTTTCAGATTGTGACTCAGCTTTGCTAGAGTCCCCAATTAGAGGTGTCCAGGGATCTTAAGCACACTCTTTTTGCCTTGGATCACAACTTTATTTCTTTCTTTTTCTCTCTTTTTTTTTTCGTTTTCTTTTCTCCCCTTTTTTTTTCGTTTTTCTCTTTTCTCTTTTTTTTGTATTCACTGCTTTTTCTTGCTTCAAGAATCATTTTAATGATTTTTCAGATCCTCAGTAACATTTCTCCTTTTTCATCATTCTTTCAAGAGCCAACATTCATGAACCACAAATTCAAAAGACATATGCACTGTGTAAGCATACATTCAGAAAACAAAAGTATTGCCACCACATCAAAATAATTAATCTGTTATGAAATTCAAAATTCATGCAATTCTTTTCTTTTTCAATTAAGAACATTTTTCATTCAAGAAAGGTGATGGATTCATAGGACATTCATAACTTTAAGGCATAGACACTAAGACACTAATGATCACAAGACACAAACATAGATAAACATAAGCATGATTTTTCGAAAAACAGAAAATAAATAACAAGAAAATTAAAGAACGGGTCCACCTTAGTGATGGCGGCTTGTTCTTCCTCTTGAAGATCCTATGGAGTGCTTGAGCTCCTCAATGTCTCTTCCTTGCCTTTGTTGCTCATCTCTCATGATTCTTTGATCTTCTCTAATTTCATGGAGGAGGATGGAGTGTTCTTGGTGCTCCACCCTTAGTTGTCCCATGTTGGAACTCAATTCTCCTAGGGAGGTGTTTAGTTGCTCCCAATAGTTTTGTAGAGGAAAGTGCATCCCTTGAGGCATCTCAGGGATTTGATGATGAGAGGGGTCTCTTGTTTGCTCCATCCTCTTCTTAGTAATGGGCTTGTCCTCATCAATAGGGATGTCTCCCTCTATGTCAACTCCAACTGAATAACAGAGGTGACAAATGAGATGAGGAAAGGCTAACCTTGCCAAGGTAGAGGACTTGTCCGCCACCTTATAAAGTTCTTGGGATATAACCTCATGAACTTCTATTTCTTCTCCAATCATGATGCTATGAATCATGATAGCCCGGTCTATAGTAACTTCGGACCGGTTGCTAGTGGGAATGATTGAGCGTTGGATAAACTCCAACCATCCCCTAGCCACAGGCTTGAGGTCATGCCTTCTCAATTGAACCGGCTTTCCTCTTGAATCTCTCTTCCATTGGGCGCCCTCTTCACAAATGACTGTGAGGACTTGGTCCAACCTTTGATCAAAGTTGACCCTTCTAGTGTATGGGTGTTCATCTCCTTGCATCATGGGCAAGTTGAATGCCAACCTTACATTTTCCGGACTAAAATCCAAGTATTTCCCCCGAACCATAGTAAGCCAATTCTTTGGATCCGGGTTCACACTTTGATCATGGTTCTTGGTGATCCATGCATTGGCATAGAACTCTTGAACCATTAAGATTCCGACTTGTTGAATGGGGTTGGTAAGAACTTCCCAACCTCTTCTTCGGATCTCATGTCGGATCTCTGGATATTCACTCTTTTTGAGTTTGAAAGGGACCTTGGGGATCACCTTCTTCAAGGCCACAACTTCATAGAAGTGGTCTTGATGCACCCTTGAGATGAATATTTCCATCTCCCATGACTCGGAGGTGAAAGCTTTTGCCTTCCCTTTCCTCTTTCTAGAGGTTTCTCCGGCCTTGGATGCCATAAATGGTTATGGAAAAACAAAAAGCAATGCTTTTACCACACCAAACTTAAAAGGTTTGCTCGTCCTCGAGCAAAAGAAGAAAGAAGAGAGTAGAAGAAGAAGAAATGAAGGAGATGGAAATGGCTTTGTGGTTCGGCCAAAGGGGGAGACAGAGTGTTTAAGTTGTGTGAAAATGAAGGAGTGAAGAGGGGTTTATATAGGGGTGAAGAGAGGGGTAGGGTTCGGCTATAGGAGGGTGGGTTTGGGTGGGAAAGTGGTTTGAATTTGAATGGTGAGGTAGGTGGGGTTTTATGAAGGATGGATGTGAGTGGTGAAGAGAAAGATGGGATTTGATAGGTGAAGGGTTTTTGGGGAAGAGGTGTTGAGGTGATTGGTGAGTGGGTGAAGAAGAAGAGAGAGAGTGGTGGGGTAGGTGGGGATCCTGTGGGGTCCACAGATCCTGAGGTGTCAAGGAAAAGTCATCCCTGCACCAAGTGGCGAGCAAAATTGCTCCCTGTGCCAATTCTGGCGTTAAACGCTGGGCTGGTGCCCATTTCTGGCGTTTAACGCCAAGTTCTTGCCCTTTTCTGGCGTTTAACGCCAGTCTGGTGCCCCTTTCTGGCGTTAAACGCCCAGAATGGTGCCAAACTGGGCGTTAAACGCCATCTACTAGCTTTACTAGCGTTTAAACGCCAGCAAGTTCTCCTCCAGGGTGTGCTATTTTTCTTTCTGTTTTTGCTTTTTCAATTGATTTTGTGACTTCTCATGATCATCAACCTACAGAAAATATAAAATAACAAAAGAAGATAGATAAATATAATAAGATTGGGTTGCCTCCCAACAAGCGCTTCTTTAATGTCATTAGCTTGACAGTGGGCTCTCATGGAGCCTGACAGATGCTCAGAGCAATGTTGGAACCTCCCAACACCAAACTTAGAGTTTGAATGTGGGAGTTCAACACCAAACTTAGAAGTTGGGTGTGGCCTCCCAACACCAAACTTAGAGTTTGACTCTGGGGGCTCTGTTTGACTCTGTCAATGAGTTTTGAGAGAAGCTCTTCATGCTTCCTCTCCATGGTGACAGAGGGATATCCTTGAGCCTTAAACACAAAGGATTCTTCATTCACTTAAATGATCAATTCTCCTCTGTCCACATCAATCACAGCCTTTGCTGTGGCTAGGAAGGGTCTGCCAAGGATGATGGATTCATCCATGCACTTCCCAGTCTCTAGGACTATGAAATAAGCAGGGATGAAATGGTCTTCAATCTTTACCAGAACATCCTCTACAAGTCCATAAGCTTGTTTTCTTGAGTTGTCTGCCATCTCTAGTGAGATTCTTGCAGCTTGTACCTCAAAGATCCCTAGCTTCTCCATTACAGAGAGAGGCATGAGGTTTACACTTGACCCTAAGTCACACAGAGCCTTCTTAAAGGTCATGGTGCCTATGGTACAAGGTATTGAAAACTTCCGAGGATCCTGTCTCTTTTGAGGTAATTTCTGCCTAGACAAGTCATCCAGTTCTTTGGTGAGCAAAGGGGGTTCATCCTCCCAAGTCTCATTACCAAATAACTTGTCATTTAGCTTCATGATTGCTCCAAGGTATTTTGCAACTTGCTCTTTAGTGACATACTCATCCTCTTCAGAGGAAGAATACTCATCAGAGCTCATGAATGGCAGAAGCAAATTCAATGGAATCTCTATGGTCTCAGTGGGAGCCTCAGATTCCCATGGTTCCTCATTAGGGAACTCATTGGAGGTCAGTGGACATCCATTGAGGTCTTCCTCAGTGGCGTTCACTGCCTCTCCCTCCTCTCCAAATTCGGCCATGTTGATGGCCTTGCACTCTCCTTTTGGATTTTCTTCTGTATTGCTTGGAAGAGTACTAGGAGGGAGTTCAGTAATTTTCTTGCTCAGCTGACCCACTTATGCCTCCAAGTTTCTAATGGAGGACCTTGTTTCAGTCATGAAACTTTGAGTGGTTTTGATTAGATCAGAGACCATGGTTGCTAAGTCAGGGTGGCTCTGCTTAGAATTCTCTGTCTGTTGCTGAGAAGATGATGGAAAAGGCTTGCCATTGCTAAACCTATTTCTTCCACCATTATTGTTGTTGAAATCTTGTTGAGGTCTCTGTTGATCCTTCCATGAGAGATTTGGATGATTTCTCCATGAAGGATTATAGGTGTTTCCATAGGGTTCTCCCATGTAATTCACCTCTTTCATTGAAGGGTTCTCAAGATCATAAGCTTCTTCTTCAGTTGAAGCGTCCTTAGTACTGCCTGGTGCATTTTGCATTCCAGACAGACTTTGAGAAATCATATTGACTTGCTGAGTCAATATTTTGTTCTGAGCCAATATGGCATTCAGAGTATCAATCTCAAGAACTTCTTTCTTCTGATTAGCCCCATTATTAACAGGATTCCTTTTAGAAGTGTACATGAATTGGTTATTTGCAACCATTTCAATTAGTTCTTGAGCTTCTGTAGGCGTCTTCTTCAGATGAAGAGATCCTCCAGCAGAGCTATCCAAAGACATCTTGGACAGTTCAGACAGACCATCATAGAAAATACCTATGATGCTCCATTCAGAAAGCATGTCAGAGGGACATTTTCTGATTAATTGTTTGTATCTTTCCCAAGCTTCATAGAGAGATTCACCTTCCTTCTGTCTGAAGGTTTGGACTTTCACTCTAAGCTTACTCAATTTTTGAGGTGGAAAGAACTTTGCCAAGAAGGCATTGACTAGCTTTTCCCAAGAGTTCAGGCTTTCTTTAGGTTGTGAGTCCAACCATGTTCTAGCTCTGTCTCTTACAGCAAAAGGGAATAGCATAAGTCTATAGACCTCAGGGTCAACCCCATTAGTCTTGACAGTGTCACAGATTTGCAAGAATTCAGCTAAGAACTGATGAGGATCTTCCAATGGAAGTCCATGGAACTTGTAATTCTGTTGCATTAGAGAAACTAATTGAGGCTTAAGCTCAAAGTTGTTTGCTCCAATGGCAGGGATAGAGATGCTTCTCCCATAGAAGTCGGGAGTAGGTGCAGTAAAGTCACCCAGCACCTTCCTTGCATTGTTGGCATTGTTGTTGTTTTCGGCTGCCATGTCTTTTTCTTTGAAGATTTCTGTTAGGTCCTCTATAGAGAGTTGTGCCTTAGCTTCTCTTAGCTTTTGCTTCAAGGTCCTTTCAGGTTCAGGGTCAGCCTCAACAAGTATGCTTTTGTCTTTGCTCCTGCTCATATGAAAGAGAAGAGAACAAGAAAATGTGGAATCCTCTATGTCACAGTATAGAGATTCCTTGAGGTGTCAGAGGAAAAGAAAAATAGAAGGCAGAAGTAGACGAATTCGAACTTATCAAGAGAGATGGAGTTCGAATTGTTCATTGAGGAATAGTGTTAGTCCATAAATAGAAGGATGTGAGAAGAGGGGAAGTAATTTTCGAAAATTAAGTAAAAAGATTTTGAAAACATTTTGAAAAACACTAATTGATTTTCGAAAACAAAGAGAGGAAAAGAAATAAAGTGATTTTTGAAAAAGATTTTGAAATTAGAAATAAAAAAGATTTGATTGAAAACTATTTTGAAAATGATATGATTAAGAAGATATGATTGAGAAGATATGAATTGAAAAACAATTTAAAAAGATTTGATTTTGAAAATTAATGTCTTGGCTAACAAGAAAAGATATGATTCAAACATTAAACCTTTCTCAACAGAAAAGGCAACATACTTGAAATGTTGAATCAAATCATTAATTGATAGCAAGTATTTTTGAAAATAGAAAGAAATTGATATTGAAAAAGATTAGATTGAAAAGATTTGATTTGAAAAAGATTTGATTTTGAAAAATTTTGAAAACTTGAAAAAAAATCTGAATTAAAAACAGAATCTTCCCTCTTGTGCCATCCTGGCGTTAAACGCCCAGAATGGTGCACATTCTGGCGTTTAACGCCCAAAACACTACCCTTTTGGGCGTTAAACACCCAGCCAGGCACCCTGGCTGGCGTTTAAACGCCAGTTTGCCTTCCTCACTGGGCGTTTTGAACGCCCAGCTTTTTCTGTGCAATTCCTCTGCTGTATGTTCTGAATCTTCAATTATCTGTATTATTGACTTGAAAAGACACAAATTAAAAATATTTTTGGATTTTTAATAATGAGGAATAATCAAAATGCAACTAAAATAAAATAAACAATGCATGCAGACACCAAACTTAGCAAGTTGTATACTATTGCCACTAACAGAATGAGAATGCACATGAGAAACAACAAAACACTCAAGTCAAGAGAATTTAAAGATCAGAGGAAGAAAGTCATCAAGAATAACTTGAAGATCCTTAAGACACATGAATGAATGCAAGAAGAACAGAAACATGCAATATTTTTGGTTTTTATGATTTTGTAATTTTTTTTGGTTTTTTCGAAAATTAAGTGGAAAAGAAAATAAAGATATCAAAATTCTTAATGAGAATTCCAGGAATCATGCAATGTTAGTCTAAAGCTTCAGTTTAAAGGAATTAGACATGGCTAGCCAAGTTTCAGCAGGACATTGCATTCAAGAGCTAAATTGATGAGAATCAATCAGCTTTGGTGATGATAAGAACATCACTTTGAAACACTAGAATTCATTCTTAAGAACTCTGAAGAAAAATACCTAATCTAAGCAACAAGATGAACCGTCAGTTGTCCAAACTCAAACAATCCCCGGCAACGGCGCCAAAAACTTGGTGCTGTTGCCGGATCAGAAATTTGGCACTGATGTTACCGGACCAAAAGCTTGCCGAAAACTCGAACAATCCCCGGCAACGGCGCCAAAAACTTGGTGTACGAAATTGTGATCATCAATGGCGCCATCAACATGGTACGCACAATTGTAATCTCAACTCTTTATCACAACTTCGCACAACTAACCAGCAAGTATACTGGGTCGTCCAAGTAATAAACCATACGCGAGTAAGGGTCGATCCCATAGAGATTGTTGGTATGAAGCAAGCTATGGTCATCTTGTAAATCTTAGTCAGGCAAACTCAAATGGTTATGAATGATGAATAAAACATAAAGATAAAGATAGAGATACTTATGTAATTCATTGGTAGGAATTTCAGATAAGCGTATGAAGATGCTTTGTCCCTTCCGTCTCTCTACTTTCCTACTGTCTTCATCCAATCCTTCTTACTCCTTTCCATGGCAAGCTGTATGTAGGGTTTCACCATTGTCAGTGGCTACCTCCCATCCTCTCAGTAAAAATGTTCAACGCACCCTGTCACGGCACGGCTATTCAGCTGTCGGTTCTCGACCATGTCGGAATAGAATCCAGTGATTCTTTTGCGTCTGTCACTAACGCCCCACAATCGCGAGTTTGAAGCTCGTCACAGTCATTCAATCATTGAATCCTACTCAGAATACCACAGACAAGGTTTAAACCTTCCGGATTCTCTTGAATGCCGCCATCAATTCTAGCTTATACCACGAAGATTCCGATTAAGGGATCCAAGAGATATCCACTCAATCTAAGGTAGAACGGAGGTGGTTGTCAGGCACACGTTCATAGGTGAGAATGATGATGAGTGTCACGGATCATCACATTCATCAAGTTGAAGAACAAGTGATATCTTAGAACAAGAATAAGTTGAATTGAATAGAAGAACAATAGTAATTGCATTAATACTCGAGGTACAGCAGAGCTCCACACCTTAATCTATGGTGTGTAGAAACTCCACCGTTGAAAATACATAAGAACAAGGTCTAGGCATGGCCGTGAGGCCAGCCCCATAAAGTGATCAAAAGATCTAAAATGATCCAAAGATCTAAAGATGAAAATACAATAGCAAAAGGTCCTATATATAGAGAACTAGTAGTCTAGGGTTTACAAATGATGAGTAAATGACATAAAAATCCACTTCCGGGCCCACTTGGTGTGTGCTTGGCCGGAGCATTGAAGCATTTTCGTGTAGAGACTCTTCTTGGAGTTAAACGCCAGCTTTTGTGCCAGTTTGGGCGTTTAACTCCCATTCTTGTGCCAGTTCCGGCGTTTAACGCCGGGCAGTTTTGAGCTGATTTGGAACGCCGGTTTGGGCCATCAAATCTTGGGCAAAATATGGACTATTATATATTGATGGAAAGCCCAGGATGTCTACTTTCCAACGCGGTTGAGAGCGCGCCAATTGGGCTTCTGTAGCTCCAGAAAATCCACTTCGAGTGCAGGGAGGTCAGAATCCAACAGCATCTGCAGTCCTTTTTAGTCTCTGAATCAGATTTTTGCTCAAGTCCCTCAATTTCAGCCAGAAAATACCTAAAATCACAGAAAAACACACAACCTCATAGTAAAGTCCAGAAAAGTAAATTTTAACTAAAAACTAATAAAAATATACTAAAAACTAACTAAAATATACTAAAAATATACTAAAAACAATGCCAAAAAGCGTATAAATTATCCGCTCATCAAGCCCTAATCAGAGCTTCTCCTTTTTCTTGCTTTATTTTTGTGATTTTCACGTTGGCGATGGAAGAGAGAGAAGAGATAATTTGGTTCGGTGGCTTTGTTCAGATGAAATGGAATTCAATTTCTTAGTTAGAAACCAAGTGAGTAAGTGAGTGGACTTGGATCACTTAATTGGGCTTATTCTTGTGTTTGGTTCAATTTTAATTCTTCACATTGGCCATCCAGATTTCTTTGGGCTTTAATAGTTTGTTGGGCCTGTTTTCTTGCTCCTTGGACCAGTTTGTTTGATTTAATTTCCTACACACTAATGATTAATTGGCTTTTAAACCAATAAAAATATTTAGTCATTATCTATAAAATTGTTGATTTTGAAGAACTAACAGCACGTCTCGACATTTTGGAGGACCTTACTTATAAAGTATATTGGGCTCTGTGTCTTTTGTTCGTCTTCTCGGATAAGCATCACCGCTAGTGCTTCTTCCGTTATTGATAAGTAGAGGTATAGCGTCTCTCCCGTTTTGGGTTCGAGAGTATGGGAGGCTCTGCTAACACTTTCTTGAAGTGTTGGAAGGCTTCTTCGCATTTGGATTCCCACTTGAAGCTAATGCCCTTTTTCATGAGTTTGAAGAAGGGAATGACCTTCTAAACCAAGCCACCGAGAAACCATGAAAGGGTGGCAAGCCGCCCAGTTAGTCTTTGGACGTCCTTAATATTTGCCGGGCTGCTCATCTCGACGATGGCCCTGCATTTTTATGGGTTTGCCTTCATTCCCTGTTGTGTGATAATGAAGCCAAGGAATTTCCCAACTTCCTTCCTGAAAGCACACTTTGTTGGGTTAAGGTGCATCCGGTGCTTCTTGAAGATGCCTAGTATGAGGGTGAGGTCATTGATGTGCTCGTCGCCTTTCTCTGTTTTGGAGAGCATGTCATCGATATAGACTTCTAACTTGGTTCCTAAGAGGTCCTTGATGATTTTCGTGACGAGTCTTTGATATATAGATCCGGCATTTTTTAGCCCGAAGGGCATGACCTGTAGCAGTATGTGTCCTCAGAAGTTAGGAAAGCCATTTTCTCTTCATCTGGTTTGTGCATGGGTATTTGGTTGTACCCTATGTAGGCATCCATGAAGCTGAGGTATTGATGTCCCGACGTGGCGTCCACCAGTCCATCAATGTTTTGGAGAAAAAGGCGTCCTTTGGACAAGCTTTGTTCAAGTCTGTGTAATCGACGCACATTCGCCATTTACCATTTGTCTTTTTTTACTAACACAACATTGGCTAGCCAGGTTGTGTAGGGTAATTCCTATATAAAGCCTGCTTCGAGAAAGCTTCTGACTTGCTTCTTGACTTCGGCCGCTCGTTCTGTGGACATTTTTCTCATTCTTTGGGCTATTGGCTTGGCTTTGGGGTCTACGGATAACCGGTGAGACATCAGTTCTGAGTCTATACCCAGCATGTCGGCTGGGGTGAACGTGAATAGGACTTTGTTTAGCTTTAAGAGTTCCATGAATTTGCTTTTTATGCCAAACGGTAGATTCTTGTTAATAAAGGTGAATTCATCTATGGTCTTCGCTTTCTGTAGTTTTTCCATGTCTCCCTCGGGCTCCAATCTGGGTTGATCATTTTGCCATGTGTCTAGGTCAGCGAAGAAGTCTCCCGTCACGTCCCGAGATGTCTTTCAGAGGGCCAGGCTTGTGTTGTCACATTCTACTGCAAGTAGGGGTGGAAACAGGCTAGGTCAGGCCAGGCTTTGCTCTTAACAGGCCTGACCTGTCATATAGTTGATTGGCCTGAGCCTGGCCTACTGCTTGTTATAGGCTCTTTATAAATTACTAGGCCTGGCCTATTATTCAGCCTGGCCTGGCCTGAAGCCTATTAAAAGGCCTGATAATTTTTTTTTACAAAAATAAAAATATTATTTAAAAAAATTATTTTTTAATCAAAATAGTTATATGTAATATGTCATATATTTAATATTTATAAAAAATTTTAAACTTTTAACATATTTAAAATATACAAAAATATTTATAATAAAATATAATAAATTTAAAATATCTCATAATTTTATTAATAATAAATAATTATTTATATATTTAATTATATTTTAATAGGCCCAGGCAGGCCTGACAGGCCTATAAGGCTAATTAGTAAGCTTGGGCCTGGCCTATTAATGTATTAAGGCTTTTAAAAGAGCCTGGGCCTGTACATATTTTATAACAGGCCAGGCTGCAGGCCCCTGGCAGGCCGCCTGGCCTTTTTCCACCCCTAACTGCAAGAGATCTCTCTTGGAACTTCATGGTTAGGAACTTGGTGAATATGAAGGCAGATAGATCGTTAATTGTTTTTCTTTCAAGGATGATGTTGTAGGTCGTGGAGTCCTTCAGCACCACAAACTTGGAGAGTACAGTTTTCATCTGGCACCCGGTTCCAATGATGACCAGTAGCACGATGGAGTATTCCGGTTTGAGGAAGTTGTCTCTGAGTCTGGTTATTCTGTTGTGGTGATTTTGTAGATTTTCATTCTGGAGGCCTAACTTGTTGAAGGAACCTCTGAAGGATGTTAGAGTCAACCCCAGTGTCTACTAGTATCCATTTTATCACAGTTCTGACTCTTGCCGAGATGATGAAAGGGCATCTCACGCCGAGGTGCTATATTGGCAGTCACTGGGGAGAACGTGATTTCTATCGGGAGGGAAGAGGTTGGTGTGTCGTTTTTCACGGCTAGCACCTTGAGATCCTTTTTTAATGCCAACTTGGATTTTTTTTGGCGTGCCTTTTCCTGTGATCACATTTACTATTTTGGTTGGGTCGTTCTCTGGGCTTTCCTGGTGCGCTTATCATACCATTTTGGGATTGCATTCTTTTTGCTCTAGCAATCTTTCCCTTTCAGTTTTCCTAGGTTCTCGACTAATTTTGGTGAACTCGGGGAGTTTGCCATCTCGGATGAATTGTTCGAGAGCGTTCTTTAGATCAAACTGGTCTTGAGTCATGTGTTTGTATCATTTATGATACTCATAGTATAAGCTCTTGTTATCTCTTGTTCGTTCCTTCAATTGTTGTGCTTTCGGGAGAATATCACGCTCTGCTATTTGGTGATAGATCTCCGTGATTAGGGCCGGCAAGGGGTGTAGCTCGTGACCTTTCCCACCCTGGGTGGAAAGTTAGGAGCAGTGGATTTGAAGTTCTCTTTTAAGGTGTCTTTGGACGAGGGGTTATCGCAGGGTGCCGTGTTGCCGTTCTGTGTTTATTAGCTGCCACGACATGGCTTACCTCTTCGTCGTTTATGTATTCTTTAGCGACGCTCTAGATTTCATGCATGGTCCAAACCGGTTTGGTTGTGAGGTGCTTACTGAAGTCTTCATTCATGAGACCATTTGTTAGATAGAGGCTGGCCACGGAATCCGTGAGCCCCTCTACCATTAGACACTCATCGTTGAACCTATCGAGGTACTTCTCCACGGGCTCGTCTTGCCGCTACGTGGTTCCGAGCAAGCTAACTGGGTGTTTTTCTTTTGCAATCCTAGTAGTGAACTGTGCCATGAACTTTTTGGAGATGTCCTGAAAGCTGGCGATCGAACCGTTCAGAAAAGTGTTAAACCACTTTATCGCTGGTCCAACCAAGGTCATCGAGAAAGTCCTACACCAAACCGCATCGATAGCTCCTTCCAAGTTCATCTTGGCCTCGAAGGCCAAGGTGTTCTTGGAGATCTTTGGTGCTGTCATATTTAATATCGGTTGGTTTGTCAAAACCCTTAGGTAACTTATCCTTTAAGATCCTCTCGGTAAATGGGGTGACTCCTATTATCACATGCTGGCTCCTTGTTCATTTAGAATCTCGATGGTGTCTTCTGTCTTCGTTGTCGTGACAAAGCTCTAGTTCCTAGGAGATACTACAAGACCGGCGCTTTCTGTGACACCGGTCGCGTGATCTTTCATTCCTAGTTTCTCGTCATGATCGGCTCTTGGAGGTCGCTTGACTTGCGTGTTCTGGTTGGTATCGCTCTTTGGTCGCGACCTGGCCCTCAAGAGTTTGTACTCTCTGGTAGAGCTCTTGAATTATCTGGATTGCTTTCTCTTCTATTCCATCAGGTGCTCGGGCCTTATCAAGGTGGCAATTGTCTTCTTTTGGTTCTTGCCTTTCAGGGGTTAGCTGGTGGTGCACGGTGCTGGTTACCTTCTTGTGGGTTAGTGTGGGGATATCGTTCAGTGATTCTGACATTCTATCGGGTGGGTCTAATTTGTGGTGATGGCCTGAGGACCGCTCCTCGAATTCTTCCATTATGTCGCCGAGGCTTTGGTAAGTTCTCCACAGACGGCGCCCATGTACAGAAAGTTGTCGGTACGGATTGTGAGATGGATCAGGGACTTGCGGACCTTAGGTGGTGATGAAAATGGATTTTCTTGGAGCAGCGAAGGGTAGTACCTACAAAGACACTCCGACGCTCAAATTAGAATGAATCTGAGAGGTATAGGTGTGGGTTAGGAATGTGTGTAGCTGGAGGAGCCCTTGACTCCTTTATATAGTTTATAGTCGTTATCTTATCTTATCTGTTAGTTTAAGATACGAGGGATATTTGATTTTGAATGTTGGTTAAGGATTACTAGGCCGGTTCGAGTCGCAAAAAAGGCCTAGATCCAAATAACCAGATCGAAGACTACTCCAATAAAAAACCCAGAAATTAGGTCCAAAACACTATATCATACTTTTACTAAAATAAATTATTTTAAAATAAAAATAATAGTATATAATATAAAAAATATTAACTTAAGTATAAAAATATAATATTTTATTATTAATTTCACTCTAAAATACAACTTTAAATAAAGTTGTATTACTCTCAGCATGATCCGCACCTGAACTGAAAATAAAACTAGATAAAAATAACAAAGCTAAACCTAAACAAATATACTTCGTGTTCAGGTCGGATTTCGTACCAGAACGAATTTTAAACACCCCTAATAAATAAATAAATAAACACGAATTTTAAACAAAAATAAACATCTTTTGCAATAACATGTATATATATACATGTAAAATGCATTTTGAACAAAACTAAACATGTTTTTCTCCCTTTATGTATATATAAATCAATAAACATGATATATATAACAAATAAATAACTGAATTTTGGAAAATAATTGTTTTTTAACTTTGTGTTTGTCAAAATCAGTAAATATGAAATACATAAATAAATATGAATTCGGAATAGAATAAAGATATTTTTCTTTAGTGTTTATAAGAACCACAAACGAATAAACTGACGTACGTGTCTCTGTGTGTATATATATATAGTAAATATGAATTTTGAAAAACAATAACATGTTCAAAATGTTGTTTACTACGAAGAAAAATAAGAAATAAAAATTTCAAGCATTAAGTATGAAAATGATGAAACGAGAAAGAAAAAAAAATGTAAAGTTATAGAGGAAGAAGTAAAAAATGAATGAAGAAAAAGAAGAAAAGAATTGAAGAAGAAGAAAAGGAGAATATTGACAAAAAGAAAGGGAAAGAGAAAGAGATAAACTTACCTGCGTGATTGAGCGTATGAGCTCCGATCCGTGAGAAACATGTCATCCAAATAGGTTATAAAGATATTCAAATCATGATCATGGATAAATATGTTTAATCTGGAATAATAGAGTATAGCAGATCCATTTTTCCCCCAAAAAAAAAAAGAGATGGAGAGGGAGAGAATGAAAGAAAAACCTGAACTAATATGAAAAAAATATATTATTCTGAATCTTATTAACAAATTAAATATCTTTAATAAACATCTTAATTACTTTAAATAAACAAGATACATAAATGAGAGTAAATCAATATGGATCAGGAATGATGTCCTAGATGAATATATACAAAGGTCCTTGATCAAATATAAGACGACAGTTATATACTAACTAAAAATATTATAAATGTGGTCTTAACACATCTCACTTTTGATTAGATAACATGATTACTATTCTTAGCAAGTACTAGTATAAGTATACGTCATGGTTGTAAAAATAAAAATATAAGAACACGATTTATACGCAAGTTGATACTCATGTATAGAGATGCAAAATGTCAAATGAAATGAGTCACTTCCCGGGTCACGGAACTCAAAGCGTAAAACAACGACGAAAGAACCCTCCGTTGAGACAGCATAAACGTAGGACCCACAATACGTAGGACCTAGCTCAGCTGTCCTCTCTTTTTCACTTTCAAAAGTGCCCCAAAAGTATTAAAAATTAATTAAGAAGTTGATACCTGTCCTATGATTATTTGAATTTGTAACTAACTGCTAGGCGCTAGCCGAAGCAAGCAAGTGTGTTAACCGTGGCCTGCCACTTCCTCCCTGGCCCAGTACGTAGTAGTCTAAGCCCTCAAAGCGTGACATAATACATCATAACAAGATAACAACAATAAAACGCCAGCGGTCCCGTGTGCGCGTCAACATCGTAGCCACGTGCTTCAAACATTTCATATATATACTCTCTCACTCACTCTAACTCATACTCAAACTCATCTCAGGTCTCAACCATATTTCAGTTTCAAAGCAAAAAACACTATATATAGTCAACTTACAGTACTATTTCTTTTCAATAGGGTTTCTCACTTATTACAATTAGTTCCCAAATGAACAAACTCAGACAGTCATCATTTGACGAGTACATATCCACGTGTTCCTCTTCGGAAGCGAGCTCATCCAACAATAACAAGTCATCGCCGCCAAATGCCTCCATCGACTACGACGAAGCGATAACGTTGGCGTCATCGAGGCCGAAGAAGCGTGCGGGGAGAAGAATCTTCAAGGAAACGAGGCACCCGGTGTACCGAGGAGTGCGTAGGAGGAACAACAACAGGTGGGTCTGCGAGCTTCGCGTTCCAAACACCAAGTCCAAACGGATATGGCTCGGGACCTACGCCACACCTGAGATGGCGGCGCGTGCCCACGACGTCGCCGCACTCGCGCTTCGCGGGAAGTCAGCCTGCCTCAACTTCGCAGACTCCGCCTGGCGACTACTCCCTTTGCTCCCGGCGCCTACTGATGGCGCCGAAGAGATAAGGAGAATGGCCGCCGAGGCTGTGAAGACAGTTACAGTTGAGGACGGTTATAGTAATAACCGACGTCCAGTAAGTACGGGCAGTGCGGTTACTGAGTACGAGGTTTGCAGCGGTGAGAGCGGGGTGGAAGAAGATGTAAAGAAGGATTTGATTGTTGATACTAACAATGATGATTATTACATGCATGATTGGGTTCGGAGCATGACGGAGGAGCCGTTACGATCTCCGCCTCCATTTTTCAGATACGATTTTGGCAGTAGCAGTAGTCATAGGGAATGGAATGATATGGAGGTTGATGCCGAGGTGTCACTGTGGAGCTTTTCCATTTGATTTTATTTGATTTGATGTATAGCTTTTGATTATTATTCAGTGTGCAAACGTTTTATTGTTTTGTACTTTGACTTAGTTTAGTTTTCTTCTGCTTTTCTTGTTTCCTATCTTATCATTGGTTTTATTCATTTCGTACATAATTCTAGGAGTGAGGGAATTTATGTACAAACTGGGAATAATTATTACATGGACATAGGAGACCATGAAGAGGAGTAAAACCGCTTGTGTTTTTGTAATTCTCGTTAAAAATATTTAAGAAATAATAAAAACTTTTTTTTGAAACAGTTTAAAAATACATTACTGTGTATTTCTTAATTAATTTTATTTTTATTTTTTATTTTTAATTATCGATCAAACAATTGAATAATATTAACTATAATAAATAGTAATTATAAATATTACATATATAAAATTATAAATATTAAAATTAAAAAACGCTAAAGACATCCTATATAATTCATTAGAGGAGAGAAATTACTAGGAAAACAATTTACCAATTTTGTTTCAAAGACCCCATATACATTATCGTGCGTAAGTAGGGGATTGAGTTATACTTGTATGTACAACAGTACAAGAGCGATGCTACAGTTGAAGCTTTTCCTATTCCAATAACCAAATATAACTAATCTTGTTTTACATACCCAGCTACTTTATTACGTAGTCTATTGAGAAATTAGGCTTTATTCATTTAATTTTATTTTCTCCATCGTCCTTTAGTTTATACACCTACTGTATATAGTGTTTGTTGACATTGACAAACAATTGACAATACTCTAATTTGTTAGTTAATATTTTGTTCCACCTAGATTTTTGGATGAATGTGGATTTTTTTCCCCAAGAGAAGATAAATGTAAATTTCATTAATTTGTGCCCTTAAATATACGGTTTTCCTATTGGAATACATCAACATGTGAAAACAATTTTCATTAAAAAGTTTGATACTTAATGTTTTTAATGTATTGCAAATGAAAGGTATCAAACTCAACAGATAGAGATGAGACAAAAGGAGAATAAGAAAGAAAGAAGAGAAAAGAGAAGAAAGCAGAGTTAAGAGAGAGAATTTGATTGATTTGCACTAACCGTAAAAAATTAGTAACAGATTGGTTCGGAAACTTTTAAATATAGGAAGTGTAGTTGTCAGTTATCATAACAGAAAATCACTTACTAAGTGGGAGACTGCCACAGTCCTTGTTTGAGGCGCATAGCGACTTACCAATTCAATGCATGTCACGTAAGAGGGAGACTGCCACAGCCCTCACATTCGAACGTAGGCGGGAGACTACCATAGCCCCTACGACGGAGAACAATGCATATCACAATCACATACTCAATCTCAGAGATCATTGCTCATAGCACAAGTCCGCTTATACTCATCTCATTAACTATAATCATTCATGTTTCTCAATTCATTATCACTTCAACACTCCGCCAAGACACTCAAGCTATTCCAACCACAAAACTTTCCAGGTCTAGTTACCATCTTCTAAACTTATAACAGAAATTTATCAAATTAATTTACTAACTCACCTCTAATAGTCTTAGGACCTAATTACTAGATAGGAATCTTAAACGATAATTAAAGAAGTTTAGAAATCTAGAAAATCCTTGAAAAAGTGAAAAAAAACCATTTTTCAGCAAAATAGGAATTTTGTGTATGCAAATCCCTGCCCGCGTACGCATGCCTTGGAATTTGGGTCGTCCGCGTACGCATGCAGTGCCCGCGTACGTATCCAAGTAAAATTGGACCATGCCACGTACACGTCCATGCTCCGGGTACATGGAAGTGCTAGACAGAAGCCATTACCCGCGTACGCGAGCCTTAGCAGACTTTGGAAAAATTTTAAAGCTGCAGAATTTCAGATTTTTGCACCGAACTGCAAACCTCATAATTTCCTCTATAAAACTCTATTTTCCTCAAACTTTATATCATTTTAAATCTCTTGAAATTATCTTTAATTTAAAACAAAAATCATTCAATTTTAATATCTGAGGCTCGAGTTATAATCTGCCAAAGTTCATTAAAAATAATGTTTTACAAAATCATACAACATTCTCTAGTTTCCAAAACTTTCAAAACCCAATCAATCCAAATCTACTCAATTTCATCAAAATACTACCATACACTACAATTACCATTTCATTGCACTTCAATCATTTCTGTAACACCCTACCACACAAAGTCTTATGCTTAAGTCATAAAACAGAGGTGGCAATGCATTACGACCTCTAACAATAAAATTTAGTACGTATAGTATTGTGAAAATGTTTATAACTAGGAGCCTTTGAAGAAAAATGGGTAAATCAAAACCGATAAATCAAAAAGTGCAACACTCCGATCGATAACGTAAAGGAACGGATATGAGATAAACTAACATGAAAAGATATACAAAAGAGTGCCAATAATACATATATCAAGACTCGGGACTCGGCTTGCGAAGATAACCAGTCCGAGCATATAAGTATACATACATATATAAATAATTTACCAAAACACAACCCAAAAGACAAATATACAGAACCTGTCTCTCCAAAATAACCTCTAAGAGGAGTCAATAGAAAATATATAAATACAGAGTGGAGAATATAAGTATCTAACAAGTATATAAGATCAAAATAAAATCCCCAAAGGCTAAGGATCTCCACCAAAATGAAGTCTCCAACATGCCTCAACGAGGAGCCTCACGTCCTGCATCTGAAAACCACAAAATTCGTATGGTTGAGAATCGGAGGTTCTCAGCAGTGCCCAAATATCTAACATGTAATGTCCTGGGAAAGGCGAAGGCAATCCTAGAACTTCCAGAATTATAATTAAAGCATATAAACATGCTAAACCATGAGGAATGTAAATAGGCAACTATCTTACGAATCTTCAGACTAACTAAGTATCCCCTTTCCAAATCCTGCAAACCTTCCAACCGCTAACAGTAACAGAGATGCAAGCACAAGTAAATCAAGCAAGGAATGCACAAGTAAGAAGCATATAGGATAATTAGGCAAATAGCAAATAATGATGCAGTCAATTAGGCAATCCAGACAATTCACATATAATGCATATGATGCATACCTATCCTAGTGGCTGATGAGTCTCGTCTGTCGGTTATAAAGCCAACCCGACAAGTCCTGGTAACTAACCATTGGACTGTCCCTCTGTAAAATAGATCGGCCTCTAGTGATAGATGACTACTGAACTATGTCCTCGGAGGCTGATCGTCCAATCCTTGAATCCAAGCTTTTATTTCTGATGTGACGTGAAAGTATGAATGTCGAAAAGGGGGGAATGTACTTGCAAAGGCACTCCAAAGCTTAAGTCAGTATAGTGTTTTGCTATCTCTTGTACAAGAAAAATGTTTACCTTCATTTATATGATGGGTTTCTCGTCCGTTACGCTTTTGGCATTTTATCATCGATTTTGGAATGATGAACATCGTAACAGACAATTTTACTACTTAAATGTCAGTTATGATACCAAGTTATGACTCATAAAAGCCAAGCTATAACGGGTGATACTGAGTTATAACTCGTATTGATGATGGTCATAATACTGAGTTATAGCTCGTATTGATGACGGCCATATCACATCCCCCAAGTTTAACCTGAGGATGGTTTTTTAATGAAGCAGGTTGAGCTTCTTCTTGATGAGTTATAACTCGGTTAAATAGGTAACCTCGGTGATCCCCCAGTTCAACATACTTCATTAAAAAGAAAATTTTATTTTGGAAAGTGGGGGGTCGTGTCCACTTTTATTGAGGAGAGAGAAAGATTGCTTAGAGCATTTAAAGCTTGTTATATTTCCAAAGTAACTTTACCGTTTGATTTGATTGAGGTAGCAGTTACTTTGGGGTGTGGTTAAGTTGATGGTTTGGCTACCAAGTTGTTTATCACTGACCCTTGGTTTCTGCTACTTGAAAAGCAGAATGAGTAAAAGAGGTGTGCATGCCATTTCTCTCATTTTTATTTTATCATTTGCGTCTTCTTCCCTGTGCTTTTCTGTTATTATTTTCTCATGGGGTTTGAGAAGGAGAAAAAAGATAAGATAGACTGATCTTATGACTGGGTTAGTGAGGATGTGAGATCGCGAGTTTCCTTATTCCTTGATGAAGCTGTTGTGAAGGAAGTGAATGTAGCCAAGGTTGTAAGGGTTGGTTTTGGAGTTTAGGTTGAGTTGTTGCCATGTAACTTTGATGATAGGGTTTATCATCGGGGCAGGGGTTTGAATTTTTCTATATGCACAGCTGTGTCTTAGAAGAGCTGAGAGTTAGGTTGCCATTTACAGAGTTTGAATGTTAGGTTTTGAAACAGTTAAACTATGCTGCATCTTAGCTTCATCCGAACGGGTGGGCATTCCTCCGTTCCTTTGAGATTCTGATGAAATTTCTTGAAGAGATGCCATCAATGGAGCTGTTCTTTTCTTTGTTTCAAGCAAAGGGGGTGTGGAAGGGGGATGGATAAATTTCAATAGCACCCCTGAGTTTGGTATATTCAAGTTGTATAAATCCTCTTTTAAGGATTTTAAGAAAATGTACCTTAAGGTTAGAAACCTGGAAAAAGATTTTTCTTTTTATATTGATGAGAATTTGGCCGAGAGGTTTCCATTGTGGTGGTGCTCGGAACCTCAGAATATACTCGGTCCCGAGGTTATATCTCCTGAGGAATGTTTGTTTGATTGAGTTCTTGGTGGAAAATATTGATCGTAAGGATCTGATATCCATGTATGAGTTACTCAAGTGGGAAGAAGACAAAGATGCTATTTTAGAGTACTTGGGTGAATTTGGGGTTTTCTTTGATGTGTATATTATTTTTAGGGATGTCTGACATATGTTGTGTTTTGCAACTGGTAAATACCCTGGGGTTTCAGCTGCATCCCTAAGGTGCCGATTTAAAAACAAAAATTTGGAGAAGGAAGTGTCATCGTCTAACCGCGAAAAGCGGCTGTGGCTGGAGAAGTTGCTCAGCCCCCTCGGAGTCGGAAAAAAGTAATTTTGAAGAAGAGAAAGTCGGACGTGGTGGAGTTGTCCGAAGATTCTAGTGGGAAGTAGCGGGGGGTTCTTTTGGAGGAAATACAGGCTTTCATGGTGAATCATGAAAAGCTTCATGAGATGTCTAAATAAAGTGAGGGTTTATCAGTGTGGGGGAAGGATTATCCTTATATGGTTGTGGTGGATGAGTACTGCCAATCTTTAGCCAATGTGTCTCTGGCTAATGAGGTCGGTGAGATGGCGATCGGGCAATATATGCAGGTAATCATCCGACTTTGTTTATACTGTGATTTTATTGGAGCAGTAAAATTTTTTTGAGCATCTTTAATTCCTTTTTGTGATAATGGTTTGTAGGTTGTTGGTTTGAGGCTAGCTAGTTTGGGGCGTAGCCAGGAGTTGAAGCATAAGAAGGTGATAGTTGAAAGAGAGAAAAACTCGCTGATAAAAGAAGAGTTGAGTAAGAGCAAAGGTATGGTTACCGAGCTGGAGACTAAATTGGTTGATGTTGAAAAATAGTTGAAAGAAACCAAAGAGAACTATGTTAAGGACGTTGAGGATTTCAAGAAGAAGGAAGCTGACTTGGCGAGCATGGAAACTCGGTTGATTGAAGTGACTGCTCAGCTAAAAGAAATGGAGAAAAAGAAAGGTGATGAGATTTTGGATTCATTTGTTGAAGGGTTTGAAAGGGCTCGCTTGCAGGTGAAGTTTCTGGCACCAGAAGTTGATCTATCCGAGATGGATCCTGAGAAGATCGTCCATGATGGCCAGATGGTCGAGGATGATGGTGATGCCGAAGATGAGGCTGATAATGTTTAATGTGTTTTGTTTATCATTGTGTTTTGTTTTATAGAACTTCATATGATTTTTTGAATATTTTGCTGCTGCGGATGTAATAGATAATAACTTGTGATGCTTTTGAACGTGGATTGGGTTGTTTGGGTTGCAGGATTGTTTGCCTTTGATTATATGGCGTATTTGAAGTTGCTTTTTGTTTTGGGAAAAAGCTTTGCTTAATTGATCAAAATATTTCTGTTTTGTATAATATGATTGCCGAGTATAGGTAGATTGTAATTAGACGAGAATTGTCGTCGTTTGAACTTTATGGACGATAGATAGAGTTCCATCCTTTGATGATGAAAATGACTGACAATATAATTCACGTACACGTTTTGTTAAAGAGAATGAGATAAATTTTATTTCTCATGTACAGTAAAATGTTGAACCTTTTGATACAAAGGTGCAGGTAGGCTAGCCTCGTTAAAACCCCTCCAAACAAAACCCTTTTGGGAAAAAATCTTGGTAGTAGGAAAAAGAGTACAAGCTTGACCCTGACTTTTAACTATAAAATTTCTTTAGGGAGGAAACATTCCAAGTATTAGGTAGGATTGTATCATTTATTGATTCTAGCTTATATGCTCCGTTGCCGAGGACTTCTGTTACTCGGTATGGGCCGTCCCAGTTTGCTGCGAGCTTTCCATGGGAGGGTGGTTTTTGAGCAGTCTCTGTCTTTCAAAGTACTAAGTCACCCTTTTGAAATGATCGGCTTCTTACAGACTTATTGTGTCACCGAGCTATTGTCTGTTGCCCTGAATGTTGTCGAAGTGTTGCTATGTCTCTTATTTCCTCGATGATATCTCCAAGCTTCATCGTGGCTACCGAGCTTAGTTCTGATGGAGCTTTGCGAGATTTCTAGTGGTATCATAGCTTCAGAGCCATAGACAAGTCGGAATGACATCTCTTTCGTTGTTGATTGTGGTGTTGTATTATATCCCTAAAGGACCTCAGGTATTAATTTGGCCCAGAGTCCTTTAGCGTCATCTAACTTCTTCTTGAGTGCATGCAATATGACTTTATTTGTGGCCTCGGCTAATCCATTTGTCTGAGGATGTTCAACCGAAGCAAAATGCTGTTTGATTTTAAGGTTCTACAAAAAAGATTGAAATTTTTGATCGGCGAACTGGCGACCATTGTTAGTGATTATATGGTGTGGAATGCTAAAACGGCAAGTAATAGTTTTCCAAAGGAAAGAAATCATTTGTTGGGATGTAATCTTGGGTAAAGGTTGGGCTTCAACCCACTTTGAGAAATAATCAATTGCAATTATGAGAAATTTTACCTGGCCCAGTGCTGTTGGGAATGGACCGAGTATATCCAGTCCCCATTGGTTGAAAGACCAACTAACATCAGAATGATGTATATTCTCGGCAGGAATATGTATGATTGGTGCATGTTTTTGGCAATTGTCACAAGTCTGAACCTTGTTTTGGCTATCATGTTTCAACGTTGGCCAAAAGAAACTGGCGCGGAGGATTTTTGAGGTTAAGCTCTAAGCTCCTGTATGCGTTCCGCAAATTCCTTCATGTGCCTCGGCTAATGCTATATCGGCTTCAGCTTTGTTAAGGCACTTTAGCAATAGGCGAGTGTATCCTCACCTGTATAATGTTCCATTGAGTAATGTGAAAGAAGATGCTTTTCTGCGGAACTTCTTTGTATTGTCGACGTTATCTGGTACATGACCTGTTTGTAAATATTGTATGAAGTCGTTTCTCCAATCCCTTTCCTGTGTAACACTTAATATATCTGTTAGACTAACACTTAGAGATGTTATAGTGAATTGATGTAGTGTAGATAAGTCGGATTGTGTGCTGCCGAGTTTAGATAAAATGTCGGCCCTTTGGTTTTGTTCTCTTGGTATGTGTTGTATTTCAAATTTTGAGAATTTTGAAGTTAAATCTTTCACTAACAGTAGATATTTAGAAAGAAAATGATCCCTTACCTGAAAAAGGTCGTTTACCTGTTGTACTATCAGTAGGGAGTCACAGTATACCTTTATGGTAGATATTTGGAGATCCAAACAAAGTCGGAGTCCTGCGACTAGGGCTTCATATTCGGATTGGTTGTTGCTGGCTTTAAAAGATAAGTGTAAGGAATGTTCCAGGATAAAGCCATCGTCGGCCTCCAGACGGATTCCAGCTCCACAGGCCTCATTGTTGGATGAGCCTTTTACAGATAAAGTCCATTGCTTTGTATGGTCATCTTCTGAAGGTATTGTAAGCTCTGCAATAAAATCGGCCAAGAACTAGGACTTAATCGATCCTCTGGATTGATACCTGATGTCGAACTCAGATAATTCGATTGCCCATTTTATAAGTCTGCCTACAATTTCTGGTTTGTGTAGCACCTGTCTTAATGGGTGATCTATTCTGACATAGATTACATGGCTCTAGAGATAAGGTCGGAGTCTTCTCGCCGAAAATATTAGGGCTAAGGCAAGCTTTTCTATTCTGGGATAGTTGAGCTCGGCGTGTTGGAGAGTTTTACTGACAAAGTATATCGGATGCTAAACTTTGTTCCTTTCTGTAACAAGAGCAGAACTTATCGCCCAATCAGTAACTGATAAATATAAGAATAAATCCTCCCCTTGGAGGGGTTTTTACAAGATCAGCGGTTGTGAGAGAGTTGTTTTTAGTTTGGTAAAAGCTCTCTCACAGTCGTCGTTCCATTGAAATTTGCTTTTCTTTTTTATTGTTTGGAAAAAAGAAATAGACTTTGAAGCTAACCATGGTACAAATCTCAATAGCGCAGCAAGTCTTCCTATAAGGCGTTGTACTTCTTTTACTGTTTTTGGGCTTGTCATATCCACAACTGCTCGGCATTTGTCAGGATTTGCCTCAATGCCCCTGCTTGTTAGTAAAAAACCTAAGAACTTACCACCTTGGACGGAGAATGCGCATTTCTCTGGGTTTAAACGCATGTTGTAGCGGCGTATTTCACCGAAGATTTCTGTTAAATCGTCGATATGGTTTTTGCCGATCTTTTTCTTGGCGACCATGTCATCGACATACACTTCAATATTTCTGCCGATCTGTTTGGCGAAGACCTTCTCCACAAGAAGTTGGTAAGTTGCTCTTGCATTCTTTAATCCAAAGGGCATAACTTTATAACAGTAGTTACCGAAATCAGTGATAAATGCCGTTTTACTTTGATCAGAGGGGTGCATGAGGATTTGATTATAACCCGAATACGCATCCATAAAACTTAAGGTGGCATAACTTGAGGCGTTATCTACCAAATAGTCTATGGATGGTGAAGGATAAGAATCATTCGGGCATACCTTGTTTAATTTAGTAAAGTCAACGCACATGAGCCACTTACCATTTTGTTTCCTTACCATTACCACATTCGCAAGCCAGGTTGTAAATCTAATTTCTTTGATGAATTCCGCGTTGATCAGCTTTTGAGTTTCTTCTAATGACACCCTTTTCTTTTCATCGCCAAGTTTTCTTTTCATCTGCTATACTGGTCGGGCGGTGGGGTTTATAGCTAGTTTGTGGCTGATGATTTGTGGGTCAATGCCGGACATGTCTGAAGGCATCCATGCGAATAGGTCGGCTTGTTCTTGTAGAAAGGTAGCGATGGCCTTTATCTCCTTCGTGCTGATTGATGTACCTACATAAGTAAATTTATTAGGATCATTATTGAAATAAACTTTCTGTAAGTCGCCTGATGGTGTAGGTCGTTCAAGAAAGTCAGCTCTTGGATCCAGGTCGGCTAATGCCGAGCTGTTGGTAACGAGGTCGACATTGTTGACTTGTTGCTTGGAACGATTTGGGAATTTCATGCTGATGTTGTAGCATTGGCGTGCTTCTTTATGATCTCCGTGGATCGTTATAACTTGATCGTCCTGCAGAGGAAACTTGACACACAAGTGAACTGTAGAGACAATTGCGCCGAACTTGTTTAAGAAAGATCGGCCACGTATATGATTATATGGGCTAAAGCAATCTACTACTGAATATTGAATATCACAAGTTTTTGAAAGAGGATGCTCACCCAGTGTGGTTTGTAACCACACTGAACCCAATATTGGAACTCGCTCTCCTGAGTGACTAGGTCTCCCCCTGTTGACTGGAGAATGTTGTTGCTGAGCTTCATCTTTTAGAATGTTGAGTAGAACAGAACGTCGGCATTGCTCCTGGGATCTAGGAGTACTTTTCTTACCATCAGATCCCCCATTGAAGAGTTATGACTGGTTCACGAAATTATGATAATCAACAATGGCGCCTGTTCATACCCAGGGTCGAACTATCTGACCTGGGATGATCGACGATGAAGCGACCGACCTCTTCAGGTCAAGCGGACCGACTTCTTTGTAAAGAACTCGGCTGAGTCAACAAGAGAGCCCCATAAAGGGCCCGGGTAGAGGAACACGACTCAAATCCTAAAGGCAGCCCAAGCCTAGAGAGATAAAGGTGATTCTGTTGAAGATACGCTGACCTCAACTCGAAGATAAAGATAAGATAAGATAACTAACTTATCTTATCCAAAAGGTCACATCTCACCATTATAAATACACTGGAGCACCCAGTATAACTCATACTCTGATTCTACTCAATACCTGCTTAATACCCTTGCTAACTTAAGCATCAGAGTCCCTTGCAGGTACCCCCCACCCTCCGGGGACAAAGGAATCAACACCACCACCAAGTCCAGCAAGTCGGACACAACAGCTCTGGTCGTCTCCCACCAGCCGGACACGTTAGCACCGACCAGTACAAGAAGATCTCGTCCGAGATCGACCTCCAGTTTCAGGTAACCCTCGGAACATTGGCGCCGTTGCCGGGGACCTTGGAAGTCATCCCATCACCATGGTGGACGACCATGACAACGACCACAATTCAGGTCTGGAGGATCGAACACCGCACAAAAACACGGATGTCACGCTACAAAACACTCTGGAAACCAACAAAGACAAAGACTCACCAAATTCAGGGGCAATAGAAGCACTCATGGATCGTCTAAAACAACTGGAAAAAGAAACCCAACTACAACGGGAAATTAGAAGAGATCTCCAATGAGAGGTGCGGCGACGTCAGGAGTTGGAAGAAAAACTACAGCAATTGGAAGCCGATCTCAAATCAAAAGCCCCCCGGGCTAATCTCGAGGAAAATTCACGCAAAGAGCAAGACCCGTTCACCAGGGAAATCATGAAAACCAAAATTTCAAAAGACTTCAAGCTCCCGGATATGACCCTGTATGATGGCACCACAGATCCCAACCACCACCTCAGCAACTTCAGAAGTAGAATGTACCTCACTGACGCCCCAGATGCTGTTCGCTGCAAAGCTTTCCCAACAACTCTCACAAAAATAGCAATCCGATGGTTCAACAACCTACCTCCGAAGTCCATCTGAAGCTTTGATGACTTAGCTAAAAAATTCCTAGCCAGATTCTCCATTCAGAAAGATAAAGCCAAGCACGCCCCCAGTTTACTAGGGATCAAACAAGGAGATCGGGAGAGCCTCCGCAAATACATGGAGAGATTCAACAAAACATGCATGGACATACAAAGTTTACCAACGGAGGCCGCCATTATGGGACTCATCAATGGCCTACGAGAGGGACTTTTCAGCCAATCTATCTCAAAAAAGTACCCGACCTCCTTAGACGAAGTACAGGAACGAGCAGAAAAATACATCAACATGGAAGAAAACGCTCGGTTAGGAGAGACTTCAAAATCAGGGGCCTCCTACCAAGACAGAGACAAGGAATCCAAGAGAAAAGAAGATCGACAAGGGGAGAAAGTCAAAAAATACCATAATTTCACTCCTCTCAGGGCATCCCTGGTCGAGATATACAAAGAAGTCTGCCATACAGAAAAAATCCCCCCAGCACGGCCACTCAAAGGCAAAAGGGGAGGAGAAAACCGGAAGGAATATTGTGAATACCATCGAGTCCGAGGACACTCCACAAACGAATGCTTCGACTTAAAAAATATCATAGAAAAATTGGTGAGAGAAGGAAAATTAGATCGATTCTTGGCCACCCGAGATGAGGATCAAAGAAAGAGACGAAGGGATGAAGATACCGAATGAACAGAACGATCACCTCAGACACCAGAAAGACATGTCCACATGATATACGGCGGATTCACAGCAGGTGGGATCTCCAAATCCTCTTGCAAAAGATATCTCAAAGAAGTATATCATGTCGAAGGAGAGGAGAAAGCACTCAACATTCCGGCAATTACATTCACTAAAGAGGACGCATCCGGCATCATCACAGGACACGATGATCCTATGGTTATCACCATCATATTGGCAAATGCCAACCTACACCGCACCTTAATAGACCAAGGGAGTTCTGCCAACATCTTATTCAAAACAACCTTTGATAAACTCGGCTTGGAAGAAAAAGAACTTAAAGCATATCCAAACAGCCTGTTTGGGCTAGGAGATACCCCGGTTCGACCACTCGGATACATACCACTACATACAACCTTCGAAAAAGGGGACCAATCCAGGACCCTCAAAATAGACTACATCGTAGTCGATGTAAGTTCAGCTTACAACGCTCTCATAGGACGGACAACACTCAACCAACTCGGCGCAATAGTCTCGACCCCACACTTATGTATGAAGTTCCCAACCCTAAAAGGGATAGTCATGATAAAAGCAGACCAGAAGACGGCACGTCACTGTTATAACGAAAGCCTAAACCTCAGAGGCAAAGGAGAAGAGTTCCACACAATCGAGCTGGGCGGAGTTCAACGACGAGAAGAACTTCGTCCCCAGCCAGAAGGCGAGATAGAAAAGATTCAGATTGGGACACCTCGGAAAAAACAACCAATATCGGCACAATCCTAAAAGGAGATTTAAAAGAATTACTAATACAATTCTCGTGAGACAACGTCGATCTCTTCGCGTGGAAAGCCGCAGACATGCCAGGCATAGACCCTAAGCTAATGTGTCATAAGTTGGCAGTTTATCCAGGATCTCGACCGGTACAGCAGAGACGAAGAAAACTTGGGCCAGAGCGATCCCAAGCGGTGGACGAGCAAGTACAGGCACTACTGGTAGCCAGATTCATAAGAGAAGTCAAATACCCGCTATGGCTAGCCAACGTTGTCTTGGTGAAAAAATCAAATGGGAAGTGGCAAATGTGCACCGATTACACCGATCTCAACAAGGCTTGTCCAAAAGATCCATACCCACTCCAAAATATTGACGTTCTAGTAGATGCTTCCTCCGGATACAAATATCTCTCGTTTATGGACGCATACTCGGGGTACAATCAAATCCCCATGTATCCACCAGATCAAGAAAATACCTCGTTCCTAACACCGAAAGCAAACTACTGCTACATTGTGATGCCTTTCCGTCTCAAGAACGCAGGAGCTACTTATCAAAGGCTAATGAATAAAGTCCTCGCGGACTACATCGGAAAGATCATGGAAGTCTACGTGGACGACATGCTAATAAAAACACAAAGCGAAGAGACATTATTGTCCGACCTAGCCCAAGTGTTTGACACCATCAGGAAGCATGATATGCGACTCAATCCCGCGAAATGCACCTTTGCAGTAGAAGCAGGCAAATTCTTAGGCTTCATGCTCACACAAAGAGGAATTGAAGCAAATCCAGATAAATGCCAGGCCATACTCAACATGAGGAGCCCAACCTGTGTCAAAGAAGTACAACAGCTCAACGGAAGATTGGCTGCCTTATCCTGGTTCTTAGCAGGAGCCGCGATAAGATCCCTCCCCTTCTATGCTACTTTAAGAAAGGGTAAACAATTCGAATAGACGACAGAGTGTGACCAAGCCTTCCAAGACTTTAAGAAGTTCTTAGGACAGCCACCTATCCTATCTCGACCACGAGAAGGAGAACCACTCATATTATATCTCGCAGTAGGAAGCCAAGCAGTAGCATCAGCACTAGTTAGAGAAGACGAAAATGGACAACAACCCGTCTACTTCATTAGCAAAGCACTACAGGGATCCGAGCTGAACTACTAGAAAATAGAAAAATTTGCCTACACTCTCGTCAATTGGTGCACGAAATTGCAATCACACTTTGCAATCCCGCACAACTAACCAGCAAGTGCACTGGGTCGTCCAAGTAATACCTTACGTGAGTAAGGGTCGATCCCACGGAGATTGTCGGCTTGAAGCAAACTATGGTTATCTTGTAAATCTTAGTCAGGATATCAATAATTATCAAGGTTGATTGTGAAAAGTAAAAGAACATAAAATAAGTACTTGTTCTGCAGTAATGGGGAACAGGTTGAGGTTTTAGAGATGCTCCATCTTCTGAATCTCTGCTTTCCTACTGTCTTCTTCTTCAAGCACGCAAGGCTCCTTCCATGGCAAGCTGTATGCAAGGGTTTCACCGTTGTCAGTGGCTACCTCCCATCCTCTCAGTGGAAATGTTCAACGCACCCTGTCACGGCACGGCTATCCATCTATCGGTTCTCAATCAGGCCGGAATAGAATCTAGTGATTCTTTTGCGTCTGTCACTAACGCCCCGCCCTCAGGAGTTTGAAGCTCGTCACAGTCATTCAATCATTGAATCCTACTCAGAATACCACAGACAAGGTTTAGACCTTCCGGATTCTCTTGAATGCCGCCATCAGTTCTAGCTTATACCACGAAAATTCTGATTAAAGAATCCAAGAGATATCTACTTAATCTAAGGTAGAACGGAGGTGGTTGTCAGGCACACGTTCATAGTTGAGAATGATGATGAGTGTCACGGGTCATCACATTCATCCGGGTTAAGAACAAGTTATATCTTAGAACGGAAGCAAGCATGATTGAATAAGAAACAGTAGTAATTGCATTAATCCATCAAGACACAGCAGAGCTCCTCACCCCCAACCATTGGGTTTAGAGACTCATGCTGTAGAAGATACAATGAGAAATGTGTAAAGTGTCATGAGGTCAGAATCCAACAGCATCTGCAGTCCTTTTCAGTCTCTGAATCAGATTTTTGCTCAGGACCCTCAATTTCAGCCAGAAAATACCTGAAATCACAGAAAAACATACAAACTCATAGTAAAGTCCAGAAAAGTGAATTTTAACTAAAAACTAATAAAAATATACTAAAAACTAACTAAAATATACTAAAAACAAACTAAAAACAATGCCAAAAGCGTATAAATTATCCGCTCATCACAACACCAAACTTAAATTGTTGCTTGTCCCCAAGCAACTGAAAATCAAAGTAGGATAAAAAGAAGAGAATATACTATAGACTCCAAAATATCAAGGAAACTTAGCTCCAATTAGATGAGCGGGACTAGTAACTTTTTGCTTCCGAACAGTTTTGGCATCTCACTTCATCCCTTGAAGTTCAGAATGATTGGCATCTATAGTAACTCAGAACTCAGATAGTGTTATTGATTCTCCTAGTTAAGTATAATGATTCTTGAACATAGCTAGTGTATGAGTCTTGGCTGTGGCCCAAAGCACTCTGTCTTCCAGCATTACCACCGGATACATACATGCCACAGACACATACTTGGGTGAACCTTTTCAGATTGTGACCCAGCTTTGCTAGAGTTCCCAATTAGAGGTGTCCAGGGTTCTTAAGCACACTCTTCTTTGCCTTGGATCATAACTTCTTTTCTTTCTTTCTTTTTTTTTTTGAATCACTGCTTTTTCTTGCTTCAAGAATCAATTTGATGATTTTTCAGATCCTCAATAACAGTTCTCTTTTTCCCTCATTCTTTCAAGAGCCAACAATTTTAACATTCTCAAAACAACAAATTCAAAAGACATATGCACTGTTCAATCATTCATTCGGAAAACAAAAAGTATTGTCACCACATCAAACTAATTCAACTAGTTTCAAAGATAAATTCGAAATCCTGTACTTCTTGTTCTTTTGTGATTAAAGCACTTTTCATTTAAGAGAGGTGATGGACTCATAGGACATTCATAGCTTTAAGACATGAATTTTAAATTTTATTAATTATGAATTAAGAACAAGACTCAAAAATAGATATAAGATGATACTAAAATAGAGAACAAAAAAAAAAACAAAAAAAAATTAAATAGGCTCCTAATGATAGAGGTTTTCACAGAGTTAGGACTCAACAACCTTGATTTTGAGAAGTGGATGCTCCCTCAAATTGAGGGGAGAATTTTTGGCGTTTCAGTTCTTGAAGTTCACGCCCCTGCTTCTCTTGTTCCTTCAGCAATTTGCAGAGCATGCAGTTCTGATTCTGCTGTTCTTCCTTAAGTTGCTCCATAGTTTCTTGCAACTTGGTGATAGATGCTTCTAGGCTGGCCCAGTAGCCAATTTCAGGAAATTCAGGGAGGAACTCCTGCGCCCTCCTTTTGATAGAGTTGTCTTGCACTTGTCCTTCCATTGACTTCTTGGTAATTGGATGTTCAATGGGTATGAATTCATCTACTCCCATCTTTACCCCAGCCTCTTTACAGAGCAAGGAGATCAAGCTTGGGTAAGCCAATTTGGCTTCAGTGGAATTCTTATTTGCAATTGTGTAGATCTCACAAGCAATCACATGATGAACCTCCACTTCTTTTCCAAGCATAATGCAATGAATCATCACTGCTCTCTTGATAGTGACCTCAGAACGGTTGCTAGTGGGCAGTATGGAACGCCCAATAAAGTCTAGCCAACCTCTTGCAATTGGTTTGAGGTCTCCCCTCTTGAGTTGGTTTGGGACACCCTTTGAATTGGTTATCCACTTAGTTCCAGGGAGGCATATGTCCTCTAGAACTTGATCCAACCCTTTATCTGCTCTCACCATTCTCCTATTAAAGGAATCAGGATCATCCTGCAGTTGAGGCAATTTGAAGATTTCTCTTATTTTGTCCAGATGGAAGTACATAACTTTCCCTCTGACCATGGTTCTGTAGGTATGGTAAGCAGTTCCAGTCATTCTCTGCTTATCTGTTAGCCACAGATTTGAGTAGAATTCCTGAACCATATTTCTTCCAACCTTTATCTCAGGATTGGTTAGAATTTCCCATCCTCTGTTTCGAATTTGCTCTTGGATCCCCGGATATTCATCTTCTTTCAGATCAAATTTAACTTCCGGGATTACTGACCTCAGACCCATTATTTTGTGATAATGGTCTTCATGTTCTTTGGTTAAGAACTTCTCTTGATTCCAAAGATTCTTTGGATTATTCTCTTTCTTTCCTCTTAAATTGGTTTGTTTTCCCTTAGGAGCCATGATCTTGATGAATCTTGGCTCAGTGATCATGGAAAAGCACACCAAACTTAGAGGTTTTCTTGTCCTCAAGCAAAAGAAAGGAAGGAGGAGAGAGAGGAGAAGAACAAATTCGAATGGTGTGGGGGAATGGTGAGGCCGAACGTCTATATATAAGGGGGGAAGAAGAGATTTCGAAAAATTGGAAGGAGATTTGAGAAGATGTGAAGAGATTTTGAGAGATTGGTGAGTTTTTGAACAAGATTTGGGATTGATTTGAGAGATTTGAAGAATGATTTTGATTTTTGAAGATTTGAAGGTGAATGATGAAAGGTTGAAATGTGTTTATGTAGAAAAGTATGGGTCAAAAAAGGAAAGTTTGAAAAAAATTTGATTGGAAAGCAAAATCTTGGTCCCCCAGCTTTCTGGCATTTAACGCCCATTTGTTAGCCAATGTGGGCGTTTAACGCCCAGCCAAGTGCCCTGGCTGGCGTTAAACGCCAGGATTCCCTTTATCATTGGGCGTTTTGCTAAACGCCCAGGATGCTGCACACCTGGCGTTAAACGCCCAGAATGGTGCCCATTCTGGCGTTTAACGCCCAAAATGGCACCTTTACTGGTGTTAAACGCCCAGAATGGTGCCCATTTTGGCGTTTAACGCCCAAAATGCCCCTTACTGGCGTTTTTTCGCCAGTAAGCTCTTTTTCTCTGCTTTTTGCACCAAATCCTTCTGTAACTCTGTGAATTCCTTCATTTTTGATACTTGCCTCTGTAGAAACAAAACATATAACCTGCTAATCATTAGGTTGCCTCCCAGCAAGCGCTTCTTTATTGTCTTTAGCTGGACCTTTACTGAGGATCATTCCAGCCTCAGTTTTGAGCATTCCTGCTCAATATTGCTTTCAAGATAATGCTTGATTCTCTGTCCATTAACAATGAACTTTTTGTCAGAATCAATATCCTGAAGCTCAACATATCCATATGGTGACACTCCTGTAATCACATACGGACCCCTCCACCGGGACTTAAGTTTTCCTGGAAACAATCTGAGCCTAGAGTTGAAGAGCAGAACTTTTTGTCCTGGCTCAAAGACTCTGGATGACAACTTCTTGTCATGCCACTTCTTTGCCTTTTCCTTATAAACTTTTGCATTTTCAAAGGCATTGAGTCTGAATTCCTCTAGCTCATTTAGCTGGAGCAATCTTTTTTCAATAGCTAATTGAGCATCCAAGTTTAGGAACCTGGTTGCCCAGTAGGCTTTATGTTCCAGTTCCACGGGCAGATGACAGGCCTTCCCATACACCAGTTGGTATGGAGAGGTTCCTATTGGAGTCTTGAATGCTGTTCTGTATGCCCACAGAGCATCATCCAAACTCTTTGTCCAATCCTTTCTTCAGGCTATCACAGTCCGTTCTAGGATTCTTTTTAGCTCTCTGTTAGAGACTTCAGCTTGCCCATTTGTCTGTGGATGATACGAAGTTGCCACTTTGTGGCTAATTCCATATCTGACCATAGCAGAGTATAGCTGTCTATTGTAGAAATGAGTGCCCCCGTCACTGATTAGTACTCTGGGAACACCAAATCTGCTGAAGATGTGTTTCTGGAGGAATTTCAGCTGGTATCATTAGTGGGTGTAGCAATTGCTTCTACCCACTTAGATACATAGTCCACTGCTACCAGAATGTAAGTGTTTGAGTATGATGGTGGGAATGGACCCATGAAGTCAATTCCCCATACATCAAACAATTCTATCTCTAATATCCCTTGTTGAGGCATGGCATATCCGTGAGGCAAGTTACCAGCTCTTTGGCAACTGTCACAGTTATGCACAAACTCTCGGGCATCTTTATAGAGAGTAGGCCAGTAGAAGCCACATTAGAGGACTTTAGTGGCTGTTCGCTCACTTCCAAAATGTCCTCCATACTGTGATCCATGGCAGTGCCATAGGATCCTCTGTGCTTCTTCTCTGGGTACACATCTGCGGATCATTCCGTCTGCACATCTCTTAAAGAGATATGGCTCATCCCATAGGTAGTACTTGGCATCTGAAATTAATTTCTTTCTTTGCACTCTGCTGTACTCCTGGGGTATGAACCTCACAGCTTTATAGTTTGCAATATCTGCAAACCATGGAGCTTCCTGAATGGCAAAGAGTTGCTCATCTGGGAAAGTCTCAGAAATCTCAGCAGAAGGGAGGGACGCCCCAACTACTGGTTCTATTCGGGACAGATGATCAGCTACCTGGTTCTCTGTCCCTTTTCTGTCTCTTATTTCTATATCAAACTCTTGCAGAAGCAACACCCATCTTATTAGCCTGGGTTTTGAATCCTGCTTTGTGAGTAAGTATTTAAGAGCAGCATGGTCAGTGTACACAACCACTTTGGATCCCACTAGATAGGATCTAAACTTGTCAATGGCATAGACCACTGCAAGTAACTCTTTTTCTGTGGTTGTGTAATTCTTCTGTGCATCATTTAGAACACGGCTGGTGTAATAAATGACGTGCAGAAGCTTGTTATGCCTCTGTCCCAACACTGCACCAATGGCATAGTCACTGGCATCACACATTAGTTCAAATGGTAATGTCCAATCGGGTGCAGAGATGACTGGTGCTGTGACCAGCTTAGCTTTCAGGGTCTCAGATGCATGCAGACACTGTGTGTCAAACACAAATGGTGTGTCAGCAGGTAGCAGGTTACTCAAAGGTTTTGCAATTTTCGAAAAATCCTTTATAAACCTTCTGTAGAATCCTGCATGCCCCAGAAAGCTTCTGATTGCCTTAACATTGGCAGGTGGTGGTAATTTTTCAATTACTTCAACTTTAGCTTGATCCACCTCTATTCCCTTGTTTGAAATTTTATGCCCAAGGACAACTCCTTCAGTCACTATAAAGTGACATTTTTCCCAGTTTAAAACTAGGTTGGTCTCTTGGCATCTTTTCAGAACAAGTGCTAGATGGTTAAGGCAGGAGCTGAATGAGTCTCCAAATACTGAAAAGTCATCCATGAAGACTTCCAGAAATTTCTCTACCATATCTGAGAAGATAGAGAGCATGCATCTCTGAAAGGTTGCAGGTGCATTGCACAGACCAAAAGGCATCCTCCTGTAGGCAAATACTCCAGAAGAACATGTAAATGCTGTCTTCTCTTGGTCCTGAGGATCTACTGCAATTTGGTTGTAACCTGAATAGCCATCCAAAAAACAGTAGTATTCATGACCTGCTAGTCTCTCTAGCATCTGGTCTATGAATGGTAAAGGAAAATGATCCTTTCTGGTGACTGTATTGAGCCTTCTGTAGTCAATACACATGCGCCACCCTGTGACTGTTCTTGTAGGAACCAATTCATTTTTTTCATTATGAACCACTGTCATGCCTCCCTTCTTGGGGACAACATGGACAGGGCTCACCCAAGGGCTATCAGAAATAGGATAAATAATCCCAGCCTTTAGTAACTTAGTGACCTCTTTCTGCACCACCTCCTTCATGGCTGGATTTAGCCGCCTTTGTGGTTGAACCACTGGCTTAGCATCATCCTCCAATAGGATCTTGTGCATGCATCTTGCTGGGCTAATACCCTTAAGATCACTTATGGACCACCCAAGAGCTGTCTTGTGTGTCCTTAGCACTTGAATTAGTGCTTCCTTTTCCTGTGGATTTAAAGCAGAGCTTATGATCACTGGAAAAGTGTCACCTTCTCCCAGAAATGCATATTTCAGGGATGGTGGTAGTGGCTTGAGCTCGGGTTTAGGAGGCTTATCTTCTTCTTGAGGAATTTTCAGAATTTCTTTTATTTCCTTTAGTTCCTCCAGATCAGGCTGAACATCTTTAAAGATGTCATCTAGCTCTGATTCTAGGCTTTCAGTCATATTGATCTCTTCTACCAGAGAGTCAATAATGTCAGCGCCCATGCAGTCATTTGGTGTGTCTGGATGCTGCATAGCTTTTACAGCATTCAACTTGAACTCATCCTCATTGACTCTCAGGGTTACTTCCCCTTTTTGTACATCAATAAAAGTTCGTCCAGTTGCTAGGAAAGGTCTTCCTAGAATGAGAGTTGCACTCTTGTGCTCCTCCATTTCCAGCACCACAAAGTCAGTTGGAAAGGCGAATGGCCCAACCTTGACAATCATGTCCTCTATTATGCCTGATGGATGTTTAATGGAGCCATCAGCAAGTTGGAGGCATATCCGGGTTGGTTTGACTTCTTCAGTCAACCCAAGCTTTCTGATAGTGGATGCAGGTATTAGATTGATACTTGCTCCAAGATCACATAAGGCTGTCTTAGTGCAAGCGCCTTCTAATGTGCATGGTATCATAAAGCTCCCTAGATCTTGAAGCTTTTTTGGTAAGCTTTTCAAGATGACTGCACTGCATTCCTCAGTGAGAAATACTTTTTCAGTTTCTCTCCAATCCTTCTTATGACTTAAGATTTCTTTCATGAACTTAGCATAAGAAGGTATTTGCTCAAGTGCCTCTGCAAACAGAATCTTTATTTCAAGAGTCCTTAGATAGTCTGCAAAGCGGGCAAATTGCTTATCCTGTTCCGCTTGGCGGAGTTTCTGAGGATAAGGCATCTTGGCTTTATATTCTTCAACCTTAGTTGCTGCAGGTTTATTCCTTACAGAAGTGGTTGAAGAAGCCTTTTTAGAGGGATTACTGTCAGCACTCTCATGTGTCTGATCCTCTCTTGGCGTCTGAACGCCAGAATTCGGTGAAGATTGGGTGTTTAACGCCAACTTCTCTCCCTTCTCTGGCGTTTGAACGCCAGAACTGGGCAGGGAATGGGCGTTTAACGCCAGCTTTCCCCCCTTTTCTGGCGTTTGAACGCCAAAAGTGTTCCTCTCTGGGCTCTTGCTGTCCTCAGAGGGATTTTGAACAGTGGTTTGGTTATCCTCTGTCAATTGTTCCTTATTTGGCTTTTTGCTCTTTTGAGCAGTGTTATTCAATGTCTTCCCACTCCTCAATTGAACTGCTTGACATTCTTCTGTTATCTGTTTAGATATTTGCTGTTTTGCTTGATTCAACTGCAGTTCTATATTCTTGTTAGCAACTTTAGTTTCGTGGAGCATCTCTTTAAATTCTGCTAACTGTTCTGTCATCAGGAGCAATTGTTGATTAAGCTCAATCATCTGTTCTTGAGGATTGGGATCGGTGGCTACTGCCATGACTTCCTCTTTTGGGGAGAACCCATTGCTAGAGTACAAATATTGATTTCTAGCAACAGTGTCTATAAGCTCTTGAGCCTCCTCAATTGTCTTCCTCATGTGTATAGATCCACCAGCTGAGTGGTCTAAAAACATCTGAGCTTTTTCTGTAAGCCCATAGTAGAAGATGTCTAACTGTACCCACTCTGAAAACATTTCAGAGGGGCATTTTCTTAGCATACCTCTATACCTCTCCCAGGCATTATAAAGGGATTCATTATCCTCTTGTTTAAAGCCTTGGATGTCCAGCCTTAACTGTGTCATCCTCTTTGGAGGGTAAAAGTGATTCAGGAATTTGTCTGATAACTGTTTCCATGTCTTTATGCTTGCTGTAGGTTGGTTATTCAACCACCTCTTAGCTTGATCTTTTACAGCAAATGGAAACAGTAATAGTCTGTAGACATCCTGATCCACCTCTTTATCACGTACTGTGTCAGTAATTTGTAAGAACTGTGCCAGAAACTCAGTAGGCTCTTCCTGAGGAAGACCGGAATACTGGCAATTTTGCTGCACTATGATAATGAGTTGAGGGTTTAGCTCCAGGCTGCTTGCTTTGATGGGAGGTGTACAGATACTACTCCCATATGCAGCTGTAATGGGGTTAGCATATGACCCCAGAGTCCTTCTGGACTGATCAATCCCACTTAGGTCCATAATGGATAAAGGGAAATGATATGGATTGCAAATAGATAAAAATATATTTTTTTTGAATTAACCGAAAAATAAAATAAAAACAAAAGGAAAATAAAATAAAAATTCGAAAATTAAAAGAAAATAAGATCAAAGCAAATTGAAAACTGAATCAATTAGTTAATTAAAAAAACTTTGAGATTAGCAATTAGAAAGATATGATTGAAAAATTTTTATGAAAAAGATTTGATTTTTGAAATGAGGAAAGAGAAAAACAACAAAATGACACCAAACTTAAAATTTTTAGAAAATCAAACACAAATTTTCGAAAATTTTAAAGGAAAAACACAAAGAGGAAACCAAACTTAGAATTTTTACGGATCAAAAAGGGACTAAAGACATTAAAATTCGAAAATTAGAAGAAAAACAAAAGCATGCAATTGACACCAAACTTAAAATATGAAACTAGACTCAACTAAAAGACTCTAAACCAACAAAAATAAAACAGTCCTAATCTAAGAAACAGGATAAGCCGTCAGTTGTCCAAACTCGAACAATCCCCGGCAACGGCGCCAAAAACTTGGTGCACGAAATTGCAATCACACTTTGCAATCCCGCACAACTAACCAGCAAGTGCACTGGGTCGTCCAAGTAATACCTTACGTGAGTAAGGGTCGATCCCACGAAGATTGTCGGCTTGAAGCAAACTATGGTTATCTTGTAAATCTTAGTCAGGATATCAATAATTATCAAGGTTGATTGTGAAAAGTAAAAGAACATAAAATAAGTACTTGTTCTGCAGTAATGGGGAACAGGTTGAGGTTTTGGAGATGCTCCATCTTCTGAATCTCTGCTTTCCTACTGTCTTCTTCTTCAAGCACGCAAGGCTCCTTCCATGGCAAGCTGTATGCAAGGGTTTCACCGTTGTCAGTGGCTACCTCCCATCCTCTCAGTGGAAATGTTCAACGCACCCTGTCACGGTACGGCTATCCATCTGTCGGTTCTCAATCAGGCCGGAATAGAATCCAGTGATTCTTTTGTGTCTGTCACTAACGCCCCGCCCTCAGGCGTTTGAAGCTCGTCACAGTCATTCAATCATTGAATCATACTCAGAATACCACAGACAAGGTTTAGACCTTCCGGATTCTCTTGAATGCCGCCATCAGTTCTAGCTTATACCACGAAGATTCTGATTAAAGAATCCAAGAGATATCTACTTAATCTAAGGTAGAACGGAGGTGGTTGTCAGGCACACATTCATAGTTGAGAATGATGATGAGTGTCACGGGTCATCACATTCATCCGGGTTAAGAACAAGTGATATCTTAGAACGGAAGCAAGCATGATTGAATAAGAAACAGTAGTAATTGCATTAATCCATCAAGACACAGCAGAGCTCCTCACCCCCAACCATTGGGTTTAGAGACTCATGCTGTAGAAGATACAATGAGAAACGTGTAAAGTGTCATGAGGTCAGAATCCAACAGCATCTGCAGTCCTTTTCAGTCTCTGAATCAGATTTTTGCTCAGGACCCTCAATTTCAGCCAGAAAATACCTGAAATCACAGAAAAACACACAAACTCATAGTAAAGTCCAGAAAAGTGAATTTTAACTAAAAACTAATAAAAATATACTAAAAACTAACTAAAATATACTAAAAACAAACTAAAAACAATGCCAAAAAGCGTATAAATTATCCGCTCATCATCAATCTCGGAAGAACAAAAAGTCCTAACCATAACAGGCCAGGACCAAGGATGGACAACCCCCATAATCAACTACCTCAAAACAGGAACACTCTCCACAGAAGAAAAAGAAGCAAAAAGGTTAAAAAGAGAGGCACAGTACTACTCCATCATAAACAACATCCTGTACAAAAGGGGGATTTCAGTACCATTACTAAAATGTGTGCCGACCTCCCACACCAGGGAAGTGTTAGAAGAAGTACACGGCAGCATTTGTGGCAATCATCTCGGAGCACGGGCTCTCGCCAAGAAGATACTTTGGGCAGGGTTTTATTGGCTAACTCTACAGAAAGAATCTACAGAATTCGTAAAGACATGTCCACCATGTCAGAAACATGCCAACTTCCACATCGCCCCGCCAGAAGAACTCATCAGCGTGACTTCGCCTTGGCCATTTGCAAAATGGGGACTCGACCTTCTCGGCCCCTTCCCCCAGGGATCAGGGCAAGTTAAATTCCTCATAGTAGGGGTAGATTACTTTACAAAGTGGATCGAGGCAGAACCCCTAGCTTATGCCACCGCCCAAAGAAGTCAAAAATTCTTATATAGAAACATTGTCATGAGGTTTGGAATTCCATATTCAATAACCACAGACAATGGCACTCAATTCACAGATGCGGTCTTCAGAAAGTTATTAGCCGACTTGAATATAAAGCACCAGTACACCTCCGTCGAGCATCCACAAGCCAATGGACAGGCCGAAGCCGCCAACAAAGTCATATTGGCAGGGTTAAAACGGAGACTGCAAGATGCAAAGGGAGCCTGGGCAGAGGAGCTTCCACAGGTCCTATGGGCATATCGAACGATGCCACACTCCACCACAAAGGAATCCCCCTTCCGGTTAGCATACGGAATGGAGGCAAAGCTTCCAGTAGAGATTGAGGAAGGATCGCATAGAGTAGTCCATTACAATGAGGGAGCAAACTCCCAACTTCAGAAGGAAGAGCTCGACCTACTACCTGAAATCCAAGAAAGAGCTCGGATCAGAGAAGAAGCTCTAAAATGCCGAATGGCTTCCAGATATAATCAAAGAGTAGTACCGAGAAATTTCGCTGAGAACGACCTCATCTTAACCCGAAATGACATTGGAACAACTCGACCCGGAGAAGGGAAGCTGGCAGCAAACTGGAAAGGACCTACCGAGTCATAGAAGTACTTGGGAAGGGCTGCTACAGACTGTCCGAGCTTGATGGATGAGAGCTTCCCCGATCATGGCATGCCTGCAACCTTAGAAGGTACTACAGTTAGAAAAGGTAAAGGATCTCACTAAATGGATGCGCTCTTTTTCCTAAAAAGGTTTTTTAATGAGGCACCAGGTTGAGACCTAGACCATACCCGACTTAAAGGGATGAGAAAATTCCCACATGTATATATTTGCATTTTTCTTTGAATAAAGTTTACTGAGATATTCTACAAGATTCCAAGACGCATTAATCTGAAGTATTCATCGTCCGATTATAAAGCAACAGGTCGGCAGAAAGTGAAAAACAAATTTACTACACGACCACGATAAAGATAACCGTCCGATAAAGGTGAAAACGCGATTCACCCAAAGGGCGATCTAAAGATGCCAACCATTTTCTACAAATCGGCAAAGATGAACACAAAATAATGTAAGAAGTTATTGAAAGCAATCCAAAAAAGAACCTGACGAGGTCTTACGGATAGCTAATATAATAACTTAAAGACTGGCCGACGTTCGGAAGTCGGACCAAGTCAACCCAAGTTATAAGTAAACCCTGGAAAGAGGTCTGGCCAACCCTATTAAAGAGGATTACTTTAACTTAGAAGGGCCTGACATAACAAAGTCAGCCCAAAACAAAAAGTTATACAAGTAGTCCCTGAAAGAGATCTGACAAAGATCCAAGAAAGAGGACTACAAAAAATAACTTAAAGGAGACCGACATAACCAAGTCAGACTCCTACCACTAAAAAGTTATACAAGTAGTCCCTGAAAGAGATCTGACAAAGATCCAAGAAAGAGGACTACAAAAAATAACTTAAAGGAGACCGACAAAACCAAGTCGGACTCCTACCACTAAAAAGTTATACAAGTAGTCCCTGAAAGAGATTAGACAAAGATCCAAGAAAGAGGACTACAAAAAATAACTTAAAGGAGACTGACATAACCAAGTCAGACTCCTACCACTAAAAAGTTATACAAGTAGTCCCTGAAAGAGATCTGACAAAGATCTAAGAAAGAGGACTACAAAAACTAACTTAAAGGAGACCGACATAACCAAGTCGGACTCCTACCACTAAAAAGTTATCAACATCCCTGAAAGAGATCTAACAAAGATCCAAGAAAGAGGATTACAGAAATAACTTAAAGGGGGACCAGCGCAAAAGAACCACTAAGAAACAAGTTGGACCCATAAGTCACAACCTCAAAGGATCCAAGCTACAAACAATAAAACAAAGCAATCCGAGGAGATCGAGATACAAGATTTCAAACATCAGTAGAAAACTGAAAAGATGCCAAGTCAAAAAACTACCACTGTTACTCTACAAAAGTTATAAGGCCCGGAAGGCCACCAAAACCTACCATGAAGGGATAGCGAGCTACCTTTTGTTTTTCAAAATAAAAAGTTGCTAAACAAGCAACTAGGAAATGTCAGCAATTAAATAAAAAGTTTTAAAAAAAGCCCACAAGCCGGGCCAACTACATATCCAGAAAGAGATCAGCAAACATCAGGAGCCTTCTTGGCAGCATCAAGGCAAGGAGAAGGAGGACGAGTCTGAATCGACATACCGTCCACAGTCCCATCCTCCCATTTCAGAATCTGGCAATCCGAGTCAGGCGCAACCGGAGGAGCAGAAGAAGTCGACACTTTGGCAGAGGACGCAGGGGGAGGAGCAACCTCATCATCATCACCCTCATCATCAGGGACAATCTTGCCATCCCTGATTACATTATCCAGGCTAAAGAGGGTGAGATCGGCCTCGGGAGCAATAACTCGAACTTGCTCCTTCAAGTTCTCGTAAGCAGCAGTCACGCTGCCAACGAGATGACCTTGGAGCTCAGCATAGTCTTCCCGGGCATTGTCGAGCTCTCCCCTCAGGCGCATTCCCTCCCGGTAAGATGTAACGTAACTCTCCTTATGCATCATGGCTGTGTCCTCAGCCAACCTCAAAGAAGCAGCCAGTGCTTGAGAACTTGCCTTCTCGTTCTCTAAATCCTTCTTCAGCTTGGCTACCTTCACCTCAAGTTCCTCCTTCAGCCCCCTCATCCGGTCGAACTCTTGTTTTGCCTCCTCCATAAATGCTTTGGTATGGAGGGGGAGATTCTGAGCAGTCTGATATATGGCAGCCGCCATATACGCCATCTTTACGTGATTTTGGGCCATAAAATCCAAGTGACGGAGGGTGGACACGTCGTCCATGGAAAGGGCACCATAGGGACCGATCTGCTGATCCACAAATTCAATGGCATTAAAATCAGGAGCATCGAGGTCGAAGGGCTCAGCTGTTTTTTGTTTTTTATTGGGAGGAGAAACAGATGGAGCGGCAGAAGTAGGATGAGGATCCACCAATCGGACTCGGGGTGTGGGGATCACCTTCTTCACCCCAGGGGAACTCGGCACGGATGGCTTCTCGCGCACTTGGGAGGACCCCTCCCCAGCCGCTTTGGCCACAATATTTTGGCAACAGTCACCTTCTGCGCCCTCTTAAAATCTTTCATGGATTCATTGTTCTTCATTGCCTCTACAAATAAAACAGAAATCAAGCTACAAGTCGGACAAGTCGGAAAGACAGCTAAAAGCAACATAAACAGATAATAAAGGAAACACAAGATACCCAGTTCAATTTGAAGAAGAGCAGGATTGGTTAGAAATTTCTTTGTGTCAAGATGGGGAGGTTGACCCCAGCGTTCTTCCAAGACAGTCACAAAAGCTCGCTCAACCTCATCTAACATTTCCCACGAATATCTGGAGACCCTCACATCTTTTTGCCATTCCAAAGGAAAAGCAGGTTCGTCATTTTCATCCAGAAAAAAGGGCCGAGCTCCTTCAACAGCTTAGACCTTGAAAAAGTAGTTTTTAAAATCACGGAATGACTCGTCAAACATGGAAAAGACATTCTTTCCTTGGGTAGAACAAACAGATAGAAAAAGAGAGATTGGGAAGCAGGAATACCAAAACCATTGCACAACAATTGGAAAATTTTTATGAAACCCCAGGAATTGGGGTGAAGCTGAGAGGGGGGCAACATTACAGGACCATAACAAGTCGGTTTCAAATTGAGTAAAAGGAAGGGTAGTACCCAGCTGACCGAAGAAAAAATCATAAACATAAAAGAAAGGACGATCATCAACAACCCGAGTAGAAAAGCAGACTCTCTCGTCAGAAGAGGGAGGAATAAGCTCGTAGTTCTTCTCATCACTGGATTTACTACAAACACTATGAAACTGCCTAAGCTGCGCACAAAACTCAAAATCAACCAGAGAAACACACAGAAGAACCATCGAGTCCACCCAATCGGCTATACCCTCAGGAACCTGGGAAGGCATCTCTACAACGTTATTTCGGGAAGACATGAGGCCAACTAAATCCTACAAAAAGAAAAGAAGAAAGGATTACTCAAAAACATCTCGAACAAAGGGCAAAACATCTCGACGGGCGAATACACAGAAAAAGAAAAACCCCAAGACTCAAACTAAAAGTCCCGGGGCATCCTTTGGAGGCAGTAACAAAGCAAGGAGAAAGACAAAACACAAACAAAATAGAAAGTCATATTCCTACAGTCTATCAGCAAGAAACAAACATACCAGGCAAAAAGAGTCAAAGATGCAACCTTTTTTCAGAATCAAACAAAATTATCATTCCAAAGCTTCAAAATCAAAAGCATTTCACAACATGCAAAAGCCCTAAAGGTATCAAGCAACGGAAAAAGCGAAAAAGACCATGCAAAAGATGAAGAAATTACGAGACGCACAGTAATCAGGCATAGCAAAAAGCAGAAAAGATCCAAACTTTTCCCAACCAAGATAAAAACTTTCTCAAAACAGACATAAAAATGGCGTAGAGGGAGGAAGAAAGAAGAATCAAACCTGGGAAAATGAGAGAAAGCTGCGAAGAAAAGCAGAGGAGCAGAAGGCGAAAACCAGAATCACCCCTTCTACCACAAAAAAGCGAAGTCACAAAGCAACGTCGCTAGGCTGAAACGCAAAAACTACAGGCGGAGGCTTCAGAAAAGTCAAAGGAAAAAGTTGAAAGTGAGAGAGTAAAGGGAGAAGTTACGAAGAAGAAGTAAAGAAGAGAAACCGTTTCTGATTGAGAAATTCAAAATAAAAACCAAGAGAAAATGAGGGCAATTAATGCCAATTAAAAGTGGATATTAAAACTGCTTGCGTTCCCAAAAAAGCGCTGATATAAAAGCGCGCGCTTTTAGAGAAAAACGTTCTACATTCAAAAGCTGCTACAAAAAGGAATCGACAAAATGCTTGAGTTTGATTTCACTAGAGAAGGACCGAAGTCAAAAACTCGACCTCGACAAAGAAGACCGAGCTCAAGCAGGGGCACTATTCATACCCTGGGTCGAACTATCCGACCTGGGATGATCGATGACGAAGCGACCGACCTCTTCAGGTCAAGCGGACCGACTTCTTTGTAAAGAACTCGGCCGAGTCAACAAGAGAGCCCCATAAAGGGCCCGGGTAGAGGAACACGACTCAAATCCTAAAGGCAGCCCAAGCCTATAGAGATAAAGGCGGTTCCGTTGAAGGTACGCTGACCTCAACTCAAAGATAAAGATAAGATAAGATAAGTAACTTATCTTATCCAAAAGGTCACATCTCACCATTATAAATACACTGGAGCACCCAAGTATAACTCATACTCTGATTCTACTCAATACCTGCTTAATACCCTTGCTAACTTAAGCATCAAAGTCCCTTGCAGGTACCCCCCACCCTCCGGGGACAAAGGAATCAGCACCACCACCAAGTCCAACAAGTCGGACACAACAGCTCCGGCCGTCTCCCACCAGCCGGACACGTTAGCACCGACCAATACAAGAAGAACTCATCCAAGATCGACCTCCAGTTTCAGGTAACTCTCGGAACAGCACCAAAGACTTGGAGCTCTCAAACGTGAATCACACTTTGTCACAACTTCTCACAACTAAGCAGCAAGTGCACTAGGTCGTCCAAGTAATAAACCTTACGTGAGTAAGGGTCGATCCTACGGAGATTGTCGGTATGAAGCAAGCTATGGTCATCTTGTAAATCTCAATCAGGCAGATTCTAATGGTTATAATGGTTTTCGAATATAAAGATAAATAAAGCATAAAATAAAGATAGAGATACTTATGTAATTCATTGGTGGGAATTTCAGATAAGCGCATGAAGATACTATATTCCTTTTGAATCTCTGCTTTCCTACTGCTTTCATCCAATCATTCTTACTCCTTTCCATGGAAAGTTGTATGTTGGGTTTCACTATTGTCAATGGCTACCTCCCATCCTCTCAGTGAAAATGGTCCAAATGCTCTGTCACAGCACGGCTAATCATCTGTCGGTTCTCGATCATGTCGGAATAGAATCCAGTGATTCTTTTGCGTCTGTCACTATGCCCAACACTGGCGAGTTTGAAGCTCGTCACATTCATCCCATCTCAGATCCTACTCGGAATACCACAGACAACGTTTAGACTTTTCGGATCTTAGGAATGGCCGCCAATAATTATAGCTTATACCACGAAGACTCTGATTAAGGAATCCAAGAGATACACGCTCAATCTAAGGTAGAACGGAAGTGGTTGTCAGGCACGCATTCATAGGTGAGAATGATGATGAGTGTCATGGATCATCACATTCATCATGTTGAAATGCAGAAAATATCTTAGAATAAGAATAAGCTGAATTGAATAGAAGAATAATAGTAATTGCATTAATACTCGAGGAACAACAGAGCTCTACACCTTAATCTATGGGGTGTAGAAACTCCACCGTTGAAAATACATAAGTAATGGTCCAGGCACGGCCAAATGGCCAGCCCCCATGAAGGTCTAAAATCGCATACACTGATTAAAGATCCATCCAAAGACAAGACGCTAGTACAATAGTAAAAAATTCTATTTATAGTAAACTAGCTACTAGGGTTTACATAAATAAGTCTAAGTGCAGAAATCCACTTCTGGGACCTACTTTGGTGTGTGCTTGGGCTGAGCTTGAGCTTTACGCGTACAGAGGCTTCTCTTGGGGTTAAACGCCAAGTTGTAGCATGCTTTTGGCGTTTTACTCCGGAATGCAGCATGAAACTAGCATTGAACGCCAGTTTGCGTCGTCAAAGCTCAAATAAAGTATGAACCATTATATATTGCTGGAAAGCCCTGGATGTCTACTTTCCAACGCAGTTGAGAGCACACCATTTGAAGTTTTGTAGCTCCAAGAAATCCATTTTGAGTGCAGGGAGATTAGAATCCAACAGCATCAGCATTCCTTTTTCAGCATGAATCATATTTTTGCTCAAGTCCCTCAATTTCAACCAGAAAATACCTGAAATCACTGAAAAATACAAAAACTCATAGTAAAGTCCAGAAATGTGAATTTTGCATAAAAACTAATAAAAACATCCCTAAAAGTAGCTAGATCCTACTAAAAACTACCTAAAAACAATGCCAAAAAGCGTATAAATTATCTGCTCATCACAATGCCAAACTTAAATTGTTGCTTGTCCCCAAGCAACTGAAAATCAAATAGGATAAAAAGAAGAGAATATACTATAAATCTCAAAATATCAAAGAATATTAGTCTTAATTAGATGAGCGGGACTTGTAGCTTTTTGCTTCTGAACAGTTTTGGCATCTCACTTTATCCTTTGAAGCTTTGAATGATTGGCATCCATAGGAACTTAGAGTTCAGATAGTGCTATTGATTCTCCTAGTTAAGTATGTTGATTCTTGAACACAGCTACTTTTATGAGTCTTGGACATGGCCCTAAGCACTTTGTTTTCCAGTATTACCACCGGATACATAAATGCCACAGACACATGACTGGGTGAACCTTTTCAGATTGTGACTCAGGTTTGCTAAAGTCCCCAGTTAGAGGTCTCCAGAGCTCTTAAGCACACTCTTTTTGCTTTGGATCATGGTGCGCATAAATTGTGATCATAAACAATGGCTCCAATGACTTGGTGCTCTCAAACGTGAATCACACTTTGTCACAACTCCGCACAACTAACCAGCAAGTTCATTGTGTCGTCCAAGTAATAAACCTTACGTGAGTAAGGGTTGATCCCACGGAGATTGTTGGTATGAAGCAAGCTATGGTCATCTTGTAAATCTCAGTTAGGCGGATTCAAATGGTTTATAATGGTTGTCAAAAATTAAGAATAAATAAAGCATAAAATAAGATAGAGATACTTATTTAAATCATTGGCGGGAATTTCAGATAAGTGTGTGGAGATGCTTTGTCCCTGTTGAATCTCTGCAACATACTGCTTTCTTACTTTCAATCCTTCATACTCCTTTCCATGGCAAGCTGTATGTAGGGCATCACCTTTGTCAATGGCTACATCCCATCCTCTCAGTGAAAATGGTCCAAATACTCTGTCACAACACGGTTAATCATCTGTCGATTCTCGATCATGTCGGAATAGAATCCATTGATTCTTTTGCGTTTGTCATCACGCCCAACAATCGCGAGTTTGAAGCTCATCATAGTCATTCAATCCCTGAATCCTACTCGGAATACCACAGACAAGGTTTAGACTTTTCGGATCCTCAAGAATGGCTGCCAAAGGGTTTTAGCTTATACCACGAAGATTCTGATTAAGGAATCCAAGAGATACTCGCTCGTTCTAAGGTAGAATGGAAGTGGTTGTTAGTCACGCGTTCATAGGTGAGAATGATGATGAGTGTCACGGATCATCATATTCATCATGTTGAATTGCAACGAATGTCTTAGAACAGGAATAAGCTGAATTGAATAGAAAATAGTAGTAATTACATTGAAACTCGAGGTACAGCAGAGCTCCACACCTTAATCTATGGTGTGTAGAAACTCTACCGTTGAGAATACATAAGTGATCAAGGTTCAGGCATGGCCGAATGGCCAGCCCCCAAAGTCTCAGAACTAAACTTCCAAAGATGGAAGACAAAACCAAGATGTCTAATACAATAGTAAAATGTCCTATTTATACTAGACTAGCTACTAGGGTTTACAGAAATAAGTAATTAATGCAGAAATCCACTTCTAGGGCCCACTTGGTGTGTGCTTGGGCTGAGCTTGAGCTTTACACATGCAGAGGCTTCTCTTGGAGTTAAACGCCAAGTTGTAACATGTTTTTGGCGTTTAACTCTGGTTTATGACGTGTTTCTGGTGTTTAACTCCAGAATGCAGCATGGAACTGGTGTTGAACGCCAGTTTACATCGTCTAAGCTCGAATAAAGTATGGATTATTATATATTTCTGGAAAGTACTGGATGTCTACTTTCCAATGTTGTTAAGGGCACGCCATTTGGAGTTTTGTAGCTCCAGAAAATCCATTTCGAGTGTAGGGAGGTCAGAATCCAACAGCATCAGCAGTCCTTTGTCAGCCTTCTAACAAAGTTTTGCTCAGGTCCCTCAATTTTAGCCCGAAAATACCTGAAATTACAGAAAAACACACAAACTCGTAGTAAAGTCCAGAAATGTAAATTTTGCATAAAAACTAATGAAAACATCCCTAAAATTAGCTAGATCCTACTAGAAACTACCTAAAAAGAATGCCAAAAAGCGTATAAATTATCCGCTCATCACAACACCAAACTTAAATTGTTGCTTGTCCCCAAGCAACTGAAAATCAAATAGGATATAAAGAAGAGAATATACTATATATCCCAAAATATCAATGAATATTAGTTCTAATTAGATGAGTGGGACTTGTAGCTTTTTGCTTCTGAACAGTTTTGGCATCTCACTTTTTTCTTTGAAGTTTAGAATGATTGGAATCTGTAAGAACCAGAATTTTGGATAGTGTTATTAATTCTCCTAGTTAAGTATGTTGATTCTTGAACACAGCTACTTTTATGAGTCTTAGACGTGGCCCTAAGCACTTTGGTTTCTAGTATTACCACCAGATACATAAATGCCACAAACACATGACTGGGTGAACCTTTTCAGATTGTGACTCAGCTTTGCTAAAGTCCCCAGTTAGAGGTGTCCAGAGCTCTTAAGCATACTCTTTTTTCTTTAGATCACGACTTTAACCACTCAGTCTCAAGCTTTTTACTTGGACCTGCATGCCACAAGCACATGGTTAGGGACAGCTTAATTTAGCCGCTTAGGTCTGGATTTATTTCCTTGGGCCCTCCTATCCATTGATGCTCGAAGCCTTGGATCCTTTTTACCTCTGCCTTTTGGTTTTAAGGGCTATTGGCTTTTTCTGCTTGTTTTTTTTCATTTTTTTTATAAATTTTTTTGCCACTTTTTTTTTTCGCAAGCTTTGTTCTTCACTGCTTTTTCTTACTTCAAGAATCAATTTTATGATTTTTCAGATCATCAATAACATTTCTCTTGTTCATCATTCTTTCAAGAGCCAACAATTTTAACATTCATAAACAACAAGATCGAAAATATGTACTGTTCAAGCATTTATTCAGAAAAAAGTATTGTCACCACATCAATATAATTAAACTAATTTCAAGGATAAATTTGAAACTCATGTACTTCTTGTTCTTTTGAATTAGAAAAATTTTTCATTTAAGAGAGGTGAAGGATTCATGGAATTATTCATAGCATTAAGATACAGTTACTAGACACTAATGATCATGTAATAAAGACACAAACATAGATAAACATGAAGCTTAAAAACCGAAAAATAGAGAAATAAGAACAAGGAATGACTCCACCTTAGTGATGGTGGCGCCTTTTCCTTGAAGGACCAATGATGTCCTTGAGCTCTTCTATGTCTCTTCCTTGTCTTTGTTGCTCCTCCCTCATTGCTCTTTGATCTTCTCTAATTTCATGGAGAATGATGGAGTGCTCTTGGTGTTCCACCCTTAATTGATCCATGTTGTAACTCAAGTCTTCTAGAGAAGTGTTGAGTTGTTCCCAATAGTTGTTGGGAGGAAAGTGCATCCCTTGAGTCATCTCCGGGATTCCTTGGTGATGAGCTTCCTCATGCGTCTCTTGGGATCTATGAGTGGGCTCTCTTGTTTGCTCCATCCTCTTCTTAGTGATGGGCTTGTCCTCCTCAATGAGGATGTCTCCTTCTATAACAACTCCAGCTGAGTAGCATAGATGGCAAATGAGATGAGGAAAAGCTAGCCTTGCCAAGGTAGAGGGATTTTCAGCTATTTTGTAGAATTCAAGAAAGATGACTTCATGAACTTCTACTTCCTCTCCAATCATGATGCTATGGATCATGATAGCCCGATCCACAGTAACTTCAGATCGGTTGCTAGTGGGGATGATGGAGCATTGGATGAACTCCAACCATCCTCTAGCCATAGGCTTGAGGTCCAATCTTCTTAATTGAACCAGCTTGCCTTTTGAGTCTCTTTTCCACTAAGCTCTTTCCACACATATGTCCATAAGGACTTGGTCCAACATTTGATCAAAGTTGACCCTTCTAGTGTAAGGGCGTGCATCTTCTTGCATTATAGGCAAGTTGAATGCCAACATTACATTTTCCGGACTGAAATCTAAGTATTTCCCCCAAACTATTGTAAGATAATTCTTTGGGTTCGGGTTCATACTTTGATCATGGTTCTTAGTGATCCATGCATTGGCATAAAACTCTTGAACCATTAAGATTCTGACTTGTTGAATGGGGTTGGTCAGAACTTCCCAACCTCTTCTTTGGATCTCATGTCGGATCTCCGGATACTCATTTTTCTTGAGCTTGAAAGGGACTTTGGGGATCACCTTCTTCTTGGCCACAACTTCATAGAAGTGGTCTTGATGGGCTTTTGAGATGAATCTCTCCATCTCCCATGACTCGGAGGTGGAAGCTTTTGTCTTCCCTTTCCCTTTTCTAGAGGTTTCTTCGGCCTTAGGTGCCATCAATGGTTATGGAAAAACAAAAAAGCTATGCTTTTACCACACCAAACTTAGAATATTGCTCGCCCTCAAGCCAAAGAAGAAGGAATAGAAGAAGAAGAAGAAAATATAGAGGAAAGGGAGAGAGATGTGTATTCGGCCAAGGGGTAGAAGAGAGTATTGTGTTGTGTGAAAATGAAGAAGGATGGAGGGGTTTATATAGTGGAGGGAGAGGGTATGGTTTTGGGCATTTAGGGTGGGTTTGGGTGGGAAAGAGATTTTGAATTTGAAGGTAGGTGGGGTTTATGGGGAAGAGTGGATGGATGTGAGTGGTGAAGAGGTGATGGGGAAGAGAGATTGAGGTGATTGGTGAAGGGTTTTGGGGAAGAGTGTTTATTGGATTGTGTGAAAAAGAGAGAGAGGATGCGTTGAGGTAGGTAGGGATCCTGTGGGATCCACAGATCCTGAGATGATCCTGTGAAGTCCACAGATCCTGAGGTGTCAAGGATTTACATCCCTGCACCAATGAGGCATGTAAAATGCCCTCTGCGTGCAATCCTGGCGTTAAACGCCAGATTGATGCTTGTTTCTGACGTTAAACGCCAGTTCTATGCTTGTTTTGGGCATTCAACGCCAGTCTGCAGCATGTTTCTGGTGTTGAACGCCAGCTTTCCTCAGTGTGCAATCCTGGCATTTAAACGCCAGATTGCTGCATGTTTTTGGCGTTTAACGCCAGATCCATGCTCTATTCTGGCGTTTAACGCCAGCCAGATGCTCCTTACTGGTGTTTAAATGCCAGTAAGCCCCTCCTCCAGGGTGTGCTATTTCTTCTGCTGTTTTTTATTCTGTTTTTAATTTTAGTATTTGTTTTGTGACTCCACATGATCATGAACCTAATAAAACATAAAAGAACAATAAAAATAAAAATAGAATTAGATAAATAAAAATTGGGTTGCCTCCCAATAAGCGCTTCTTTAATGTCACTAGCTTGACAATGGGCTCTCATGGAGCCTCACAGGTGATCAGGTCAATGTTGTGGACTCCCAACACCAAACTTAGAGTTTGAATATGAGGATTTAACACCAAACTTAGAGTTTGGTTGTGGCCTCCTAACACCAAACTTAGAGTTTGATTGTGGGGCTTTGTTTGACTCTGTATTGAGAGAAGCATTTCATGCTTCCTCTCCATGGTTGCAGAAAAAGATCATTGAGCTTTAAACACAAGGTAGTCCCTATTTAATTGAAGGACTAGCTCTCCTCTGTCAACATCAATCACAGCTCCTGCTGTGGCTAGGAAGGGTCTTCCAAGGATGATGCATTCATCCTCCTCCTTCCTAGTGTCTAAGATTATGAAATTAGCAGGGATGTAAAGGCCTTTAACCTTCACTAACACGTCCTCTACTAATCCGAAAGCTTGTCTTTGTGATCCGTCTGCCATCTCTAATGAGTATGTGGTAGGCTGTACCTCAATGATCCCCAGCTTCTCCATTACAGAGAGTGACATAAGATTTATGGCTTACCCTAGGTCACACAGAGCCTTCTCAAAGGTCATGGTGCCTTTGGTACAGGGTATTAAGAATTTACCAGGATCTTGTTTATTTTGAGGTAACATTTGCTGAACCCATGTATCTACTTCATTAATGAGCAAGGGAGGTTCACCTTCCCAAGTCTCATTACCAAACAACTTGGCATTCAGTTTCATGATGGCTCCTAGATATTGAGCAACTTGCTCTCTAGTTACATCTTCATCCTCTTCAGAGGAAGAATAGTCTTCAGAGCTCATGAATGGCAGAAGGAGATTTAATGGGATCTCTATGGTCTCTATATGACCTTCAGATTCCTTTGGATCCTCAATAGGGAACTCCTTCTTGCTTGAGAGACGTCCCATGAGGTCTTCCTCATTGGGATTCACGTCCTCTCCTTCCTCTCTAGGTTCAGCCATGTTGATTATGTCAATGGCCTTGCACTCTCTTTTTGGATTCTCTTCAGTATTGCTTGGGAGAGTACTAAGAGGAGTTTCAGTAACTTTCTTACTCAGCTGGCCCACTTGTCCCTCCAAATTTCTGATGGAGGACCTTGTTTCACTCATGAAACTTAAAGTGGCCTTAGACAGATCAAAGACTATGTTTGCTAAGTAAGAGGTGCTCTACTCAGAATTCTCTGTCTGTTGCTGAGAAGATGATGGAAAAGGGTTGCTATTGCTGAGCCTATTTGTTCCACCATTATTAAAGCATTGTTGAGGCTTTTGTTGATCCTTCCATGAGAAATTTGGATGATTTCTCCGTGAAGAATTATAGGTGTTTCCATAAGGTTCACCCATGTAATTTACCTCTGCTATTGCAGGGTTCTTAGGATCATAAGCTTCTTCTTCAGAAGATGCCTCTTTAGTACTGTTGGATGCATTTTGCCATCCATTCAGACTTTGAGAAATCATGTTGACTTGCTGAGTCAACATTTTGTTCTGAGCCAATATGGCATTTAGAGCATCAATTTCAAGAACTCCCTTCCTCTAAGGCGTCCCATTATTCACAGTATTCCTCTCAGAAGTGTACATGAACTGGTTATTTGCAACCATGTCAATGAGTTCTTGAGCTTCTGCAGGCATTTTCTTTAGGTGAATGGATCCACCTGCAGAATGGTCCAGTGACATCTTAAAGAACTCAGATAGACCATAATAGAATATATCCAAAATGGTCCATTCTGAAAGCATGTCAGAAGAACACCTTTTGGTCATCTGTTTGTATCTTTCCCAAGCTTCATAGAGGGATTCACCTTCTTTTTGTTTGAAAGTCTAAACATCCACTCTACGCTTGCTCAACTTTTGAGGAGGAAAAAACTTAGCCAAGAAGGTCGTGACCAGCTTATCCCAGGAGTCCATGCTATCTTTAGGTTGTGAGTCCAACCATGTTCTAGCTCTATCTCTTACAACAAAAGGGAAAAGCATGAGCCTGTAGACTTCAAGATCTACTCCATTAGTCTTAACAGTCTCACAGATCTGCAAGAACTCAGTTAAAAACTGATAGGGATCTTTTGATGGAAGTCCATAGTACTTGCAGTTCTGTTGCATTAGAGCAACTAGTTGAGGTTTCAGCTCAAAATTTTTTGCTCCAATGGCAGGGATTGAGATGCTTCTTCTATCGAACTTGGATGTAGGTGTAGTATTGTCACCAAGCATCCTCCTTGCATTATTGTTGTTGGGTTCGGCTGCCATATCCTTTTTTTGTTCAAAAATTTCAGTAAGGTTGTCTCTGGATTGTTGTATTTTATCTTCTCTCAGTTTCCTCTTCAGAGTCCTTTCAGGTTCAGGATCAGCTTCAACAAGAATGCCTTTTTCCTTGTTCCTACTCATATGAAAAAGAAGAGAACAGAAAAGGAAAAGGAATCCTCTATGTCACAGTATAGAGATTCCTTTATGTTAATAGAAGAATAAAGGAATAGAAGAAGGAAAAGAGTTAAGAATCCAAACACAAGGGGGAATATAGGTTCAAATTCTTGAGATGAAGAGAAATGTTAGTAAATAAATAAATAAATGGAAGAAGATGAGAGAGGGAGAAATTCAAAAATAAATTTTGAAAAAGGGTTAGTGATTTTCAAAAATTAAGAGAAGAAAAACAATTTAAATTAAAATTTGAAACAATTAGTTAATTAAAAGAATTTTGAAAAAGAGGGAGGTAATTTTTGAAAATTAGAGAGAGAAAAGTATTTAGGTGGTTTTGAAAAAGATAAGAAACAAACAAAAAGTCAATTAGCTAGTTGAAAAAGATTTGAAAATCAATTTTTGAAAAGATAAGAAGTTAGAAAAGATATTTTGAAATCAAATTTTTGAAAAAGATATGATTTGAAAAAGATATTTTAAAAAGATATGATTGAAAAAGATATTTTGAAAAAGATTTAATTTTTAAAATTAAAATTGATTACTTGACTAATAAGAAACTAAAAGATATGACTCTAGAATTTAAAGATTGAACATTTCTTAACAAGAAAGTAACAAACTTCAAATTTTTGAATCAATCATATTAATTGTTAGTAAAGTTTTCGAAATTTTGAAATAAAGATAAGAAAAAGATTTTGAAAATAAATTTTAAATTTTCAAAAATCATAAAAGAAAAATGAAAAAGATTTGATTTTTGAAAAAGATTTTGAAAAGATAAGATTTTTAAAATTGAAAATTTGACTTGACTTATAAGAAATAGCTAAGTTTTAAAATTTTTTGACTAAGTCAACTCAAATTTTTGAAAATTATGAGCAAAATAAGGAAAAGATATATTTTTTATTTTTGAATTTTTTTTTATGATGAGAGAGAAAAACACAAAAATGACCCAAAACATGAAATTTTGGATCAAAACACATGACGCATGCAAGAACACTATGAATGTCAAGACGAACACCAAGAACACTTTGAAGATCAAGATGAACATCAAGACTTATTTTTGAAAAAATTTCAAGAAAAGAAAAACATGCAAGACACCAAACTTAGAACTTTTCAATGCTTAGACACTATGAATGCAAGAATGCATATGAAAAACAACAAAAAAATACAAAACAAGAAAATTTAAAGATCAAACAAGAAGACTTGTTAAGAACAACTTGAAGATCATGAAGAACACATGCATGAATTTTCAAAAAAAAAAAGAATGCATAAATTTTAAAAACATGCAATTGACACCAAACTTAAAAATTGACTCAAGACTCAAACAAGAAACACAAAATATTTTTGATTTTATGAGTTTATAAAATTTTTTTAGATTTTTTTTTGAAAATTCAAATTTTTTATTTTATTTTATTATTTTTTTTCGAAAACATATAGGAAAAATAAAATAAGAAATTCAAAATTTTTAATAAGAATTCCAGGAATCTTTGCAATGTTAGTCTAAAGCTCCGGTCCAGGAATTAGACATGGCTTAATAGCCAGCCAAGCTTTAGCATACAAATCAGACATACAACAGCTGATACTTCATCCAACTTCATATACTGATAAGGGGAAGCCTTAATCTAATTGAATTAGACATGGCCTTACAGCCAGCCAAGCTTCAACATCCTTCATGAAACATTAGAATTCATTCTTAAAAATTTAGAATAACTTTTCGAAAACAGAAGTAAAAAATTTTTTTTTTGAAAGATTTTTGAAAATTTTTTTAAAATAAAACAAAAAGAAAATTACCTAATCTGAGCAACAAGATGAACCGTCAGTTGTCCAAACTCGAACAATCCCCGGCAACGGCGCCAAAAACTTGGTGCGCGTAAATTGTGATCATCAACAATGGCTCCAATGACTTGGTGCTTTCAAACGTGAATCACACTTTGTTACAACTCCGCACAACTAACCAGCAAGTGCACTGGGTCGTCCAAGTAATAAACCTTACGTGAGTAAGGGTCGATCCCACGAAGATTGTTGGTATGAAGCAAGCTATGGTCATCTTGTAAATCTCAGTTAGGCGGATTCAAATGGTTTATAATGGTTTTCGAAAATTAAGAATAAATAAAGCATAAAATAAGATAGAGATACTTATGTAAATCATTGCCGGAATTTCAGATAAGTGTATGGAGATGCTTTGTCCCTGTTGAATCTCTGCAACATACTGATTTCTTACTTTCAATCCTTCATACTCCTTTCCATGGCAAGCTGTATGTAGGGCATCATCGTTGTCAATGGATACATCCCATCCTCTCAGTGAAAATGGTCCAAATGCTCTGTCACAGCACGACTAATCATCTGTCGGTTCTCGATCATGTCGGAATAGAATCCATTGATTCTTTTGCGTTTGTCATCACACCCAACAATCGCGAGTTTGAAGCTCGTCACAGTAATTCAATCCCTGAATCTTACTCGGAATACCACAGACAAGGTTTAGACTTTCTGGATCCTCAAGAATGACCGCCAAAGGGTTCTAGCTTATACCACAGAGATTCTGATTAAGGAATCCAAGAGATACTCGCTCGTTCTAAGGTAGAACGGAAGTGGTTGTCAGTCACACGTTCATAGGTGAGAATGATGATGAGTGCCACAGATCATCACATTCATCATGTTGAATTGCAACAAATATCTTAGAACAGGAATAAGCTGAATTGAATAGAAAATAGTAGTAATTGCATTGAAACTCGAGATACAGCAGAGCTCCACACCTTAATCTATGGTGTGTAGAAACTCCACCGTTGAGAATACATAAGTGATTAAGGTTCAGGCATAGCCGAATGGCTAGCTCCCAAAGTCTCAGAACTAAATGTCCAAAGGTGGATGCTAAGATAAAAGACGAAACTAAGATGTCTAATACAATAGTAAAATGTCCTATTTATACTAGACTAGCTACTAGGGTTTACAGAAATAAGTAATTAATGTAGAAATCCACTTCCGGGGCCCACTTGGTGTGTGCTTGGGCTGAGCTTGAGCTTTACAGGTGCAGAGGCTTCTCTTGGAGTTAAACTCCAAGTTGTAACGTGTTTTTGGCATTTAACTCTGGTTTATGACGTGTTTCTGGCGTTTGACTCCAGAATGCAGCATAGAACTGGCGTTGAACGCTAGTTTACGTCATCTAAGCTCGAATAAAGTATGGACTATTATATATTGCTGGAAAGCTCTGGATGTCTACTTTCCAACGTCGTTGAGAGCGCACCATTTGAAGTTCTGTAGCTCCATAAAATCAATTTCAAGTGCAGGAAGGTCAGAATCCAACAGCATCAGCAGTCCTTTGTCAGCCTTCTATCAAAGTTTTGCTCAGGTCCCTCAATTTCAGTTAGAAAATACCTAAAATTACAGAAAAACAGAAACTCATAGTAAAGTCCAGAAATGTGAATTTTGCATGAAAACTAATGAAAACATCCCTAAAAGTAGCTAGATCCTACTAGAAACTACCTAAAACCAATGCCAAAAAGCGTATAAATTATCTGCTCATCAGATCACGACTTTAACCACTCAGTCTCAAGCTTTTCACTTGGATCTTCATGCCACAAGCACATAGTTAGGGACAACTTGATTTATCTGCTTAGGACTGGATTTTATTTCCTTGGGCCCTCCTATCCATTGATGCTCAAAGCCTTGGATCTTTTTTACCCTTGCCTTTTGGTTTTAAGGGCTATTGGCTTTTTTTGCTTGCTTTTTCTTTTTCTTTCTTTAAAATTTTTTTTTGCAAGCTTTGTTCTTCACTGCTTTTTCTTGCTTCAAGCTTCAATTTTATGATTTTTCAGATTATCAATAACATTTCTCTTTTTCATCATTCTTTCAAGAGCCAACAATTTTAACATTCATAAACAACAAGATAAAAAATATGCACTGTTCAAGCATTCATTCAGAAAAAAAAAGTATTGTCACCACATCAATATAATTAAACTAATTTCAAGGATGAATTCGAAACTCATGTACTTCTTGTTCTTTTGTATTAAAAACATTTTTCATTTAAGAAAGGTGAAGGATTCACGGAGTTATTCATAGCCTTAAGACATAGTTACTCAATACTAATGATCATGTAATAAAGACACAAAATATAGCCAAACATGAAGCTCATAAACCGAAAAACAGAGATATAAGAACAAGGAAGTTAAGGAATGAGTCCACCTTAGTGATGGTGGTGCCTTCTTCTTGAAGGACCAATGGTGCTCTTGAGCTCCTCTATGTCTCTTCCTTGCCTCTGTTGCTTGATCCCTTGTGATTTTGGTGCTCCTATCCTTAGTTGCTCCCAATAATTATGTGGAGGAAAATGTATCCCCTGAGGTATCTCAGGAATTTCTTGATGAGGGAATTTCTCATGCTCTTGTTGAGGTCCATGAGTGGGCTCTCTTGATGTGCAGTCAAATGCTCTACTACTGAGCTATGGACCCTTGAGATGAATCTCTCCATCTCCCATGACTCGGAGGTGGAAGCTTTTGTCTTTCCTTTCCTCTTTCTAGAGGTTTCTCCGACCTTAGGTGCCATAAATGGTTATGGAAAAACAAAAAAGCTATGCTTTTACCACACCAAACTTAGAATGTTGCTCGTCCTCGAGCAAAAGAAGAAAGAATAGATGAAGAAGAAGAAGAGATGGAGGAGAGGGAGAGTGGTTTAGGTTTCGGCCAAGGGGGAGAAGAGAGGGAGAAGGTAGGTGGGATCCTCTGGGGTCCACAGATCCTGAGGTGTCAAGGATTTCTCATCCCTGCACCCTTTAGGCGTGTAAAATGCCCTTTGTATGCAATCCTGGTGTTTAACACCAGACTGATGCTTATTTCTGGCGTTAAACGCCAGCTCTATGCTTGTTTCTGGCGTTAAACGCCACTTTGCTGCTTGTTTCTGGCGTTTAACGCCAGCTTTCCTCAGAGTGCGATCCTTGTGTTTAAACGCCAGACTGCTGCTTGTTTTTGGTGTTAAACGCCAGCTTCATGCTCTGTTCTGGCGTTAAACACCAGCCAAATGCTCCTTACTGGCGTTTAAACGCTAGTAAGCTCTTCCTCTAGGGTGTACTATTTTTTATGTTTTTTATTTTTCTTTGATTTTTGTAGTTGTTTTTGTGACTCCACATGATCATGAACCTAAGAAGACATAAAAGAACAATAGAAAACATAGATAAGTAAAAATTGGGTTGCCTCTAATGAGCGGATAATTTATACGCTTTTTGGCATTGTTTTTAGATAGTTTTTAGTAGGATCTAGCTACTTTTAGGGATGTTTTTATTAGTTTTTATGTAAAATTCATATTTCTGGACTTTACTATGAATTTTTATGTTTTTCTGTGATTTCAGGTATTTTCTGGCTGAAATTGAGGGACTTGAGCAAAACTCTGATAAAAGGCTGACAAAGGACTGCTGATGTTGTTGGATTTTGACCTCCCTGCACTCGAAATGGATTTTCTGGAGCTACAGAACTTCAAATGGCGCGCTCTTAACGGCGTTGGAAAGTCGACATCCAGATGTTTCCAGCAATATATAATAGTTCATACTTTATTCGAGATTAGACGATGCAAACTGGCACTCAACGCCAGTTGTATGTTGTATTCTGGAGTCAAACGCCAGAAACACGTCACGAACCAGAGTTGAACGCCAAAAACACGTTCCAACTTGGTGTTCAACTCCAAAAGAAGCCTCTGCACGTGTAAAGCTCAAGCTCAGCCCAAGCACACACCAAGTGGGCCCCGAAAGTGGATTTCTGCATCAATTACTTACTTTTGTAAACCCTAGTAGTTAGTTTAGTATAAATAGGACATTTTATTATTGTATTAGACGTCTTTTGACCATTCGGTCTTTTTTGACCACATCTTTGGTCTCAGTTTTAATCTATTATTCATCTTAGGAGACTATTGATCACGTTCATGGGGGCTGGCCATTCGGCCAAGCCTGGACCACCACTTATGTATTTTCAACGGTGGAGTTTTTACACACCATAGATTAAGGGTGTGGAGCTCTGCTGTATCTCGAGTTTTAATGCAATTACTACTATTTTCTATTCAATTCAGTTTATTCCTGTTCTAAGATATTCATTGCACTTCAACATGATGAATGTGATGATCCATGACACTCATCATCATTCTCACTTATGAACGCGTGACTGACAACCACTTCTGTTCTACCTTAGACCGAACACATATCTCTTGGATTCCTTAATCAGAATCTTTGTGGTATAAGCTAGAATTGTTGGCGGTATTCATGAGAATCCGGAAAGTCTAAACCTTGTCTGTGGTATTCCGAGTAGGATTCAAGGATTGAATGACTGTGATGAGTGTCAAACTCGCGATTGTTGGGCATGATGACAAACACAAAAGAATCAATGGATTCTATTCCGACATGATCGAGAACCGACAGATGATTAGCCATGCTGTGACAAGAGCATTTGGACCTTTTTCACTGAGAGGATGGGATGTAGTCATTGACAACGGTGATGCCCTACATACAGCTTGCCATGGAAAGGAGTAAGAAGGATTGAAGGATGGCAGTAGTAAAGCAGAGATCCAACAGGGACAAAGCATCTCCATACACTTATCTGAAATTCTCACCAATGATTTACATAAGTATTTCTATCCTTATTTTCTGTTTATTTATTATTATTATTCGAAAACTCCATAACCATTTATTATCTGCCTAACTGAGATTTACAAGATGACCATAGCTTGCTTCATACCAACAATCTCCGTGGGATCGACCCTTACTCACATAAGGTTTATTACTTGGACGACCCAGTGCACTTGCTGGTTAGTTGTGCGAAGTTGTGAAGAAAGTGCTGAGTTAGTAGATGCGCATACCAAGTTGAATGCCATTATTAGAGATCACAATTTCGTGCACCAGCCTCCCAATAAGCACTTCTTTAATTTCAATAGCTTGACAGTGAGCTCTCATGGAGCTTCACAGATGTTCAGAGCATTGTTGGGACCTCCCAACCCCAAATTTAGAGTTTGGTTGTGGCCTCCCAACACCAAACTTAGAGTTTGACTGTGGGGGCTTTGTTTGACTCTGTATTGAGAAAAGCTTATTGTGCCTCTTTTCCATGGTTGTCGAGGAAGATCCTTGAGCTTTAAACACAAGGTAGTCCCCATTCAATTGAAGGACTAACTCTCCTCTGTCAACATCAATCACAGCTCTTGCTGTGGCTAGGAAGGGTCTTCCAAGAATGATGGATTCATTCTCATCCATCCTAGTGACTAAGATTATGAAATTAGCAGGGATGTAAAGGCCTTTAATCTTTACCAACACGCCCTCTACCAATCCATAAGCTTGTTTTATTGACTTGTCTGCCATCTCTAATGAGATTCTTGCAGCTTGTACCTCAAAGATCCCCAGCTTCTCCGTTACAAAGAGTGGCATAAGATTTATACCTGACCCTAGGTCATATAGAGCCTTCTCAAAGGTCATGGTGCCTATGGTACATGATATTAAGAATTTACCAGGATCTTATTTCTTTTGAGGTAGAGTTTGCTGAACCCATGTATCTAGTTCACTAATGAGCAAGGGAGGTTCACCTTCCCAAGTCTCATTACCAAACAACTTGGCATTCAGCTTCATGATGGCTCCTAGATATTGAGCAACTTGCTCTTCAGTTACATCTTCATCCTCTTCAGAGGAAGAATAGTTCTCAGAGCTCATGAATGGCAGAAGAAAGTTTAATGGAATTTCTATGGTCTCTATATGAGCCTCAGATTCCTTTAGGTCCCCAATAAGGGACTCCCTTCTGTCTGGAGGACGTCCCATGGGGTTTTCCTCATTGGGATTCACGTCCTCCCCTTTGTCTTTGGATTCGGCCATTTTGATTATATCAATGGCCTTGCACTCTCTTTTTGGATTCTCTTCTGTATTGCTTCAGAGAGTACTAGGAGGAGTTTCAGTGATTTTCTTACTCAGTTGACCCACTTGTGCCTCCAAATTTCTAATGGAGGACCTTGTTTCATTCATGAAACTTAAAGTGGCCTTAGATAGATCAGAGACTATGTTCGCTAAGCTAGAGGGGCTCTGCTCAGAATTCTTTGTCTGTTGCTGAGAAGATGATGGAAAAGGCTTGCTATTGCTAAACCTGTTTCTTCCACCATTATTAAAGCCTTGTTGAGGCTTCTGTTGATCCTTCCATGAGAGATTTGGATAATTTCTCCATGAGGGATTATAGGTGTTTCCATAAGCTTCACCATGTAATTCACCTCTGCCATTTCAAGGTTCTCAGGATCATAAGTTTCTTCTTCAGAAGATGCTTCTTTAGTACTGTTGGATGCATTTTGCAATCCATTCAGACTCTGAGAAATCATGTTGACTTGCTGAGTCAACATTTTGTTCTGAGCCAATATGGCATTCAGAGTATCAATTTCAAGAACTCCCTTCCTCTGAGGTGTCCCATTACTCACAGAATTTCTCTCAAAGATGTACATGAATTGGTTATTTGCAACCATTTCAATGAGTTCTTGAGCTTCTGCAGGCATTTTCTTTAGGTGAATGGATCCACCTATAGAATGGTCCAGTGATATCTTGGAAAGTTCAGATAGACCATCATAGAATATATCTAAAATGGTCCACTCTGAAAGCATGCCAGAAGGACACGTTTTGGTCAACTGCTTGTATCTTTCCCAAGCTTCATAGAGGGATTCACCATCTTTTTGCTTGAAGGTATGAACATCCACTCTAAGCTTGCTCAGCTTTTGAGGAGGAAAGAACTTGGCCAAGAAGGCCGTGACCAGCTTATCCCAAGTGTCCAGGCTATCTTTAGGTTTTGAGTCCAACCATGTTCTAGCTCTATCTCTTACAGCAAAAGGGAAAAGCATGAGCTTGTAGACTTCAGGATCTACTCCATTAGTCTTAACAGTATCACAGATCTGCAATAACTCAGTTAAAAATTGATAGGGATCTTCTGATAGAAGTCCATGAAATTTGCAGTTCTGTTGCATTAGAGCAATTAGTTGAGGCCTCAGCTCAAAATTGTTTGCTCTAATGACAGGGATTAAGATGCTTCTTCCATAAAAGTTGGAAGTAGATGTAGTATAATCACCAAGCATCCTCCTTTCATTATTAGCAGGGATTGAGATGCTTCTTTTTCGAGATTCTCTGTAAGGTTTTCTCTGGATTATTGTGCTTTAGCTTCTCTTAGCTTCTTCTTCAGAGTCCTTTCAGGTTTATGATCTGCTTCAACAAGAATGTCCTTGTCCTTTCTCCTGCTCATATGAAAAAAAAGAGAACAGAAAAGAAAAGAGGAATCCTCTATGTCACAGTATAGAGATTCCTTTATGTGAGTAGAAGAAGAAAAGAATATAAGAAGGATGAGAAAAATTTGAACACAGAGGAGAAGAGATGGTTCGAATTTTTAGATGAAGAGAAGTGTTAGTAAATGAATAAATAAATAGAAGGAGATGAGAGGGATAGAATTTCGAAAATTATTTTTGAAAAATAATTAGTGATTTTCAAAAATTAAGAGAAGAAATAAATTAAAATTAAAATTTGAAACAATAAGTTAATTAAAAGAATTTTGAAAAAGAGGAAGGAATTTTCGAAAATTAGAGAGATAAAAGTAGTTAGGTAGTTTTGAAAAAGATAAGAAACAAACAAAAAGTCAATTAGTTAGTTGAAAAAGATTTTGAAATTGATTTTGAAAAAGATATGATTTGAGAAAGATATTTTGGAAAAGATTTGATTTTTAAAATTAAAATTGATTACTTGACTAACAAGAAACTAAAAGATATGATTCTAGAATTTAAAGATTGAACCTTTCTTAACAAGAAAGTAACAAACTTCAAATTTTTGAATCAATCACATTAATTGTTAGTAAAGTTTTTGAAAATTATGAAATAAAAATAAGAAAAAATTTTTGAAAATCAATTTTAAAAGTTTTCAAAAATAATGAAAAAAATGAAAAAGATTTGATTTTTGAAAAAGTTTTGAAAAGATAAGATTTTTAAAATTGAAATCTTGACTTGACTAACAAGAAACAACTTATTTTAAAATTTTTTGACTAAGTCAACCCAAAGATTTCGAAATTTATGAGAGAAATAAGAAAAAGATATTTTTTATTTTTGAATTTTTAATGATGAGAGAGAAAAACACAAAAATGACTCACAACATGAAAATTATGAATCAAAACACATGATGCATGCAAGAACACTATGAATGTCAAGATGAACACCAAGAATACTTTGAAGATCAAGATGAACATCAAGACTTATTTTTAAAAATTTTCAAGAAAAGAAAAACATGCAAGACACCAAACTTAGAAATTTTTAATGCTTGGACACTATGAATTAAAAAATGCATATGTAAAACAACAGAAAACACAAAACAAGAAAATTTAAAGATCAAACACAGAAGACTTATCAAGAACAACTTGAAGATCATGAAGAACACCATGCATGAGTTTTTCGAAAAAATGCATAAATTTTAAAAACATGCAATTGACACCAAACTTAAAAATTGACACTAGACTTAAAACAAGAAACACAAAAAATATTTTTATTTTTTTTGAAAATTTTTTTTTGGATTTTTCGAAAATAATTTTTGGAAAAACGAAAAAGAAGAAAAATTTTGAAAGATTTTTGAAAACTTTTTGAAAAGAAAATTACTTAATCTGAGCAACAAGATGAACCGTCAGTTGTCCAAACTCAAACAACAGAACCAAAAACTTGGTGCACGAAATTGTGATAATCAACAATGGCACCAAAGACTTGGAGCTCTCAAACATGAATCACACTTTGTCACAACTTCGCACAACTAACCAGCAAGTGCACTGGGTCGTCCAAGTAATAAACCTTACGTGAGTAAGGGTCGATCCCACGGAGATTGTAGGTATGAAGCAAGCTATGGTCATTGGTGCACGAAATTGCAATCACACTTTCGCAATTCCGCACAACTAACCAGCAAGTGCACTGGGTCGTCCAAGTAATACCTTACGTGAGTAAGGGTCGATCCCACGGAGATTGTCGGCTTGAAGCAAGCTATGGTTATCTTGTAATTCTTAGTCAGGATATCAATAATTCTCAGGTTTAATGGTGAAAAGTAAAAGAACATGAAATAGATACTTGTTTTGCAGTAATGGAGACCAGGTTGAGGTTTTGGAGATGCTCTATCTTCTGAATCTCTGCTTTCCTACTGTCTTCTTCTTCATGCACGCAAGGCTCCTTCCATGGCAAGCTGTATGTTGGGTTTCGCCGTTGTCAATGGCTACCTCCCGTCCTCTCAGTGAAAATGTTCATCACACGCTATCACCGCACGGCTAATCATTTGTCGGTTCTCGATCATGCTGGAATAGGATCCATTGATCCTTTTGCGTCTGTAGCTCCAGAAAATCTACTTCGAGTGCAGGGAGGTCAGAATCCAACAGCATCTGCAGTCTTTTTTCAGCCTCTGAATTAGATTTTTGCTCAGGTCCCTCAATTTCAAACAGAAATTACCTGAAATCACAGAAAAATACACAAACTCATAGTAAAGCCCAGAAAAGTGAATTTTAAATAAAAACTAATAAAAACATACTAAAAACTAACTAAAATGTACTAAAAACACACTAAAAACAGTGCCAAAAAGCGTATAAATTATCCTCTCATCGCAACACCAAACTTAAATTGTTGCTTGTCCCCAAGCAACTGAAAATCAAATAGGATAAAAAGAAGAGAACATACTATAGACTCCAAAATATCAATGAAACTTAGCTCCAATTAGATGAGCGGGACTAGTAGCTTTTTGCTTCTGAACAGTTTTGGCATCTCACTTTATCCTTTGAAGTTTAGAATGATTGGCATCTATAGGAACTCAGAATTCAGATAGTGTTATTGATTCTCCTAGTTAAGTATGTTGATTCTTGAACATGGCTACTTCATGAGTCTTGGCTATGGCCCAAAGCACTCTGTTTTCTTGTATTACCACCGGATACATCCATGCCACAGACACATAACTGGGTGAATCTTTTCAGATTGTGACTCAGCTTTGCTAGAGTCCCCAATTAGAGGTGTCCAGGGTTCTTAAGCACACTCTTTTTTTGCTTTGGACCTTTTTCTTTATTTTTACCCTTGCCTTCTGGTTTAAAGGGCTATTGGTTTTTTTTTTTTTTGCTTCAAGAATCAATTTGATGATTTTTCAGATCTTCAATATCATTTCTCCTTTTCCCTCATTCTTTCAAGAGCCAACAAGTTTAACATTCTTTAATCAACAAATTCAAAAGACATATGCACTGTTCAAGCATTCATTTGAAAACAAAAGGCATTGTTACCACATCAAACTAATTCAACTAGTTTCAGAGATAAATTCGAAATCCTGTACTTCTTGTTCTTTTGTGATTAATGCATTTTTCATTTAAGAGAGGTGATGGATTCATAGGACATTCATAGATTTAAGACATGAACCTTAAATTTTATTAATCATGAATTAAGAACAAGACTCAAAGACAAACATAAGATAAGACTAATAGTAATAGAAAACAGAAATTTAAATGACTCTAAAATAGATTCCTTATGATAGAGGTTATCACAGAGTTAGGACTCAATGATAAACCTATATTTTATGGTTTATCTTATGCTCAATTGAGTGGTTTTTATCAACTCTTTACTCACTTATTCATACAATTCGCATGTTTTACATTTTCCTTCCTGATTTTGTGCTATGATTGAAAACATGCTTCTTTGATCTTATATTTGCTTATTATTAATCCTCTCTTATTACCATTAGATGCCTTGATATGTGTGTTAAGTGATTTCAGGGATTATAGGGCAGGAATAGTTTAGAGGATGGAAAGGAAGCATGCAAAAGTGGAAGGAATACAAGAAGTTGAAGAAACTGCAAAGCTGTCAGCCTGACTCTCTCGCATTAAAACGACTATAACTTGAGCTATAGAGATCCAAATGATGCGGTTCTACTTGCGTTGAAAAGCTAACGTCCGGGGCTTCGATTTGATATATAATATGCCATAGTGGCTCTGACGCTAGGTGACGCGACCGCGTGCTCCATGCGGCCGCGTCGCAGTGACGAAAAACCAGCATGGCAGATTTCCTCTCCAGCGATTTCTGGGCTGTTTTCGGCCCAGTTTTCGGCCCAGAAAACTCAGATTAGAGGCTATAAAGTAGAGGGATTGCATCCATACAGATTATGCTTTCATAATTCACTTTTCACAATTTTAGAAGTAGTTTCTAGTGAGAGAGGTTCTATCCTCTCTCATAGGATTAGGATTTAGGACTTCTCTTAGTTTTAGGAGTAACTCTCAATCCGAGGTTCAATGTTCTTTGTATTTATTTATTTTCAATGTTCTATGTTTGGATTGATTTTCTTATTTAAATATAATTTGAGGTATTTTCAGATCTATGAATTGTGTCTTTTATTTATATAAATAATTTGGATTTTTCTGTTTTCCTTTTGGCTTTGGTTAAATAATTGGTGACTCTAGAGTTATCAAACTCATTATTGATTGAAAATTGGATTTCTTCATTTCATTAATTCATATTCCAATAACTCTAGTCTTTCCCCCGGAAAGACTAGGACTTGAGGATTTGAATTAATTCATCCACTTAACTTACTTTCATAGTTAGAGGTTAACAAAGTGGGAGAAGAATCCAATTCTCTTCATAATTGATAAGGATAACTAGGATAGGACTTCTAGTCTTTATACCTTGCCAAGAGTTTATTTTACTGTCATTTATTTATTCTACTTGTCATTCATCATAATTGTTCCTCATTCTTAAAACCCCCAATTTACAAACTCATAGCCAATAATAAGAACATACCTCCCTGCAATTCCTTGAGAAGACGACCCGAGGTTTAAATACTCGGTTATCAATTTTAAAGGGGTTTGTTACTTGTGACAACCTAAATGTTTGTACGAAGGGATTTCTGTCGGTTTAGAGACTATATCTACAACGCGACTGTTTTTATGAAATTCTTTACTGGCAAAAATCCTAACGTCAAAATGGCGCCGTTGCCGGGGACTTGCAAACGTGTGTCTTATTATTGGTTATTGTAAATATTAAAAAAAAACATTTTTCTTTTACTTGTTTATTTATTTCTCCTTTTTTCCCCTTATTTCTGATAACTACTATGAATTCTCACCCCTCTCGCTTTGAGTTTGGTTCTAACTTTGTTGAAGGAAATAGAAACCACAGTAGGAATATGCATCAAGGTCAGACCAATAAAGGATGGATGGAGCCAAGAGGATCTAATCAACCCTTTAGGCAACAACACCCTCCAAGATATCATGGACAACGACCATTCTACAATGCATACCCAGCTGAAAGATATGGTGGACAACCTTGTGACTACGAACAAGTCCCACCCCGTGCCTATAGACCATCCTCTCAATATAACTTTGAACCGCCATACTCACAAGCCCCTTTCCACCATTCACCTCCATATGACACCAATCCTTATTCACCACACCAACCACCATATGAACCATACACATAACCACTACCTCAATATACACCATCTCCCTATCATTATCAAGATGAACCACCTTCCTACCATGAACCCTTTCTCCCAACAAATAAACCCTCCTATCCACCCTAAATCTCCTTGGAGAAAGAAATTGTTGATCTAAACTCTACTATACGAGCTCTTGTCGTCCAAATCGGACCACCAAATACCTTCAACAATCAACCCTCTAGCTCTAGTGCACTTCCTTTTCAACCACAGAATGATCTCTCCACCCCATCACCACCATCCATGGAAGAGCACCAACATCCATCAATCCAAGAGCAACATGATCCCACTGATACTATTGACATAGAACAAGAGAGAAGGGATCATCTTCGTGAATCCATACTTCATAAGGAGCTAGAGGAGGCACTAAGGGTGAAGGTAGTAGACACCCTTGAAGTTGACAGCGCGGTTGAAGAACTAGTGAAAGAAGACAACAAGGAGGATTTTGTGCTTAAAGGTGAAGAAATAGTTGGAAGAAAAATCATTGAGGACGAATACGATTGCTTACTTAAATACCTGGATCAAGAAAGAAATCGATTACCTTTCCAACGTTCGGACATTCAAAGAACCCCCATGGTTTCATGTGGGAAACCTACTGAAGAATGTAGCAGGAAGGAGAAATTGGGCACCCAGGTGGATAGTGAGCAGCACGATTCGATATTGGAACAAGTGGAGGAAGCCGGAATTATTGAAGAAGAAGAGGAGGCAGTGGTTAAAGACTTAGGAGATGCTGAACCTCCATGGGAAAGTCAAGTTATAGAGCATCCTTCAAAGACGTTTGAAGCTGATGTTGAGGATGGTGTACAACCTCCAAAGCATATCATGGTTGAAGACTTTGAAGGAGACGATCAAGAGATGGATTCAATCATTAATGAATTCTTATCTACATTTGAATCCTCTCCCATTGGACTTGACATGGAGATTACAGAAGAAGAAGCACAACCTCCCTTGCCCTTGGTGAACACTGAAGAAGAGATTGAATTGGAAGAAATCCACCAAGATGAAGAGGTTGATATTGAAGAAGATTACCAAGAGGTGGAAGATGTCGAAGAAGAGCACAAGGGAGTGGAGCTTGCACGTTCATTAGAAACACCTCCCCCTAAGTTGCCATCATCCTTCACAACATTCAAGTGGGTGAAATTCATACCCCTTAGCTTTCTAATTCCACTTGAATACGGGTTACTGGAGATGGATGGTCAACTTAGAGCTCTCTGTGGCATTAAGAGTAAGAAAAAGATGGTCAGTGATAAGATTTATCCTGCAAGGTTCAACTTGGTTGTGTGGTCAACATTCAAATGCAAAGGTTGGTTTAGAGCTCAACTGAATAGGTCTAGGAAGTTGTCTGGCTGCTTCAGTGAGAATTCAGACTGCTTGCCACCCGGATGGAACAATATTTCTCAACCAAAAGACGGGTGCAAGGGCAAGGTCTGGGACCCCGGAATCCATTCTACCAATCACCACTATTGGGGCCTTGTCACTTGCTTTAACTTGCTTGAAGGCTTTCTGCGCCTAGTTGGGATCTCGGAGGCTATTGGAAGTACAAATATTGGTGGGGATTCCTGGATCAATACAAGCACAAGCCACCCTAGCAGGAAGCTCATCAAATGTCCAACTTAAGGACTATAACTAAAAGTGCTAGATAGGAGACAACCCACCATGGTATGATCGCTCATTTTGCAATTTTAATTTTATTTAGTTTGTTTGTTTTTGAGATTTATTTTATTTTATTGAACCTGTAATCATGCATAGCATTCACATTAAGCACTGCATTTGCATCTGCATATTGCATTAAAAAAAACACGCACGCGACGGGGCAGCGTCGCTGACGCGTCCGCGTCACTAGTGCGTTGGGAAGAAAAGAATTGAACAGAGAGTCACGCGAGAGCGTAGCTGGAGGCGCGCCTTTAGCATACGTTGACCCCACGCGACCGGGTCGCTCACACGACCGCGTCATGTGGAACTTTGGCCTCCCACGCGACCGCGTCACCCACGCGGCCGCGTGCCATGAGAATCGACGTCAAAAAGGTGCATGGCCGAAAGTTGTGCTGGAATTGGGTTGGACTCGTGCTAGAAGCCCAAGCCCTCCCACGCGAACGCGTGCCCCACGCGGCCGCGTCGTCTTTCAAAGATGGCATCCACGCGATAGCGTCACCCACGCGATCGCATCACCCAGATTTTTGGCAATATAAGATTTTGAACAGAAAGTTGCGCGAGCGTGTGGCTGCCCTCGCGCTTGTAGCACGAAATCACTCACGCGACCGCGTGCCCCACGCGGCCGCGTCATTTGACAACAGCGCCAACCGCGCGAACGCGTCACTCACGCGTTTGCGTCGCCTGTGCCACACAGCTTATCCAGATCAGCCAAGATATCTTCTCTTTTCTCCCCCATATCTAAATCTTTTCTTTCCCTTCTTATTTCTTTCTTCCTTCCTTTCTTTTTCTTTTTTTTTCTTTTAATTGGTGTTGGAAATTTATTTGGGTCATTATTTCCCATATTTTGCTTATGGATTATTTGGGATTTGTTTAAACAATTATATATTATTATAAGGGTGCTTGCATGTTCTAATTAATATTTTCCATACCTTATTTAACATGTATGCTATGTGTTTGTGAAAACGCCCATATGGCATTTTGCACTATTTTTAGATTTCTTTTAAATCTACTACTCTAAATGCCTGCTTTTCACATAACCCCTTCTCTATTTTATTATTTAAATATAATTATTTTTACAAACATATTATTAGTTTGGAAGACTTGGTAATCCAACTTGGACATTGAATGCTTGATCTATGCTACTCATGCCTTTGCCAGCATACCAATCAACATCTTGCATTTGATTGTTATTACATGCACTTGCTCTATTTCCATTGATGAACTTTTCACATGTAGTCATGACCATGTGGTAATGTCATTCCTCTTTATTGTGTATTGATTACCACCTTTTCCGCTCTCTTCCTTGCTCTAACCCTTAGCTTTCAAAGTTACTTTCTGTTTTCCTTTTTAGGATGGCCACCAAGAAGGATAGAGAGAAAGTTACTCCCAAACCACCGGCAAAGAAAGGAACAAAAAGAGCACCAGCTAAGGCACCACAACCCCCATCCACCTGCACATCTCAGCATGCACTGAGGGCGGTGCAATCTTTAAGTGTGGGGAGGTCGATATCGATCTCCATGGGTTAGTTACTCTTCTATCTCAACACCAATGGTTTATTTTATTTTTTCTTGTTAGTTGTTGCATTTGCATATTTGATTGCATATTTATTTGATTTTGTGCATTTAGTTACTACTTGGTTGAAGTAATATTTTCTTTTTTTCAAGAAATTTTTATAGTATTTCACTAATTTGAATAAAACCTTTTGAAAAACTTGTTTGATAAAAACTTATTTTGGAACATGGTTTAAAGCTCGAACACACAAAACCTGTGAGATTTTGAACTTATTTGAATTGGTTGCATTTTATCAACCAATATTTTATTTTTCGTGTGTGATTTTCTCTCTAAAATTGTGATCTTTGTCTTGCTTAATTCTATATTTCTATTATTTAATGTATGCATGCATTTATATGATTGAGGCCTTTGTTTCACTGAGCTTACATACCCATATAACCTTAACCCTTCATTATCCCTTGCAAACCAATTTGAGCCTATTTTTACCCCTCTGTTCTTTATTTTAGCACATCATTAACTCTAAGCGAAAAACAATAATGTCCTTAATTTGAATCCTTGGTTAGCTTAGACTAGTGAGAATGCTTATGAATTAAGTGTGGGAAAAAGTGGGTTTGGAAACATTTGGTTTGAAAATTGAGTATGCTAGAATTTTCTAAAAATGTGAAAGAAATGTTTGGGACATAATTCATGCATCCAATAATTTAATCATATGCATTAAAAAAAATAAAAGAAAAAATATATATATAAAAAAGAGCAAAATAAGTGAAAGGGGACAAAATGCCCCAAAGTAAGTGGTGAAAGCAATGCATATGAGTTATACTTGAAATTAGAATGCATGAATATGTGGAAAACATGGTTAATGGATGGTTAGATGTTGTATTATGATTACATGGATTGTTTAAGTTAGATGGGAAAGTTTAAGTTAATTAAGGATTCAGATTTTAGTCCATTTGGCCAAATACAATCCTACCTTAACCCTAACCCCATTACAACCCTTAAAAGACCTATTGATATGTATCTGTGCATTAAATTTATGTTGATTGTTAGATGAAGAGCAAGCCTTAGAAAGCATGGTTAGTAGAGAATCGAGAGAATCGAACCTAAAACACTTGAGTGATTAGAGTGATATACACTACTAGTGAGGGTTCGATGCTTGATTCTTTGTTCCCGGCTTTCATGAGCTATTTTCTTCTACAAAGTCTATTTGTACTTCATTTTTATGATTTGAATTAGTAAAATCCAGTTCATATTTATTCTTGGAGATTTATTTACTTTTAACCAAGTAGGTAGAAACATTTTGCATTTAGTTGCATTTATAGGTTGCATTTCATACATTCTACCATTCCTCTTCATCTTTATAGTTCTCTTGAACTTAGCATGAGGACATGCTATTGTTTAAGTGTGGGGAGGTTGATAAACCCATATTTTATGGTTTATCTTATGCTCAATTGAGTGGTTTTTATCAACTCTTTACTCACTTATTCATACAATTCGCATGTTTTACATTTTCCTTCCTGATTTTGTGCTATGATCGAAAACATGCTTCTTTGATCTTATATTTGCTTATTATTAATCCTCTCTTATTACCATTAGATGCCTTGATATGTGTGTTAAGTGATTTCAGGGATTATAGGGCAGGAATAGTTTAGAGGATGGAAAGGAAGCATGCAAAAGTGGAAGGAATACAAGAAGTTGAAGAAACTGCAAAGCTGTCAGCCTGACCCTCTCGCATTAAAACGACTATAACTTGAGCTATAGAGATCCAAATGATGCGGTTCCACTTGCGTTGGAAAGCTAACGTCCGGGGCTTCGATTTGATATATAATATGCCATAGTGGCTCTGACGCTAGGCGACCCGACCGCGTGCTCCATGCGGCTGCTTCGCAGTGACGAAAAACCAGCATGGTAGATTTCCTCTCCAGCGATTTCTGGGCTGTTTTCGACCCAGTTTTCAGCCCAGAAAACTCAGATTAGAGGCTATAAAGTAGAGGGATTGCATCCATACAGATTATGCTTTCATAATTCACTTTTCACAATTTTAGATGTAGTTTCTAGTGAGAGAGGTTCTCTCCTCTCTCATAGGATTAGGATTTAGGACTTCTCTTAGTTTTAGGAGTAACTCTCAATCCCAGGTTCAATGTTCTTTGTATTTATTTATTTTCAATGTTCTATGTTTGGATTGATTTTCTTATTTAAATATAATTTGAGGTATTTTCAGATCTATGAATTGTGTCTTTTATTTATATAAATAATTGGATTTTTCTGTTTTCCTTTTGGCTTTGGTTAAATAATTGGTGACTCTAGAGTTATCAAACTCATTATTGATTGAAAATTAGATTTCTTCATTTCATTAATTCATATTCCAATAACTCTAGTCTTTCCCCCGGAAAGACTAGGACTTGAGGATTTGAATTAATTCATCCACTTAACTTACTTTCATAGTTAGAGGTTAACAAAGTGGGAGAAGAATCCAATTCTCTTCATAATTGATAAGGATAACTAGGATAGGACTTCCAGTCTTTATACCTTGCCAAGAGTTTATTTTACTGTCATTTATTTATTCTACTTGTCATTCATCATAATTGTTCCTCATTCTTAAAACCCCCAATTTACAAACTCATAGCCAATAATAAGAACATACCTCCCTGCGATTCCTTGAGAAGACGACCCGAGGTTTAAATTCTCGGTTATCAATTTTAAAGGGGTTTGTTACTGATGAGCGGATAATTTGTACGCTTTTTGGCATTGTTTTTAGTATGTTTTTAGTATGTTTTAGTTAGTTTTTAGTATATTTTTATTAGTTTTTAGTTAAAATTCACTTTTCTGGACTTTACTATGAGTTTGTGTGTTTTTCTGTGATTTCAGGTATTTTCTGGCTGAAATTGAGGGACTTGAGCAAAAATCTGATTCAGAGACTAAAAAGGACTGCAGATGCTGTTAGATTCTGACCTCCCTGCACTCGAAGTGGATTTTCTGGAGCTACAGAGGCCCAATTGGCACGCTCTCAACAGCGTTGGAAAGTAGACATCTTGGGCTTTCCAGAAATATATGATAGTCCATACTTTGCCCAAGAATTGATGGCCCAAACCGGCGTTCAACGTCACCATCAGAAATCCCAGCGTTAAACGCCGGAACTGATACAAGGATGGGAGTTAAACGCCCAAACTGGCACAAAAGCTGGCGTTTAACTCCAAGAAGAGTCTCTACACGAAAATGCTTCAATGCTCAGCCCAAGCACATACCAAGTGGGCCCGGAAGTGGATTTTTATGTCATTTACTCATCTCTGTAAACCCTAGGCTACTAGTTCTTTATAAATAGGACCTTTTACTATTGTATTTTCATCTTGGTAGCTACCTTTGTTCTTATGCTATCTTAGATCATTGGGAGGCTGGCCTCACGGCCATGCCTAGACCTTGTTCTTATGTATTTTCAACGGTGGAGTTTCTACACACCATAGATTAAGGTGTGGAGCTCTACTGTACCTCGAGTATTAATGCAATTACTATTGTTCTTCTATTCAATTCCGCTTGTTCTTGTTCTAAGATATCACTTGTTCTTCAACTTGATGAATGTGATGTTCCGTGACACTCATCATCATTCTCACCTATGAACGCGTGCCTGACAACCACTTCCGTTCTACCTTAGATTGGGTGGATATCTCTTGGATTCTTTAACCGGAATCTTCGTGGTATAAGCTAGAATTGATGGCGGCATTCAAGAGAATCCGGAAAGTCTAAACCTTGTCTGTGATATTCTGAGTAGGATTCAATGATTGAATGACTGTGACGAGCTTCAAACTCCTGAAGGCTGGGCGTTAGTGACAGACGCAAAAGAATCACTGGATTCTATTCCAACCTGATTGAGAACCGACAGATGAATAGCCGTGCCGTGACAGGGTGCGTTGAACATTTTCACTGAGAGGATGGGAGGTAGCCACTGACAACGGTGAAACCCTTGCATACAGCTTGCCATGGAAAGGAGTAAGAAGGATTGGATGAAGACAGTAGGAAAGCAAAGAGACGGAAGGAACACAGCATCTCCATACGCTTATCTGAAATTCCTACCAATGAATTGCATAAGTATCTCTATCTTTATCTTTATGTTTTATTCATCATTCATAACCATTTGAGTTTGCCTGACTAAGATTTACAAGGTGACCATAGCTTGCTTCATACCAACAATCTCTGTGGGATCGACCCTTACTCGCGTAAGGTTTATTACTTGGACGACCCAGTACACTTGCTGGTTAGTTGTGCGAAGTTGTGTTTATGCCATGGTATTGAACACCAAGTTTTTGGGTTCATCACCGGGGATTAATTGAGTTGTGAAAAAGTATTGATCACAATTTCGTGCACCAAGTTTTTGGCGCCGTTGCCGGGGATTGTTGAGTTTGGACAACTGACGGTTCATCTTGTTGCTTAGATTAGGTATTTTTCTTCAGAGTTCTTAAGAATGAATTCTAGTGTTTCAAGGTGATGTTCTTATCATCACCAAGGCTGATTGATTTTCATCAATTTAGCTCTTGAATGCAATGTCCTGCTGAAGCTTGGCTAGCCATGTCTAATTCCTTTGGACTGAAGCTTTAGACTAACATTGCATGATTCCTGGAATCCTCATTAAGAATTTTGATGCCTTTATTTTCTTTTCCACTTAATTTTCGAAAAAGCACAAAAAAAAAATTTACAAAATCATAAAATCCAGAAATTTCTTGTTTGAGTCTAGAGTCTCATTTTAAGTTTGGTGTCAATTGCATGTTTCTGTTCTTCTTGCATTTTTCATGTGTCTTTAGTGATCTTCAAGTTGTTCTTGATGATTTCATTGCTCTGATCTTTAAATTCTCTTGACTTGAGTGTTTTGTTGTTTCTCATATGCATTCTCATTTTGTTGGTGTCAGCAGTATACAAACTGCTAAGTTTGGTGTCTTGCATGCATTGTTATTTGATTTTAGTTTTGATTATTCCTTATTATTAAAAATCCAAAAATATTCTTAATTTGTGTCTTTTCAAGTCAATAATACAGAGAATTGAAGATTCGGAACATACAGCAGAGGAATTACACAGAAAAAGCTGGGCGTTCAAAACGCCCAGTGAAGAAGGGCAAACTGGCGTTTAAACGCCAGCCAGGGTGCCTGGCTGGGCGTTTAACGCCCAAAAGGGTAGTAGTTTGGGCGTTAAACGCCAGAATGTGCACCATTCTGGGCGTTTAACGCCAGGATGGCACAAGAGGGAAGATTCTGTTTTCAATTCAAATTTTTTTCAAGTTTTCAATATTTTTCAAAATCAAATCTTTTTCAAATCAAATCTTTTTAATCAAATCTTTTTCAAAATCAATTTCTTTCTATTTTTAAGGATACTTGCTATCAATTAATGATTTGATTCAACATTTCAAGTATGTTGCCTTTTCTGTTGAGAAAGGTTTAATGTTTGAATCATATCCTTTCTTGTTACCCAAGTTATTATTTTTTAAAATCAAATCTTTTTAAAATGTTTTTCAAATCATATCTTCTCAATCACATCTTTTTAAAAACCAATCATATTTTCCTAATCACATCTTTTTCAAAATAGTTTTCAATCATATCTTTTTAATTTCTTATCTCAAAATCTTTTTCAAAAATCACTTTACTTCTTTCTCAATCATGGTTTTCGAAAATCAATTAAAGTTTTTCAAAATGTTTTCAAAATCTTTTACTTAATTTTCGAAAATTTCTTCCCCTCTTCTCACATCCTTCTATTTATGGACTAACACTATTCCTTAATGCACAATTCGAACTCCATCTTCTTTGATAAGTTCGAATTTTCTACTTTTGCCTTCTATTTTTCTTTTCCTCTGACACCTCAAGGAATCTCTATACTGTGACATAGAGGATTCCATATTTCCTTGTTTTCTTCTCTTTCATATGAGCAGGAGCAAGGACAAAAGCATTCTTGTTGAGGCTGACCCTGAACCTGAAAGGACCTTGAAGCGAAAGCTAAGAGAAGCTAAGGCACAACTCTCTGTAGAGGACCTAACAGAAATCTTCAAAGAAGAAGAACTCATGGCAGCCGAAAACAACAACAATGCCAACAATGCAAGGAAGGTGCTGGGTGACTTTACTGCACCTACTCCCGACTTCTATGGGAGAAGCATCTCTATCCCTGCCATTGGAGCAAACAACTTTGAGCTTAAGCCTCAATTAGTTTCTCTAATGCAACAGAATTGCAAGTTCCATGGACTTCCATTGGAAGATCCTCATCAGTTCTTAGCTGAGTTCTTGCAAATCTGTGACACTGTCAAGACTAATGGGGTTGACCCTGAGGTCTACAGACTTATGCTATTCCCTTTTGCTGTAAGAGACAAAGCTAGAACATGGTTGGACTCACAACCTAAAGAAAGCCTGAACTCTTGGGAAAAGCTAGGCAATGCTTTCTTGGCAAAGTTCTTTCCACCTCAAAAATTGAGTAAGCTTAGAGTGGAAGTCCAAACCTTCAGACAGAAGGAAGGAGAATCCCTCTATGAAGCTTGGGAAAGATACAAACAATTGATCAGAAAGTGTCCCTTTGACATGCTTTCTGAATAGAGCATCATAGGTATTTTCTATGATGGTCTGTCTGAACTGTCCAAGATGTCTTTGGATAGCTCTGTTGGAGGATCTCTTCATCTGAAGAAGACGCCTACAGAAGCTCAAGAGCTGATTGAAATGGTTGCAAATAACCAATTTATGTACATTTCTGAAAGGAGTCCTGTGAACAATGGGACTAATCAGAAGAAAGGAGTTCTTGAGATTGACACTCTGAATGCCATATTGGCTCAGAACAAAATATTGACTCAGCAAGTCAATATGATTTCTCAAAGTCTGTCTGGAATGCAAAATGCACCAAGCAGTACTAAGGAAGCTTCATCTGAAGAAGAAGCTTATGATCCTGAGAACCCTTCAATGGAAGAGGTGAATTACATGGGAGAACCCTATGGAAACACCTATAATCCTTCATGGAGAAATCATCCAAATTTCTCATGAAAGGATCAACAGAAACCTCAACAAGGTTTCAACAATAATAATGGTGGAAGAAACAGGTTTAGCAATAGCAAGCCTTTTCCATCATCTTCTCAGCAACAGACAGAGAGTTCTAAGCAGAACAACTCTGACTTAGCAACCATGGTCTCTGATCTAATCAAAACCACTCAAAGTTTCATGACTGAAACAAGATCCTCCATTAGAAATTTGGAGGCACAAGTGGGTCAGTTGAGCAAGAAAATTACTGAACTCCCTCCTAGTACTCTTCCAAGCAATACAGAAGAAAATCCAAAAGGAGAGTGCAAAGCCATTAACATGGCCGAATTTGGAGAGGAGGAAGAGGCAGTGAACGCCACTGAGGAAGACCTCAATGGACGTCCACTGGCCTCCAATGAGTTCCCCAATGAGGAACCATGGGAATCTGAGGCTCAAAAAGAGACCATAGAGATTCCATTGGACTTACTTCTGCTATTCATGAGCTCTGATGAGTATTTTTCCTCTGAAGAGGATGAGTATGTCACTGAAGAGCAAGTTGCTAAATACCTTGGAGCAATCATGAAGCTAAATAACAAGTTATTTGGAAATGAGACTTGGGAGGATGAACCCCCTTTTCTCACCAAAGAACTGGATGACTTGTCTAGGCAGAAATTACCTCAAAAGAGACAGGATCCTGGGAAGTTCTCAGTACCCTGTGCCGTAGGCACCATGACCTTCAAGAAGGCCTTGTGTGACCTAGGGTCAAGTGTAAACCTCATGCCTCTCTCTGTAATGGAGAAGCTAGGGATTTTTGAGGTGCAAGCTGCAAAAATCTCACTAGAGATGGCAGACAACTCAAGAAAACAAGCTTATGGACTTGTAGAGGATGTTCTGGTAAAAGTTGAAAACCATTACATCCCTGCTGATTTCATAGTCCTAGAGACTGGGAAGTGCATGGATGAATCCATCATCCTTGGCAGACCCTTCCTAGCCACAGCAAAGGCTGTGATTGATGTTGATAGAGGAGAATTGATCATTCAAGTGAATGAAGAATCCTTTGTGTTTGAGGCTCAAGGATATCCCTCTATCACCATGGAGAGGAAGCATGAAGAGCTTCTCTCAAAACAGAGCCAAACAGAGCCCCCACAGTCAAACTCTAAGTTTGGTGTTGGGAGGCCACAACCAAATTCTAAGTTTGGTGTTGAACCCCCACATTCAAACTCTAAGTTTGGTGTCGAGAGGTTCCAACATTGCTCTGAGCATCTGTAAGGCTCCATGAGAGCCCTCTGTCAAGCTACTGACATTAAAGAAGCGCTTGTTAGGAGGCAACCCAATGTTATATTTTATCTATTTTCCTTTGTTATTTTATGTTTTCTGTAGGTTGATGATCATGAGAAGTCACAAAATCAATTGAAAAAGCAAAAACAGAATAAAAAACAGAAAGAAAAACAGCACACCCTGGAGGAAGATCCTGCTGGCGTTTAAACGCCAGTAAGGCTAGCAGATGGGCGTTTAACGCCCAGTCTGGCACCATTCTGGGCGTTTAACGCCAGAAAGGGGCACCAGACTGGCGTTAAATGCCAGTAAAGGGCAAGAACTTGGCGTTAAACGCCAGAAATGGGCACCAGCCCGGCGTTTAACGCCAGAATTGGCACAAAGAGCAATTTTGCTCGCCACTTGGTGCAGGGATGACTTTTCCTTGTCACCTCAGGATCTGTGGACCCCACAGGATCCCCACCTACCCCACCACTCTCTCTCTTCTTCACCCATTCACCAATCACCTCAACACCTCTTCCCCAAAAACCCTTCACCTATCAAATCCCATCTTTCTCTTCACCACTCACATCCATCCTTCATAAAACCCCACCTACCTCACCATTCAAATTCAAAACACTTTCCCTCCCAAACCTACCCTCCCATAACCGAACCATAACCCTCTCCCCACCCCTATATAAACCCATCTTCACTCCTTCATTTTAACACAACCTAAACACTACTTCTCCCCCTTTGGCCGAACAACAAAGCCCCCTCCATCTCCTTCCTTTCTTCTTCTTCTACTCTCTTCTTTCTTCTTTTGCTCGAGGATGAGCAAACCTTTTAAGTTTGGTGTGGTAAAAGCATTGCTTTTTGTTTTTCCATAACCATATATGGAATCCAAGGCCGGAGAAACCTCTAGAAAGAGGAAAGGGAAGGCAAAAGCTTCCACCTCCGAGTCATGGGAGATGGAGAGATTCATCTCAAGGGTGCATCAAGACCACTTCTATGAAGTAGTGGCCTTTAAGAAGGTGATCCCCGAGGTCCCCTTCAAACTCAAAAAGAGTGAATATCCGGAGATCCGACATGAGATTCGAAGAAGAGGTTGGGAAGTTCTTACCAACCCCATTCAACAAGTCAGAATCTTAATGGTTCAAGAGTTCTATGCCAATGCATGGATCACCAAGAACCATGATCAAAGTGCGAACCCGGACCCAAAGAATTGGCTTACAATGGTTCAGGGGAAATACTTGGATTTTAGTCCGGAAAATGTAAGGTTGGCATTCAACTTGCCCATGATGCAAGGAGATGAACACCCTTACACTAGAAGGGTCAACTTTGATCAAAGGTTGGACCAAGTCCTCACAGTCATTTGTGAAGAGGGCGCCCAATGGAAGAGAGATTCAAGAGGAAAGCCGGTTCAACTGAGAAGGCATGACCTCAAACCCGTGGCTAGGGGATGGTTGTAGTTTATCCAACGCTCAATCATTCCGACTAGCAACCGGTCCGAAGTTACTATAGACCGGGCCATCATGATTCATAGCATCATGATTGGAGAAGAAATAGAAGTTCATGAGGTGATATCCCAAGAACTTTATAAGGTGGCAGACAAGTCCTCTACCTTGGCAAGGTTAGCCTTTCCTCATCTCATTTGTCACCTCTGTTATTCAGTTGGAGTTAACATAGAGGGAGACATCCCCATTGATGAGGACAAGCGCATCACTAAGAAGAGGATGGAGCAAACAAGAGACCCCTCTCATCATCAAATCCCTGAGGTGCCTCAAGAGATGCACTTTCCTCCACAAAACTATTGGGAGCAACTAAACACCTCCCTAGGAGAATTGAGTTCCAACATGGGACAACTAAGGGTGGAGCACCAAGAACACTCCGTCCTCCTCCATGAAATTAGAGAAGATCAAAGAATCATGAGAGAGGAGCAACAAAGACAAGGAAGAGACATTGAGGAGCTCAAGCACTCCATAGGATCTTCAAGAGGAAGAACAAGCCGCCATCACTAAGGTGGACCCGTTCTTTAATTTCCTTGTTCTTTATTTTTCTGTTTTTTGAAAATTATGCTTATGTTCATCTATGTTTGTGTCTTATGATCATTAGTGTCTATGCCTTAAAGTTATGAATGTCCTATGAATCCATCACCTTTCTTGAATGAAAAATGTTCTTAATTGAAAAAGAGAAGAAGTGCATGAATTCTGAATTTTATAACAGTTTAATTATTTTGATGTGGTGGCAATACTTTTGTTCTCTGAATGTATGCTTAAACAGTGCATATGTCTTTTGAATTTGTGGTTCATGAATGTTGGCTCTTGAAAGAATGATGAAAAAGGAGACATGTTACTGAGGATCTGAAAAATCATAAAAATGATTCTTGAAGCAAGAAAAAGCAGTGAATACAAAAAAAATCGAAAAAAAAAGAAAGAAAAAGAAAGAAAAAGAAAGAAATAAAAGTGAGATCCAAGGCAAAAAGAGTGTGCTTAAGAACCCTGGACACCTCTAATTGGGGACTCTAGCAAAGCTGAGTCACAATCTGAAAAGGTTCACCCAATTATGTGTCTGTGGCATGTATATATCCGGTGGTAATACTGGAAGACAGAGTGCTTTGGGCCACGGCCAAGACTCAATAAGTAGCTGTGTTCAAGAATCATCATACTTAACTAGCAGAATCAATAACACTATCTGGATTCTGAGTTCCTAAAGAAGCCAATCATTCTGAATTTCAAAGGATAGAGTGAGATGCCAAAACTGTTCAGAGGCAAAAAGCTAAAAGCCCCGCTCATCTAATTAATACTGATCTTCATAGATGTTTTTGGAATTCATTGTATATTCTCTTCTTTTTATCTTATTTGATTTTCAGTTTCTTGGGGACAAGCAACAATTTAAGTTTGGTGTTGTGATGAGCGGATAATTTGTACGCTTTTTGGCATTGTTTTTAGTATGTTTTAGTTAGTTTTTAGTATATTTTTATTAGTTTTTAGTTAAAATTCACTTTTCTGGAATTTACTATGAGTTTGTGTGTTTTTCTGTGATTTCAGGTATTTTCTGGCTGAAATTGAGGGACTTGAGCAAAAATCTGATTCAGAGACTAAAAAGGACTGCAGATGCTGTTGGATTCTGACCTCCCTGCACTCGAAGTGGATTTTCTGGAACTACAAAAGCCCAATTGGCGCGCTCTCAACGGCGTTGGAAAGTAGACATCATGGGCTTTCCAGCAATATATGATAGTCCATACTTTGCCCAAGAATTGATGGCTCAAACCGGCGTTCAAAGTCACCATCAGAAATCCCAGCGTTAAACGCCGGAACTGGCACAAGGATGGGAGTTAAACGCCCAAACTGGCACAAAAGCTGGCGTTTAACTCCAAGAAGAGTCTCTACACGAAAATGCTTCAATGCTCAGCCCAAGCACACACCAAGTGGGCCCGGAAGTGGATTTTTATGTCATTTACTCATCTCTGTAAACCCTAGGCTACTAGTTCTTTATAAATAGGACCTTTTACTATTGTATTTTCATCTTGGTAGATACCTTTGTTCTTATGCTATCTTAGATCATTGGGAGGCTGGCCTCACGGCCATGCCTAGACCTTGTTCTTATGTATTTTCAACGGTGGAGTTTCTACACACCATAGATTAAGGTGTGGAGCTCTGCTGTACCTCGAGTATTAATGCAATTACTATTGTTCTTCTATTCAATTCCGCTTGTTCTTATTCTAAGATATCACTTGTTCTTCAACTTGATGAATGTGATGATCCGTGACACTCATCATCATTCTCACCTATGAACGCGTGCCTGACAACCACTTCCGTTCTACCTTAGATTGGGTGGATATCTCTTGGATTCTTTAACCGGAATCTTCGTGGTATAAGCTAGAATTGATGGCGGCATTCAAGAGAATCCGGAAGGTCTAAACCTTGTCTGTGGTATTCTGAGTAGGATTCAATGATTGAATGACTTTGACGAGCTTCAAACTCCTGAAGGCTGGGCGTTAGTGACAGACGCAAAAGAATCACTGGATTCTATTCCAACCTGATTGAGAACCGACAGATGAATAGCCGTGCCATGACAGGGTGCATTGAACATTTTCACTGAGAGGATGGGAGGTAGCCACTGACAATGGTGAAACCCTTGCATATAGCTTGCCATGGAAAGGAGTAAGAAGGATTGGATGAAGACAGTAGGAAAGCAGAGAGACGGAAGGAACACAACATCTCCATACGCTTATCTGAAATTCCTACCAATGAATTGCATAAGTATCTCTATCTTTATCTTTATGTTTTATTCATCATTCATAACCATTTGAGTTTGCCTGACTAAGATTTACAAGGTGACCATAGCTTGCTTCATACCAACAATCTCTGTGGGATCGACCCTTACTCGCGTAAGGTTTATTACTTGGACGACCCAGTACACTTGCTGGTTAGTTGTGCGAAGTTGTGTTTATGCCATGGTATTGAACACCAAGTTTTTGGGTTCATCACCAGGGATTAATTGAGTTGTAAAAAAGTATTGATCATAATTTCGTGCACCAGTTACTTGTGACAACCTAAACGTTTGTACGAAGGGATTTCTGTCGGTTTAGAGACTATATCTGCAACGCGACTGTTTTTATGAAATTCTTTACTGGCAAAAATCCTAACGTCACTCAACAACCTTGATTTTGAGAAGTGGATGCTCCCTCAACTTGTGGGGTATTTGACCCTTCAAGGGAGAGCTTCTGGCGCTTCAGCTCTTGTAGCTCACGCCCCTGCTTCTCTTGCTCCTTTAGCAATTTGCAGAGCATGCATTTTTGATTCTGCTATTCTTCCTTAATTTATTCCATAGCTTTTTGCAGAGTTATCTTGCATTTGTCCTTCCATTGACTTCTTGGTGATTGGATGTTCAATTGGGATGAATTCATCTACTCCCATCTTCACCCTAGCATCTTTACATAGCAAAGAGATTAAGCTTGGGTAAGCCAGTTTGGCTTCAGTGGAGTTCTTGTTTGCAATTGTGTAAATCTCACAAGCAATCAGATGATGAATCTCCACTTCTTTTCCCAGCATAATGCAATGAATCATCACTGCTCTCTTGACTGTGACCTCAGAACGGTTGCTAGTGGGCAATATAGAACGCCCAATGAAGTCTAGCCAACCTCTTGCAATTGGTTTGAGATCTCCCCTCTTGAGTTGGTTTGGGACACCTTTTGAATTGGTTATCCACTTAGTTCCAGGGAGGCATATGTCCTCTAGAACTTGATCCAACACCTTAGCTACTCTCACCATTCTCCTGTTAAAGGATTCAGGATCATCTTGTAGTTGAGGTAATTTGAAGACCTCTCTTATTTTGTCCAGATGGAAGTAAATAATTCTCCCTCTGACCATGGTTCTGTAGGTATGAAAAGCAGTTCCAATCATTCTCTGCTTATCTGTCAGCCACAGATTTGAGTAGAATTCCTGAACCATGTTTCTTCCAACCTTTGTCTCAGGGTTGTTTAGAACTTCCCATCCTCTATTTCGAATTTTCTCTTGGATCTCCGGATATTCATCTTCTTTCAGATCGAATCTGACTTCCGGGATCACTGACCTTAGACCCATTATTTTGTGGTAATGGTCTGCATGTTCTTTGGTTAAGAACTTCTCTTGATTCCAAAGATTCTTTGGATTATTCTCTTTCTTGCCTTTTGAATTGGTTTGTTTTCCCTTAGGAGCCATGATCTTGATGAATTTTGGCTTAGTGATCAAGGAAAAGCACACCAAACCTAGAGGTTTGCTTGCCCTCAAGGAAAAGAAAGGAAAGAGGAGAGAGAGGAGGAGAGCAAATTCGAATGGTGGGGAGAGGAGGATGGCCGAACGTGTATTTATAAGGGAGGGGGAGAGATTTCGAAAATTTTGAAGGAGATTTGAGAAGATATGGAAAGAATTTGAGAAGATATTTGAGTTTTTGAAAAAGATTTGGAAAGGATTTGAAAGATATTTAAAGAATGATTTAGAAATTTGTTTAATTTTTGAAATTTGAAGGTGAATGATGAAAGTTTGTAATGTGTTTATGCAGAAAATTATGGATCAAAACAAGAAAGTTTGAAAAAATTTGAAGTGGAATACAAAATCTCTCTCCCCTACCTTTCTGGCGTTAAACTCCCAGAATGGTATCCATTCTGGCGTTTAACACCCAAATATTGGCCATTATGGGCGTTTAACGCCCAGCCAGGTAACCTGGCTGGCGTTAAACGCCAGAAACCCCTTCATCACTGGGCATTTTGCTAAATGCCCAGGATGCTGCAATCCTGGCATTAAACGCCCAGAATGGTACCCATTCTAGCGTTTAACGCCCAAAATGGTACCTTTACTGGCGTTAAACGCCCAAAGTACCCTTTACTGGCATTTTTTTTTTGCCAGCAAACTCCTTTTCTCTGCTTTTTACACTGAATCCTTCTGTAACTCTGTGAATTCCTTCAATTTTGATGATCAACCTTGAAGAATGTATGTCCATATTCTATTAAGTAAAATAAATAACCTGCTAATGGCTGGGTTGCCTCCCAGCAAGCACTTCTTTATTGTCTTTAGCTGGACCTTTACTAAGCTTCATTCAAGTCTCAGTTTTGAGCATTCTTGCTCAAATCTGCTTTCAAGATAATGTTTGATCCTCTGTCCATTAACAATGAATTTTTTATCAGAATCAATATCTTAAAGCTCAACATATCCATATGGTGACACTCCTGTAATCACATACGGACCCCTCCACCGGGATTTAAGTTTTCCTGGGAATAGTCGGAGCCTAGAGTTGAAGAGTAAAACTTTTTGTCCTGGCTCAAAGACTCTGGATGACAACTTCTTGTCATGCCACTTCTTTGCCTTCTCCTTATAATTTTTTGCATTTTCAAAGGCACTGAGTCTGAACTCCTCTAGCTCATTTAGCTGGAGCAATCTTTTTTCACCAGCTAACTTAGCATCCATGTTTAGGAATCTGGTTGCCCAGTAGGCTTTATGTTCCAGTTCCATGGGCAGATGACAGGCCTTGCCATACACAAGTTGGTATGGAGAGGTTCCTATAGGAGTCTTGAATGCTGTTCTGTATGCCCACAGAGCATGATCCAAGCTCTTTGCCCAATCCTTTCTACGGGCAATTACAGTCCGTTCCAGGATTCTTTTTAGCTCTCTATTAGAGACTTCAGCTTGCCCATTTGTCTATGGATGATATGGAGTTGCTACTTTGTGGCTAATTCCATATCGGACCATAGCAGAGTACAGCTGTTTATTGCAGAAATGAGTGCTCCCATCACTGATTAGCACTCTGGGAACACTAAACCTGCTGAAGATGTGTTTCTGGAGAAATTTTAGCACGGTCTTAGTATCATTATTGGGAGTGGCAATTGCTTCTACCCATTTAGATACATAGTCTACTGCCACCAGAATATAAGTGTTTGAGTATGATGGTGGGAAGGGACCCATGAAGTCAATACCCCATACATCAAACAACTCAATCTCTAAGATCCCTTGTTGAGGCATAGCGTAACCATGAGGCAAGTTACCAGCTCTTTGGCAACTGTCGCAGTTACGCACAAACTCTCGGGCATCCCTATAGAGAGTAGGCCAGTAAAAGCCACATTGGAGGACCTTAGTGGCTGTTCGCTCACTTCCGAAATGTCCCCCATACTGCGATCCATGACAATGCCATAGGATCCTTTGTGCTTCCTCTCTAGGTACACATCTGCAGATCATTTCGTCTGCACATCTCTTAAAGAGATATGGCTCATCCCATAGGTAGTACTTGGCATCAGAAATTAATTTTTTTCTTTGTACCCTGCTGTACTCCTGGGGTATGAACCTCACAGCTTTATAGTTTGCAATGTCTGCAAACCATGGAGCTTCCTGAATGGCAAAGAGTTGCTCATCTGGAAAGGTCTCAGAGATCTCAGTAGAGGGGAGGGACGCCCCAGCTAATGGTTCTATTCGGGACAGATGATCAGCTACCTCGTTCTCTGTCCCTTTCCTGTCTCTTATTTCTATATCAAACTCTTACAGAAGCAGCACCCACCTTATGAGCCTGGATTTTGAATCCTGCTTTGTGAGTAAGTATTTAAGAGCAGCATGGTCAGTATACACAATCACTTTTGACCCTACTAGGTAGGACCTAAACTTGTCAATGGCATAAACCACTACAAGTAACTCTTTTTCTGTGGTTGTGTAATTCTTCTGTGCATCATTTAGAACACGGCTAGCATAATAAATGACGTGCAGAAGCTTGTTGTGCCTCTGTCCCAACACTGCACCAATGGCATGGTCACTGGCATCACACATTAATTCAAATGGTAATGTCCAATCTGGTGCAGAGATGACTGGTGCTGTGACTAGCTTGGCTTTCAGGGTCTCAAACGCCTGCAGACACTCTGTGTCAAACATAAATGGCGTGTCAGTAGCTAGCAGGTTGCTTAGAGGTTTTGCAATTTTTGAAAAATCCTTTATGAACCTTCTGTAAAATCCTGCATGCCCTAGAAAGCTTCTGATTGCCTTAACATTGGTAGGTGGTGGTAATTTTTTAATTACTTCCATCTTTGCTTGATCCACTGATAAACCCCAATTTGACGGCTTATCTTGTATTGAATTTAGAGTGTTTTGATAACATTTTGTCACATTTAGCCTATGAATTAGCATCGTTTTGTTATCTCTCCCATATTTGTGCTTAAATGTAAAAACATGCTTTTTAAGCCTTATATTGATGAATTCTAATTTCTCCTTAATTCCATAAGATGCCTTAATGTATTTGCTAGTAATTCCAGGATTGAAATTGGCTAGGCATGGATCAAAGGAAGCAAGGAAGGAAGCATACAAGTGGAGAGAAGCATAAAAAGTCAAAGAAGCAAAGTCAGCCAAACACGCGCACGCGTACAAGGCGCTCGCGCGCACATTACAGAATCGGCCAGAAACGCGCACGCGTACCGTGCGCGCACGCGTCGATGACCGCACATGACTTCGTTAATGCAACACGTGCCTGGCGATTTGAGAGGGTTTCTGAACCCATTTTTGGCGCCAATTTCTAGGAGAAAGGAATAAAAGGATGAAGGTTTAAGGGGAAGACATTAGATGTTAGTTACAGTTAGTCATAGTTTAGTTTAGAGTTAGTTTCTAGAGAGAGAAGCTCTCACTTCTCTCTAGGATTAGGATTAGGTTTAGGTTAATCTCCCTTCTTAGATCTAGGTCTAATTCATGCTTTGATTCACTTTTCATTTACCAATTCTTAATCTTCTCCTCTTCCTCTTTCTAGTTATGTGCTTTAATAATTGTAATTCTTCATTTTGTTTTGGATAAATTGTTGTTCCTTTGTTTTCTTTCAATAATGCAATTTGAGGTAATTCATGATAATTGTGATTTCCTTGATTGTTGTTGTTAATTCCTTTCAATAATTGTTGTTAGATTCTATTCTTGTTGTTGATTTACTATGTTTTCCTTTTGTGCCTTCCAAGTGTTTGATGAAATGCTTGGTTGGATTTTAGTGTAGGTTTTGTTCCTCTTGGCCTAGGTAGAGTAATTAGTGACTCTTGAGTTATCTAATTCTTTTGTTGATTGATAATTAGAAGTTGCTAATTGATTTGAATGCCTCTAAAGCTAATCTTTCCTTTAGGAGTTGATTAGGACTTGACGAATCAAATTGATTCATCCACTTGACTTTCCTCCATGGTTAGAGGTTAACTAAGAGGGAGCAATGAACAATTCTCATCACAATTGAGAAGGATAACTAGGATAGGACTTCTAATTCTCATATCTTGCCAAGAGCCTTTTACAGTTGTTAGTTTATTTTCATTGCCATTTACTTTTCATGCTTCTTATCCAAAAACCCCAAAATAACTCACAACCAATAACAAGACACTTTATTGTAATTCCTAGGGAGAACGACCCAAGCTTTAAATACTTCGGTTTATAAATTTTAGGGGTTTGTACTAGTGACAAACAACTTTTTTGTATGAAAGGATTATTGTTTGGTTTAGAAACTATACTTTACAACGAGATTTCATTTGGAAAATTCTAAACCGTCAAAAATCTAATCATCAAAATGGCGCCGTTGCCGGGGATTTGCAATGGTGTTATGTTATTGGTTATTGTACATATGTGAATAGTGTAAATATCTTGCTTTTTGCTTCATTTGCTAGTGTAGAATTTTATTTTCTCTTTCCACCATGAATTCTCACTTTGGCTATGAGTTTGGTTCTAATTATGTTGTAGGTAATGAAAGCTTCAATGAGGATGTGTATCAAGGATGGAACAATCAAAGGTGGGAGGAGCCATATGCATATGATCAATCTTCATGGCAACAACCTCCACCAATGCACTATGAAGAAGAGCCATTCTATGATGCATATCAACCCAATGGCTATGGTGGATCACCTTGTGACTTTCAAGAACCACCACCATACGCCTATGAACCATATCCTCAACATAAATCTCAACCATACTCACAAGCCTCGCCACATCAAGCACCTTCCTATGATCCATATCCATCATATGACCAATCATCCATACCATATTTTTATGACCATTTTGAGCAAGAACCCTTAGAACCACCACAACCCTATCAAGATTACTCCCAAGAACCACCTCAATACACACCATCTCCACAATTTTATCAAGAGGAACCACCTTCCTACCATGAATCCTCTCTCCAAAATAATGAACCTTCCTACTCACCCCAAGCCCCAATAGATGATTCTCTTACCTTGCTACTTCAAGGACAAGCGGATATGCAAAGGAACACCTTAGAGTTTGTGACCAACTTGACCAAGGTAGTGCATACTTTAGCCTACAAATGTTTGAACACGCAAGGTGCTTCCATAGTCACATATGGAGAATCAATTGAAGAGCAAAGCATGAAGGAGAGATTGGAAACTCCGGTGGGGGATGAGGGATGCTATTTTGTGTTGGAACAATTGGAGGAGCCTATGATCATTGAAGAAAAGGAAGAAGTGGTTGAAGATTTAGGAGATGTTGAAAGTCCATGGGAATGTAGCATCATGGGGAACCCTTCCAAGAAGCTTGATATTGATGTTGAGGAGGGTGCGCAACCTCCAAGGCATATCATCACTGGAGACTTGGAAGAGGCTTATCAAAAGATGGATTCCATCATGGATGAATTTCTCTCTACAATGGAATCCTCTCCCATTGGACATGGAGTTGAAATTATAGAAGAGTGTGAACAACCTCCCATACCCCTGGTGAGTAATGAGAAAGAGAGCTACCAAGAGGAAAATGTTGGCATGGTGTATATTGAAATTGAAGAATATGAAGAGGTTGATCAAGAGATGGATTTATTCATCAATGAATTCCTATCCAAAATTGAATCACCTCCTATTGGGCAAGATGAAATTCTTGAAGACAACACCATGCCAAGAGAAAAGGGGAAAAGGTTGAAATTGAATAAGCTCGCAAAGAGGTGGAAATACACAAAGACGAGCACAAGGAAGTAGACCTTGCATTGTCTAAGTGTGGGGAAGTCTCCTTTCCCAAGTCACCATCCATCACAACATTCACGTGGGTAAATCTCTTATCCCTAAGCTTTACTTTCTCACTTGAATATGGTTTAATTGAAAATGATGGTCAACTTAGAGCTCTTTGTGGAACTAAAAGCAAGAATGAGTTGTGTAGTGGTTGCAAGTTAGGAATTAGGCTCATCAAGGTAAAAGCTTCAAGGTATAGGGACGATGATTGGAAGAATGCCACTGTACAAGGGTATCGAAGGAAGGCTTGGTATGCTAAAGAGAATTCTATATGTCAACCACCCGAAAAAAAAGAGTATGAAGATCAAATTGAAGACGGGTGCGAAGATAAGATATGGGATCCCGGTTTGCTATGTGAAGACCAACTATGGGAACTCATATCTTGGGTGGAACTCTGCCCAAGCGTAATAAAAATGGTTGGAAATTCTGTCAACCACTTGAGGAGCATGGATCCTTGGAGATTCAAGGATGAGTACAAACATAAACCGCCATGACAATAAGCACCTCAAAATGTCCAACTTAAGGACTTAAACTAAAAGTGCTAGGTGGGAGGCACCCCACCATGGTAAACTCTTTCCACTCTCTTATAAATTTGCTTAATAAGTGATTTGAGTTACCATTGTAGGTAGATGTTTCACATAAATTTGTTTGTACAACTTAATTGTTAGCCTAGTCACATGTATGTTGTGTTTAGTAGTAGATGAATAATATCAAATTGCATTTTTGCGAATTGTATGATGGTTGATTGAATAAAGAGTTGTGAACAGTATGGGGAGCACCCAACATAATTTTTTCTGATAAAAAAAGGGGGGTAGACGCGCGCGCACACTGTACGCGCACGCGTCCCTGTGTGGATGCATCATCACCCACGTACCCGAGAGTTGGGCCTCTCTTGGGCGAACACTATGCCATGAGCCCAACCTGACCCACGCTGACGCGCACTACGCGCGTGCGCGCCAATCATGGGAACATGAACCTTCACGCGGACGCGCACCTACCGCGCCCGCGTCGATTAGCTGCTGCAAATTTTTTGAGCCAAGCCCCAGAGAGTTGAGCCGGATCTGGGCCAGCTTTAAGCCCCTGGCCCAATTTGATCTGTGCGGACGCGCACTTGCCGCGTGCGCATCCATGTGGCCAGGAAGGAACAGACGCGAGCGCACGCATTGCGCTGACGCGCTTTATCATGAATTACCAATATACGCGGACGCGCGCATGCCGCGCACGCATCCCTTACATGCTGCCGCCACTCTAGGCTTCTGACCCGAGAGTTGGGCGTGCCTCAAGCCCACTCTAAGCCTCAGGCCCAATCCCATGTACGCGTGCGCGCATTGTACGCGCACGCGCCCTTGCATGATCTGCCAACCCACGCTAGAGCGCACTGCACGCTCACGTGTGGATCTCCATTTTCCTCAATGTACGCGGACGCGCAAGGTGCGCGCTCGCGTCGATTCAAAAAATAGGATAACCTAAATGCGCGACGCACACTGCGCAGTCACGCACCTTCTCTCTTCCCCCTCCCAACCTCTATTTTCATCTTCTTCTTCTCTTCTGCCATAACCGCCGCGCAGCAGCGGCAGCCACCACCGGTTCCCATCAACCCTCTCTCTCCTCCACTCACTTCGTTCTCTCTCTCTCATCCACCCTCTCTCTCCGCCTCAGTCTCTCACCCTCACCGCTGTCCGTAGCCACCACCGCCGTCGTTCCACCATCACTGCCGGTGGCAACACTCGGCGGCCCCCTCCCTCTCTTTCATCATTTCAAATTCCTCAATCACTCCCTACCTCATCTTCCTTTCGGCCAAACCACCGCAGCCGGCCATCCCCACCGCCACCACCCACGGCGGCGCAATTCACCGCCCCTTCCTAGTCCCCCTTACTATTCTCAGTTCTTCCCAGCTCCCAGGTTCCTGCTCCATTTCTATTTGTTTTTCTATTTTTTTTTCTTTTAATTGTTCATTTCTGTAGTTACTATAACTGTCTGTTAGTTAGTTTAAATTCAAATGTTGCATGTTAGGTTAGATAGAAATATCTGCTGTTAGGTAGCTAGGACTGGATAAAGGATTCTAGGCCTGATAAGTGCTCCGTACGTGCATATTTGTTGTTTGTTTCCTTGGGTGTGTATGCTGCTTTTTGGGTTGCTATTTTGTGCAAATTGTGTTGCCTGCATGCTAAACCACTACTGCTGTACTTGATTGATGTTGTGATCATGCTATTTATGCTAGTTTGTTATCCGGGAATGTCCAATTTTTAAGCCGGAATGCTGCCCGATTTTCCAGAAAATTAGTTTCATTTTGTTCTTTCTTTCAATTTTGGGCCAATTTCCGCTTCCTTTTTAAACTTCCCGGATTTGCATCAATCATTGTGAATATGAACCGCAACTTCTCTTGTCTTTGAGCAAAAATATCATCATGCCAACTAATCCACTTTTCTAACTTACTAATTTCTTTAACCATTTCTCATTTACTCACCTTTAACCCTCTTTAACCATTCTTTCTAAAGTGTGATGATTTTATGCTTAATACGTTTGAGTTGTTGACTTTAATGTAAGATTGCATTCTTGGTTTACTTGTTCGCTTTTGCATATTCATTGCAACATCATGATTGTTATTAGCCAATTGTATCCTGAACATGCCTTCTTTGTTACATGCTAAGTGTTTTATTGCTTATATTCTATCACATTCTTTTAGGATGTCGGATAAAGGGAAAGCTATAGCCACTGCCTCCAAGAAAAGAAAATACTCTACACCCTCTATTCCCTCCATCTACAAGAATTATGCTAAGAATCCACTTAACGAAGAAGAAAAAGAAAACCAGCAGTTACCTTCTACCGATCCGACTAAGTTCCCCAATCTCTGCTATGAGCTTCGATTTTCCAAGTATCGAACGACTAAGCTGAATATCGAGAAGAAATTGCTCCTACCCAATGATGTCCGACGGTCCATTACTAGCCGGATACTTGAGTTGGGTCTCGATTTTGTTGATAGAGATTTGGGGGATATTAACATCTCTTGGGTCAAGGAATTCTACTGCAACTTCTTCCGTCCCACTTTGGATTCGGTTCAAGTGCGGGGTAGAGAGATCATGATTACTGAGACTGCCATCGGGGAGGCATTACAGTGCCGGCATATTCCTGATGACTTGTGTGCCCATCAGCAGGCCGAGTTGGCCATACACAGCATGACTTTTGATTATGAGGCACTTAGGAGCGTCATTGGTTTACCAGATGCTACATGGGTTATGGATGCAAACAATACCAAGCCTAAGGGGATGCTATTTGCTCACTTGACTAGAGAGGCCAGGACTTGGCAAATAATCTTTGCCCACTATGTCTTGCCTACCACTCACTTCTCTGAGATTCCTATGGAGATGCTTCTGCTGATCGGGTGTGTTATGGAGGGGAGGGATGTCTCTTTTCCTTGACTTATTCGACAGTGTATGTGGCGGGTGCATATTCGTGGCCTACTCCCATTTCCTACTTTGGTCACGAGTATGGCGTCCCTAGCTGAGGTACCCTGGCTGGACGATGAAATGACACCACCACCCCCTGATGCAGATGACAGGGAGGTTACTATTCCCTGGGGTGGTTGGGTGCACGAGAGGCCCCCTGCTAGACGCCGTTCTAGGGCTAGAGCAGTCGTGGGGACACCTTCACCATCAGCCCCTACAGCAGCCCCATCCTCTTCTACAGCAGCTGCCCCATCTTCATCTACGGCTCCACCTTCAGTCCCTGAGCCTACTTACCTATTGGTCCAGCGTCTATTTTGATTCCTAGAGCGTGAGAGACTCCATGTCAGACGCCGATTAGATCGGATGGACCAGGCACTTATTTCCCTGGGTGCTGAGTTACCTCCGCTTCCCGATTCTCCCGCCTCCGATGAGCAGGATCATCAGGAGGAAGATGCGGAGGCACCGACTCAGCAGGATGCCCCAGCTACCACAGAGCCACCACAGCCCCATGAGGAGCCAGTCCCACTGCCACAGACAGAGCCAGGGCCCACCGTTGTACCTTCCACTGATCCTCCGGTTTAGCATCGAGGACGATGCCTGATCTTAAGTGTGGGGAGGGAACCGGTGAACATTTTGGCTACTTTCATAATTTTGCATATCTTTTGTATATATTTTGATGCATTTTGAGTTTACTTTGGATACTTTTACTACTTATTTTGAATTTTAGATATTTTGATGCTTATGGATATTTTTAGATATTTTAGATGATAGATTCCATACTTTTAGTTGGACTTTTCTTTATACATTTTTGCATATCTTTCTTTTTAGTTTGTGGTTGTGATTAGAATTCATACTTTGAATTGCAAACACTTAGTAACCCTTTTTGCATAAGAAATTGGTTTTAAGTGGAAAAGAAAAGGGTGAACTAAGAAAATTTTTTTGAATTTTTCAATCACAACAATGCTTAGTCAAATATTGAAATTTTCCAAGGAATTTGAATATAGGGCATCAACCCAATTGATTGAAAGAAAATTTTTAGTGGAACTTGCTTGAATTCATACTTTGTGAAGCATGTATGGAACTAAGAACACAAGCTTGTGAGTTTTGAGCCTATTGATGTGGTTACATTTTATAACCACTTATTTTCCATTCTTGTGTGATATTGTTCTCTTTCCATGATTGTGATCCGTGATTTGCTTGATTCTATATGTCCATTTATTTCTTGTATTTGTGCATTTGTATGATTGAGGCTATTATTTCATTAGCCTACTTACCCAAATAGCCAACCTTTTACTCCCCATTGTTAGCCAATTTTGAGCCTATGATTAACCAACTTATTCTCATTTTAACACATTACAAGCCCAAGGCGGAAAACCAATGAAAGTCCTTGTTTGGATCTTTGATTAGCCTAGGCTAGTGAGAGTGTTTATTATTCAAAGTTGGTGAGGCTTGGGAACATTGGATGGGATGAAAAGGATAGTACACTTTCATATTTTAGAATTGGGAACATATTCATGTATTGATCGAATGTATAAGACCTTATGCATTGATGCTCTTATGTATAGTTGAAAAGAAAAAGAAAGAAAGAAAAATGAGAAAAACAAAAGAATAGAAAAGAAAGAAAAAAAAGAAGAAAAATAATAAAAAGGGGACAAAATGCCCCAAGGTGAACGTCAATAAAAAGGAATCAATGCATAAGTGTTATGAATTAAGGAATAGAATGCATGAGTATGTAAGAAAAAATAAAGAATGGGTAGTTAGAATAGTTTGAACTTGTATAGGTTATTATATAGTTAGGTGGGGAAGTCTATGCTAATCAAAGGTTCAAATCTTAGTCCACTTAACCATAAATGATCCTACCTAGACCCTAGCCCCATTACAACCTAAATGAAAGACCTCATGATGAATGTATGCATGCATTGAATAAGTGTTGACTGTTAGAAGAAAATCAAATTTTGGAAAAGCTTGAATAGAAGAGAATTGAGTGAATTAACCCTTAAACACTTGAGTGAATAGAGCGGATACACATCCGGTGAGGGTTCAAAAGTTCAATTACATGTATTCATCCATATCATCTATATTCTTGCAAGTTTGAACTCTTTTTGATAATTCAATACCATTGTGGTTGGACTTAACACCTATTGCCCTAACTATTGTGCTTACACATGTCTCTTGGGAATTGATTTGTTTGAACTAAGCATTTGCATTTACTAGTTGCATTTAGATAGGACTCATATAGTTTAGATGTATTCAATAAATGTCATACCCCTTAGTTCCTTCTTATTCTAGCATGAGGACATGCTAAGGTCTAAGTGTGGGGAGGTTGATAAACCCCAATTTGACGGCTTATCTTGTATTGAATTTAGAGGGTTTTGATAACCTTTTGTCACATTTAGCCTATGAATTAGCATGGTTTTGTTATCTCTCCCATATTTGTGCTTAAATGTAAAAACATGCTTTTTAAGCCTTATATTGATGAATTCTAATTTCTCCTTAATTCCATAAGATGCCTTGATGTATTTGCTAGTAATTCCAGGATTGAAATTGGCTAGGCATGGATCAAAGGAAGCAAGGAAGGAAGCATACAAGTGGACAGAAGCATAAAAAGTCAAAGAAGCAAAGTCAGCCAAACACGCGCACGCGTACAAGGCGCTCGCGCGCACATTACAGAATCGGCCAGAAACGCACACGCGTACCGTGCGCGCACGCGTCGATGACCGCACATGACTTCATTAATGCAACACGTGCCTGGCAATTTGAGATGGTTTCTGAACCCATTTTTGGCGCCAATTGCTAGGAGAAAGGAATAAAAGGATGAAGGTTTAAGGGGAAGACATTAGATGTTAGTTACAGTTAGTCATAGTTTAGTTTAGAGTTAGTTTCTAGAGAGAGAAGCTCTCACTTCTCTCTAGGATTAGGATTAGGTTTAGGTTAATCTCCCTTCTTAGACCTAGGTCTAATTCATGCTTTGATTCACTTTTCATTTACCAATTCTTAATCTTCTCATCTTCCTCTTTCTAGTTATGTGCTTTAATAATTGTAATTCTTCATTTTGTTTTGGATAAATTGTTGTTCCTTTGTTTTCTTTCAATAATGCAATTTGAGGTAATTCATGATAATTGTGATTTCCTTGATTGATTGTTGTTAATTCCTTTCAATAATTGTTGTTAGATTCTATTCTTGTTGTTGATTTACTATGTTTTCCTTTTGTGCCTTCCAAGTGTTTGATGAAATGCTTGGTTGGATTTTAGTGTAAGTTTTGTTCCTCTTGGCCTAGGTAGAGTAATTAGTGACTCTTGAGTTATCTAATTCTTTTGTTGATTGATAATTAGAAGTTGCTAATTGATTTGAATGCCTCTAAAGCTAATCTTTCCTTTAGGAGTTCATTAGGACTTGGGGAATCAAATTGATTCATCCACTTGACTTTCCTCCATGGTTAGAGGTTAACTAAGAGGGAGCAATGAACAATTCTCATCACAATTGAGAAGGATAACTAGGATAGGACTTCTAATTCTCATATCTTGCCAAGAGCCTTTTATAGTTGTTAGTTTATTTTCATTGCCATTTACTTTTCATGCTTCTTATCCAAAAACCCCAAAATAACTCACAACCAATAACAAGACACTTTATTGTAATTCCTAGGGAGAACGACCCGAGCTTTAAATACTTCGGTTTATAAATTTTAGGGGTTTTTACTAGTGACAAACAACTTTTTGTATGAAAGGATTATTGTTTGGTTTAGAAACTATACTTTACAACGAGATTTCATTTGGAAAATTCTAAACCGTCAAAAATCTAATCATCATCCACCTTTATTCCCTTGCCTGAAATTTTGTGCCCAAGGACAATTCCTTCAGTCACCATAGAGTGACATTTCTCCCAGTTTAAGACCAGGTTAGTCTCTTGGCTCCTTTTCAGGACAAGTGCTAGATGATTAAGACAGGAGCTGAATGAGTCTCCATATACTGAGAAGTCATCCATGAAGACTGATAAACCCATATTTCATGGTTTATCTTGTGCTCAATTGAGTGGTTTTTATCTACTCTTTACCCACTTATTCATACCATTTGCATGTTTTACATTTGCCTTCCTAATTATGTGCTTTGATTGAAAACATGTTTCTTTGGACTTATGTTTGCTTGTTATTAATCCTCTCTTATTTCCATTCGATGCCGTGATTAGTGTGTTGAGTAGTTTCAGATTTTCTAAGGCAGAATGACTTAAGGGATGAAAAAGGAAACATACTAAGAGAAAAGGAGAAAGAAAAATGGAGCTTTAAGGAAACTGGTATCCACGCGATCGCATGGACGACGCGATCGCGTGCCAAGTACGAATCAGCAGCGACGCGGCTGCATGACTGACGCGAACGCGTGCCTTAAGTAGAATGCACATGACACGGTCGCATGACTGACGCGACCGCGTGACAAGGAAAAGCTCCGAATGACGCGATCGCGTGACCCACACGGACGCGTGACAGAGGCCACGCACCAGAAATTGCAGAAAACGCTCATAACGAGTTCTAAGGCCCTTTTTGACCCAAATCCAAGTCCAGAAGGCACAGATTAGAGGCTATAAAGTGGAGGAATGCATCCATTCATAAGGATGCTCCGAAGGCACTCATAATTCATTTTTCATGATTTAGATTTAGTTTTGAGAGAGGTTCTCTCCTCTATCTCTTAGGGTTAGGATTAGGATTAGAAATTAGGATTTTTAGAAACTAGGATTTAGGACCTCTCTTAGTTTTAGGAGTGACTCTCGATCCCAGGTTCAATATTCCTTTTTATTTGATTTCTCTTTTATTTTTATTTACTCTAATACTTTTATTTGTATTTGATTTATGTTGCCCAATTGGCTTATGAACTTTTCATGTTAAGATTTGAATGTTCTATTTATTATAATTTGAGGTATTTCAGTTTAATATTACTTTCTTTTATTTACATGATTATTGCTTCCCATCTGAAGGCATTTTTATTCCAGCAGTTTCAATTTTCTTTCCTTTTGGCTTTGGTTAAATAATTGGTGACTCTAGAGTTATCAAACTCATTGTTGATTGACAATTGGAATTCATCCACTTAACTTACCTTCATAGTTAGAGGTTAACAAAGTGGGAGAAAAATCCAATTCTCATCACAATTGATAAGGATAATTAGGAAAGGACCTCCAGTTCTTATACCTTGCCAAGAGTTCATTTTACGGTTATTTATTTATTTTTATTGCTTTGAAAATATGCTTGTGCCCATTGCCTAAATTCTCAAAACCCCCAATTTACAATCTCCATAACCAATAATAAGAACATACCTCCCTGCATTTCCTTGAGAAGACGACCCGAAGTTTAAATACTTCGGTTATCAATTTATTTAGGGGTTTGTTACTTGTGACAACCAAAACGTTTGTATGAAAGGACTTTTGAAGGTTTAGAAACTATACTTGCAACGAGGATTTATCCACAAATTTCTAGACCACGCAAAAGTTCTCTCATCAAAATGGCGCCGTTGCCGGGGAATTGCAAACGTGTGTCTTATTATTGGTTATTGTAAATATTTTTCAAAAAAAATAATATAAATATTTTTCTTTTACTTGTTTATTTGTTTCTCCTTTTTCCCCTTATTTCTGATAACTACTATGAACTCTCACCCCTTTGGCTATGAGTCTGGTTACAACAATGTTGCAGGAAGAAGAAATTACAATGAGAACAGGCATCAAGGTTGGAACAATCAAAGATGGGAGGAGTCACAAGGATTTGATCAACCCTCATGGCAACAACCACCTCCAATGGACTATCAACAACCATTCTGCGATGCATATCAAGATGATGGCTATGGTGAGCGCTCTTTTGATTATCAACAACCACCACCATATGCCTATGAACCCCCTCCTCAACATGACTTTAGACCACCATACTCACAAGCCCCTTTCCTCCATTCACCTCCATATAACCCTAACCCTCAACCACCATACCAACCACCTTATGAGCCATATGAACCATATATAGAACCACCCCAATTCCAACCTAATTACTCACAAGAACCACCACTTCAATATTCACCAGCTCCATATCCATCAATCCAAGAGCATTATGATCCTATTTATGAAAACCGAGTGCATCAAGAGGCAAAGGATCGTCTCAAGAAAACAATGGATCGATTTCAGGCAACCACTCAATAACTGGGGCAAGTATTAATTCAATGGGCTTCTAGACGCTTAAATACACAAGGATCAGCCACAGCTCCATGTGGACAGTCTAGTGAAGAGCGTAGCATGAAGGAGATACCAGAAACCCCAGTGAACAAGACAGAGAATGAATTTGTACTAGAACAAGTAGAAGAAGCTATCATTGTTCAAGAAGAAGAAGAAGTGGTTGAAGACTTAGGAGATGCAGAACCTCCATGGGAAAGTCAAGACATCGAGCCTCCTTCTAAGACGGTTGAAATTGATGCTGAGGAGGGTGTACAACTTCCAATGCATATCACAGTTAAAGACTTGGAAGAAGTTGATCAAGTGATAGAGATTCAAGAAGAAGAAGCACAACCTCCTATGCCCTTGGAAAGCAGTGAAGATGAGATTGAATTGGAAGAAAGCTACCAAGAGGAAGAGGTTAAAATTGAAGAAGCTTGCAAAGAGGTGGTAATTATCAGAAAAGAGCACAAGGGAGTGGAGCTTGCAATTTCATTAAAGATACCTCCCCCTAAGTTGCCATCATCCTTCACAACATTCAAGTGGGTAAAATTTATATCCCATAGCTTTCTAATCCCACATGAATATGGGCTACTGGAGACGGATGGTAAACTTAGAGCTCTTTGTAACATTAAGAGTAAAAGGAAGATGGTCAGTGGTAAGAATTGTCCTGCAAGGTTCATTATGGTTGGAAGCTTTAAGTTTAAATGCAAAGGTTGGTATAGAGCTCAACTGAATAGGTCTAGGAAGCTGTTTGGTCGCTGTAGTGAGAATTCAGATCACCTTTCACCCGGAAAAATGCAGATCAAGACAAAAACGAGTGTAAAGGTAAAGTTTGGGATCCTGGGATCTGTTCTAATATTTGTCACCCCGGGAGCCTAAGAATCCATTTGAAGCTTCGTATGGGCTTTACGTGCTTAGTCTGGGACCCCGGAGGTTACTGGAGATACAAACATTGGTGGGATTCCTGGATCAGTACAAGCATAAGCCACCATGATAGAAAGCTCATCAAATGTCCAACTTAAGGACTTTAACTAAAAGTGCTAGGTGGGAGACAACCCACCATGGTATGATCGTTCCTTTTTCATTTCTATTTAGTTTTATTTGTTTTCAAGTTTTATTTTATTTTATTGTATTGAACCTGGAATTTTGCATAACATTCATATTAGTATAGCATTCTACATTTTTCAGATTATATATAAAAAAAAGAGCAAGCACACGACGCGACCGCATCAGCGACGCGTCCGCGTCGCAAGGAGATGAGAGAATAATAAATTGAACAGAGAGTTACGCAGGAGCAGGGCTAGAGGCGCGCTATTAGCACAAGCCCTGCCACGCGAACGCGTCACCCACGCGTCCGCGTCATTTGGAAAAATAGCCTCCCATGCGACCGCGTCACCCACGCGGCCGCGTGACCTGAAATCGGTGTCAAAAGGGTGTATGGTCGAAAGTTGAGCTGGAATTGGGCTAGACCCGTGCTAGCAGCACAAGCCCTGCCACGCGAACGTGTCACCCACGCGTCCGCGTCATATTGGAAATAAGGCCACCCACGCGATCGCGTCGACCACGCGACCGCGTCACCCTGGATTTTGGCATACCAAGTTTCGAACAGAGAGTTCTGCGACCGCAAGGCTGCACTCGCGCCACTAGCACAAATCGAGTCACGTGATCGCGTGCCCCACGCGTCCGCGTCACCCAACCTTATCACGCACCACGCGACCGCATCACTCACGCGACCGCGTCGCCAGCGTCGCACAACCTATCAAGATTGGTGCCAATTTTCTTATCTTTTCTCTTCTAATCCTAATTTCTTCCTTCTCTCTCCTTTCTCACTTTCTTTTTCTACTTCTCATTCTTCTTATCTTTCATTTAATTCATTTGCATACTTTCATTCATTGCATTATTTTCATTGGTGTTGGAATTTTATTTGGGTCATTGTGGATTGTTGCAGAATTGTTTGACAATTATATTAATTTTTTTAAAGGTTGCTTGCATGTTCAATTTCATACTTTTTATATCTTGTTTAACATGTATGCCATGTGTTTGTGAAAAAGCCATATAGCATTATGCACTTCTCTATTTTACCTTATACTATTCAATGCTTGCTTTTCATAAACTTTCTTTACTATTTTATTAATTAAATATAATTGTCATTACAAACGTTATTATTAGTTTCTTACGACTAACAATACATTAAAGCTTTTGATGCTTGATCTATGCTACTCATGCCCTTGCCGGCATGCTAATAAACATCTTGCATCCAATACCCCCATGCCTTGCTATATTTCCATTGATGAACTGATCACATGGAATCGCGACCATGTCTTCCATTCACTATTTTCCTTACTTGGCATGCTATTCACTCGTACCGCCCTCCTCCTTGCTCTACACCTTTAACTTCATGTGCCTTTCTCTTCTCTCTTTTTCAGGCTAGCCACCAAAACGGGTAAAGAGAAAGCCTTTACAAGAGAGCACCAGCTGAGGAACCACAACCCCCATCCACGTGCACATCTCAGCATGCACCGAGGACGGTGCAATCTTTAAGTGTGGGGAGGTCGATACCGATCTCCATGGGTTAGTACTATCTTGTCTCAACACCAATGTTTAAATTTTCTTTGTAGATTAGTTGTTGCATTTGCATGTTTAATTGTTTTTGTGCATATTTTACTACTTGGTTAAAGTAATATTCTTCTTTTTCAAGAAATTTTTATAGTATTTCACTAATTTGAATAAAAATTTTTGAAAAACGTGTTTGAAGAAATATTATTTTGGAACATAGTTTAGAGCTCGAACACAAAACCAGTGAGATTTTGAACCTATTTGATTGGTTGCATTTTACCAACCAATAATTTTATTTTTGGTGTGTTGTTCTCTCTAAAACTGTGATCTTTGTCTTGCTTAATTCTATATTTCCATTTATTTGATGTATGCATGCACTTACATGATTGAGGCCTTTGTTTCACTAAGCTTACATACCCATATGGCCTTACCTTTCATTATCCCTTGCAAACCAATGCTGAGCCTATTTTACCCCTTTATTCTTTACTTTAGCACATCATTAACTCTAAGCGAAAAATAATAATGTCCTTAATTTGAATCCTTGGTTAGCTTAGACTAGTGAGAATGCTTATGAATTAAGTGTGGGAAAAAGTTGGTTTGGAAACATTTGGTTTGAAAATTGAGTATGTTAGAATTTTCTAAAAAAATGTGAAAGAAATGTTTGGGACATAATTCATGCATCCAATAATTTAATCATATGCATTGAGAAAAAAAAAGAGCAAAATAAGTGAAAGGGGACAAAATGCCCCAAAGTAAGTGAAAGCAATGCATATGAGTTACACTTGAAATTAGAATGCATGAATATGTGGAAAACATGGTTAATGGATGGTTAGATGTTGTGTTATGATTACATGGATTGTTTAAGTTAGGTGGGAAAGTTTAAGTTAATTAAGGATTCAGATTTTAGTCCACTTGGCCAAATACAATCCTACCTTGACCCTAACCCCATTACAACCCTTAAAAGACCTCTTGATATGTGTATTTATGCATTAAATTTATGTTGATTGTTAGATGAAGAGCAAGCCTTAGAAAGCAAGGTTAGTAGAGAATTGAGAGAATCGAACCTAAAACACTTGAGTAATTAGAGTGATATACACTACTAAGTGAGGGTTCGATGCTCGATTCTTTGTTCCCGGCTTTCATGAGCTATTTTCTTCTACAAGTCTATTTATACTTCATTTTTATGATTTGAATTAGTGAAATCCAGTTCATATTTATTCTTGGAGATTTATTTGCTTTTAACCAAGTAAGTAGAAACATTTTTCATTTAGTTGCATTTATAGGTTGCATTTCATACATTCTTACCATTCCTCTTCATCTTTATAGTTTCTCTTGAGCTTAGCATGAGGATATGCTATTGTTTAAGTGTGGGGAGGTTGATAAACCCATATTTCATGGTTTATCTTGTGCTCAATTGAGTGGTTTTTATCTACTCTTTACCCACTTATTCATACTATTTGCATGTTTTATATTTGCCTTCCTAATTATGTGCTTTGATTGAAAACATGTTTCTTTGGACTTATGTTTGCTTGTTATTAATCCTCTCTTATTTCCATTCGATGCCGTGATTAGTGTGTTGAATAGTTTCAGATTTTCTAAGGCAGAATGACTTAAGGGATGAAAAAGGAAACATACTAAGAGAAAAGGAGAAAGCAAAACGGATCTTTAAGGAAACTGGTATCCACGCGATCGCATGGACGACGCAATCGCGTGCCAAGTACGAATCAGCAGCGACGCGGCCGCATGACTGATGCGAATGCGTGCCTTAAGCAGAACGCACATGACGCGGTCGCATGACTGACGCGACCGCATGACAAGGAAAAGCTCCGAATGACGCGACCGCGTGACCCACGCGGACGCGCGACAGAGGCCACGCACCAGAAATTACAGAAAACGCTCATAACGAGTTCTAAGGCCCTTTTTGCATCCATTCATAAGGATGCTCCGAAGGCACTCATAATTCATTTTTCATGATTTAGATTTAGTTTTGAGAGAGGTTCTCTCCTCTCTCTCTTAGGATTAAGATTAGGATTAGAAATTAGGATTTTTAGAAACTAGGATTTAGGACCTCTCTTAGTTTTAGGAGTGACTCTCGATCCCAGGTTCAATATTCCTTTTTATTTGATTTCTCTTTTATTTTTATTTACTCTAATACTTTTATTTGTATTTGATTTATGTTGCCCAATTGGCTTATGAACTTTTCATGTTAAGATTTGAATGTTCTATTTATTATAATTTGAGGTATTTCAGTTTAATATTACTTTCTTTTATTTACATGATTATTGCTTCCCATCTGGTGGCATTTTTATTCCAGCAGTTTCAATTTTCTTTCCTTTTGGCTTTGGTTAAATAATTGGTGACTCTAGAGTTATCAAACTCATTGTTGATTGACAATTGGAATTCATCCACTTAACTTACCTTCATAGTTAGAGGTTAACAAAGTGGGAGAAAAATCCAATTCTCATCACAATTGATAAGGATAATTAGGAAAGGACCTCCAGTTCTTATACCTTGCCAAGAGTTCATTTTACGGTTATTTATTTATTTTTATTGCTTTGAAAATATGCTTGTGCCCATTGCCTAAATTCTCAAAACCCCCAATTTACAATCTCCAATACCAATAATAAGAACATACCTCCCTGCATTTCCTTGAGAAGACGACCCGAAGTTTAAATACTTCAGTTATCAATTTATTTAGGGGTTTGTTACTTGTGACAACCAAAACGTTTGTATGAAAGGACTTTTGAAGGTTTAGAAACTATACTTGCAACGAGGATTTATCCGCAAATTTCTAGACCACGCAAAAGTTCTCTCATCAAAGACTTCCAAGAACTTCTCTACCGTATCAGAGAAGATGGATAGCATGCATCTCTGAAAAGTTGCAGGTGCATTACATAGACCAAAAGGCATTCTTCTATAGGCAAACACGCCAGAAGGACAGGTGAATGCTGTTTTCTCTTGATCTTGAGGATCTACTGCAATTTGGTTATAACCTGAATAGCCATCCAAAAAGTAGTAATAATCATGACCCGCTAGTCTTTCTATCATTTGGTCTATGAATGGTAAAGGAAAATGATCCTTTCTGGTGGCTGTATTGAGCCTTCTGTAGTCAATACACATACGCCACCCTGTAACTGTTCTTGTGGGAACCAGTTCATTCTTTTCATTATGAACCACTGTCATGCCTCCCTTTTTGGGGATAACTTGGACAGGGCTCACCCAGGGGCTATCAGAAATAGGATAAATAATCCCAGCCTCTAATAACTTAGTGACCTCTTTCTGCACCACCTCCTTCATGGCTGGATTTAGCCGCCTCTGTGGTTGAACCACTGGCTTGGCATTATCTTCCAATAGGATCTTATGCATGCATCTTGCTGGGCTAATGCCCTTAAGATCACGTATGGACCATCCAAGAGCTGTCTTATGTGTTCTTAGCACTTGAATTAGTGCTTCCTCTTCCTGTGAGTTTAAAGTAGAGCTTATGATCACTGGAAAAGTGTCACCTTCTCCCAGAAATGCATACTTCAGGGATGGTGGAAGTGGTTTGAGCTCGGGTTTAGGAGGTTTATCCTCTTCCTAAGGAATTTTCAGAGGTTCTTTTATTTTCTCTTGCTCCTCCAGGTTAGGCTGAACATCTTTAAAGATATCCTCAAGCTCAGATTCGAGACTCTCAATCATATTGATCTCTTCCACTAAAGAGTCAATAATATCAGCGCTCATGCAGTCATTTGATGTGTCTGGATGCTGCATAGCTTTGACAGCATTCAACTTGAACTCATCCTCATTGACTCTCAGGGTCACTTTCCCTTTTTGTACATCAATGAGAGTTTGTCCAGTTGCTAGGAAGGGTCTCCCTAGAATGAGAGTTGCACTCTTGTGCTCCTCCATTTCCAGCACTACAAAGTCAGTTTGAAAGGCAAATGGCCCAACCTTGACAATCATGTCCTCAATTATGCCTGATGGATATTTAATGGAGCCATCAGCAAGTTGGAGACATATTCGGGTTGGTTTGACTTCTTCAGTCAACCCAAGCTTTCTGATAATGGATGCAGGTATTAGGTTGATACTTGCTCCAAGGTCACATAGGGCTGTCTTGGTACAAGCACCTTCTAATGTGCATGGTATCATAAAGCTTCCTAGATCTTGAAGCTTCTCTGGTAATCTTTTCAGAATGACTGCACTGCATTCTTCAGTGAGAAACACGTTTTTAGTTTCTCTCCAATCCTTCTTATGGCTTAAGATATCTTTCATGAACTTAGCATAAGAAGGTATTTGCTCAAGTGCCTCTGCAAACGGAATCTTTATTTCAAGAGTCCTTAGATAGTCTACAAAGCACGCAAATTGTTTATCCTGCTCTGCTTGGCGGAGTTTCTGAGGATAAGGCATCTTAGCTTTATATTCTTCAACCTTAGTTGCTGCAGGTTTATCCCCTACAGAGGTGGTTGGAGAAACCTTCTTAGAGGGGTTACTATCAGCACTCTCAGGTGTCTGATTCCTCATTGGCGTTTGAACGCCAGGACTGGGTGCAGGATGGGCGTTTAACGCCAGCTTTCCACCCTTTTCTGGCGTTTGAACGCCAGAACTGGGCAAGGAATGGGCGTTTAACGCCAACTTTTCCCCCTTTTCTGGCGTTTGAACGCCAGGAGTATTCCTCTCTGGGCTCTTACTGTCCTCAGAGGGATTTTGGGCAGTGGTTTGGTTATCCTCTGTCAGTTGTTCCTTTCTTGGCTTTTTGCCACTTTGAATAGTGTTATTCAATGTCTTCCCACTCCTTAGTTGAACTGCTTGGCATTCTTCTGTTATCTGTTTAGATAACTGCTGTTTTGTCTGATTCAACTGTGATTCTATATTCTTGTTAGCAATTTTAGTTTCTTGGAGCATCTCTTTAAATTCTGCTAACTATTTTGTCATCAAGAGTAATTGCTGATTAAGCTCAACAATCTGTTCTTGAGGATTAGGATCAGTAGCTATTGCCATAGCTTCTTCTTTTGCAGAGGACTCATTGCTTGAGTATAGATGTTGATTTCTAGCAACCGTATCTATGAGCTCTTGAGCCTCTTCAATCGTCTTCCTCATGTGTATAGATCCACCAGCTGAGTGGTCTAGAGACATCTGAGCTTTTTCTGTAAGCCCATAGTAGATGTCTAACTGTACCCACTCTGAAAATATTTCAGAGGGGCATTTCCTTAGCATACCTCTGTACCTCTCCCAGGCATTATAAAGGGATTCATGATCCTCTTGTTTAAAGCCTTGGATGTCCAGCCTCAGCTGTGTCATCCTTTTTGGAGGGTAAAATTGATTCAGGAATTTGTCTGATAACTGTCTCCATGTTTTTATACTTGCTGTGGGTTGGTTATTCAACAACCTCTTAGCTTGATCTTTTACAGCAAATGGAAATAGTAATAATCTGTAGACATCCTGATCCACCTCTTTATCACGTACTGTGTCAGCAATTTGTAAGAACTGTGCCAGAAACTCAGTAGGTTCTTTCTGTGGAAGAGCGGAATACTGGTAATTTTGCTGCACCATGATAATGAGATGAGGATTTAGCTCAAAGCTGCTTGCTTTAATGGGAGGTATACAGATGCTACTCCCATATGCAGCTGTAATGGGGTTAGCATATGACTCCAGAGTCCTTCTGGATTGCTCAATTCCACTTAGGTCCATGATGGAGAAAGGGAGATGATATGGCTCGCAAGTAAAGTAAAAAAAAAATTAATTAAGAATGACCGAAAATAATAAAAAAATAAAAATTTTGAAAACTAAGAGAAAATAAAATCAAAGCAAATTGAAAACTAAATTAATTAATTAAAAAGATTTTGGAATTAGAAATTAAAAAGATATGATTGAAAAGATATGATTTTGAGAATTAATGCAAAATTTCGAAGATTTAAAGGAAAACACAAAGAAGACACCAAACTTAGAAATTTTTAGAAAATCACACACAAATTTTCGAAAACCTAAAGGAAAACACAAAGAAGACACCAAACTTAGAATTTTTTTAAAGATCAGGAAAGGACTAAGAACATGCAAATTCGAAAAATTAAAAGAAAACAAAAGCATGCAATTGACACCAAACTTAAAATATGAAACTAAACTCAAATAAAAGACTCTAAGCCAACAAAAATAAAACAGTCCTAATCTAAGCAACAGGATAAACCGTCAATTGTCCAAACTCGAACAATCCCCGGCAACGGCGCCAAAAACTTGGTGCACAAAATTGCAAGCACACTTTCGCAATTCCGCACAACTAACCAGCAAGTGTAATGGGTCGTCCAAGTAATACCTTACGTGAGTAAGGGTCGATCCCACGGAGATTGTTGGCTTGAAGCAAGCTATGGTTATCTTGTAATTCTTAGTCAGGATATCAATAATTCTCAGGTTTAATGGTGAAAAGTAAAAGAACATGAAATAGATACTTGTTTTGCAGTAATGGAGAACAGGTTGAGGTTTTGGAGATGCTCTATCTTCTGAATCTCTACTTTCCTACTGTCTTCTTCTTCACGCACGCAAGGCTCCTTCCATGGCAAGCTGTATGTTGGGTTTCACCGTTGTCAATGGCTACCTCCCGTCCTCTCAGTGAAAATGTTCAACGCACGCTGTCACCGCACGGCTAATCATCTGTCGGTTCTCGATCATGCTGGAATAGGATCCATTGATCCTTTTGCGTCTGTCACTACGCCCAACACTCGCAAGTTTGAAGCTCGTCACAACCATTGGATTCTAGCTTATACCACGAAGATTCTGATTAAGGAATCCAAGAGATACACACTCAATCGAAAGTAGAACGGAGGTGGTTGTCAGGCACACGTTCATAGGTGAGAATGTTGATGAGTGTCACGGATCATCACATTCATCAGATTGAAGAACAAGTGGTATCTTAGAATAGAAGCAAGCGTGATTGAATGAAAAATAGTAGTAATTTCATTAATTCATCAAGACACAGCAGAGCTCCTCACCCCCAACCATGGGGTTTAGAGACTCATGCCGTAGAAGATACAATATGAAACGTGTAAAGTGTCATGAGGTAAAGATACAATGGCAAAAGGTCCTATTTATAGTGAACTAGTAACCTAGGATATACAGAAATGAGTAAAGGACGTAAAAATCCACTTCCGGGGTCCACTTGGTATGCCCTTGGGCTGGGCATTGAAGCTTTCATGTGTAGAGACTTTTCCTGGAGTTAAACGCCAGCTTTTGTGCCAATTTGGGCGTTTAACTCCAACTTTTGTGCCAGTTCCGGCGTTAAACACCGGGAATTCTGAAGCTGATTTGCAACGCCAGTTTGGGCCATCAAATCTCGGGCAAAGTATAAACTATTATACATTGCTGGAAAGCCCAAGATGTCTACTTTCCAACGCATTTGAGAGCGCGCCAATTGGGCTTCTGCAGCTCCAGAAAATCCACTTCGAGTGCAGGGAAGTCAGAATCCAACAGCATCTGCAGTCCTTTTTCAGCCTTTGAATCAGATTTTTGCTCAGGTCCCTCAATTTCAGCCAGAAATTATCTGAAATCACAGAAAAACACACAAACTCATAGTAAAGCCCAGAAAAGTGAATTTTAAATAAAATCTAATAAAAACATACTAAAATTTAACTAAAATGTACTAAAAACACACTAAAAACAGTGCCAAAAAGCGTATAAATTATCCGCTCATCAGTCATCTTGTAAATCTCAGTCAGGCGGATTCTAATGGTTATAATGGTTTTCGAATATAAAGATAAATAAAGCATAAAATAAAGATAGAGATACTTATATAATTCATTGGTGGGAATTTTAGATAAGTGCATGAAGATACTGTATTCCTTTTGAATCTCTGCTTTCCTACTACTTTCATCCAATCATTCTTACTCCTTTCCATGGCAAGCTGTATGTTGGGTTTCACCGTTGTCAATGGCTACCTCCCGTCCTCTCAGTGAAAATGGTCCAAATGCTCTATCACAGCACGGCTAATCATCTGTCGGTTCTCAATCATGTCGAAATAGAATCCAGTGATTCTTTTGCGTCTGTCACTACGCCCAACACTCGTGAGTTTGAAGCTCATCACAGTCATCCCATCTCAGATCCTACTCGGAATACCACAGATAAGGTTTAGACTTTCCAGATCTTAGGAATGGCCACCAATAATTCTAGCTTATACCACGAAGACTCTGATTAAGGAATCCAAGAGATACGCGCTCAATCTAAGGTAGAACGGAAGTGGTTGTCAGGCACGCGTTCATAGGTGAGAATGATGATGAGTGTCACGGATCATCACATTCATCATGTTGAAGTGCAGCGAATATCTTAGAATAAGAATAAGCTGAATTGAATAGAAGAATAATAGTAATTGCATTAATACTCGAGGAACAACAGAACTCCACACCTTAATCTATGGTGTGTAAAAACTCCACCGTTGAAAACACATAAGTGATGGTCCAGGCATGGCCAAATAGCCAGCCCCTATGAAGGTCTAAAATTGCATACACTGATTAAAGATCCATCCAAAGACAAGACGCTAGTACAATAATAAAAAGTTCTATTTATACTAAACTAGCTACTAGGGGTTACAGAAATAAGTCTAAGTGCAGAAATCCACTTCCGGGGCCCACTTTGGTGTGTGCTTGGGCTGAGCTTGAGCTTTACATGTGCAGAGGCTTCTCTCGGGGTTAAACGCCAAGTTGTAGAGTGCTTTTGGCGTTTAACTCTGGTTTGTAACGTGTTTCTGGCGTTTTACTCCGGAATGCAGCATGGAACTGGCGTTGAACTCCAGTTTGCATCGTCTAAGCTTGAATAAAGTATGGACCATTATATATTGCTGGAAAGCCCTTGATGTCTACTTTCCAACGCAGTTAAGATCGCGCCATTTGGAGTTCTGTAGCTCCAGAAAATTCATTTCGAGTACAGAGAGGTCAGAATCCAACAGCAACAGCAGTCCTTTTTCAACCTGAATCAGATTTTTGCTCAGGTCCCTCAATTTCAGCTAGAAAATACCTGAAATCGTAGAAAAACACACAAACTCATAGTAAAGTCCATAAATATGAATTTTTCATAAAAACTAATAAAAACATCCCTAAAAGTAGCTAGATCCTACTAAAAACTACCTAAAAATAATGCCAAAAAGCGTATAAATTATCCGCTCATCAATGACCACAGGATCATCTAACTTCTGGATGCTGGAATCAAAGTCTGTGTGTGTAAAAGTTACTTGAGGGAGTTGGTTTGCAATTTCAATATCGTGTTGTGGTCCATCTACCGAGCATATTGCTCGAAATGATCTCTTTCTGGCCGAATTTGAGTATCCTCCACTGGCGTATCCCCCTGAAATACAATTGATTATACCTCATGGCTTTTTGTATTGGCTTGAGGATACCTTCTCTTTTCCTCAGTTTAGATGCTCAGACGAGTCATTGGTTGTGGAAGGTGTGGTACGTTTTTGGATGTGACCTCCAATATACTTGTCAAGGTGTCCTTGTCGAGCTAGCTGCTCCAAGAGGTCCTTTGTGACCACACAGTCGTCAGTGGTGTGGCCGTGCTTCTGATGGAAAGCACAGTATTTGGACTTATCCACATTCTTGGTATCTTGATAGGTACCAACCTTCCTTGGTGGCTTGATTAGCTTTGAATTTAAGATTTCTTTGATTATGTCCTCTTTCTTAGTGTTGAGCTGCGTATAAGAATCAAATCGAGGAGTTAGTTTAAAATTTTTCTTAGTGCTCAGAGCCTTATCTTTGTCTTGGTAATATGTTTTCTCGGACTTCCGAGCTTGTCTGAGCTCCTCGATATCAATTTGGCCCTTGGATTTCTCGCGAAACTCGGCAAGGGTCTTCGGCTTGGCCACCGCAATGGTTTCTTGGAACTTCCCAGGTCGGAGTCCACTTTTGATTGCGTGCAGATGGACCTCGGGGTGGAGGTCAGGTATACTGATGGTGACTTTTGTGAAGCGGGTCATATAGTCCTTCAGGCTTTCATTTGGTCCCTGCTTGATTGTATTCAAATAATCCGAGTCGTGCAGATAAATTGTAGATCCAGCAAAATGTTCTTCAAATAGCTTGGCCAGCTGCTAAAATCGTGAGATAGAACCTGCAAGCAAAGCACACAACCAATCAAGTGCAGGACCGTCTAAATAATTTGGAAAACAATGGCATAAAAAGTATCTGATGCATCGTTAACAATCATTATTGATCGGAACTTTTTGATAAATTTCTTCGAGTTTCCGAGCCCATCATAAGGTGTGAGGGTTAGTGGCAGGGTGAATCTTCTTGGTAGCTCGAAGTTCATTACTTCTGGCGTGAAGGGTCCCACAGACTCGTCGGGGTCCTCGTTTTCATCTTCAGGCTGGGCTCCCTTGACTCGAATGGTCTCTGAGACGTGGGAAGGGTCGGAATGATGCTCATTATCTTTTGGTTGATGTTGGTTAGCGTTATTGTTTTTTATCCGGGCATTGTTCAGCTCGGCAATTTGGGCGGCCATTCTTTGATTTTCTTCTGCTATACGTTGATTGGCTTGCTGTAGCTCGGTTACCATCCGCATAAGTTCGGATGGGGAAGCGGGTGGCACGTCAGCCATGGATGCGAGAGAGAATAATGGGACCAACAGAAAAGATCTACTTCCTCGGCCCCACGGTGGGTGCCAATTGTTCTTGTCTGTAAAATAAATCGGCCTCTAGTGATAGATGACTACCGAACTATGTCCTCGGAGGCTGATCGTCCAATCCTTGACTCCGAACTTTTCTTTCTGATGTGACGCGAAAGTATGAATATCGAAAAGGGGGGAGTGTACCTGCAAAGGCACTCCAAAGCTTAAGTCAATATAGTATGTTGTTATCTCTTGTACAAGAAAAATGTTTTACCTTCCTTTATATGATGGGTTTCTCATCCGTTACGCTTTTGGCATTTTATCATCGGTTTTGGAATGATGAACATCGTAACTGACAATTTTACCGCTTAAATGTCGATTATGATAAGAAAATAAACGAAACCGAATTATGACTCATAAAAGCCGAGTTATAACGAGTGATACTGAGTTATAGCTCGTATTGATAATGGTCATAATACCGAGTGATAGCTCGTATTGATGACGGCCATATCATATCCAATATAATTCATTAGAGGAGAGAAATTACTAGAAAAACAATTTACCAATTTAGTTTCAAAGACCCTATATACATTATCGTGCGTAAGTAGGGGATTGAGTTATACTTGTATGTACAATAGTACAAGCGATGCTACAGTTGAAGCTTTTCCTATTCCAATAACCAAATATAACTAATCTTGTTTTATATACCCAGCTACTTTATTACGTAGTCTATTGAGAAATTAGGCTTTATTCAATTAATTTTATTTTCTCCATCGTCCTTTAGTTTATACACCTACTGTATATAGTGTTTGTTGACATTGACAAACAATGACAATACTCTAATTTGTTAGTTAATATTTTGTTCCACCTAGATTCTTAGATGAATGTGGATTCTTTTTTCCCCACGAGAAGATAAATGTAAATTTCATTAATTTGTGTCCTTAAATATATGGTTTTCCTATTGGAATACATCAACATGTGAAACAATTTTCATTAAAAAAGTTTGATACTTAATGTTTTTAATGTATTGCAAATGAAAGGTATCAGACTCAAGAGATAGAGATGAGACAAAAGGAGAATAAGAAAGAAAGAAGAGAAAAGAGAAGAAAGCAGAGTTGAGAGAGAATTTGATCGATTTGCACTAACCGTGAAAAATTAGTAACAGATTAGTTCGAAAGCTTTTAAATATAGAAAGTGTAGTTGTCAGTTATCATAACAGAAAATCACTTATCTAATAACCACTTAAACTAATAGAAAGCTAAGCTCTAAATAACTTATCTTTGGCTCATTCTATATAGCTTTTATCACATTTGCATGAACTATCTGTCATGTCCTTACTTATTAATTATCTACTCTATCTTTTGATTTCATTTTTCTTGTTCTCTTTCATGCTTCTTACTATTCTACTCCTCAAGTTGCCGCTCGAATCTCCTTTTATTGAGCTCTCTATTAGTCGCTCTTTCATTGTAGCCTCTTAGATCATCGACCTTAAGTTTTTCTGGAAATTTCAAGAATGCAGAACTTGGTAATGCCTTTGTCAATATGTCAGCTAGTTGTACTGATCTTGGAACAAGACTTATCTATAAATTGCTTTGCTTATCACATAATAATCCCTTACAAAATGAAGGTCCTTTTCAAAGTATTTGGACTTCAAATGCAGGATTGGTTTTCCTGCTAAGAGTACAACACTTAGATAGTCACAATACATTATAGGGAAAAAGACAGATAGGTCCTTGACTTTTTAAATTTTTGACAAATATATCCCTGACAAAATTTATATACAAAAAAGTCCTTGATTTTAACAAACGGAGGACAATTTAATCCTTCCATCTATTTGCCTCTCATACACCAAACAGAACTGGCTGACGTGGATGAAATGGTGTCCAAGTGTCCGTTACGGTACCACGTTGGAAGGGGAATAAAGTTTGAAGGACAAATAAGTCATTGACGTTATTTTGCAAATAAAATTCGAAGGAAAAATAGGTCCTTGAGAATTTATTTCATTAGGCAAATAGATGGAAGGATTAAATTGTCCTCTGTTTGTTAAAGTTAGGGACGTTTTTGTATTTAAATTTTGTCAAGGATGTATTTGTCAAAAATTTAAAAAGTCAGAGACCTATCTATCCTTTTCCCTACATCATATTGAGGAGTTATAGTGAGTTCAACTGCCATTGCTCTATATTCAACTTCCGTGCTCAATCGTGCAATAGCACTCTGGTTCTTAGAGCTCTAAAAAAAAGCAACATCTAGCAATTGTCTAATGCTCCAAGACTTTGCTAATGCCACAGTAAGCAATATTCTAATATTCTAATTAATGGATATAGGATTTACTAGTTGAGAGAGAGAGAATTTGATCAATTCAAACTAATAGTGAAAAGTCAATGATGGATTGTTTGAGTAACTATTATATATAGGAAGTGTAATTATCCGGCGTTATAACAAAAGAATCGCTTTAATAAAGATACTAAAACTATCTTTTTTTAAATGTTTATATGTATCACATTATTATTAAACGTATTTATTAAATCGGTCAATAATTTATTTTTAATAAACCAAAATAAAATCATTTTATTATAGCAACAACAATAAATCCAATTGTCCATATTATAACTATCAGACTCGATTCAATCTGATCGATTTACATAATCTGAACCAAATTATATTTAAATTTTTTGAAAAAAAGACAAATATATCCCTGACTTTTTTTTGCGAACATCTAAATACCTAAAAAATTTAAAATTATAATTAAATCCCTAAAAAAAACTCTAACCCTAGGTCCTTCTCTTTGTCCTAGTCCAAGCCCAAGCCTAATATCTCACTGATCTAACCCGACAAAAAAAATCCTAGCCCTCAGCGTCTCCTTCCTTTCCCTTTTCTCACTAAAGCTTGAGCTCTCATCTCTTTGCTCATTGGCTCAATCTAAAGCTCTCTCCCTCTCTCGTCTGCGGTCTCGCACTCAAGGTCTTTGTCGCTCTCCGTGTCATCAGTCGTCGCCTTCTTGTCAGTCGTCACTATCTCGCACTCAGTCGCACTTGCACACCTTACCTAAGCTTGTCATCACTAGCCATCGTCGTCTCTCCATGTCACGTCACTATCTCAACTTGCTGGAAATAAGGACAAGAGCAGGAGATAAGGTTATTTTGTATTGGCAAAGAGCTGCTAGTTATGGGCAGACTAGAATATATGACATTTTGTAGTTTGTTGCTGCATAATCAACACCAGCTCCTCGTCCTACTGCTCAGGTAGTTGATTTTAATTATGCATTGTCGTTTGCTATTATGTTTGAATGTGGCCTAACTTCGCTAAAATTTTAGTGAAATAAAGTATAAAAATAACATGACATTTCCATGATGAAGTTTTATGTTTGAAATTGTATTGTGCTATTCATTCTTTTCTATTGATACAGCAAATAATATTTTTATTCAATTTTAAGGATTCAATTAGTTTTCAAATTAAACCCCAAAATTTTCAATTTCAAATACAAACCCTAACCCTAATTAACACACAATTTTTTCTTTACCCTAAATAAAACCCTAGCCACTACACTTGTCCTTGCCTTCTCTAAACACAACACAGCAGCAACTTCAAAAAAAAGGAAAGAAAGAAAGAAATGAAGAAAGTCAGAGGGAAACAGGGAAGGGAGATCCAAGGGAGAAGAGGGCCGGTGGAGGAGGGAGGAGCTCATGCCATCATTGCGGACCATCATTGCCTTTGCGTCCTACTGCTTGTGCCGCCGTCATCGTCTGGGAGGCTGCCGCTTCTGTTCGTCGTCTCCGTTTATCCTCACCACGTTGCAGTCGTCCTTGAAGTTCATAAAGAGAGAGACTGGCGGAAGAGGGTGGCATGCACGAGAGAGGAAGAAGCTGCCTCTGCGCTGCCATAGTTGACGAGCTCAGCCGCCTCGCCTTTGACACCGCCAAGGACTTTGCCACCATTTTCGGGTCCCAACCAAACCAATCCTCAACCCTTTCCAACGAATTCAATACAAAATCAATTTCCAATAAAACAAAACTCAGACTTTCAAATATTAAAATCATTTCAAATCAAACCAATTGGAAATCTCCAATTTAACAAAATCAGATAATATTTCAATCAAACACAGAACCATATTCATCCAAGACAAATCAAACAATTCATAAGACTTATATAATCACCAAAAATGCATTTTGCACATCATATCAATTTATAACAATTCCAATTTAAAATAAATTAGTTTCTAGAAAAAGTCCCAACCTCGATAAGTCGAAACCATAACCTAAACGCCTCACAGAATTACTTTCGTCTCGGCCCAAATCGACGGCAACCAAAATCTCAGCTCTGCTAGCTTTCTTAATAGTAGAAACAGCCTCAGACACCACATGCAAACCTCGCTTATTAATTCTTAACACATGAATATCGCAAAGACTTTAATACATGTAACAAGACACTAATGCGGAGGTTTTTGAAACGTAAATACTCATTGTAATACAAAACGAAGCAGTGGCGGTCTCCGAATCGGTTCGGCGGCATCCCCGGCAGCCACCTCACGCGGTAGCGGCGACTGGACTCCGGTGACGACAACTGAAACTAACATGCAACGACAATAAAGCTTTCGGAATCTCAAAAAAAACGAAACCCAAGACGTAAAATCTTACCAGTAGAGCTTTTTTGGCAACGGCAATGGGTCTCGGGCGGCAGAAGCGGTGGTGGCTGGGCGCGGGTCTCCCCTCTCTCTCCTCTGCTCCCCATGCTCTCTCTGTGTGTGTGTGTGTGTGTGTGTGTGTGTGTGTGTGTGTGTGTGTGTGTGTGTGTGTGTTTGTGTGTGACCCGATGACTTCCTTCTTGACGGCACAGTGATGGCAGTAACGGCTGGGAGATGCGATGGCCACCACCAAGGCAACAGCGCCTTCTCACCAGCGGCTAACCCTCGGCGACGTTAAAGGCAAGGCGGTTGAGCTCGTCAACTATGGTGGCACAGAGGCAGCTTCTTCCTTTCCCGTGCGCGCCACCCTCTTCCGTCAGTCTCTCTTTTCACGAACTTTAAGGATGACAGTGACGTGGTGAGGACGAATGGCGACGGAGAACAGAAGCAGCAGCCTCCTGGACGACAACGGTGGCGCAAGCAGTAGGATGCAGTGGTAGTTTCGGTCCGTTATGATGGCACGAGTTCTTCCCTTCTCCACCAGCACTCTCCTCCCTCGGATCTCGCTTCCCCGTTTCCCTCTACCTTTCTTCATTTCTTTCTTTTTGAAGTTACTGCTATGTTGTGTTTAGAGAATGGAAGGACAAGTGTAGTAGCTAGGGTTTCATTTGGGGTAAAGAAAAAATTGTGTGTTAATTAAGGTTAGGGTTTGTATTTGAAATTGGAAATTTTGGGGTTTAATTTGAAACTAATTGAATCCTTAAAATTGAATAAAAATATTATTTGTTGTATCAAATTGTAATTTAATTTTCACTCAAATACTCTAATTGAAAATATAATACAATATAATTAATTCTTTTTATTAATAAAACATAAAGTATTTATTTATACAAATATTATCATATAAAAATCTTATTATTTTACAACTAATAATTTTATAATTTAAATATATGAATTAATTCAATAATTAGAAAATTAGATAAAATTCTAATTTAAATTTCCAAACATTATTATTATTGAATTTCTAAGACTTTAATTAGTAAATAGGAAAATAATACAACATTATAGAGTTTGGATAAAAAAACTTAATTTATTTCAAATTCAATTAATCAAAACTACCTTTAATTATCTTCAATAAAATGATTTATAAACCTAAAACTGTAAATAGATATATAATTCAAAATTAGTTCATAATAACTTTTCAAAAGTTCTGGGTCTTACATTCCACCCACCTTATAAAAATTTTTGTCATCAAAAATAAAGGAATACATAAGGTAATAAAAAGAATCAGTATTCTGCTTTCTAAATGTTTTTATGTTTTATATATGTGTGTGTGTGTGTGTGTGTGTGTGTGTGTGTGTGTGTGTGTGTGTGTGTGTGTGTGTGTGTGTGTGTGTGTGTGTGTGTGTGTGTGTGTGTGTGTGTGTGTGTGTGTGTGTGTGTGTGTGTGTGTGTGTGTGTGTGTGTGTGTGTGTGTGTGTTCAAATACTGAATAACTATAAGATTTAAATATAAGGGTAAAATATGGTGTAAGACAGAAGATACAAGATAGGTGTTCACAAAGCAAAGCTATAGTTAAAGTGGCAAAAGGCTACAAAGCAGGCTAGTATTTACACAACGGGTAAAACGTTTGCTCACAGATCTCTTACCCACTTCAAAACTTCAACTTCCTAACTCTATCAGACACTTTACAACCTCATAACCGGTCACAAGCCTAACACCCACAAACTCTTTCGCAAGGAACAAAACTCCTACAACTTCTCATAACATTATACACTGATTGCTTCACCTTCCATATCTAAATACCACGTCTTAAAGAACTAACGCATCGCATTACTATGCCTAAAAGTCGCACGTGACATCAAAACGATTCTCAAGTTTATTCAGAGAAATACAAGACTTTGAAAAAGAAGGACATGTAACAAGATAGTCTCCGCAAGAGTTTTGAAAGAACTGATGAAACTACAAATAAAACAAGGATATACAAGCAATGAAGAGTGCTTGGAAGAAAATCACTTTGGCAACCTCAAGAATAACACCCGAATGAAAGAAGTCCAATAGAAACGATAAAAGAAATGGTAGTGTAGTAGTTTGAACAAAATCAAGTTGAGTTAAAGAAGTATAAGGTTTATAAAAGAAGAATGTCTAAAACCACAAACAAAGCTTACAAGACTCAAAGGTAGGATTAAAATACTTTCGAATGCATTGCTCATAAAGATTGGAAACTTTTTCAAAAATCATTTCACATTCTCAAGGAAAAGGTGTGCAACAAACATCTTGTAAAAGAATAACAACAGTATAAATGTGGCATTACTATAATACAATTCCATGTTGAAATAGATTATGTAGAGGTTTGCAAATATTTGAAAATGAAATCAATTATAAATGTGGCATAACTTATTGTTTTAATTTCACAACCCTCTTTAACAGTCTTCAAAACCAAATCAATTAAAAATCAGGCTGAATCCAAAAGTGCATACCATTTTCACATTTCAAGAAAACCAACTCCAACTCAAATTAATTTCCAACAGATTAAACTCGATTTCAAATCTTTAAAGAAACACTTCAAAAATAGTCCATTTCAAAAAGACGGAGTTTAATATTGGTTTGATTTAAAATTATTTTAATATTTGAAAGTTTGAGTTTTATTTTATTGGAAACTGATTTGGGCTTGAATTCGTTGGAAAGGGTTGAGGATTGCTTTAGAGTCACGTACCTTTAGGCAGAGCGAACGAAACGTTAGTCTCTATAGAATGTTGTTCGTGAACGTAAAAAGACAAAGCGGTAAGTGTGCGAACGTTACACCCGTTGTTTGAAGACACGCTTGCCTTGTAAACTTTGGCGACTTTAACTACCACCTTACTTTTGCGAATGCCAATCTTGAAAAGCTTGCACCCTATTGTGTTTCTCTGAGTTTTTGTAAAGTCTTGAAACTATATCACCTTTTGCATTGAGCCTTCTTGTATCTTATGCCTTACAATATACCCTACCTTTATATTTAAGTCTCATGGTTATGTGGTGTTTGAACATATATATATATATATATATATATATATATATATATATATATATATATATATATATATATATATATATATATATATATATGCTAAGATTTCTTACATTTCTAAGAAGCATTCAAAAGTAGAATACTAAGACTAAGTATTATCTTATGTATTACTTGAATTTTCGAGAGCGAAAATTTTTATAAGTGGGGTAGAATGTAAGACTTCGAATTTCAAAAAGTTGTTGATAAATTATTTATAATCTATTATATTCAATTAAGATTATATTTTTAGAGAGTTTCGTATACAGAGAACCAGCGAGGACGATGTTCTCACTCTCCTACAGGTCTTTTCTTTTTCAGGCTATGGACGACGAAGTTCGGAAGAGCTTATTTCTTTTCTGTTTTGTCGATATCTTGTATTGTTTTAGTATTTATGTTTCCCTCGCCTTTAATTTTTCAAGTTCTGTAAGAGGGATATGACTTGATGTGAAATGCTTATAAATTAATATGTATATATGTATTCCTTGTAAGTATTGTAATTGGTATTGTAAATATGGATGTACGTTTTGAAAAATTCAGTTTATGTTGTAAACAGGCTCATATGTTAGTATTAAATATTTTAAGAGTCGTTGTAATCCTCGAGCTATCAGAGTGGCGTAGCCGGAAGCGTGGCACTTTGATAGTTATGGTGTTACACCAGGTGCCAAAAGCAGCTGCTCCTGGCGCAGTTTTAAGTTGCCAGAAGTCTCTTACGGTAGGTTCAAGTATTCCACCCAAGTTTCCTATGGCAGGTTTAGGTATTCCTCCCAAGTTTGCTTTAATCCAGAGGTCTATTTTTCTTCCTAAAACTACCAACAAAGTTGCACAACTGAGACCCAAAGTAGGGTGAAGCAGCAGAGTCTTCAGCTTTTGGTGAAAATGAAAATGGGAACCCTCCTCTAAAGGAGACCCTAATGGAAGAAAGCATTCGTGTTACACGGAGCAGACTAAGAAAAACCCAATCAACAACTCGTTAGTATGATAATAATGTCAACTTTAGCTTTACATAGTTGTAAATGAACGATGACAGCTATTTAATTGTTGTAGAATTTTATGTAAATTTATTCTATGTTTTCATTCCATTTGTTTCTTCTTTATGTATTTTTTTTTTTGAAGTTCTGTCTGCTCCAGCATATATGGTTTAATTTTTAGAACCTTAAAACAACAAAAGCTAAAAGATATTCTCCCTCCATTCCCTATATCATGTAACTGTCACATCTTAAAATGTCATTAGATCGATATATCTAAATTAAATTATATTTAGATACATTGGTTCAAAGAAGTACCAAAGGGTGAGAGTATATAATTTGGCAGATCAATAGTCATAAGCTTTATAAAACCTAAACCATACATGCTATAGTAGCTACCTAATGCCACATGAAATGGGATTTTTGTATTAGCTGTTTGTGTAGTTTGTTTCTTCATGTTAGTTGTAGCACCCTATCACCCTAAGCCTTACCTCTAGCCGTAAAGCAAAGGATAACAAAGTACTAATACTAGAAGCCCGATGAAGGAATAAAAGCTGAAAGTCACATAAAGAAGAATTACAAAATGTGAAGCATTCATACACGATAACTAAACGCATTGGCATGAAAAGATACAAACATATATATACATATATAACCTTGTCGATAGCTCCAAGATACACAAGGTTATAATTAAAGTAGACAAGATATATATAAGTATGATATACAAAAAGAAAACTAGTCACAGCCTGCAGAGTTTAGGCAGACTAGTCAGGAAATACAACAAAGTTTTATAAAAGGTTTAATCCTATCTCTCGAAGTTTTAAACAAAAGCCTATAAGGCAACAAAGACATATTTATACAAAAGATGAGAGAATAACTATATCATAATAACCAAAATACAAAACATAGTAAAAGATCTTCCGCCCTATCACCATCTCGCAACACACCGAGGTGGGTCACGACCTGCATCTGAAAAACAACAAAAGAATATGGTATGAGAACCGGAGGTTCTCAGTTTGGTAATAGTGCACAATATATAAGATATAAGTTTCTGGAACGCTAAAGGTGTAATACCCGGTCTAACCGAAATTTATTAAATAATAAGTTAAATAGGAGCGAATATGGTTGGAAGATTTGGCAATTAGAATTTGATGATTTAAATATGATATTTGGATTCATTGAATTTTTCCAAGTCGGAAGACATAGTTTTCTGCGTAAAAGCGCGCAGTGGAATTTTGACCTGCAGTACCGGCTGAGACCTGTCTGGTACTGCAGCTGAGAAAATTGATTATGAGTAAATAAGATTAAGAAATGAGGATTTATAATTAGGGGAGGTAGAAATATTTGAAGTGCGATTTAGAGCGCTAATCTTAAAGGTTTTGGTCCAAAATTGGGCCAACAGACAAAAATAAGTGAACTGGGCCTAAGTGGGCCCAAGACCCAACATATATAGACATTAGTTATGAGCATTTCAGCTCATTTTACCCTAAATGAGAGGTTGGGGCGCTGAAATAGAGAAGAGAGAACAAAAGAGAGAAAACCTAACTCTCTTTGATCTTCAAACCACCATAACTTGAGCTACCGAACTCCGATTGACGAGCCGTTTATGGCCACGCGTCGCTCTTTTCATTCTCTACAATTCTATTTAAGTTTTGTGGTGAGTAATTCACTTTCCTCTGCCCAGTTTTCATTTTCCTCTTCAAATTCGAATTTGGTTTGGGTTTTGAGGAAACCTTGTGATTTTGGTCGTTTAGGAGTACTCTAGTATGAGCCATGGGTGATATTCATCACAAACTTCAGTGGGTTAAGGTAAGAAACCCTCCAACCCTTGTGAATTGTTATTTTTATGAGCCCTAGGTTAATGTATGTATGTGATATTGGTTATGTTAGTGCATTTGATGGTTTTGGTGCACAATTGGGAGATTGGTATATTGCATGAGGAGCTTTGGTGAGGCTTGGGGCTAAGGTTGGTGGAGACTTCTAAAGAAGAGGCTCAATTGATTTGGCTACAACAGGTACGGTTTAAGTTTCATTTAAGTACCGTGTGGTGTGATGAGAATTCCTAGGCTAGATGCCCCTAGGATTAAGTTTGGATTGTGTAAATGGTTGGTGCTAATATGCATAGTTGGTATGTAATGTGAATTAATTATTGGATTGAGAATTGTGTGGCCTTGTATGTGTGATGTATTGAAAATTCGATGTATTAGGTAATGAGTATTGATTTGTGGTTTATGCATTTAAATTGTGAAATTGGGCCGGAGGCCGTAAATTTTGGGCCGGAGGCCGGAAAGAGGTAAGGAAGGTAAGTTGATGTGTGCATTGTATGATGACACAAGTGATTGGATGAATTTCATATAATGAATATATGAATGATTGGGTTGGTTATTGCATAATGAGGTTTGAGGAGTTGAAGTGTGGAAATTGATAATTTTGGGTGAAATTATGTAGATGAGGTATGTTTGGTTTTGGTTGAGAAATATTATGTGGTCATATATGTGATTATGATTATTGATGTCTTGATGGTATGATAATGCATGAGAGATATGTATGTTGTAATATATTCATGAGAAGTAATTAAGGTTGATTTGTGGGTGAAACCACGTGATAGTGAGTATGACATTTATTATGTGTAATGATGGTTGATTGGAAATAGTATTGTTGAAAATTGGGATGAGGAAGGATGTATGACATGTTGATGTGTTTGTAATTTAGCCATTTGTTTGAAATGGGTAAAAAAATATTATATGGCGGTTTTGTGAATCGTGGTAAAATGTTAATGTATGAGTTGAGGAGGCTTGATGTTGATTTTGGTATATTTTGATTGATTTCAAAAAGGGTTGAAACTAGCATGTTTTGGTTGATTTTAAAAAGGGTTGAAAATGGCTTGTTTTGAAAAGGGCACCTTGTGGTTTTGTATGAAAATATGGTTTTTGGGCATACTTTGATGGGACATAACTTGGACTCTGGATTTTTGTTTTGTGCCAAACTTGTTTAAAAGTGAAATTGGATCCGAGATGTCCATGCCGTTCGAAGAACGGGCGAAAAACGATTTAAAATGAGAAAGTTATGTCCGTCGGAAGATTGGGGGTTGAATTTGTGAATTCTGCAGCTTTTAACTTAGAAAATTTTTAGCAGAATGACCCTCCATGCGTAGGCCCACTTGGCGCGTACGCGTCGTTCTTCAAAAAGGCACCATCCACGCGTGCGTGTAGTGTGCGCGTGCGCGTCGATGCGCTGCACCCAATGCCCAGCCATTTTCCCGAGAGTTGTGCCAGTGTTATGCCAGTTTTGTGCCTGGGGCGCAAATGCACCCACGCGTCGTCTGGCTGTGTTTCAATCCGCGCATCCGCGTGTATGACGCATACGCGTCGATGAGTTTTGTGGCCATCCACGCGTGCGCATGGCCCTGCTTTCATGCCACAGTTGATTTTTGAGTTTTAAAAGCCAAATCTCATACTTCTAAGCCTCCGATCTCACCCCATATGTATTAAATCATTATGATATGCCTAGCAATGAGAAAGGAGCTAGGGGATGTGGTAACTTGCGAGTGAAGCAAGGGGAAGAGTTATGATCAATAATGATCAACGATGATTATATGAGATATGGAGGATGACGGTGGAAGTACCGTGTATGCCATGAGCCGAAGGGCTATATTTTTTGATAAATGGCTGGTTCTTGATTGAACCATGAGCCGGATGGCTGAGTTATTGTCGGGTTACGGTAAAGCCATTACTGATTATGGCTGAGTATAAATACATATATGATTAATGAATGAATGTGTTAAATGGATAATAATGGAAAATGTTGAAATGTGATGTGTAACCCCGGGTAGTAGGCAATGGCGTTGTCCACTTGCTCTGGGTATGAGACGGAAAAGGATGTTTATGATAAATGAGTTAATTATGGAGTTTTGAATGATTGTAACTCTGATACCTGGGTAGTAGTAAGGGTTGGGGTTCGTCCCACTTGCTCCAGGTTAATGTTTGAGATTTGATAACAATGAGGATTGATAATATGAATTGAGATTGATTGAATATATGCTTGAGATACCTGGGCAGTAGCAAGGGTTGTGGTTCGTCCCGCTTGCTCTGGGTTAATGCTTAAGATACCTGGGCAGTAGCAAGGGTTATGGTTCGTCCCACTTGCTCCAGGTCAGAGATTGTGACACTTGGGTAGTAGCGGCAGTAGTGGTGAATCCACTCGCTCCAGGTTGAGCTTTTAAACACCCGCCTGGGTAGTAGCCACAGTAGTGGTTGTTCCACTGGCTCTGGGTTGAGCGGGTAGCAGCAAGGGGGTTGTAGGTCAAACCTACTTGCTCCGCAAGGGGTGTTTCTGTCCAATGGTTAGCTACCAGGACATGTCGGGTTGGCTATATAACCGACAAATGATATCATCAGCCATAGGGCAGGCATACATCATTTGCATATGTTTGAATTGTTTGGGTTTGCCTATTTGTTTTGGATTTCTATATCATATATGTTATGTTACCTGATTTCATGCTACTTGTTCTACTTGTACCTTATTTGTGTATTACTTGTTTGTATTGCTTGTGTTTGTACAACTGAGAGGTCCCTTATGTTGGTGTCAGTGGATGTTGGGGGTTGTTTTTGATGAGATGAATTAATATTGCGATTACATGATGATGATGATTTTTGAATGAGATAATTTGAGCCCCCTGGGTAGACGCAGTGATGTGATTTCACTAGCTCCATGCGAGGGTATGATGTATTGATATAGAGTTGCTGAGGCAGAACAACTAGTGATGGTTTTGCTTATGATTCTGAGTCTGATTCGTGGAAGAATCAGCAAGTTGGGAAACATGTGTAACATGAACTAGATTTAGTATCCCCTTACGACAGATGCCTATTTATGGATTAGTGAGAATCTAGGCTGGATACTTGGTGAAAAGGAGTTTAGGATGCTTAGTGCGTTTTTATTGCAGTGCATTGTATTTATTTGACACTTTTACCGTACTGGGAACCCATGGGCCCGGGGATCTCATTCTGTATATATCTCTTGTTTTTCAGATACAGGTTCAGGTGCTCAGAAGTGAGCTACGGTTCGTCTGAGAGACGGCGAAGATATTTATTTTCTCTACTTTGTGTTTTGCTTAGAATCTCTCCACCTTTGTTTTGAAAAGATTATATTATGTATTGAACTCTTTTGGAACTTGCCTATAGAGGCTTTTATGTTTCCTTTGGGAGAGATTAGGATATACTGTTGTCAACTACTTTCATACTGTACCCTAGCCGGCCTAAACTTCGCGGGTCGCGACTAGTGGCTATTTACTTATGTTATATATATATCTATCTGTTATCTATCTATTAATCTCCTTTATGTCTTGTCCGTATATCGCTTTCGGCTTCACAGTTTAACTTTTTGTTGTCGAAACGTGAGTGATACGTCTTCGCGATTTTATTTCTACTCTTTTCAGGCTTCTCGATTAATACTCCTTTCGAAATTACCTATATTTATATATTAAAAATCTACCTGAGAGTCGTACCACCGTAATATCATTGACTTATGACTCGAGCATAAAGATTTGAATATTAGGGTGTTCAATTATGGTATCAGAGCAGTTCGTCCTCGTGAGCCTGAGGGATGGAACTGCTTATGCTTCAATGCATACTCTGAGTCTGTGCTTGTGCTAGTTAGGGTATCTAACCGATACATCTAGCATGAAGTCCATGAGTGTACCTTCGGTACTTTGATGCACTATACTTCCGATATTGAGACTGATCAACTTGATATCGATTGTTTGGTGTGTATAGGAACCAGATGGCGCCTCGTGGACCCGGTCGGGGACGTGAGAGTGATCGTACTAGTACCCAGGAACCGGAAATCAACCCGAATAACCCGGTAAACCTTATGGCGGCGTTGGAGAATATGGCTGCTACTATGCAGGCCACTGCGGAGGCTTTTGGGCAACAGATAAACAATAATGGCAATGGCAGAAGTGGAGCTCAGGGCCCGATGACACTGGCAACTTTCTTAAAGGATAATCCACCTAAGTTCAAGGGAACCACTAATCCGACTGAAGCTGATACTTGGTTTCAGGCCATGGAGCGAGCACTGCAAGCACAGTTGGTGCCTGAAGAGCAGCGTGTTGAATTTGCTACCTATCTGTTCACGGGGAAGCATCGCATTGGTGGCAAGGGGCTCGACGTCTCCTGCAGCAGGGGAATGATCCTATCACCTGGGGTGCCTTCCAAGTGGAGTTTTATAAGAAGTACTTCCCGAATTCTGCTAGAACGGTCAAGGAACTTGAATTACTGCAGCTGAAGCAGGGTATAATGTCCGTATCTGAGTATACGGATAAATTTGAGGAGTTATTCAGATTTTCTCGTATGTGTCAAGGAACCCCGGGAGACTTCAAGGAATGGAAGTGTATTAAGTATGAGGGAGGACTTCGAAGTGAAATCCTGAGCTCCGTTGGACCGATGGAGATTAGGGTCTTCTCTGAACTTGTGAACAAGAGCCGTATTGCTGAAGAATGTGTGAGGAAGGCTGTTGAGGCAAAGAATGACCGTCGGGAGTCCCGCCGCAGGGAGCACAATCAAGAATACCCAACAAGGGGTCAAGAGTTTAAGAGAAGAGGATACCCACAACGTTTTCCTCAAAGGCGAAATGACTTTGCGACGAGTGAGGAGTCCCAAAGAAACGGTAAGGGAAAACGGGCAGCGGCTGCTTCTGATGTTTCGAGCTATCAGAGATGTGGAAGTCATCACCTAAATAGGCCGTGCCGATTGGGGTTAGGCGTATGTTACAAGTGCGGGTTACCAGGGCATGTATCAAGAAATTGCCAACAAGAAGAGAGTCTGGATGCGGACCGATTGCGACAGTAAGCTTGAGGTAATTATTATCATCAAGCTTAAAGGACAGTGCATGATTTTATAATACCGCATGTACAGTAGAACTGGGACTGTCGAGATTAATAATAGACTGAGAAGCAAACCGGATGGTCCGAGTAAGGATTTGCCTTAATACAAATGGATAAATGCCTGTGATGTAAATGATTTTCTGTTGAGAATGATGTGTTGTGTTTGTTATGTAGTTGGTTGATTTCTAGATTTTTGGTAAAACGGATTGAACCTGTGACTTTTAGTTCCTTTGATTTAAATAGATCAGAAATGGTCCTAAATGATGGATTTAGAAACGTTGATTTGAAATACCAGTCATGCTAAGTTGCGGTTGGGTACTTGAGAAAATAAGTGATGGAGCTAATACTTGACGAGAAATCAAAGTGGCATAGCAGAAGCTTGCTAAAGCGTTAGCATAGTATGGTAATAATAAGGAAAAGAGGGGTATGATTAGAAATGCCTTATGCTTTGAGTACTTAAAAGTTTAGTGAGCTTATATAGATAATGATTCTAGATAATTGAAATTAATTGTGGCTGTGAGCCTTGATGGTTCTGAAACGGATGTGGAAATTATCATTGATGCGTAATCGGATTTAGATGATGATTGAGTGCAAGTTGTCGTGTTCGAGAGATGAGTGCTATGATGTTTGGTCATGGTGACCTTGGATTTAGATTGAGGTTTATAATGATTGGTTTTGAAAGACGAATGTGAAAACCATTAAATTGAAATGCTGATGTGGTACTTAGATTGGTTTGAGGAAACCCGTGACGGGTGGTAGACTCTAGTTTTTAGGAGAGGTGCTGTCAAGATTTTCCAATAATTTGAGAGAGTGTTGGTTATAGTTTCGAGAATGATCTTTGATTGATTATAGTGGTGTGGAATGATGGCTATGATTAACGATGATGGCAATATTATTGATGACATGATTTGAGATTTAATAGGGTGTGAGTTGATGAGACAATAAAAGTAAGGAACGAGGCTGTTGGTCAGCGTTGAACGAACGACCGAGACCCTCAGGAATAGAGAAATCAGAGCGCGGCAATAGAAGCGCGCAGAGTAAAAGGACCTTAGAACTGTTATGCGTTTGATATAAAGGCAGACTATGCTCGCGTACTCGTAGTGATGGATGGAATTTTCGAGGGCGAAAATTTCTGTTAGGGGGATAGAATGTAATACCCGGTCTAACCAAAATTTATTAAATAATAAGTTAAATAGGAGCAAATATGGTTGGAAGATTTGGCAATTAGAATTTGATTATTTAAATAAGATATTTGGATTCAGTGAATTTTTCCGAGTCGGAAGACATAGTTTTCTGCATAAAAGCGCGCAGTGGAATTTTGACCAGCAGTACCGGCTGAGACCTGTCTGGTACTGCAGCTGAGAAAATTGATTATGAGTAAATAAGATTAAGAAATGAGGAATTATAATTAGGGGAGGTAGAAATATTTGAAGTGCGATTTAGAGCGCTAATCTTAAAGGTTTTGGTCCAAAATTGGGCCAAGGGACAAAAATAAGTGAACTGGGCCTAAGTGGGCCCAAGACCCAACATATATAAACATTATTTATGAGCATTTCAGCTCATTTTACCCTAAAAGAGAGGTTGGGGCGCTGAAATAGAGAAGAGAGAAGAGAAGAGAGAAAACCTAACTCTCTTTGATCTTTAAACCACCATAACTTGAGCTACAGAACTCCGATTGATGAGCCGTTTGTTGCTACGCATCGCTCTTCTCATCCTCTACAATTCTGTCTAAGTTTTGTGGTGAGTAATCCACTGTCCTCTGCCCAGTTTTCAATTTTCCCTTCAAATTCGAATTTGGTTTGGGTTTTGAGGAAACCTTGTGATTTTGGTTGTTTAGGAGTGCTCTAGTATGAGCCATGGGGGATATTCATCACAAACTTCAGTGGGTTAAGGTAAGAAACCATCCAACCCTTGTGAATTGTCATTTTTATGAGCCCTAGGTTGATGTATGTATGTGATATTGGTTATATTAGTGCATTTGATGGTTTTGGTGCACAATTGGGAGATTGGTATTGCTTGAGGAGCTTTGGTGAGGCTTGGGGCTAAGGCAGGTGGAGACTTCTAAAGAAGAGGCTCAATTGATTTGGATACAAGAGGTACGGTTTAAGTTTCATTTAAGTACCGTGTGGTGTGATGAGAATTCCTAGGCTAGATGCCCCTAGGATTAAGTTTGGATTGTGTAAATGGTTGGTACTAATATGCATAGTTGGTATGTAATGTGAATTAATGATTGGGTTGAGAATTGTGTGGCCTTGTATGCGTGGTGTATTGAAAATTCGATGTATTGGGTAATGAGTATTGATTTGTGGTTTATGCATTTAAATTGTGAAATTGGGCCGGAGGCCGTAAATTTTGGGCCGGAGGCCGGAAAGAGGTAAGGAAGGTAAGTTGATGTGTGCATTGTATGATGACACAAGTGATTGGATGAATTTCAGATAATGAATATATGAATGATTGGGTTGGTTATTGCATAATGAGGTTTGAGGAGTTGAAGTGTGGAAATTGGTAATTTTGGGTGAAATTATGTAGATGAGGTATGTTTGGTTTTGGTTGAGAAATATTATGTGGTCATATATGTGATTATGATTATTGATGTCTTGATGGTATGATAATGCATGAGAGATATGTATGTTGTGATATATTCTTGAGGAATGATTAAGGTTGATTTGTGGGTGAAACCACGTGATAGTGAGTATGACATTGATCATGTGTAATGATGGTTGATTGGAAATAGTATTGTTGGAAATTGGGATGAGGATGGATGTATGACATGTTGATGTGTTTGTAATTTAGCCATTTGTTTGAAATGGGTAAAAAAATGTTATATGGCGGTTTTGTGAATTGTGGTAAAATGTTAATGTATGAGTTAAGGAGGCTTTATGTTGATTTTGGTATATTTTAATTGATTTCAAAAAGGGTTGAAACTAGCATGTTTAGGTTGATTTTAAAAAGGGTTGAAAATGGCTTGTTTTGAAAAGGGCACCTTGTGGTTTTGTATGAAAACATGGTTTTTGGGCATACTTTGATGGGACATAACTTGGACTCTGGATCTCTGTTTTGTGCCAAACTTGTTTAGAAGTAAAATTGGATCCGGGATGTCCATGCTGTTCGAAGAACGAGCGAAAAATGATTTAAAATGAGAAAGTTATGTCCGTCGGAAGATTGGGGGTTGAATCTGTGAATTCTACAGCTTTTAACTTAGAAAATTTTTAGCAGAATGACCCTCCACGCGTAGGCGCACTTGGCGCGTACGCGTCGTTCTTCAAAAAAGCACCATCCACGCGTTCGCGTGGTGTGCGCATGCGCGTCGATGCGCTGCACCCAATGCCCAGCCATTTTTCCGAGAGTTGTGCCAAAGTTGTGCCAGTTTTGTGCCTGGGGTGCAAATGCACCCACGCGTACGCGTGGCTGACGCGTACGCGTCGTCTGGCTGTGTTTCAATCCACGCGTCCGCGTGTATCACGCATGCGCGTCGATGAGTTTTGTGGCCATCCACGCGTGCGCGTGGAGTACGCGTGCGCATGGCCCCGCTTTCATGCCAAAGTTGATTTTTGAGTTTTAAAAGCCAAATCTCAAACTTCTAAACCTCCGATCTCACCTCTTATGTATTAAATCATTATGATATGCCTAGCAATGAGAAAGGAGCTAGGGGATGTGGTAACTTGCGAGTGAAGCAAGGGGAAGAGTTATGATCAATGATGATCAACGATGATTATATGAGATATGGAGGATGACGGTGGAAGTACCGTGCATGCCATGAGCCGGAGGGCTATATTTATTGATAAATGGCTGGTTCTTGATTGAACCATGAGCCGGATGGCTGAGTTATTGTCGGGTTACGGCAAAGCCATTACTGATTATGGCTGAGTATAAATACATATATGATTAACGAATGAATGTGTTAAATGGATAATAATGGAAAATGTTGAAATGTGATGTGTAAACCCGGGTAATAGGCAGTGGCGTTGTCCACTTGCTCCGGGTATGAGACAGAAAAGGATATTTATGATAAATGAGTTAATTATGGAGTTTTGAATGATTGTAACTCTGATACCTGGGTAGTAGTAAGGGTTGGGGTTGATGTGTGGAAAGCAATCCAACACAAAACTCACCGGCAAGTGTACCGGGTCGCATCAAGTAATAATAACTCACATGAGTGAGGTCGATCCCACAGGGATTGAAGGATTGAGCAATTTTAGTTTAGTGGTTGATTTAGTCAAGCGAATCAAGTTTTGGTTGAGTGGGTTATACTTAACAGAAGCTAAATTGCTTGGAATGTAAAGGGAGAGGGGGAAATTGCAGTAAATTAAAGAGCAGGAAAGTAAACTTGCTGAATTGTAAAGAACAAGAATGTAAATGACTGAATCTTAAAGTGTAAGAAATGTAAATTGCAGTAACTTAAAGTGCAAGAAATGTAAATTGCTTGAATATAAAAGGGGAATTAAGTATTGGGAATTCAGAATTCCAGCAAGGGAAAAATAGATTGCAACAATTGATAAAGTAGAAGATGAATTAGAAGCGATTAGAATTCAAACAGAAATTGAAATTAGAGTGCAGCAGTGTTCACAGAAGAACCAAAAGTAAATTGGGATCTCAGGACTCCAGAGACTAGGTAGCAGAGCCTAGATCTCAATTACCTTCCTAGATCCAAGCTCTCAAAAGCAATTAACAAGAAATTGAAGAAGAAGCAGTAAAGGAACTTAAATTGAACTCAATTATGCAGAAGAGGAATCAAAGAGATTTTGAATGGAGATTGAGACAGAATTTCCTCAATTCTTCACACCCAAAACTCAAAACAAGGAAATTAAAAATGCCCAAGCAAGAACGAGGAAGAAGAGAGATCAATTCTCCTCCCCAATTCTCTGAAATCTCAGTGAAGACACCAAGAGAAGCTCCAAAGTGCAAAAATAAAATTCAAAGCTCAAAGAAAGTGCAAAATTCTAAAGTTAAGTAAAAGGTCCTAATTACATCAAACTAGCTCCTATTTATACACTTTCTATTCTTGGATTTTGGGATTTGGATGGGCTTTTGATTTGGTGAAGAAATGAATTAAATTGGATTTTTAATTCAATTTTCGGCCCAAAAATAATAGCTTCCAGGAGGCTGCCCTGCCCTTGTGGAGGGCAGGGCAGGATTTGGTGCTTGGTGCGTGCGTGGTGTGGTGTTGGTGCAAGCTTGGTGCGCAGAATGCTGCCCTGCCCTCGCGGAGGGTAGGGCAGAAAAAATTGGTGCGCCAGATGGGTGCTGTGGTGCACTGCTGGTGCTGCCAGATGATGCTGTGGTGCGCCAGAATGGTGCCTTGGTGCGCAGGATGCTGCCCTGCCCTCGCGGAGGGCAGGGCAGAAAAAGTTGGTGCGCCAGAATTGTGATGTGGTGCGCGCTGGTGCTGCCAGAATCGTGCTGTGGTGCGCGCTGGTTCTGCCAGACTCGTGCCTTGGTGCGCCAGATTCATGCCACAACAAAATGCTGCCCTGCCCTCGCGGAGGGCAGGGCAGTGTTTCCAAACTGAATTCCCGCGTTCGAATCCTGGTAGGAACACACGCTTATTCAATTTCCTTGGCTTTCTTGGCACCGTAATGGAACTTAGTTCCTTGCTTCCTCATGGTCCCGTGTTCAACTCTTGTGGCAAGCATTGGTGGACATTTTTCCTTTGATTTTCTTCCCTTATGAGCCCGATACTGCCCTTGTGGAGGGCAGGGCAACATTTTCTTCTTCTTGATTCCAAGGCACAAATTTGTGCTCTGCCCTTGTAGTGGGCAGGGCAGAGTTTCCTTTTATGCTTTGTTCCCTTATGTTGCCCTCCTAGAGGGCAGTGTGCCCTTGTGGAGGGCAATGCTTGCCTCCCCTCTTTACATGCGGCACACTTCTCCTTCCTTTGACCACGCTTTCTTCTCCTTTAGTCACGCTTTCTTAGGCCACGCTTTTCTCTTTTATTCTTTTCTTCACCTACAATAAACCAAAACAACCACTCCAAGTATCACTAAATTCACAAGGCTTATAAATCAATTAAAACTCAATTAAAATTAGCTTAAACCTCATGAGTTATCATTAATTTCATGGTGATTGTTTGATTTAAAGAAGTTATGCATTTTCACTCCAAATCACTTACTTAGGATGCAAGAAAGTGCATAAAGACTAATAAAACAAGTGAAATTAGCTTGAAAAATGGGTATATGATGACTTGTCATCAGGGGTTCGTCCCACTTGCTCCAGGTTAATGTTTGAGATTTGATAACAATGAGGATTGATAATATGAATTGAGATTGATTGAATATATGCTTGAGATACCTGGGCAGTAGCAAGGGTAGTGGTTCGTCCCGCTTGCTCCGGGTTAATGCTTAAGATACCTGGGCAGTAGCAAGGGTTGTGGTTTGTCCCACTTGCTCCAGGTTAGAGATTGTGACGCCTGGGTAGTAGCGGCAGTAGTGGTGAATCCACTCGCTCCAGGTTGAGCTTTTAAACACCCGCCTGGGTAGTAGCCGCAGTAGTGGTTGTTCCACTGGCTCTGGGTTGAGCGGGTAGTAGCAAGGGGGTTGTAGCTCAAACCTACTTGCTCCGCAAGGGGTGTTTCTGTCCAATGGTTAGCTACCAGGACATGTCGGGTTGGCTATATAACCGACAGATGATATCATCAGCCATAGGGCAGGCATACATCATTTGCATATGTTTGAATTGTTTGGGTTTGCCTATTTGTTTTGGATTTCTATATCATATATATTATGTTACCTGATTTCGTGCTACTTGTTCTACTTGTACCTTATTTGTGTATTACTTGTCTGTATTGCTTGTGTCTGTACAACTGAGAAGTCCCTTGTGTTGGTGTCAGTGGATGTTGGGGGCCGTTCTTGATGAGATGAATTGATGATGCGATTGCATGATGATGATGATTTTTGAATGAGATAATTTGAGCCCCATGGGTAGACGCAGTGATGTGATTTCACTAGCTCCAGGCGAGGGTATGATGTATTGATATAGAGTTGCTGAGGCAGAACAACTGGTGATGGTTTTGCTTATAATTCTGAGTCTGATTCGTGGAAAAATCAGCAAGTTGGGAAACATGTGTAACATGAACTAGATTTAGTATCCCCTTACGACAGATGCCTATTTATGGATTAGTGAGAATCTAGGCTGGATACTTGGTGAAAATGAGTTTAGGATGCTTAGTGAGTTTTTATTGCAGTGCATTGTATTTATTTGGCACTTTTACCGTACTGGGAACCCATGGGCCCGGGGTTCTCATTCTGTATATATCTCTTGTTTTTCAGATACAGGTTCAGGTGCTCAGAAGTGAGCTGCGGTTCGTCTGAGAGACGGCGAAGATATTTATTTTCTCTACTTTGTGTTTTGCTTAGAATCTCTCCACCTTTGTTTTGAAAAGATTATATTATGTATTGAACTCTTTTGGAACTTGCCTACAGAGGCATTTATGTTTCCTTTGGGAGAGATTAGGATATACTGTTGTCAACTACTTTCATACTGTACCCTAGCCGGCCTAAACTTCGTGGGTCGCGACTAGTGGCTATTTACTTATGTTATATATATATCCATCTGTTATCTATCTATTAATCTCCTTTATGTCTTGTCCGTATATCGCTTTTGGCTTCACAGTTTAACTTTTCGTTGTCGAAACGTGAGTGATACGTCTTCGCGATTTTATTTCTACTCTTTTCAGGCTTCTCGATTAATACTCCTTTCGAAATTACCTATATTTATATATTAAAAATCCACCTGAGAGTCGTACCACCGTAATATCATTGACTTATGACTCGAGCATAAAGATTTGAATATTAGGGTGTTACAAAAGGTAATCCTAGAACTTCACATCGATACAGATATTCAAGCTTAATGAAATAAATAATTCAAACCATAAATTAGGGTATTCTAACTTAAGGGATTTTTAACTATCACTAAACACCGCTATCCCACAGCCTTTACCAACCTACCCTCCGTGTGATTCCATCGCCACCACCTACCTAACCTCCTTAGCACCAGACAAAGACATATAATGCAAGCAAGTAAATCTCATGTAATATACATATACAGCAAGTAAATCAGGAAGCAAGTAAGCATGTTATACATTTAGGCAAGAGTTGCAAATAAGCAAAGCAATCAACACACTTAGAAGATACACATAATGAATGCCTGTCCTATTGGCTCGTGATATCACTTGTCGGTACATAAATGCCAATCTAACACATCCTTTCGGATGTGGCCTTTCTACCACGTTATGAATGCCTGTCCTATTGGCTCGTGATATCACTTGTCGGTCTATAAATACCAACCCAACACATCCTTTCGAATGTAGCCTTTCTATCGCATCAGGGATATAGTGCCCCGCGCACTATCATTTCGAGGATATAGTGTTTGGTACACTTGCATGCTCACTCCAAGTATATAGTGCCGGGCACACTTTTGCAGCAGAAAGGGTTATGCGAGCGGGATACTACCTCAGTCCTCACATCTCAATATAGGCGGGAGACTGCCACAGCCCTTGTCTAAGGCGCATAGCGACTTACCAATTCAATGCATGTCACGTGAGAGGAAGACTACCACAGCCCTCACATCCGAATGTAGGCGGGAGACTGCCACAGCCCCTACGACGGAGAACAATGCATATCACAATCACATACTCAATCTCAGATATCACTGCTCATAGCACAAGTTCGCTTATACTCATCTCTTTAACCATAATCATTCATGTTTCTCAATTCATTGTCACTTCAACACTCCGCCAAGACACTCAAGCTATTCCAACCATATAACTTCCCAGGCCTAGTTACCGTCTTCTAAACTTATAACAAAAATTCATCAATTTAATTTACTAACTCACCTCTAATAGTCTTAGGACCTAATTACTAGATAGGAATCTTAAATGGTAACTAAAGAAGTTTAGAAAGATAGAGAATCCTTGAAAAATTGAAGAAAACCATTTTTTAGCAAAATAGAAATTTTGCGTATGCGAATCCCTGCCCGCGTACACATGCCTTGGAATTTGGGTCGTCCGCGTATGCATGCAGTGCCCGCGTACGTATCCAAGTAAAATTGGACCATGCCACGTACGCGTCCCTGCTCTGGGTATGCAAAAGTGCTAGATATAAGCCATTACCTGCGTACGCGAGCCTTAGCAGACTTGAAAAAATTTTAAAGCTGCAGAATTTCATATTTTTGCACCAAACTTCAAACCTCATAATTTTCTCTATAAAAATCCATTTTTCTCAAACTTTATATCATTTTAAAGCTCTTGAAATCATCTTTAATTTAAAATAAAAATTATTCAATTTCAATATCTGAGGCTCGAGTTATGATCCGCCAAAGTTCATTAAAAATAATGTTTTACAAAATCATACAACATTCTCTAGTTTCCAAAACTTTCAAAACCTAATCAATCCAAATCTACTCAATTTCATCAAAATACTACCATACTCTAAAATTACCATTTCATTACACTTCAATCATTTTCATACCTATTTCACTCAATCGTTTCACTTCTTTTCACTATAATCCAACAAAACCCACAACTTCCAAATCAAAATATCAATATTAACAAATTTGTACAATTCAACCGTTCATAAAGCTTATTCCTCATATATCATCTTCAACCCTCATAAGTTACATCATTCAACACCAATATGAATACTCAACATCATTCATTAACAATAACATCATAATCTCATCAAAATCATCACATCTATAAAAATTATCATACATCATCAATCCAACAATTATCAATAACCAATTCAATCTTATCATAAGGTCAACTAGCCTAAGTGTCAGAAAACATTAATTATTACATATAAGAAACCAAAACCATACCTTGGCCGATTCTCAATATGTACAAATCACCAAAATCCTCAACCAAGTTTAATGAGCTCAGCCACCAAGTCCACTTCCAAGTAACCAAATCAAACATAGGGTTTTATATATACACAAAATTACAAGGGATTCGAATATGCTCACCTTACTCAATGTTGATTAGGACAAAACCTAATAGCAATCAAGTGCTAGATTGTACCTAAACACTCAAAATCATAAAAATCACTCATTCACCATAACCAAAGTTTTGAATTTATTGGAAAGAGAGAACTGGGCAGAGAAATCAAATTTATTACCAATTTATTTAGCTAGGATTGAAGAGTTCGACAAGAGTTTCGCGTGGCTGCAAGTGGCTAGTTAATCGGAGCTCTGTAACTCAAGTTACAAACAAAACAAAATGAAGATGAATAGTGAAATGGGATTTCCTTCTTCTCTTCACAAGTTCAGCGCCCCTCCCTCTCAAATTAGGTTAAAATGAGCTGAATACTCATTAAAAGTATATATATTGGGTTTAGGCCTAATTTGTGTCCGGTCCAAGCCGTTAGCGTTTTAGGTTCGTTTGACCAAAATTTAGGCCAAACCTTTTAGATTTAGTGCCCGATTTTTAATTTTAAATATTTTCCTAACGTTTTCTACTATTTTTATTATTCTCACACAGCACCAGATAGACTTAAGCCGGTACTATTGGCTAAATTACTAATACGCATTTTTACGCAATTTTCTGCAAAAAATTATATTTTCTTACTCAAAAAAATCTACTGAGTTCAAATATCATATTTAAAATTTTAAATTAACATTTCTAAATTTTGAACCTATTTCAAGAAATTTAATTATTATTTTATTTTAATTAACTTGTTAACTAAAATCCAATTCTTATATTAGTGACTTAGTGTAATGGTGTCAACTATCTTTAATGAGCAAGACAGCAATTCATTAAGAAAGCTTCCCTTTTTGTATGCATTAGGTGACCAGGATTGTTATGCACGAGATCAACTAAGATAGTAGGTATGGCATTTTGGACTTGGATGCTACTACGTGGCTAAATTAACGGTTGTCATCAACATAGAAATAGTGTCTTCAAATAACAAAAATTCGAGAACATGTAAAATTGTAAATCAAATAAATTATTTATTTTAATGTAAGTATAATATTTTTTAAGATTTAAAAAAATTATTGATTAATGCTATAATAAATAATATCAAAATAAAATCATATCCAATATATTAAAAAATAAAATATCAGTATAACTATCTAAAATAAATTAATTACGAGATTTTCATGCATTAATAAAAATTTAAAATATTATTCTATTTTTAAAATTTAATTTAAAAATTATGTTTAATAAATTAATTCACTTAATTAAAATATATTTATTAGAATTATTTTTGTAACAACAACTAATAAAAATAGAGTAAATCTAAAATAAAATACTAGCAATTAATGTAAATTTAATGAAATATTAAAATAAAATTATAATAAACTATTATTGAATTAATATAGTGACATCAAGAATTTAATTCGTTTATAGATTTGTAACTTAATATAAGAAAGAACATTAGCCAATTCGAACTTGGTTTGTTAACAGTTTGAACTATAATTTAAACTTATATCTTAATATAAATTTAATATGGTACGAAAAGAAAAATAAAATCTTTTTTATAACATAAAATAAAGTCAAATAAGAAAAGGAGAAAATAAAAAATTCTTCTAACTTATGTAGTCTCTGTCTTGAATGAGCAATTACATGAAGGTTCTTTTAAGAAGTTATACACTCTGCATTAGTTAGCTACATTAATTTTTTTTTCTCTTTACAAGCAAATCAAATATAAAATTCACGTTCTCTAACATAAGCACTGACAAAAACAATAGCGGATATTATCCGATCCGCACTGTCACCGAATCGGATAAGATCCACACTCTAAAAGGATCGGTGTGGTTGTAGGATGCGATTAGTTTTTCATTGGTCTAGAATGAATATCAATTTAGAGAAACTATTTTATAGATCCTCTAAAAATACATTTGTTTCTTGAGTATGATAGAAAATTAGAGAAAAAATATGTTTAAAAGAAAGAAATAAATAAAAAAAATAAACTAAAAATATATTTTTTAAATATTAATATATATAAAAAATAAAAATAAAAATAAAAAATATGAGATTTTATTAATAGTTATAATATTATATTCTTTTAAAAAAATAATAATAGGTTTGTTTTGGGTTTCTAGAATTATGATTTTTACCTATTACCATCCTCGACATTATACCTTAATAACATCAATACATATTCAAAGTATAACTATTCAAGATTTTTTGTCTACATTATGCCTTAATGACATCAATACATATTGAAAGTATAACTATTTAAGATTTTTATTTCCCTATTGTATGACTGAAGTTAGAGTTTCTGTCCATTTATATCACTGAATTAAAAAATTTTATAAATTAAAATTTAATTTAAAAAATTACTCTAAAAAATTATTAGGGATATTTAATTATTAAAAAAAATTAATATAAAATTTATTAAGTAAGACTAATTTTTATAACATTTATAAAAATTATTTTTTGGAATTTGGAACGCATATATAAACTATAGCTCACTTTATACAAACACAAAATATATTATTATTATTATTATTATTATTATTATTATTATTATTATTATTATTATTTCTTTGTTATTATAATTATTTATACATATTTTTATGTTAAGTTTGTCACTTTTTTTGTAAGGATTTAAAATTGATATTGTTGTTAGATAATGTGAATCTTCATTTTTGTTATTAACCTTGTAAAATTGAATTTGATTATAGGATTTTACCAGACAAATAGAATTAGTACATTAATTGAATGGAGTTCTTTTCATAATTTTTAAAAATAATAAATAAATATTTTGGGAGTAAATTTTGAATTAAAAAATACTTTATTTAAAATTTTAACTTATAAATTTTATTATTAATATATATACCAACACTACCATCGTTATTCTACTATTATTATATTTATTCATTATTATTTAACTCTAAATTATAATATGGTTATCTTTATTTAATTTTAATATAGATATATAATTAAAAAATATATTAATGACTATGTTCGATTATCTAAAAGGATCAGTCGTGGATATGTATTTGTAGATTCGATATGTAAGTTCGTATATCCACACACTTAATAAATAAAGAGTAAATTATCATTTATACCTTAAAAAATAAATTTTTGTTGATAAAACTACTTAAATCCTAAAAGCATATTCAAAAATAGTAGTTTACTCTTTTGAATATATAATTAAATAATATATGAATAACTAAGTTCTGATATGCATATCCGCACCCTTAATAAATAAACAAATTATTTGTATAATTATAGTATAATTTATAGGGAAAAAAGTTCTACATCTATATAAAAATTATATGGATGGTATCCATGTAACTTTCACCTCACGTCCCACACCCCTGCTTGTTTTACACGTGCCTCTTATAATCTAGATAACAAATCCTTATTTTGCGTTATCAACGTTTCTCAACATAAACTTTTTCATACAACGTAAACCTCTTTTGCGTTTTTCTTCTTCTTCTTCTTCTTCAACCTAATTAAATTTGTTGTTCTTCTCTTTCGCGTTTTTCTTCTCTGCAGTATGGATCTGGATTAATTCAACGCAATTATCTTCGTCGTTCATCTTCTTCTTCGTTTTCTTCTTCGATCTACACTTTTCAATTGAAACAATGAATGAATCAACTTCAAATCAGTTAAATGAGTGCGATTTTAATGATTCTTCTCAAACGTGTCAATTTGATGAGGTTTGGATTATTGAATTATGAATCGAATTTAATGGAATGAAATTTCTAATTTTATTTGAAGTGAATTGAATGGACTGAGGTGATCTACATCTGAATTGAATTCAATTGAATTGATAATATATAACTGTGAGTAATTATGAGTGTCAGTAATTGTGAGTAACTCTGAGTAAATGTGAGTAACTTTTCGGTTCGGTAAGTACTAAAGAGGTGGTTCATCATTTTCATGTTTTTGGTTCGATCCGCAGAAAGGAGTCTAACAAAAATTAGACCAATATGTTTTGTTTTCTTCTCTAAGCACTATATAATTGTTTCACCGTAGTTAAGATTTTGGTTCACCATAACTAAGATTTTGGTTCACCATGAGTACTGTGTTCGATTCATTCTGCACTATTCAAAACTCTTCTTCCTTACCTTCTACTGCTTCTTCACCAGAGAGAGAAGGAGGAAAAGACAAAAAAAAGAAACAGCAGTAACAACAACAAAAGAATGACGATAGGATTTCAGGGTTTAGGATTTTAGGGTTCAGGGTTTATGGGTTCAGGGTTCAGTGTACAGGGGTTCAGTGTGTTTCAAACTTTTGGTTTGTCCCGTGTATTAATTTCAGTTCACCGTGTTCATGGTTTAGGGTTTAGGGTCTAGGTTTTAGGATTCAAGGTTTTAGGGGTTTAAGGTTAACGGTAGGGTTTAGGGTTTACGGTAGGGTTCAGGGTTTAGGGTTTAGGGTTTAGCATTTAGGGTTCAGAGTTCAGTGTTCAGGGTTTAGGTTCAGGGTTTAGGGTTTAGCGTTCAGGGTTCAGAGTTTAGGGTTAGGGTTCAGGGTTCAGGGTTTAGGGTTTAGGGTTTAGGTTTTAGGGTGTAGAAATTAGGGTTTAGGTTTTAGAGTTTTAGGGATTTAGGGTTTATGGGTTCAGGGTTCAGTGTTCAGGGTTCTGGTTTTAGTGTTTAGGGTTTAGGGTTTAAGGTTTAGTGTTTAGGGGGTTCATAACTTTTTGGTAAATAGGAGAGTGATTTGGATTACTCTTTTGAAATGAATCAAACTGACAAAGTTTGGATTATTCAATTTTGAATTGAATTGAATGGAATGCAATTGCTAATTTGAATTGAATTAAATGGACGGAGGTGTACTGAATTGAATTGAATTGAATTGATAATATGTAAATTGTAGGCAGAGTTATTTGAATTTGATTTTATATAATGGATTATGTTTCGTTCACTCAGTACTATTCAATTGTATTATTTTCGGTTCACCATGAGTACTTTGTTCAGTTCATTCTGCAGAAAGCTATTTGAATTTGATTTTATATAATGAATTATGTTTCGTTCACTCAGTACTATACAATTGTATTGTTTTCGGTTCACTATGAGTACTATGTTTGGTTCATCATGAGTAATGTATTTGGTTCACCATGAGTACTGTATTCGGTTCATTCTGCACTATTCAAAACTCATCTTCCTCACCTTCTACTGCTTCTTCACCTGAGAGAAGGAGAAAAAGACAAAAAAAATACGGCAGCAACAACAACAAAAGAATGACGATAAGGAAAAAATACATGAAGAAGAAGGAACCCAAAAAAGGAGGAGAAGAAAGAGAATGAGGAACGCAAAGAAGAAGAAGACGCTCCGTGCATAAACGAGCATGAAAAGAAGCGTGGGGGAGAAGAAGCGTTGGGCAATTTCGTGTGTATTGAGTGTGTATATTTCACGTTTCATTTAATGGTATTAGGTTTTTTTAGTGTTGGGCCAACTTGGTTACATGGTTACATAGATGTGTTAGATGTGTAGCATCCCCGTAATTTATATTTAGTATAATTAAGAATAAATTATAATATTAACTTTCTTCAAATAATATAAGGGTTTATCTATCTTGTGTCCATATTAAGGTTACAAAACTGAAAAGAAAATCAAATAAAATTATATCCAATAATTAATTTGTTTAGATATTCAAATATCACACAATTTAATATAATTTTATTTATTTAGAATTAATATATTAATTGGTAAAATAGTTTATAAATAGGATAAGACTATTTAATTTAATTTATTTTATATTAATTATATAATTTAATTTATTTAAAATTATAAGTTTTAAATTTTTTACAATTTTTATTCTACTGTCATTATATTTATTTATTAGTATTTAATTTAAAATTTTAATTTGGTTATTTTTATTTAATTTTAAAATAAATGTGTTATCTTTTGTAATATTTAATTTAGAGAAAAATTACTCTAAGATTTGGATTTTTATTTCTCTAATAGTGTGAATTTTTTTTTGTTATTAACATTGTACAAGTAAACTTGATTATAAAATTTTATGATGACAGACAAAATTAGTACATTATAATTAAATTGAGTTCCTTTGATAATTTCCTAAAAATAATAAATTAAAAAAATATTTTGGGTGAAAATTTTGAATTAAAAATTCTTTATTTAAAATTATAAATTATAAATTTTGTTAAGAATATATATACTAAGACGACAACATACACTACCATCTTCATTCTACTATCATTATATTTATTCATTAGTATTTAACTCTAAATTATAATAAAGTTATCTGTAACACCCTAATATTCAAATTCTTATGCTCGAGTCATAAGTCAATGATATTACGGTGGTACGACTCTCAGGTGGATTTTTAATATATAAACATAGGTAATTTTGAAAGGAGTATTAATCGAGAAGCCTGAAAAGAGTAGAAATAAAATCGCGAAGACGTATCACTCACGATTCGACAACGAAAAGATAAAACATGAAGCCGAAAGCGATATATGGACAAGGCATAAAGGAGATTAAGAGATAGATAACAGATAGATATATATAACATAAGTAAATAGCCACTAGTCGCGACCCGCGAAGTTTAGGCCGGCTAGGGTACAATATGAAAGTAGTTGACAACAGTACATCCTAATCTCTCCCAAAGGAAACATAAGAGCCTCTATAGGCAAGTTCCAAAAGAGTTCAACACATAATATAATATCTTCAAAACAAAGGTGGAGAGATTCTAAGCAAAACACAAAGTGGAGAAAATAAAGATCTTCGCCGGCTCTCAGACGAACCACAGCTCACTTCTGAGCACCTGGACCTGTATCTGAAAAACAAGAGATATATACGGAATGAGAACCCCGGGCCCATGTGTTCCCAGTACGGTAAAAGTGCCAAATAAATACAATGCACTGCAATAAAAACTCACTAAGCATCCTAAACTCCTTTTCACCAAGTATCCAGCCTAGATTCTCACTAATCCATAAATAGGCATCTGTCGTAAGGGGATACTAAATCTAGTTCATGTTACACATGTTTCCCAACTCGCTGATTCTTACACGAATCAGACTCAGAATCATAAGCAAAGCCATCACCAGTTGTTCTGTCTCAGCAACTCTATATCAATACATCATACCCTCGCCTGGAGCTAGTGAAATCACATCACTGCGTCTACCCAGGGGACTCAAATTATCTCATTCAAAAATCATCATCATCATGCAATCGCATTATCAATTCATCTCATCAAGAACAACCACCAACATCCACCGACACCAACATGAGGGATCTCTCAGTTGTACAAACACAAGCAATACAGACAAGTAATACACAAATAAGGTACAAGTAGAACAAGTAGCACGCAATCAGGTAATATAGCATGTATGATATAGAAATCCAAAACAAATAGGCAAACCCAAACAATTCAAACATATGCAAATGATGTATGCCTGCCCTATGGCTGATGATATCATCTGTCGGTTATATAGCCAACCCGACATGTCCTGGTAGCAAACCATTGGACAGAAACACCCCATACGGAGCAAGTAGATTTGAGCTACAACCCCCTTGCTACTACCCGCTCAACCCAGAGCCAGTGGAACAACCACTACTGCGGCTACTACTCAGGCGGGTGTTTAAAAGCTCAACCTGGAGCTAGTGGGACAACCACTACTGCGGCTACTACCCAGGCATCACAATCTCTGACCTGGAGCAAGTAGGACGAACCACAACCCTTGATACTGCCCAGGTATCTTAAGCATTAACCCGGAGCAAGCGGGACGGACCACAACCCTTGCTACTGCCCAGGTATCTCAAACATATATTCATTCAATCTCAATTCATAATGTCAATCCTCATTGTTATCAAATCTCAAACATTAACCTGGAGCAAGTGGGACGAACCACAACCCTTACTACTACCCAGGTATCACAAATACATTCATTCAAAACTCCAAAATTAAACTCATTTATCATAAACATCCTTTTCCGTCTCACACCCGGAGCAAGTGGACAATGCCACTGCCTACTACCCGGGGTTACACATCACATTTCAACATCTTCCATTATTATCCATTTAACACATTCATTCATTAATCATATATGCAATTATTCTCAGCCATAATCAATAATGGGTTTGCCGTGACCCGGCAATAACTCAGCCATCCGGCTCATGGTCCAATCAAGAACCAGCCATTTATCAATAAATATAGCCCTTCGGCTCATGACATACACGGTACTCCCACCGTCATCCTCCATATCTCATATAATCATCGTTGATCATCATTGATCATAACTTTTCCCCTTACTTCACTCGCAAGTTACCACATCCCCTAGTTCCTTTCTCATTGCTAGGCATATCATAATGATTTAATACATAAGGGGTGAGATCGGAGGCTTAGAAGTATGAGATTTGGCTTTTAATACTCAAAAATCAACTTTGGGATGAAAACAGGGCCACGCGTACGCGTACTCCACGCGCACGCGTGGATGGCCACAAAACTCATCGGCGCATACGCGCCATTCACGCGGACGCGCGGATTGAAAAATAGATAACGACGCGTACGCGTCAGCCACGCGTACGCGTGGGTACACTTGCGCCCCAGGCACAAGACTGGCACAACTCTGGCACAACTCTCGGGAAAATGGCTGGGCAATGGGTGCAGCACATCGACGCGCACGCGTGGATGGTGCCTTCTCGAAGAACGACGCGTACGCGCCAAGTGCGCCTACGCGTGGAGGGTCATTCTGCTAAAAATTTTCTAAGTTAAAAGCTGCAGAATTTACAGATTCAACCCCCAATCTTCCGACGGACATAACTCCCTCATTTTAAATCGTTTTTCACCCGTTCTTCGAACGACATGGACATCCCGGATCCAATTTCATTTCTAAAAAAATTTGGCACAAAACAGAGATCCGTAGTCCAAGTTATGTCCCGTCAACGTATGCCCAAAAACCATATTTTTCATACAAAACCATAAAGTGCCATTTTCAAAACAAGTCATTTTCAACTCTTTTCAAAATCAACCAAAACATGCCAATTTTAACCCTTTTTGAAATCAATCAAAATATACCAAAATCAACATCAAACCTCCTCAACTCATACATTAATACTTTACCACGATTCACAGAACTGCCATATGACCATTTTTACCCATTTCAACAAATGGCGAAATTACAACACATTAACATGTCATACATCCTTCCCCATCCCAATTTTCATCAATACTATTTCCAATTGGTCATCATTATACATAATCAATATCATACTCACTATCACGTGGTTTCACCCACAAATCAACCTTAATCATTCCTCAAGCATATATCACAACATACATATCTCTCATGCATCATCATATCCTCAAGGCATCAATAATCGTAATTACATATATGACCACATAATATATCTCAACCAAAACCAAACATACCTTATCTACATAATTTCACCCAAAATTACCAAATTCCACACTTCAACTCCTCAAACCTTATTATTCAATAACCAACCCAATCATTCATACATTCATTATTTAAAACTCATCCAATCACTTGTGTCATCATACAATGCACACATCAACTTACCTTCCTTACCTCTTCTCGGCCTCCGGCCCAAAATTCATGGCCTCTGGCCCAATTTCACAATTTAAAAGCATAAACCACAAATCAATACTCATTACCCCATACATTCAATTCTCAATACACCAAACATACAAGGCCACACAATTCTCAACCCAATCATTAATTCACATTACATACCAACTATGCATATTAGCACCAACCATTTACACAATCCAAACTTAATCCTAAGGGCATCTAGCCTAGGAATTCTCATCACACCACACGGTACTTAAATGAAACTTAAACCGTACCTCTTGTAGCCAAATCAATTGAGCCTCTTCTTTGGGAGTCTCCACCAACCTTAGCTCCAAGCCTCACCAAAGCTCCTCAAGCAACACCAATCTCCCAATCGTGCACCAAAACCATCAAATGCACTAACATAACCAATATTACATACATACATCAACCTAGGACTCATAAAGATGATAAATCACAAGGGTTTGAGCACTTCTTACCTCAGCCCATATGAAGTAGGGATAGAACCCACTTAGAATCCATGTTGGAGTATCCCTAAACACCCAAAATCACAAGATTTCAATACTAACTTCTCAAAAATGTGTAATAGTGGGGAATTTCGAAAACTGGGCAGAGATGAATGGATTACTCACCACAAAACTTAGATAGAAATGTAGAAGATGAGAAGAGCAACGCGTGGCCGCAAACGGCTTGTCAATCGGAGCTCCGTAGCTCAAGTTATGGTGATTTGAAGATCAAAGAGAGTTAGGTTTTCTCTCTTCTCTTCTCTCTTCTCAATTCAGCGCCCCACACACCTTCTTTAGGGTAAAATGAGCTGAAATGCTCATAACTAATGTTTATATATGTTGGGTCTTGGGCCCACTTAGGCCCGGTTCACTTATTTTTGTCTGTTGGCCCAATTTTGGACCAAAACCTTTAAGATTAGCGCTCCAAATCGCACTTCAAATATTTCTACCTCCCCTAATTATAATTCCTCATTTCTTAATCTTATTTACTCATAATCAATTTTCTCAGCTGCAGTACCAGACAGGTCTCAGCCGGTACTGCCGGTCAAAATTCCACTGCGCGTTTTTACGCAGAAAACTATGTCTTCCGACTCGGAAAAATTCACTGAATCCAAATATCACATTGAAATCATCAAATTCCAATCGCCAAATCTTCCAACCATATTCGCTCCTACTTAACTCATTATTAAATTAATTTCGGTTAGACCGGGTATTACATTATCTTTATTTGATTTTAAAATAAATATATAATTAAAAAATATATTAGTTGCCATATTCAATTATTTGAAACCTTATTCCCTAATACTCAATATTTTATTTCCGCATTCCACATTTTCCTCTTTTCTTTCTCCTTTCACTCACTTTCTAGAGATCTCAAACCCAATCTTTGACCATCACCGCTGCATTTCACTCTTGTGAGACCTCATTTATTTACTGTCTCGCATCCCTAACGCCTTCCTATATCAAGACAATCTTTTATTCTCTTCTTGGTCCAACGAGGATATCTTCTCCTCTGTTTTTGGGATCATCGCTCCTTTTTAACATGGCTTGGCTAGGGTAATGGTAGTTCTTTTCAGTGACAGAATAGGTATAGCTTTGATCAAAGAAGAAATAAGGGAGTGATGAAATTAAGAAAATTTAGCATTAGGATCAGTTGCCGGCCGGTCTTTTGACCACATCCCCCTAAAAAATATGTGCGGGTCTCCCCGCATACGGCTCATGCCATTCAAGGTCCATCTAAGAAAATTCGGGCTTGATTTTTCCGTGTAGTCGATTTACTCAGTGCCCCATGAACAAATTCCATGATCTCGAGAAGAGAAGTTAGACCTTCGGTTAAGAGAGGTCCGTCCAAAAAGAAAAAAAAAGACAGCTCCTTAGCAATAATGGAGATTCCTTGAAGCAATCTATTCCTGTAACAAGTGGTAAATTAGAATTTGAATATCATATCTTTAATTTGAATATGAGATCCAAAATTGGATTATCTTAATTATTTTGTAGGAAATCTTTATAAAAAAAATACTAGATTGAATTTGAATTTTGAATATCAGATGGAAAATTAGAATATCTTTATTATTTATTATGATATCTTTATAAAAAGAATAGATTTTTTTGTTATCTTTGTTACTTATCTCTATAAATAATATTGTTTTTTGTGAAATATTAAACTTAAGCACTCTTTTTCCAAATTTCGCAAATAAGAGGAGCAAAGAGTATGAGTAAGGTAATCATGCTTGTTTTTGTTAAATGAAAATTGGGATTATTAGTCTTTTATAATCTCTTTTTATTAGTTATTTTTTTAGTATAATATGAATAGTAAAATTTATTTGGTTTGACCAGCACACACCAGATGCTTCTGTAACTTCTAAGGGAGAATCAAACATGAACTTCTCTGCCTTGGATGAGAAGGTAACCTATTTTTTTTTGCTATAATACCCAAAGATTCCTTACTTTCTTAGCATATTTTTTTAACATGTTTTTAGTTATCTTTTGAGATGTTTATATTTGCTCTGTTATTACCATATTATTTAGTAACATACGTCTTATTTTATGGAATCTTGAAGCAAGAAAAGGGTGTTGCAGTATAAAATTTTTGAATACTACTCCAACTGTTATACCACTATCGGACACTTTGAAATGCTTACTTGATGCCAACTCCTCAATATGTTTGGGTGACAAACTAGTAACAAAGAAGAAAACTCCGAAGTGCAAAGGAAGAAAGCATGAACTATCGGTCTCCGAAGTTAAGGTTTTATGTTTTTTTTTTTTTAAATAACAACTATTAAAAATTTAGTTATAAGCTTTTTTCTATATTAAATGCATAACATTTTGATCGTGAATTTATTTTTCTGGCGAAGTGACAGATAATTTGGGGGCAATTTTCTATGCATACAGAAGGAATTTTTTTGGATAACTAGCTAATATTAGGGGCTGTCATTGGGATGTTATTAAAGAAGTGATTAGAGATTTAAGATATGAATTGAAAATGTGAAAATCAGTATGTTTTTAAGCAATCTTTAGTAAAATAGATATTAATTTCTATTTAGTTCATAAACTCTGCAACTACTAGACACAATCACACAACTATATTGTTATGAAAAATAAAAAAAGATTGCAATAAATATTTGTTAAAATATGTATATGAAAGATAATTTGAACCAAGGAGAATATTCCATTTTTTCTATCAGTGAATTTATTTCTTACGTATTACACCAAAATAATATCAAAGTAGATCTTGAAGAAGTTGCCACTATAAAACGGGAAAAATGAATTAAGAAAAAATTTTATTCTTTTGAGAATATACAAGTATATTGTATGATTTAAAATTTTTTTTGCTACCTAGTATTTAGCATTGTGAAGGTGACTTGATTCACACTTCATGGTTTATCTTGATTACTTGAAGGTGAATCAGTCTCTGGATGATTCTTTCTTAGAGAAAAGTCAGGATTTTTACTTTAATAAATACTAAAATTTATTTGTACAATTTTGTACACCATCATATTTGTAATATTTTTTACTTTAAATTACACTCAAAGTAAAAATCTCTGCCCTACTTGTTGTTTACTCCTAATTGATTAAGTTTGTGATAGTGATAGACACATCTCTCTCCCTATTATAAATGTAATATTATCTTTAGTAAATAAAGTCTAATAATGCTTAAAATAATTATCATATTTTTTGGATTTGTATAAAGAATTGCATTTTGGGGAGAAGCTTTCTCTAAGTCGTCCATGACTTTACAACAACAATTACAATCCAAACATGGACGGAAATGACATGTCACGTCTAGGTGCTTAAATTTTAGAATAACGTTAGTGTTAGCAAAATTTTTTATTTTTATACACAAAAAAGTATTATGTATAACTTTATGTGTATACTTTTATTAAATAATTAATGTTTACATTATTTTTATAGTGTTTGGACTTTTTATTTCAGCCAACAAAAGAGATAAAAAATTTTGATAAAGAACTGGTCCTTGCTACTTACATCTTTGGAAACAATTTGGATCCAAAGTAAGTAATATTAGTTTATTTCTCATTTTAATTGCTAATTTCTCACGTAATTATTTTTTTAACTTTTTCTAATACCATAATATAATATTCTGATTTTATGATTTTAGGAAAGTGCTTGTTCTAAACAATCTTTATTGTGGCACACGCAAGACTCTTCTGACAATTATACTCAGCAAGTCAATAATTGGTGATGTAAGAAATATTTCTGTAATATTTATTTATTATACTTGCAAAATTATAAAATTTGGATTAGTGTAGCATAACCGTGATTGTCTTTATTCTGTGGTCCTTATCTTAGTTTGTTCGGTACTCACCAAAGGATCGTTTGGGACAAGTGAAAACAAATATGGCAACCAATGGTATTTGTCACTGATATTCTATGTAAGTTTATTAGCAATTTAAAATTTACTCTTCAATATAAATATATCTTCCTACATATACTAAAAATATAATAAAATTCCTCACTTAGTTCAATATTCAACATAGTAAATTATTTTAAGTCCGAAATAGAACCAGTCCGGCACAATGAAATACATCAAGGATAATTTCATGGGAGACCTCAGCGGTTTACACCAGGTTTGTTAATTTCGGTCAACATTCAATTAATTTAGTATAGTAATATTGCATGGCTACTTTTATTAAAAATTATCTTTTGATTGTTGTTGTAGATTTTTGTGCTAAGTTACCTTAATGGTCATTGATTTTTCATAGTGGTTGATTTGCTTCATGAGTCTGTGAGATATATGGACTCGTCCAAACATTGCACATTGTTGATAGAGCATAAGAGTGTCATTACCTTGAGAAGTTTGTGTTCGACAAAAAACTTCCAAGAAACACTTTCGCATAAAAACCTTCAATTTTATAAGTATAAGTTCAATGAGCCAGTTGCCCTGTAACAACATGCCAAATTGTAAGTTTAAAATTTAAATTTTCAAAGTATAAATTCAATTTTCTGGTTGTTTGTTCTTTTATAATATTCCTTTTTTAATGTGTGTCTGGAATTGTGGTGAAGGAATGACCATGGAATTTGGATCGCTGAATTGATGACTCTTAACTACTATTGGAGACTCAATAAGACGTGCGTAAGGAAAATGTCTACGGATTTCATGATGTTTAGTCTAGAGGCACACCAATAATAAAGTTAAGTTTATTCAATTATCCAATATCATTGTTAATATCTATTAGATTGTCAATGATTACTCAAGGATGCGATTGGTTGTGGATTTGGTGTATAAATAGTACAACCTAAAGCGAGATATGATAAAGAAGCTCGCTGTTACTGACTGGAATAAAAAGATGCAGAAATTCGTCCTTCAAACTTAGGATTTTTATGATGCTTCTTATTAGAAATTTATTAACCGTAATGTCTTTCAAGAACACATTTATTTAGTTAAAATAGTTATGGATTGAATTAGGCCACTTTTGTTTGAAGAACAATCTATCTTTATATTTTGTACTATTTAGATATATGTTGATCTTTTTATTTATAATGATTTAAACATTATTTCTTTTGGACTATTTAGATATATATTGATCTTTTTATTTCTTATGCCCATGCCGTTTTATTTCTGACATTGTGGCTTTGTGATGTCACGTGATTTCAGTGTTTTCTCCTACAATAAATTGTCCCATGTAGTTCCTTATAACAATCTCCTCACCAAAAGGTTCATCATAAAAAATTGCATAAACTGATTCTTCATTCTCATGATTAAGTTTCTTCCTTCTCAGTTACTCACTGAGCTTAGTAATGATCCAACTCCTCACTACATATGATAAACTAAAACTAATTATTGAGTTTAATGTCATTTCTTGCAGCACTTGTTTCATTTTTATTGCTTAGCTGGTTATATTTTAGTCTGAATTTCACTAGTGTTCTCTATTTCTTGTTTGTTCTTATCAAAATGTATTACTATGCTCATTGTTCTGGGATTCGAATGCTAATCAATTCATCATGGAGCAACAATCTTGACTTGAAGTATAAGGTGTGACAGTGTGCACCGCCTGGTGTGCTTTTGTTCTAATTTTTCTTACCAACTCTCAGAGAATCCATTGCAAATCTCAAAGTTGATCTTATCTATTCTAATGTCACGAGCTTTCAAGAATCAATTATTGGACTATATTATATATTTTTAACATTCTACATAACCATGCAATTTAGTGATCTAAACCCAAAATAAATTGATCAGAATTCTAGACAGTAATCCAAGCATAATCATTTTAGAAACTCTTTAGTACAAGCCTGTCCGATAAAAATGAATCTCTGAAGAACTGAAGATTGATGGTTTAGAAGTTATAGTAAACTCTCGTTGTAAGTATAGTTACTAAACCAAGCAATCAACCTTTCTTACAAACGTTTTAGTTGTCACAAGTAACAAACCCCTAAATAAATTGATAACCGAAGTATTCAAACCTCGGGTCGTCTTCTCAAGGAATTGCAGGGAGGTATGTTCTTATTATTGGTTATGGAAAAGTATATTTTTGGGGTTTTCAAAATGGTTGAACAAGTAATATAAAATAACAAGTCGTTAAAATAATAACTAATAAAGCTCTTGGCAAGGTATGAGAACTGGAAGTCCTATCCTAGTTATCCTTATCAATTGTGATGAGAATTGGATTTGTCTCCCACTTTGTTAACCTCTAACTATGAAGGTAAGTTAAGTGAATGAATTAATAAGAATCCTCAAGTCCCAGTCTTTCCTTGGGAAAAGTTAGAGTTATTGGATCTCGAATTAATTCTTGAAGAATTCCAATTTTCAGTCAACAATGAGTTTGATAACTCAAGAGTTACCAATTAATCAACCAAAGCCAAAAGGGAATAAAATCTACTTGAATGAAAATAATTTGGATAGAGCCCAAGCATCAGTAACATATAAGTCTGAAATACCTCAATTGCATTAATAAAATAAAATCAATCCAAATATGAAGTGTCATAAGCCAAATAAGTAACATCAATAATCAATAATTAAGAGAAGTCGAAATAAAATGATATTGAACCTGATAAAAAGATGAGATAAAAATACTCCTAAGTTCTAAAAATCCTAATCCTAATCCTAAGAGAGGGGAGAGAACCTCTCTCTCTAAAAACTACATCTAAACTAAAAATTATGAATTATGAAAAGCCTGTTGAGTTTCTGCAAGTTTCCTGACTTTAATCTGTGTTTCTAGGCCGAAAACTGGGTTGAGATGTGGCCTAGAACCTCTGACAGCGACTTTTGTTATTCTACAGATCGCGCACGTCACGCGTCCGCATCGTCCACGCGTTCGCGTCACTTAGCATTTCTCGTACCACGCGTGCGCGTCGTCCATGCTTTCACGTCGTTCGTGCAGCTTCCAATCCACACGGTCGCGTCAGGCACGCAAACGCGTCACTTTGATTTCTTCCATTTCGCGCGGTCACACACGCGTGACTTTTCGCTGGTCATCTCCTCAATTCCTTGTATTCCTTCCATCTTTGCACACTTCCTCTTCATTCTCTAAGCCATTCCTGCCCTATGAAGCCTGAAACACTTAACACACAGATCAAGGCATCGAATGGTAATAAGAGAGGATTAAGATTAGCTAAATTAAGACCAAAGAAGCATGTTTTCAATCATGTAATAATTTTAGGAAGGAAATATAAATGCATGCTAATTATATGAATAAGTGGGTAAAGACCATGATAAAACCACACAATTAAACACATTGTAAACCATAAAATAGTGGTTTATCAACCTTCCCACACTTAAACATTAGCATGTCCTCATGCTAAACTCAAGGAGACCAAATAAATGAGTAGGCAAATGCAAGACTCATGCAATGCAACCTATGAATGTAAATGCAACTACATGCAAAATGTTTCTACCTACTTAGTTAAAAGTAAATAAGTTCTTCAAGATAAATATGAACTGGATTTCACTAATTAAAATCACAAAATACATATTGAATAACTTGCAAGAAGAAGATAGCTCATGAAAGCAGGGAACATAGAATTAAGCACTAAACCCTCACTTGTAGTGTATATCACTCTAATCTCTCAGGTGTATAGGGTCAATTCTATCAATTCTCTACTAATCTTGCTTTCTATAGCTTGCTCTTCATCTAACAATCAACAAAAATTTAATGCACCAATACACAAATCAAGAGGTCTTTTAAGGGTTGTAATGGGGTTAGGGTCAAGGTAGGATTGTATTTGGCCAAGTGGACTAAAATTTGAATCCTTAATTAACAAAAACTTTCCACCTAACTTAAGACAATCCATTTAATGAAAATACAAAATCTAACTTCCCATTAACTGTATTTTCTACATATTCATGCATCCTAAATTTGAGTACAGTACATATGCATTGATACCAACACTTACTTTGGGGCATTTTGTCCCCTTTTATTATTTGCTCTTTTTTTTCAATGCATATGATTAAAGTATTGAATGCAATAATATGTGCTCAACTATTATTTTTGCACATTTTTCACTAAAATATACAACACCCAATTATTCAAACCAAATATTTTCAAACCCAACTTCCCCACACTTAAATCATGAGCACTTTTTACTAGTCTAAACTAACCAAGGATTCAAATTAAGAACATTATTGTTTTCCGCTTAGAGTTAGTAATGAGCTAAAGTAAAGAACAAGGGGTAAAATAGGCTCAACATAGGTTTGCAAAGGATAATAAAAGGTAAGGCCATGTGGGTATGTAAGCTCAGTGAAACAAGGCCTCAATCATATAAGTGCATGCATACATCAAATGATGGAAATATAAAATTAAGCAAGACAAAGATCACAATTTTAGAGAGAAAAACACACATCAAAAATAAAATATTGGTTGATAGAATGCAACCAATCAAATAGGCTCAAAATTTCACTGGTTTTGTGTGTTCGAGCTCTAAACTACGTTCCAAAACAATATTTCTTCATACAAGTTTTTCAAAAAGTTTTTAATTTAAATTAGTGAAATACTATAAAAAGTTTTCTTGAAAAAGAAAATATTACTTCAACCAAGTGGTAAAATATGCACAAAATTAAACTATAATGCAACAATGAAAAACAAAAATTGGTGTTAAGAAGGGACTAACTGACCCGTGAAGATCGGTATCGACCTCTCCACACTTAAAGATTGCACCGTCATCGGTGCATGCTGAGATGTACAGGTGGGCGGGTGCTGTGGTTCCTCAGCCGATGCTCGTTGTAGAGTCTTTCTCTTTACTCTTCCCGGTGTCCAGCCTGAAAAAGGGAGAAGAGAAAGGGACATGAAGTCAAAGGGATAGAGCAAAGAGGAGGGTGGTACGAGTGATAATCATGCCATGTAAGAAAAATAGTGAATGAAAGACATGGTCGCGATTCCATGTGATCAGTTCATCAATGGAAATATAGCAAGGCATGGGGAGTATTGGATGCAAGATGTTTATTAGCATGCCGGCAAGGGCATGAGTAGCATAGATCAAGCATCAAAAGTCTAGATGTATTATTAGTCGTGAGAAACTAACAATAACGTTTGTATTGACAGTTATATTTAATTAATAAAATAGTAAATGGAATTTGTGAAAAGCAAGCATTGAATAATAGCATAGAATAATGTAGAAAAGGACATGATGCCATACGGGCTTTTTCACAAACATAAAGCATGCATATTAAATAAGGTATGAAAAGTATTAAATTGAACATGCAAGCACCCTTTAAAAAAAAAGATATATAATTGTCAAATAATTTCTTAACAATCCACAAGCAAAATAATGACCCAAATAAATTTTCAACACCAATTAAAAGAAAAAAAGAAAGAAAAAGAAAAGAAGGAAGAAAGAAATAAGAAGGAAAAAAAAATTAGATTTGGGGAAGAAAAGATGAGATATCTTCGCTGATCTGGATAAGCTGTGCGGCGCAGGTGACGCGAACGCGTGAGGGACGCGTTCGCGCGGTTGGCGCTATTGTCAAGTGACGCGGCCGCGTGGGGCACGCGGTCACGTGAGTGAATTCGTGCTATAGGCGCAAGGCAGCCGCGTGCTCACGCAACTTTCTGTTTGAAACTCATTTTGCCAAGATTTTGGGTGACGTGGCTGCGTGGGTCACGCGATCGCGTGATAGGCCATAGTATGGGGATTGATGCGAACGCGTGGGACACGCGTTCGTGTAGGGCACACGTTCGCGTGGCAGGGCTTGTGCTGCTAGCACGAGTCCAGCCCAATTCTAGCACAACTTTCAGCCATACACCCTTTTTATGTCGATTACCAGGTCATGCGGCCGCGTGGGTGACGCGGATGCATGGGAGGCATGTTTCGCATATGACACGGACGCGTCAGCGAGGCGTTCGCATGGGGCGATTTGTGCCACGGGCATGCCTCCAGCCATGCTCTTGCGTGACTCTCTGTTCGATTTATCATTCTCTCTGAGCCACCTGTGACGCGGTCGCGTCGGCGACGCTGTCGCGTGGTGGCTTCCCTTTTTTTTATGCAGAATGCAATGTTAATATGAATGTTATGCAAAACTCTAGGTTCAATACAATTAAATAAAATAAAACTCGAAAACAAATAAAACTAAATAAAAATGAAAAAGGAACGATCATACCATGGTGGGTTGTCTCCCACCTAGCACTTTTAGTTAAAGTCCTTAAGTTGGACATTTGGTGAGCTCCCTGTTATGGTGGCTTGTGCTTGTACTGATCCAGGAATCTCCACCAATGTTTGTAAATCCAATATCATCCGGGATCCCAAATCTTGTTTCTGCACCCGTCTTCAAGTTGATTATCATGATTCCATCCGGGTGGTTCAGCTTTAGAATTCTCACTGAAGCGTCCAAACAACTTCCTAGACCCATTCAATTGAGCTCTATACCAACCCTTGCAGTTAAACTTAAAGCTTCTAACCATAATGAACCTTGCAGGACAATTCTTACCACTGACCATCTTCCTCTTACTCTTAATGCCACAAAGAGCTCTAAGTTGACCATCCGTCTCTAGTATCCCATATTCAAGTGGGAAAGTAAAGGATAAGGATAGGAATTTTACCTACTTGAATGTTGTGTTGGACGGTAATGGTCTTGGGAGAGATATTTCTAATAAATTTGCAAGCTCCACTCCCTTGTGCTCTTCTTTGACAACTTCCACCTCTTTGTAAGCTTCTTCAATTTCAACCTCTTCCTCTTGGTAGCTTTCTTCCAATTCAACCTCTTCTTCATTGTTTACCAAGGGCATGGGAGGTTGTGCTTCTTCTTCTTTAAACTCCATCTCTTGATCAACCTCTTCCAAGTCTTCAACCATGACATGCCTTGGAGGTTGTACACCCTCCTCAACAACAAATTCAAACTCCTTAGAAGAGGGTTCTGTGACTTGAGGTTCCCGTGGAGGTTCTACATCTCCTAAACCTTCAACCACTTCTTCCTTTGCAACTATTATAGCTTCCTCCACTTGTTCCAGTACAAAGTCATGCTCCTTATTATCCACTGGCGTCTCTAGTGTCTCTTTCATGCTACGTTCTTCATTAGATTGTCCACATGAAGCCATGAGGGTTCCTTGAGTATCCGAATGTCGGGAAGCTAATTGATTTATCGCTTGATTCAATTGATGAAGGGTTGCCTGAAATCGATCCACTGTTTCCTTGAGACGATCCGTTCATTCTTGTTCCACTTGGGTATCATAAGTAGGACCATAAAGCTCTTGGATTGATGGATATGGATATGGTGCATGTGGAGGTGGTGGTTCTCGGGAGTAATTGGGTTGGAATTGGGGTGGTTCTATAAATGGTTCATATGGCTCATAAGGTGGTTGGTGTGGTGGATACGGGTTAGGGTCATATGGAGGTGAATGGTGGAAAGGGGCTTGTAAGTATAGTAGTCCAAAGTTATGTTGAGGAGGGGGTTTATAGGCGTATGGTAGTGGTTGTTGATAATCAAAAGAGTGCTCGCCATAGCCATTGCCTTGATATGCATCACAGAACGGTTGTTGATAGTCCATTGGAGGTGGTTGTTGCCATGAGGGTTGATTAAATCCTTGTGGCTCCTCCCATCTTTGATTGTTCCAACCTTGATGCCTGTTCTCATTATAATCTCCTCTTCCTGCAACATAGTTGTAACCAGACTCATAGCCATAGGGGTGAGAGTTCATAGTAGTAGAAGAAAATAAAAACAAAAACTAATCAAAAAGAAAATATTTTGAAAAAGATAAGATTTTGAAAAAGATATGATAGGATTTTGAAAAAGATATGATTTTTGAAAAAGGATAAGATAAGATAAAAATTTTAAAAATCTGAAAATATTAATTTTTTTGAAAAATATTTATAATAACCAATAATAAGGCACACGTTTGCAATTCCCCGGCAACGGCGCCATTTTGAAGAACTGAAGATTGATGGTTTAGAAGTTATAGTAAACTCTCGTTGTAAGTATAGTTACTAAACCAAGCAATCAACCTTTCTTACAAACGTTTTGGTTGTCACAAGTAACAAACCCCTAAATAAATTGATAATCGAAGTATTCAAACCTCGGGTCGTCTTCTCAAGGAATTGCAGGGAGGTATGTTCTTATTATTGGTTATGAAAAAGTATATTTTTGGGGTTTTCAAAAGGGTTGAACAAGTAATATAAAATAACAAGTCGTTAAAATAATAACTAATAAAGCTCTTGGCAAGGTATGAGAACTGGAAGTCCTATCCTAGTTATCCTTATCAATTGTGATGAGAATTGGATTTTTCTCCCACTTTGTTAACCTCTAACTATGAAGGTAAGTTAAGTGAATGAATTAATTCGAATCCTCAAGTCCCAGTCTTTCCTTGGGAAAATTTAGAGTTATTGTATCTCGAATTAATTCTTGAAGAATTCCAATTTTCAGTCAACAATGAGTTTGATAACTCAAGAGTTACCAATTAATCAACCAAAGCCAAAAGGGAATAAAATCTACTTGAATGAAAATAATTTGGATAGAGCCCAAGTATCAGTAACATATAAGTCTAAAATACCTCAATTGCATTAATAAAATAAAATCAATCCAAATATGAAGAGTCATAAGCCAAATAAGTAACATCAATAATCAACAATTAAGAGAAGTCGAAATAAAATGATATTGAACCTGATAAAAAGATGAGATAAAAATATTCCTAAGTTCTAAAAATCCTAATCCTAATCCTAAGAGAGAGGAGAGAACCTCTCTCTTTAAAAATCACATCTAAACTAAAAATTATGAATTATGAAAAGCCTGTTGAGTTTCTGCAAGTTCCCTGACTTTAATCTGTGTTTCTGGGCCGAAAACTGGGTTGAGATGCGGCCTAGAACCTCTGACAGCGACTTTTGTAATTCTGCAGATCACGCGCGTCACGCGTCTGCGTCGTCCACGCGTTCGTGTCACTTAGCATTTCTCGTACCATGCGTGCGCGTCGTCCATGCTTTCGCGTCATTCGTGCGGCTTCCAATCCGCGCAGTCGCGTCACTCTAATTTCTTCCATTTCGCGCGGTCGCACACGCGTGACTTTTCGCTGGTCATCTCCTCAATTCCTTGTATTCCTTCCATCTTTGCACACTTCCTCTTCATTCTCTAAGCCATTCCTGCCCTATGAAGCCTGAAACACTTAACACACAGATCAAGGCATCGAATGGTAATAAGAGAGGATTAAGATTAGCTACATTAAGACCAAAGAAGCATGTTTTCAATCATGTAATAATTTTAGGAAGGAAATATAAATGCATGCTAATTATATGAATAAGTGGGTAAAGACCATGATAAAACCACACAATTAAACACATTGTAAACCATAAAATAGTGGTTTATCAATCTCATAAGAAAAAAAATGTTTACATTTATTAAAAATGAAGTTGCCACCATATGTTTATTACAACGACTCAACTTGAACATTCATCTAATTGAAATGAGCTACAGTTCTAAGGCATCCATTAAAGAGCCTAACATCAAAAAATAAAATAAAATATGACGTGTTTATATCTGGCTACTAAGGGGATTATGCTTCTGAAAATTAAAAATCACAACATACAATATATTGCACAAGTTTAGACAGAAAATTAAAGGGCATGATATGATCAGTTCACAAGCACATTAAAAGGTCGTCTCTCAATCTTCATCTGCTTCTCATCAGGGTCTGAACACTGTAAAAGCAAAAAATAATATTAAATCTTCATGTATAACAATTCAAAGCATAGCAGGAATGAAGCAAACTATGTTAGTTTAGTTAATTCAACTTTCCATTGTGGGGGATTAAAACAAAAACCAAACACTTAAGAAATCATCTGTTCCACTCAAGAAAAGAATTACTGTAAAGCAGTTATATGTTATTTCCGTTGTGCTTTACCTCATCCTCCAATAAATAAAGAACCCGAACTCTTTTTAAGCCATTAGATAGATGTTTAGAAGGTGATTGGTTCTCTATAGCAGTAAAGGCATTGCAAAATTGCATACAAGTTATTCAAATATATTTTGCATCAACACCATAGAGGCGTGGAGAATTAACTATATGCCAATGAAAAGTCTTCATACTATTGCCTTTGGCAAAGCTTTATCCAGTAAATTTTTCATAACCCAAATTGCATGTATTTAGAATTCATATAGGATAAAATATGAGAAGTAAATCATCTAATAAAATATCATACTTATATATATTATGCAAGAATATATATTCTTGCATACAACTATCAAGTGACATAGAACAAATAATGGAAAAGAAATGATATGATAGTGAATTAAGAAAACAAATCGTAAAAAGGAATTATAGTAATTGAAAGAACATTACAGAGGGAGGAGCAATCTGAGAAATTAATTTATGCGATAATTCAATAGCAAGTGTAGGCCAAAAGCAACTTAATTACTGAGGAACCTACAAGGCAAACACAAAGATTTAACATTAAATAGATGTCAAATACGTTTGAGTAACAAAAGCCCATATGATGCTTTTAGGAAAGAAAAAAAAGACATTTTTTCATTTTTCACTATTCACCCCTAACTAAAAAATAATAAGAAATAAAATCACAAGATCATATTGCCCTTTGAAGGATCAAAACAACATATATTATGGTAATGAATTATTACTGCTTGAATGACATGCTAGGTGAACTCAAATAGATAAGCCTCAGATGAACCAACAATAGGCTCGTCTTCAAGCAAAACCTCCACGCAAGCATGCGTAGACTTTGCAATGGAGTCAAGGTTATATCCTCCTTCTAAAAGTAGTGCAATCCTACCTTCAACGAAATTCATCAACTGAAATGTATAGAAGGGAAAACAATATGTAACAACCATTCATATATTGATCACCCAATATAAAATCTTTACATATAAAACTTATATTAGATTTTATTCCAGAAAATAATGCTAAAATTAGATCATATAAACTTGATACTCAAGCAAGCACTATATGTTTAAGAAAGATAACTGTCCATCTTTAAGCAACATGAAAATAGAAATACTAAAGTGGAACATACACAGTAAATTTTCACAGTTAATTGAACAATTTTATCAGGAAATTAGCATTACAAGAAACAAATGCAAGACACAATAGACAAACTGTATCTTCAGATAGAGCTCTGGATAGATGATTTTCAGAGACATTAGCACCTGACCCCAAATCAGAACTGGATGCATCAGTAGCAGATGCATTAATGACAATAGGTGTAGACTTTGTCATTGTATTTGTAGATTGCTCTTGTTGTGAAAAAAGCCTATTTAGATAGTGCAAAAGGATAGAGAAAGAAGAAAGAAATATATACTTGTCACATTCTCATGCATAATCTAGGCATGTGGAGCTACGAAAGCAATGTGTTATATGTTTGTATTTTCAGCAACAATATACACAACTTACAAATTAAAGCCTATAAAAAGAAGTATACAAATTGGAGCATATAAAGAGAAGCTATGTGTAGTTAAGAATTAAAGACTTTCAAACAAATACTCTGCACTTGCAAATCCTATTTCTATTAAGAGTTTCAGCTTATACAACTAACTTTAATGGAGATACAAAAGCAACTAGCATCTGAAGCTAAGTAGCACATTAAATGGAGAATTTATAAAACAAGAAGGAAGAAGCCTAAGCCAGTTATGCATAAAAAATAGCAGCGTTTATGGCATTTGATAATGTCATGAAAGTCCATTAGAAGGTCTCCCACACAAGCTCTTTTAAAATAAGCCAACTACACTCTTCTTAAGCTCATCTAAGTCATCTACATTGTATTTGGCTATCACTAGTTTCTCTTCCCAATATAACGGGAAACATGGTTCATCATTATCATCTAAAAAGAAAAGTCGGGCTTCCTCTACAGCTCGAACTTTGAAGAAATAAATTTTGAAATTATGGAAGAACTTGTCAAAAATGGAGAAAACCTTCCTACCCTGGACGGCACGAAAGGAAAGTCAAGCTAGCTTTTTTGAACCAAAGGGTTTGGTTAGAACAAAAAGATAAAAGAAAACATTGAGGGAAGGTCGAACATCAAGCTCCCAACATAGAATTTGGTATATTTTCAGAAAGGCCCACGAGTTAGGGTGAAGTTGGGAAGGGGCGACATTGCAAGTCCAGAGGAGATTACTCTCAAAGTCAGAAAAGGGAAGCCTAATGTCTAGCTTAGTGAAAAAACAATCATAAGCGTAAAAGAAGGGGCGTTCCAACCTATAATGGGGGGAAAACATACCCTCTCCTTGGGATCAACCACTACTATCTCATAGTTTTGCTCATCTTTTCGGTTCTCACATAGCCTATGGTACCTACAAAAGGTCTCGGCATATTCTCTATCAACCACAGGGACAGGAGTAAGGACAGAAGTATCTACCCAAGTTAAAAGAGAAGAAGGGACTTTTGTTGACATGTCGTGAATAACAGATCGAGACATAAAGCTATACCTACAAACACATCAAACAAAGCAGCCATCACAAAAAGAACTCAGACACCAAACAAAGGAAGTCGGGTTTACTATCAACAGAACGAAGAATAAAAATTCAAAAATGATTTTTCAACAAAAACTCCCAAGATACCAAAATGGCATTACTCTCGAAAAAACAAACGTGACACCATTTGGGGGCAACACAACCAAAGTCCATAGCAATAATCTCAGACAAAAAGCAGTTTCAAAAGTATTTTCAACAACAAATGAGCAATGACAGTTAAAGGGAAAGCAAAATTTTCATCATCAAATATTCCCAGTCACCATTCAAAGCATCATTCAAAATAGTTTCAAGAACCTAGAATAGTTGAAACAAAAAAAACAAAAAGAGGATAAAAGAACCAACCTTGATGAGGTGCGAAAATAAAAGGGCATATCAAACAACAAGAAACACAAATAATCCTCTCCAAAAGGTAAAACGAGATCATTAATGGGTCTAAGATAAAGAAATCTTGAAATGAAGCGTCGAATAAAGAACAAAAGAAGAAAAGTGAAGGGTTTTTTGTCTTTCGAAGGAAACAAAGCAAAGAGATCATTTTTCAAAAATGGAGAAGAAAGAAGAAAGGCACAGGCTTTTACAAGAAACAAGAGGCAAAAAAGACATTTCGTACCCAGCTTTAAAGCCATGCACGGATTCCTAGAAACTGACGTGCAACGTTTGCCATCTCATTAAAGTTGCAACATTTCAAAATTTTAAAAACACATCAAGTACCCGATTTCTTGAAGGCGGCATACTCGACAATGAAGACTGAAGCCACAAATGATTAAACCCGACCTCATGAAAGCTCGGACTCAAGTAGGGGCATTGTTCATACTCTAACCCAAAACACAAAGAAAGGCCCATTAAGCGTAATGGCCTACCAAGGTCCTCCTCTTACCTGATCTCCTAAGAGGTCGGACACAACAAGAAGGTACAGTTTTACTTATCCAAATAAGTAAATGCCTTCGCGAATCTCTCCTACTATCTCTATCTTTACTCAAAGATAGATGTCAACAAACTCCTAAGATAAAGGACCACCAACAAAGGTGGAACTACTCCAAAAAAGTGGTTATTGACTCTGCTATAAATATACTGGCACCCCTCAAGTATATTCACGTTCCAATTCACTGTTTCAGATAACCCTCAGAACACACACGCACACGCACACGCACACGCGCGCGCGCACATATATTGCATAATCAAATAATGAATTATTGTCATTATTTTTATAAGGAATTAATTTTTAATTAGTCAATATTAACTAATTTATTTCTATTTTTTAATTTCTACTTTTGAAGAATTTAGATTTTATGTTTAAGATTTAAAATTAAAATTTAGAATATATAATTCATAATTTAAAATTATTTAATATTAACTGAAAAAATTAGTTTTTAATTAAATTCATATTAAATACGATAAAAGTTTAAAGTAATTCAATAAGAAAAATAAATAAGCTTTCTTGGAATTTGATGACAGCAAAAGATTTTTTTTAATATATATTTAGCCAAATTTGGCACATGATCAAGGACAGTGACATAATTAATATTGCATTTAAATACACTAATTTTTTATATCAAAATTTTCAATAATTACATATAAGACAGATGAATGAAGTATTTATTTTCAATTCCAAAAGAACAATTGTACCGGACAGTGTGGGCTTATTTCCACTTTTTATTAATCAAGTGTACTCTCTTATTTATCAAAAAATATTAAAATTTTGACTATAAAATTAATCACCGTAGTTAAGTAAATATCTCAAACCTAATAATATTTGTTAAAATTTTAAAAATTGTATATGTCAAAGTCATAACCAAAATCACATCTAGGTGAACTATAACGCTCAAATCCATGATCTCGTTTAGCAAAGTAAAGTCGAAAACAAAAATTCATTATTTTTTTTTTCACTATTTTTTATGCTAAGATAATTAATAGATCTTTGCATAACAACTCCGATCCATTGATTCTCCTGAACGGAAATATACCATTAAAAGTAAGCATAAATAAATAAATGATAATAATCTAGAGGCCAGCGAACAACTACATACTCTCAATATCAATATTAATTTTCAATGTTAAAAGAATAAATTAGAATCAATATTAAATTATTAGTATCATTTATATTTATATAAAATATTTGTATATTAATTATAGAATTGTATATTTCTATTATTCTGAGTTTTCTAACATTTATATATACTGTTTGTACATTATATTTTTTCACAACTTGAATAATACATTTTTTTAGATCATTCTCTTATTTTTAACATAGTATCAAAAATATAGTTTTTTTTTTTAGAAATTCGTCCATAGCCCTTTTGATTTTTCTCTTCCGATAGTATTCTTTGTCCTTAATTTTCGTTTTTTCCCGACGCTTTGGTTCGTCATCGCCTTTACCATCGTCTTCGTCTCGTCATCATGAGTTCAACGAGACCCGAAACGTTGCCGAAACATCCTCAAACGCCACCACGTGCCGCCGGAAGTTCTTGCCGTCACCAGTTTCTTCTCCTTTCCAGATTCATTCCATGCTATCGGATTGGGCAATTGATCAACAGCCCAGATGGTCCCACGTGTCGCGCCTACGCTTGTCCATGCCCAACCCACGATCGCATCTGCTCCAACTTGCCAGACCCGCGCTTGGACCCGCCCCACGTGGCATCCATCTACTGACATGGCAGATAGTGGGATCCTCTCTAAGATTTTTTGGTGAGCTCTTTTTGATTCTGCACTCCTTTTTCTCATTTTTTGCTCCAAAATTGCAGTTTTCTCTCCTCTCTTTGATATTTGTGACTACAATTATGGAAAAGTCAGATGTTTTGCTGCCACAGACAGAAAGGGTAAATTCTATCAAAACTGTAACCGTTCTGGGCACCTCTTCTTCGACTGTCCTTCTGTTGAATGTCACACATGCCACCAAAAAGGTCACATTAGCTACCATTGTTCACAGCTGTTCTGCCATTATTGCAAGCTCACGGGACATTTGATTACTACTTGTCCTACTCGCTCACCATATCCTGATCAACTCAAGTATCATTCTCGTCTCAACTTCTCTAATACTGTGCTTGCTTCTGCTGTTGCTGCTACTACTAAATCTACCACCTTTGCTCCTCTCAACCGGTCTCCTGTATCTCTATCTGATATTGCGTCTCTTCTTCAGCATCTTCTCTCCATTTCTAGTAATTCTACTATTACCTTTTCGACTCCTCCAGGTAATTCTAAATGGTATTTTGACTAGGGTTGCTTTAATCACATGTCTCCGTTGCATAATCTTTTTTCGCCTCTGTCTACCACTACAAATGCACCTTCTGTCAATACTGCTAATGGTTTCCTCTTGCACGCAACACACAAGGGTTCTATCTATTAGTCGACTCTTAATCTCCCTGATACTTATTATATTCCCAAAGTGAACTTTAATCTTATTTCTGTTGGTCAACTTGTTGATCTGGGTTTTGATGTCACTTTTTCCATTTTTGGTTGTCATGTATAGGATTGTCAGACGGGAAAAATTATTGGGACTGGACGTAAGGTCAGAAGGTTGTTTGAACTCGAGAATCTTCATATTCCTCCTGTACCAAATCTCTGTGTTGCTTCTTCTCTATCTAACCTTCACTTATGGCATCAACATCTTGCCCATAGCTCCTTAGGAAAATTATGTCCTCTTGTGTCTCATGGTGTTTTGGAACAGGTTCCTAATGAGTCTTTTGATTGTATTTCTTGTCAAACTGCCAAACAACCTACTTTATCTTTTCACAATACTTCATCTCTTGCTTGCTCTCCTTTTGATCTTATTTACTCTGATATTTAGGGCCCTACTCCCACCGCTTCTGTGGGAGGAGCTCGATACTTTGTCATTTTCATTGATGATTATTCACGCTTTACTTGGGTTTATTGGATGAAAAATTGCCATGAGTTACCTCAGGATTTATATTAACTTTGCTACTATGATTAAAACTCAGTTTTCCAAGGTCATTAAGATTTTTTTACGCGATAATGCTATGGAATACTGTGATTCCAAACTTTTAACCTTTCTTGTAGAACAGGATACTTTGTCTGAGTTTTCTTGTCCTGGTATGTCTCAACAAAATAGACGAGCTGAACGCAAACGCCGTCACATTCTTGACTCTGTTCATGTAATGCATCTTTCTTCTTCGTGTCCTGAGCGTACTTGGGGTGAAGCTGTTCTTACTACTATTCATGCTATCAATAGAATTCCTTCTTTTGTTCTTGGTAACATTACTACCTTTGAGCGTCTTTATCATACCTCTCCAGATTACAGTTCTCTTCGAGTTTTTGGTTATGTCTGTTTTGTTCTTCTTCAGCCTCATGAACATAGTAAACTTGAACCTCGGGCTCGTATGTGTTATTTCCTTGGTTATGGCACTGAACACAAGGGTTATCGTTGTTGGAATCCTATCTCTAAATGTATTCGTATATCTCGTCATGTTGTCTTCTAGGAGCATCACATGTTTTCTCGGTTCTCCACTTTTGAGTCCATTCCTCCAACTCATTCACCTTTTTTCACTAACCCCAATGTTGATCTTTTACCTAGTGATGATTCTATAGGTTCTATCTCGAGTCACCGTCTATAGCCTCCTGTTCTTCTGCCTTATCCATCTCTCGAAGATTCCAGACTAGACCACGGTCCTACTCCTACCGTCAGGCCTCCTCCTTCCACTCGTTCTTCTAAGGTAAGAAATCCACCTCCTCATCTTCTGGATTATCATCACTTTTCTACTATTCTTTATCAATATGAACCTAAGTCATTCAGAGAAGCCTCCACAAATTCAAATTGGCAACAAGCAATGCAGGAAGAAATACAGGCACTTGAGAAAGCACACACTTGAAATTTGGTTAATCCTCCTTCTAATCAGGAAGTTGTGGGAAGTATATGGGTATACAAGATCAAGACTCACTCTGATGGTTTTATTGACGGTTACAAGGCACGTTTGGTTGCTCAAGGTTGTACTAAAGAGTATGATATTAACTACGAAGAGACTTTTGCTCCTGTTACTCGTCTCACATCTGTTCGAGATCTTCTTGCCATTACTGCGGTAAAAAATGGTCTCTCAGTCAGATGGATGTGAAGAATGCATTTCTTAATGGAGATTTGAGAAAGAAGGTATATATCAAACCCCCTCCGGGTTATCCTTTTCCTTCTAGCAAAGTTTGTCTCCTTTACAAGGTACTTTATGGTCTTAAACAAACTCCTCGCGAATGGTTTGACAAGTTCAGCACCACTATATGCAATCTCGATTTCACTCGCAGCCCTCATAAGAAAGCTCTCTTTATTCGTAAAAGTAAATGTGGTGTTGTTATCTTCTGCTTTTGTATGTTGATGACATGATCATTATTGGAGATGATGTTGATGGTATCTATGATCTCAAAGCCTCCCTTCACCTTATTTTTGTGATGAAAGATCTTGGTTCTCTTAGTTATTTTCTTGGTCTCGAGGTCATATCCATAGATGATGGTATCTATCTCTCTCAAGCTAAGTATGCTTCGGATCTTCTTGCTTGAGCCAGTATTACAGATAGTCAAACTTAGTTTACACCTCTTAAGCCTAATGTTCATTTTACTCCTATGGATGCACTGTTTTGGATAATCCTACTCTTTATTGATAGTTAGTTGGAGGACTAGTCTACTTAACTATCATCCGACCAGACATTGTGATATTTTGGTTCACCGCTTCGGCTATGGTAGCCATGAATTGCCCTTGTGAGCTTTAGAATCCTTCTTGCTCTTGGAGAAAGGATTGAAGGTCTTGATGATCTTGGGACAAGGGTGGAAAAACCTCATATTGAGGTGAAAATTGAGGTTCATAATTTGGGAGGAAGGTTGTATATATGGGAGGTAGTTCATGTTGATGAGTATCTTGAGGTGGTATGTACGGATGTAGTTGTTGGTAGTAGTGGTGTGGTGTTTGAAAATGTGGTGGTTGAGGATTATGTTGGAGGTATGGGTCATAGGCATATGGTGGTGAAGGTATGTAATCATTGTGAAATCCACCATATCCTTGGGTTGAGTATGTGCATTGGGAAGGGTATGGCTCATTGTAGTATAGAGGAGGTTGCTCCTTCCAAAATTGATGCTCCAATCCCATGATGCAATCCAAAATTGAAGTTATCAAACCCAACAAAATAATCACAACGAAACTCCAAACTAAGAGAGTGATAACTCATAGAGAAAATAGAAAATAAAAACTAAAGACATCAATTACAAAAGAAACAAAAATCCTAATTAATAGAAAAAACAAGCAAACAACCCAAAAAGTATATATTCACATTATGGACATATTTACAACAACCAAAATATAGCACTCATGACACTAGCTCCCCGGCAACGGCGCCAAAATTTTGATAAGAGAAAATTTTGCCAATTCAGAAAACTGGATAAAGTAATTCCCTCGTGAGTATAGTCCAAACCGGCAATGGATTCTCTCAATCAAAATTTAATCCAAGATATTGTCACAATTCAATACAAAACTAACCGAGAGTATTTAGTCTCCCGGGTCGTTCTCCCTAGGAACTAGTGCCAACAAGTGAATAAAATTGATTGTGAAAGAAAAAACGGGTTTTCAATGATGAGAGTAAACAAAATAAAGGAATTAAAGAACGATTCAAAATTGCAATTAATAAACTAATAAAGGAATAAAAGAACTATGTATGTAATGTGAACAAGTAAAACTATAAAGTAATGAAAATGTGGTTCAAAACATAAATGAAACCTTGACTTGGGATGAGTTATGGAATCCCTTCCTTACCATAACCACAACTATGATAATTATGATGGATTAATCTCACGAAGTCAACCCTTATTATCGAAGGATAAGTCAAGTGAGCATCATTGTTATTAATCCATAAATCCTAGTTAACTTACCAAATTAATTGGTAAAAAGATAGCGTTAGGAGAAACAATAACAACTAACAACTCAAGAATTATCACTAAATGTTGGACATTATGGCTCTAGTAATCCATAAACTCATTTTCCCCAAGCCAAGGGGTGGAATTTACCCCATAATCAAAATTAGCATTTCATCGAACACATGGAGGGCAATATCATAAAACATGGCAAAATTGGAAAAATAATAAAAGCTATGAACCATAAATGATCAAAATCAATAAAAGCAACTCAAACAAATATGTAATAATCATCAAACATCAAATTCATCAACTAGAAATCCAAAATTTCAAAATCATATGTGTATTGACAAAGTGACTTAAAATAGAAAAAAGTGTAGAACAAAGAGTATAATAAAAGAGGAAATTAAAGAAATACTTACATTGAGATACCAAAATCCAAAAGCAAAACTTGAACTATAAAATTTTACATTGAAAGCCTAATTAAAAACCTAATGAAATTAAGAGAAAACCTAAGCTAACTACCCTAAAACTACTCTTAAAAATTATTGTATGGAGTATGGTAGTGTATTTTCTGATGTGTGGTTGCTTCCCCCTTCAAATATGCTCCAAAGCCTTAAAAAATGGGTCAAAAAGTCTCCCAAAACGTGAGTCCGCGTGACTTTTTAATGGAGGCACACGCTGGTACCTATGCGTATGCACAGGTCTGTACATGAGCACACTTGTTGATTTTCCTCCTGTGCGTGGGCACAGACCTGTGCGTGGGCCTTGGGCACAGACTTGTGCGTGGGCACAAGTGCTGATTTTCATTCTGCCTTGAGTGTGGGCACAGGTGCTGATTTTGACCCTGCCTTGTGCGTTGGCACAAGTATTGATTTTGACATTTGTGTGTGGGCACAAAAAGTGTGCGTGGGCACAGGCTGAAATGCATTTTTCCTTTGTTTTATTTATGCTTTCTCCCTTTTTGCATGCTTTCTTCCACTTATACCAAACTATTCTTACCTCTAGGATCTGAAATCACTCAACAAACATATCACGGGATCAAATGGATAAAAGTGGGATTAAATTGCTCAATTTAAGCACAAAAACGCATGTTTTCACATTTAGGTTCAATTTAGGGATCAAACACAAAAGTATGCTATTTCAGTGAATAAGTGTGAGTTTATATGATGAAATTCATCCAATTCAAGCTAAAATATATCATCAAATATGGGCTCATCATTTTCCCCACAATTAAACAATAGCATGTCCTCATGCTAAATCAAACAAGGAGAATGATCAAAGGGAAACAACTTATTGAATGCAACTATCTATATGCATGCAAGTATGTATATACTATATATAACTACATATACTATAGTATCCTATTGAATTGGTGAAAACAAACAATCAAATTCCTAAGCAAGTATATAGACATATAGGGCTAAACAAAAAATTAATTTAATGTAATCAAAATCTAAAGAATTGATTTACTCATCAAAATAAAGCAACTTGCAAGAATACCTGATAATAAGTATGGAAACATAGAGTTGAGTGATCGAACCCTCACTATGTGTGTATGCACTCTAATCACTCGGTGTCTAAGGTTTTAATCATTCAAATCTCCTTCTAATCATGCTTTTAAGGGATTGCTTTTCATCTAACAATCAACAAATATGTGATGAATGAATGCAATTATCATGAGGACTTATTAGGGTTGTAATGGGGTTAGGGTCAAGGTGGGATAAATATGGCTAAGTGGACTAAATTGAATTGAATCCTTGATTAGATTAAGTGCTTGTTTGGGCGCCATTATTTTGATAAAATAAGATCTTTTTTCAATGAAAAAAGATCTTTTATTATTTTTTAATGTGTTTGACAAATTTCTAGTAGTAAAAGTAAAAGCACTTGAAAAATCAGAAAAATATCTTTTTTGAAAAGGTGTAATTTACATCTTTTTTTAAAAGATCTTTTTTCCTTAAAAAAAAGATGTTTTTCATGTAATACATAAACAAAAAAGTACTTTTATATTATTATACCCAAATATAATTAATAGATAAAAAGATCTTTTTACATGAGATACCCAAACATAAAATTACTTTTACTTTTTCATAAGATCTTTTAAAAAAAGATAACTAAAAAAAAAGATCTTTTCTTAAAAGCTCACTCAAACAAGCCCTAAGTATCCTACTCAACCTATATCAACCAAATTATAAAAATGCATTCTAACCACTCATTACTTCTTTTAACACACATTCATGCCTTGGTTTCTATTCAAAACACATATGTATTTCTTATTCATTCATTTCTCTTTTTTTTTTCTTTGGGGCAACCTTTGTCCCCTCTTATTATTATTTTTTTCATTTTATTTTTTTTCTTTTGTTTTCTTTTTCTAGGACAAATGCATATGGTTAAAGCAAATTGATACATGAATGTGCACCTATTTTACAAAATTTTCTTTTTCAACACATATCCAATACAAACTTTTTCATTCATTATCAATCTTTTCCAAAATTGCCCCCACACTTAAATGAAACACACTCTTCAACCTAAGCTAATCAAAGATTCAATTCAAGGTAATTCATGGTTTTTCACTTAGGGTTGTGATGTGCTAACAATTAGAACAAAGGGGATTAAGAGGCTCAAAAGGGTTAACAAAGGTAGATGCAAGGGTAGGTCCATAGGGGTGAGTGAGTTTAATTCAAAAATGGCCTCAATCATGCTAAATGCATTCAAAACATCAAACATCGGAAATAAAGAATCAAGCAAAACCAAGATTACAATGATAGAAGGAGCATAGCACACAATGAACAAAATTTGTGGTTATAATGTGTAACCACTCATTAAGGCTCAACAACTCACAAGGTTGTTTTGTTCTATCTCTCTTCTATGTTCCATAAAAATCATTCAAGCAAGTTTTAAAAACAATTTTCCAAATCAATTCAATAGAATGCCCTTGAAACAAAATTCTTGAAAATTTTTGTTGTTTTTCACCAAATTTATTTCCTATATATGTATGTATGTATGTATGTTGCGATAGATGCAATTTCAAAATCTTTCCTTGTTCTATTCCTAATTTTCAACATTGCAAAAACTAACATGAACAATTAGGACAAAATTGAACTAAGCACTATGCTATTCACATAATCCAATCACAACTTCTATCTATAAATATATATCCTGCAAATGCAATATATATACATTAACTAGAGTAAGGATGCAATAGTAAAAAATACTAACAAATATCTACAAGAAACATAATAAAGGAAAACAAAATAAAGTGCAAAGTGTTCGAAAAAGAGAATTTACCCCCCAAAATGGCGAATCCTCCCCTACACTTAAGCGGTTGCACGGTCCTCCGTGCACGAACACAATCCGAGTAGAATGGCTATAAGGCTCCACCTTCAGTTGGTGGGTACGGGGGCTCGGGTTGCTGAATAAATCAATTTAAATAAGAATTGAGGAAAAGTTAGATGTGTATGGTACGTGTTCCGAGGGTTACCTAAAACTATAGGTCGATCTCGGACGAGATCTTCTGTGGGGGTCGGAACTGTTGTATCCGACTTGTTGGACTTGGTGATGGAGCTGATCCTTCATCCCCGGAGGGTGGGGGGTACCTGCAAGGGACTCCGATGCTTAAGTTAGCAAGGGTATTAAACAGGTATTGAGTAGAATCAGAGTCTGAGATATACCTGGGTGCTCCAGTGTATTTATAATAGTGGGATGTGGCCTCCTGCAGATAAGATAAGTTAGTTATTTTATCTTATCTTTATCTTATCTTTAAGTGAGGTCATCTTTAAGGGAACCACCTTTATCTCTATGGGCTTGGGCTGCCCTTAGATTTGGGATGTGTTCCTCTATTTGGGCCCTTTGTTTGGACTTTCCTGTGACTTGGCCGAGCTCTTTGAGAAGAGGTCGGGTTGTCCTGACCTGAAGAGGTCGGTCGCTTTGTCTGTAGAACATCCCGGGTCGGACAACTCGACCCAGGGTATGAACAGTGCCCCTGCTTGAGCTCGGTCTTCTTTTTTTGAGTCTGAGTCCTTGACTTCGGTCCTTCTTTGGTGAAGCCGAACTCAAGCATTTTGTCGATTCCTTTGTATCAGCTTTGAATGTAGAACGTTTCCTCTAAAAGATGCGCGCTTTTATACCGGCGCTTTTTTGGGAACGTGCGAGGGTTTAATGCTTTTAATTTTGAGCATTAACTGCCCCGTTTCCCCTAGGCTCTTTACTTTGGATTTTGAAAACCTGAAAACGGTTTTTCTCCTTTTGCTCTTTCGTAACTTCTTTTCTCAGTTCTCTCCACTCTCTATTTTTTGTTGGCACTTCTGCTTTGCATTGCGGTGTCATTTGGTATTTTCTGGAGCTTGGGATCTTGCATTTCTTCCTGTGACATTACTCTTGTTTGCTTTCTTTGTGAGAAGGCATTCCCAGATTTCGTCTTCCCTCTTTGGTTTCGTTGACGCTCGCTGCTCTTTCCAGGTTGATACAAGCTTTTCTTGCTTTTTTCGTAGCTTCGTCTTTAATTTTGGTGAAGTTTTGGTTTTGCATGTTTGAAAGTATGGATCTTTTTGCGATCTTATATTTATTTGTTACTGTGATATGCTTTTCCTATCTTCCTTCTTGTGGTTTTTCTTGGAATTTCTGTTGAGGCTTTCTGGGGTTTTACTGTTGCTTCTGGTTGTTTTTGATACTAGTAGAAAATCTGCATCTGTTTCTCACTTTTGGAGATTGCTTCATGTCTGATCTTTGAAAAAAGGTTGCATCTTTAATGGTCTCATGCTTGGTGCTTGGTAATGATTTGCTGTGTTTTTCTTTGATGAAAAAGCTGTTTTTTCTTTGATGAAAAGCACTTGTTGTTTTGAATCCTTTTTGAGAAATGCTAGGATATAATCTGTAGAGTATTTCTGGAAACCTTGCTTTGTTACTGCCTCCAAAGGATGCCCCAGGACTTTGGTTTGAGTCTTGGGGTTTTCCTTTTCGTGGTTTCATCATCTGAGAAGTATTGACCGAGTTGTTTTCTCCCTATCCGAGATGTTTGTAGTAACCCCTATCCTCTTCTTTTTTTACTTGTAGGATTTAGTTGGCCTCATGTCTTCTTGCAATAACATTGTAGAGATGTCTTCCAGAGTTCCCGAGGGGATGTCCGATTGGCTGGACTCCCTTGTTTTGTTGTGTGTTTCCATTGTGGATGTTGAATTTTGCACAGAGATGAGGAAGCGTCATAGGATTTGTGGTAACAATGCTCGTGAGGGGGATTACGAGCTTGTTGCTCCTGATTCTGATGAGAGGGTTTGCTTTCCGACTTCCATTGAGAGGGAGCGTCCCTTCTTCTATGCGTATGAATACTTTTTCAGCCAGTTGAATGTTACTTTTCCTTTTACTGCTTTTGAGACCGACCTGTTGTGGTCGTGTAATATTGCTCCATCCCAGCTTCACCCTAATTCCTGGGGTTTTATTAAAATTTTTCAACTCCTCTGTCGTGAATTAAATGTAACACCTTCCCAGACTCTTTTCCTTTACTTGTTTGTTTCCGCCAAGCCTGGCGGTTCTTCAAAAAAGAAAGCTTCTTGGGTTTCTTTCCGGTCCACCTAGGGCCATAAAGTTTTTGCGATGTATGATGAGTCTTTTAAGGACTTCAAGAACTACTTCTTTAAAGTTCGAGCTGTCGAGGGGGCCCGCCCCTTTTTCCTTGATGAAAATGATGAGCCTTCTTTTCCTTTGGAGTGGCAAAGAGATGTGAGGGTATCTCGCTACACTTGGGAGATGTTCGAGTGTGCTTTTGTAGTTGTTCTTGAGGATCTCTGGGGGAAACCACCCCATCTTGACACAAAAAGATTTTTGAATGACCCATCCTTGGTTCAGACTGCTTTGGGTATTTGCCTGACTATTTGTCTGACTTGTTTCTATACTTGTTTCCTTTTTCTTCCTCTTATCAGATTTGTAATTCTTTGTGGCTGATTTTGTGTTTTTGTAGAGATGTCGAAGAATAGTGACCCCACGAAGGCCTTTAAAAAGGCAAAGAAGGCGATTGCTGCTTTGAACATTTCGGCCAGGGTGGTCGGAGAGGGGTCTTCTCAGGCCCCCATGAAGCCTCCTATGCCGATTTCTCCTGGGCCGAGGAAAGCAATTCCTATTCCTCGATTTCGTCATGTCGATCCTCCGCAGACTTCGGCCGTTGCTTCCGACGCTCCTCCTAGTAAGAAGCAGAAGACATCCGAGCCTTTTAATCTGGATGCCCCGGACTTTGATGCTATCGAGTTTGTTGACCAACAAATTGCCCCCTATGGTGGGCTTTCTATGGACGACGTGTCTCTTCTTCAACATCTGGATTTTATCACAAAAAGTAGTGTGAAGATGGCTCATATGGGCGCGGCTATTTTTCGAACAGTTCAGGGAATCCCGATTCATGCCACTAAGTCCTTCATGGAGGAGGCCAAGTCCGAATTTGATCGAATTAAGGGTCTGAAGGAAGAGTTAGAGGTGAAGTTGGAGAAGGTGGAGAAGGAGCTGGAAGGTGAGAAGACCAGCTCTATTGCCTTGGCTGCTTCTTTGAAGTTGGCTGAGGATATGGCACTTAAGCACAAGGATAGCTATGTCTTGGCTTATAGGGAGTTGATGCGTCTCCGGGATGATTTGGAGACTGCTCGGGTTAATTATGGTGAGCTTCAGGGTCATCTTGTGGGCAGCGTAACTGCCGCCTCCGAGAACCTGATGGAGCAGTTCCGGATTGTTGCTCCTGATGCCGACTTGACTCTCATCAGTCTGGACAATGTTGTGAGGGATGGTAAGATTGTCCCTGATGACCAGGATGATGATGATGCTGACCCTCCCCCAGTGCCTTCTACTAAAGTGTCAACTTCCTCAGCTCCTTCCGCTATGTCCGATCCAGATTGCCAGATTTTGAACCGGGATGATGGAACTGTAGATGCTGTGCCTATTCAGACTCGCCCTCCTTCTCCCCGTGCTGATGCTGCCAGGAAGGCTCCCGATCTTAGTTGATTTTTCTCTCTAAGTGTTTGTGTAAATAGCCCGGTTTGTGGGCTTTTGAACTTGTTTATTGCTTTGTTCAACTGTTGACACCTTTTAGTTGCCCGCCTGGCAACTTTATTTTGAAAAACAAAAGTAGCTTTCTGAGGTTGATTTCGGTGGCCTCTTGAAGCGTTATCATACTATGCTTTCACTGTGCTTTGACATGGTATCTGTTGAAATTTTACTGTTTGGCCTCTTTAGATTGCTTTCGTGCTTGTCGTTTATAGCTTGGATCCTTTTGAGGCCGTGATTGTAGGGGGTCCGGCTTGTTTCTCGGTTTCTTCGCTCTCGTTTGTATTTTTAGCGCCTTGTAACCGATTTCTTTATGTTGGTCTCCTTCTAAGTTATTTTTGTAATCCTCGTTCCCGGACCTTTTGTCAGGTCTCTTTTAAGGGATTACTTTTATAACTTATCTTTGTGGGAGACCGACTTCGTTAGGTCGATCTTTTCTGAGTTGTTTTTGTAATCCTCTTTCTTGGACCTTTGTTAGGTCTCTTTCAGGGATTACTTTTACAACTTGTTTCGTAGGAGACCGACTTCGTTAGGTCGATCTCTTCTGAGTTGTTTTTGTAATCCTCTTTCTTGGACCTTTCTTAGGTCTCTTTCAGGGATTACTCTTACAACTTGTTTTGTAGAAGACCGACTTCGTTAGGTCGATCTCTTTTGAGTAGTTTTTGTAATCCTCTTTCTTGGACCTTTCTTAGGTCTCTTTCAGGGATTACTTTTACAACTTGTTTTGTAGGAGACCGACTTCGTTAGGTCGATCTCTTCTGAGTTATTTTTGTAATCCTCTTTCTTGGCCCTTTGTTAGGTCTCTTTCAGGGATTACCTTTAGGACTTGTTTTGTAGGAGACTGACTTCGTTAGGTCGATCTCTTCTGAGTTGTTTTTGTAATCCTCTTTCTTGGACCTTTGTTAGGTCTTTTTCAGGCATTACTTTTACAACTTGTTTTGTAGGAGACCGACTTCGTTAGGTCGATCTCTTCTAAGTTATAGCAATTCCTCTTTAATAGGGTTGGCCAGACCTCTTTCCAGGGATTTGCTGATAACTTGGGTTGACTTGGTCTGACTTTTTGGTGTCGGCCAGTCTTTTTAAGTTATTATATAGCAATTCATAAGACCTCGTCAGGTTCTTTTTGGGATCACTTTCGATAACTTCTTACATTATTCTGTGTTCATCTTTGCCGATTTGTAGATGGTGGTTTCTATCCTGGTTTGATCGATCTTTAGGTGAATCGTGTTTTTACCTTTGTCGGTCGATCATTCCTATTGAGATCGTACAGTGAATTTGTTCTTCACTTTTTGTCGATCTGTTGCTTTATAATCGGACGATGAAAGCTTCAGATTAATGCGTCTTGGGAGTTTGTAGAATATCTGGGATGTATTTTATTTAAAGGAAGTGCAAATATATATAAATATAGGCAGGAGTTTTGTCTCCTTAAGTCTCAATCTTGATGCCTCATTAAAAAACCTTTTCAGGAAAAAAGTGCATCTTGAGATCTTTTACCTTTCCTAGCTATAGTACCTTCTTAGGTTACAGGCGTGCCATGATCTGGGGAGTTCTCGTCCCTCGTGTTCGGACAGTCTATAGTAGCCCTTCCCAAGTACTTCTGTGACTCAGTAGGGTCCTTTCCAGTTAGCTGCCAATTTTCCTTCTCCGGGTCGAGTTGTTCCAATATCATTTCGGATTAAGACGAGGTTGTTCTCCGCGAAATCTCTCGGCACTACCTTTTGATTATATCTGGAAGCCATTCGCCGCTTTAGTGCTTCTTCTTTGATCCGGGCTCTTTCCTGGATTTCTGGAAGTAGGTCAAGCTCTTCTCTTTGGAGTTGAGAATTGGCTTGTTCATTGTAGTGGACTACTAGGGGAGATCCTTCCTCGACTTCTATTGGAATCATTGCCTCCACTCCGTATGCTAGTCAGAATGGTGATTCGTTTGTAGTAGAATGGGGGGTTGTTTGATATGCCCATAGGACCTGTGGAAGTTCCTCGGCCCAAGCCCCCTTTGCTTCTTGTAGTCTCCGCTTTAGTCCGGCCAATATGACTTTGTTGGCCGCTTCGGCTTGTCCATTGACTTGGGGATGTTCGACGGAGGTGAACTGGTGTTCTATGTTTAAGTCGGCCACCAGTTTTCTGAATCCTGCATCTGTAAATTGGGTACCGTTGTCTGTGGTGATGGAGTATGGTACCCCGAACCTCGTAATAATGTTCCTGTATAGGAATTTTTGACTTCTTTGAGTGGTGGCATTGGATAGGGGTTCTGCCTCGATCTATTTTGTGAAATAGTCTACTCCTACTATGAGGAATTTTACTTGTCCCGATCCCTGTGGAAAGGGTCCGAGAAGGTCGAGTCCCCATTTCACAAATGGCCAGGGTGAGGTCACGCTGACGAGCTTTTCTGGTGGGGTGATGTGAAAGTTAGCATGCTCCTGGCATGGTGGGCATGTCCTCACAAATTCTGTAGCTTTCTTTTGTAGCGTTGGCCAATAGAATCCTGCCCGGAGTACCTTTTTGGTGAGAGCTTGCGCTCCGAGATGATTACCACAAATGCCGCTGTGCACTTCCTCCAAGACTTCCTTTGTATTAGAAGTCAGTACGCATTTTAATAAAGGTATTGAGATCCCTCTTTTGTATAGTGTGTTGTTTATGATAGTGTAGTACTGTGCCTCCCTTTTCAAGTGCTTCTGTTTTGAGGTAGTTAATTATGGGGGTTATCCATCCTTGATCCCGACCTGTTATGGCTAGAACTTTTTCTTCTTCCGATATTGACGGGTTCTGCAGTATCTCCTGGATGAGGCTTCTGTTGTTGCTCCCTGGTTTGGTGCTGGCTAATTTTGAAAGTGCATCAGCTCGGGCATTTTGCTCACAGGGTATTTGGCAGATCCTATATTCCCCGAGTTGTCCGAGCTGTTCTTTGGTTTTATCCAAATATTTTTTCATGGTCGGATCTTTGGCTTGGTAGCTTCCTGATATTTGTGAGGTAATGACTTGTGAGTCACTATAGATGTTGAGTTTCCGAGCTCCAACCTCCCTAGCCAGCTTCAAACCAGCTAATAGTGCTTCGTATTCCGCCTGGTTGTTTGAGGCCGGGAATCCGAATTTAAGGGAGAGCTCAAGTTGAGTTCCTTGGTTGCTTTCGATTATCACACCCGCACCACTTCCTGTTTTATTCGAGGATCCGTCCACATATATGTTCCACTCTATGGGGATTTTTGGGATGTCTGTGAATTCTGCAATGAAGTCGGCCAGGTGTTGTGATTTGATGGCTATCTGCGCCTCGTATTGGAGGTCGAACTCGGACAACTCAATTGCCCATTGTAGGATTCTTCCTGCTAGATCTGTTTTCTGCAATATCCCTTTTATGGGTTGGTTGGTCTGAACTTTAATGGTATGCGCTTGGAAGTATGGGCGAAGTCGTCGGGATGTGAGTATCAGAGCGTAGGCAAACTTTTCTATTTTCTGGTAGTTTAGCTCTGACCCCTGTAGTGCTTTACTGATGAAGTAAACGGGTTGTTGTCCTTCTTTGTCTTCTCTAATTAGTGCTGAAGCTATCGCCCGACTTCCTACTGCGAGGTATAGTATGAGTGGTTCTCCCTCTTGTGGTCGAGATAGGATAGGTGGTCGTCCCAAGAATTCTTTGAAGTCTCGAAAGGCTTGTTCACACTCCATTGTCCATTCGAATTTCTTTCCCTTCTTTAAGGTAGCGTAGAAAGGGAGGGATCTTATTGCTGACCCTGCTAGGAATCTGGACAAGGCTGCCAATCTCCCATTGAGTTGTTGTACCTCTTTGACGCAGGTTGGGCTCTTCATGTTGAGTATGGCCTGGCATTTATCTGGATTTGCCTCAATTCCTCTTTGTGTGAGCATAAAGCCCAAGAATTTACCTGCTTCCACTGCGAAGGTGCATTTAGCCGGGTTGAGTCGCATGCCGTGCTTCCTTATGGTGTCGAATACTTGAATCAAGTCGGTGAGTAATGTCTCTTCGCTTTGTGTTTTTATCAACATGTCATCCACGTAGACCTCCATGATTTTTCCGATGTGGTCTAAGAAGATTTTATTCATTAGCCTTTGATAAGTGGCTCCTGCATTTTTAAGGCCGAAAGGCATCACAATGTAGCAATAATTTGCCTTAGGTGTGAGAAGCGAGATTTTTTCTTGATCTGGCGGATACATTGGGATCTGGTTGTACCCCGAGTATGCGTCCATGAACGAGAGATACTTATATCCTGATGAAGCATCTACTAGAGCGTCGATGCTTGGGAGTGGGTAAGGGTCTTTTGGGCAGGCTTTGTTGAGGTCGGTGTAGTCGGTGCACATTCGCCACTTCCCATTTGACTTTTTCACCAAGACGACGTTTGCTAGCCATAGTGGGTATTTAACTTCCCTTATGAACCCTGCCTCTAGTAGCGCTTGTACTTGTTCTTCTACAGCTTGAGATCGTTCTGGTCCGAGTTTTCTTCGTCTTTGTTGTACCGGCCGGGATCCCGGGTAGACTGCCAACTTGTGGCTCATTAGTTCGGGATCAATGCCTGGCATGTCAGTAGCTTTCCATGAAAAGAGATCAACATTATCTCGTAGGAACCGTCTTAGCGATTCCTTTGTGTCTCCTTTCAGGATTGTGCCGATATTAGTTGTTTTATCCGAGTTGTCTCCGATCTGGACTCTTTCTACTTCTCCTTCGGGTCGTGGTCGGAGTTCTTCTCGCCTCTGAACTCCACCGAGCTCGATTGCGTGACACTCTCCTCCTTCGCCTCGGAGGTTTAGACGTTTGTTATAACAGCGACGCGCTATCTTTTGATCTGCTTTTAATGTAGCTATCCCTTCTGCAATTGGGAATTTCATACATAGATGTGGAGTTGAAACTATTGCGCCGAGCTGATTTAACGTTGTCCGACCTATTAAGGCATTGTATGCTGAGCTTACGTCGACCACGATGTAGTCTATCCTGAGTGTTCTGGATTGGTTTCCTTTTTCGAAGGTTGTATGTAGCGATACGTATCCCAGTGGTTGAACTGGGGTATCCTCAAGTCTGAATAGGCTGTTCGGGTATGCTCTTAGCTCTTTTTCTTCTAAGCCGAGCTTGTCGAAGGCAGTTTTGAATAAGATGTCAGCAGAGCTTCCTTGGTCAACTAATGTATGGTGGAGGTTGGCGTTTGATAATATGATTGTGATGACCATGGGGTCGTCGTGTCCTGAGATGATTCCGGATGCATCTTCTTTGGTAAACGTGATTGCTGGGATGTCTGGCGCATCCTTCTTTCCTTCGACATGGTATACTTCTTTGAGGTGTCGCTTGCGGGATGACTTGGAGATTCTTCCCCCAGCAAATCCCTCGTGTATCATGTGGACGTGTCTTTCTGGTGTGCGAGGTGATCGTTCAGATCGTCCGACATCCTCATCCCTTCTTCTTTTTCTTGGTTCTTCGTCCCGATTGGCCAAAAATCGATCTAGTTTTCCTTCTCTTACTAATTTTTCTATGACGTTTTTCAAGTCGAAGCATTCATTGGTGGAATGCCCTCGAAGTCGGTGATATTCACAGTATTCATTCCGATTTCCTCCTCCTCTTTTGCCTTTAAGTGGCCAAGCTGGGGGGAATTTTCTCCGTATGGAAGACTTCTTTGTAAACGTCTACTAAGGATACCCTAAGAGGGGTGTAGTTGTGATATTTTTTATTTTCTCCCCGGAGCGATCTTCCTTTTTCTTGGATTCTTTATCTTTATCTCGGTAGGTAGGACCGAACCTCAAGGCTTCCCCAAGTCGAGAATTCTCCTCCATGTTGATGTACTTCTGCGCCCGTTCTTGTACTTCGTCCAGGGATGTAGGGTACTTCTTTGATATAGATTGGCTAAACGGTCCTCCTCGTAGGCCATTTATGAGACCCATGATGGCAGCTTCTGTTGGTAGATTCTGTATGTCCATGCATATTTTATTAAATCTTTCCATGTAGTTACAAAGACTCTCCCGATCTCCCTGCTTGATTCCTAGTAGGCTGGGTGCGTGTTTAGCTTTGTCCTTTTGTATGGAAAATCTGGCCAGGAACTTTTTGGCCAGGTCGTCGAAGCTTGAGATGGATTTTGGAGGTAGGTTGTCGAACCATCAAATGGCTGTCTTGGTAAGAGTTGTTGGAAAGGCTTTACAGCGAACTGCGTCCGGGGCGTCAGTGAGGTACATTCTGCTTCTGAAATTGCTGAGATGATGGTTGGGATCTGAGGTGCCGTCATACAGAGTCATATCCGGAAGTTTGAAGTCTTTTGGGATTTTGGTTTTCATAATTTCTCTGGTGAAGGGATCTTGATCCTTGCGGGAGCTATCCTCTGGAGTGGATCGAATATCCTTAGCTTTGAGATCGGCTTCGAGTTTTAGAAGCTTATCTTCTAATTCTCGGCGTCGCCTTATCTCCCGATGTAGATCCTCTTCTTTTTCGCGTTGGTGTTGGGCTTCTTTCTCAAGTTGCTTTAATCGATCTTGAAGCACCTCTATTATTCCTGGATTTGATGAATTTTTATCTCTGTTGGGTTCCGAAGTATCTTTGAGTATAGTATCCGCATTTTTATGCGGCGTTCTATCTTCCAAACCTGAATCGTGGTCGTTGTCATTGTCGTCTGCCATATTGATGGGATGACTTCCAGGTTCCCCGGCAATGGTGCCAATGTTCCGAGGTTACCTGAAACTATAGGTCGATCTCGGACGAGATCTTCTGTGGGGGTCGGAACTATTGTATCCGACTTGTTGGACTTGGTGATGGAGCTGATCCTTCGTCTCCGGAGGGTGGGGGGTACCTGCAAGGGACTCCGATGCTTAAGTTAGCAAGGGTATTAAACAAGTATTGAGTAGAATCAGAGACTGAGTTATACCTGGGTGCTCCAGTGTATTTATAATGGAGAAATGTGGCCTCCTGCGGATAAGATAAGTTAGTTATCTTATCTTATCTTTATCTTATCTTTAAGTGAGGTCATCTTCAAGGGAACTGCCTTTATCTCTATGGGCTTGGGCTGCCCTTAGATTTGGGACGTGTTCCTCTATTTGGGCCCTCTGTTTGGGCTTTCCTGTGACTTGGCCGAGCTCTTTGAGAAGAGGTCGGGTTGTCCTGACCTGAAGAGGTCAGTCGCTTTGTCTGTAGAACATCCCGGGTCGGACAGCTCGACCCAGGGTATGAATAGTACGATAAAAGACAATGTGTGTATTCTAAGTGTGCGCACACTTTAGAATAGACACATTGGCCGGGTAAAGCGGTATCCACACAATCAAAAGAAATAGCATACATTCCTCAATTAGGTAGCCTAGGTTGCAAGTAAAAAATAAGCAAAACTTAGGGCCCAAGCAACCTTAGATAACCACAAAAGTGAATTGAGTATTTGATATTGGATATTGAAATTGTGCAAGTGAAAGCCCAAAATTAGTATAGAATAGCACAATAAATAATAACTAATCCAATAATGAGCAGAAAACTCCTTATTCATCATGAAACATAAATAAAAAGGTCACATGGTAAAGATACTTGTTACAAAAAGTGGCAAGCTTGATAAGGATCAAGTTGAGTCACTCAAACAAATGCAACGCATCAACAAGGAACAAGTACCGATCATGTGATGAATTTAATATGAAAGCTCATGATTGACAAGTAATTTTCAATTCAATTCACTCAATTCAATGCTCTTACATGATTTATCCTAGTGGTAAAATCAAAACATGAGTTATTAAACCCACTAGGTGCTAGTAAATTAAGGCAAAGTATAAGTGCATTGGTGGAAACTTTGTGCAACAAACAACTCAATCATTACCAAACAAACACAAGCAACTTATTCAATTAACAAGTAAGTAAAAAAAACTAATATAACTACTAAAATGAAAATAAAATACAATGAAAACTAACTAGAATAAGTAGAAAATAGGGCAAAAGGGAGAGAGGAGAGAGATGGAGGGGGGTGAAAGTGCGTTAGGGCTTAATTCAAAGTGCAATGAAAATGTTGCCCCAAAACAACACTTGTGCGTACGCACAAGAATGTGTGCACACGCACACAAGGTGAAACAGGGGAGGTGAGCGGACGCACAAGGGTGTGCGAACGCTCTGAACAGAAAGGGGATCAAGAAGTGTGAGTACGCACAAGCATGTGTGAATGCACAGAAGACTCTTTTTTTTATTGAGGATCACGTGTGCGTGCGCACACAAGACCGTGCGCACACACAGGAGCAAAAATGGGTGGGGTTCATACGCACAGGACGTGCAAGCGCTCCCACCAGAGGGAGTGTAAGCACGTGTGCGTACGCTCAGGAGGTGCGCAGGCACAAAACGCAAAACAGAGGCAGATGCGCGAGCACATAGCGTGCGAGTGCTCTCAACAAAGGGCATATAGGCTGGTGTGCGTACGCACAGGTGGGTGCGTACGCACAGTATGCAGAACTTTGTTGTTGTGTGCGTACGCACAAGTGGGTGTGCACGCACATGCCCTATTTTTTCTAAAAAATTTTCTTCAAATTATTGGGCATCAAACCTTAGGTCAATCAAAATTCAACTCCAAACATTCAAAAATCCATAAATACATGATCCATATGAAAATTAACCTACCAAACTTAGAATTAAACTAACCTAAGCTAGCTAAGATAGGCAAAAATGCAAAAAATCAAGACTACAAACAAAGAGAAAGGGTAAGAAAGATGTTACTATGGTGGTGTCTCCCACCTAGCACTTTTGTTTATAGTCCTAAGTTGGACTTTTTGAGGAGACTCTTGCTAGGGTGGCTTGTGTTTCCACTCCTCTTTGAACCTCAATCCATGCTTGGTCCTTAAAGCTCCTCTGGAATCCCATATTCGAGTTTCTTGTTCTCCTTCTTGCATATTTTTATGCTCCAAGCTGGATGGACAAGCTCCTAATTGACCCTTGAAGTATCCCAACACTCTCTGGAAACCACTCAATTATGCTTCACACCATGCTTGAGCCCCAACTCTTGAATTGATTTTCTTGAAGAGCCGTGGATTCTCTTGGCAACCAATACCCATTTCTCCAACATGTACCAACCCAAGAAGGATCTTAAGTTGGTAATCCGTCTCCAAGATAGCATATTGATGGGGGCCAATGAAGCTCAATGGTGAGATTGCCACCCACTCAATGTGCTCTTGAAACGGAGTTACTTCCTCACCAACTTCCTCTTCCCCATCACTCAAATCATAACACGGAGGTTGTGAGAAGTCTACCTCCATGTCTCTCTCAAACTTAATGGGAAGAGGCTCATCAAGATCATCAATGATGGAATCCTCATCTTGATCAATCAACCTCAATTCTCCTTTTACTCCTTCCAAGTCAACCATCCCACCTTCCTCCTCTTCTTTCAATTCATGCTCTATCTCTTCTTCTTTCCCTTGCGGCTCCATGCTCTCCTCTTCACTACACCCTTCAATTGCTCCTTCATACTTTTTAAGAGGAGTACCTTGATCGGATGAGCTTAGTAGAATAGAGAGGTTCACCGCATCGGCTATGGTAGCCATGAATTGCCCTTTTGAGTTTCGGAATCTTTCTTGCTCTTGGAGAAAGGTTTGAAGGTCTTAATGGTCTTGGGACAAGGGTGGAAAAACTTCATATTGAGGTGAAAATTGAGGTTCATAATTTGAGAGGAAGGTTGTATATGTGGGAGGTAGTTCATGCTGATGAGTATCTTGAGGTGGTATGTACAGATGTAGTTGTTGGTAGTAGTGGTGTGGTGTTTGAAAATGCGATGGTTGAGGATTATGTTGGAGGTATGGATCATAGGCATATGGTGGTGAAGGTATATAATCATTATGAAATCCACCATATTCTTGGGTTGGGTATGTGTATTGGGAAGGGTATGGCTCATTGTAGTATAGAGGAGGTTGCTCCTTCCATTGATGCTTCAATCCCATGATGCAATCTAAAATTGAAGTTATCAAACCCTACAAAATAATCACAACCAAACTCCAAACCAAGAGGGTGATAACTCATAGAGAAAATAGAAAATAAAAACTAAAGTCATCAATTACAAAAGAAACAAAAATCCTAATTAATAGCCAAAACAAGCAAACAACCCAAAAAGAATCTATTCATACTATGGAAATATTTACAATAATCAAAATATAGCACTCATGACGCTAGCTACCTGGGAACGGCGCCAAAATTTTGATAAGAGAAAATTGCCAATTCAGAAAACTAGATAAAGTAATTCCGTCATGAGTATAGTCCAAACCGGCAATGGATCCTCTCAATAAAAATTCAATCCACGATATCATCACAATTCAATACAAAATTAACCGAGAGTATTTAGACTCTCAGGTCGTTCTCCTTAGGAACTAGTGCCACCAAGTGCATAAAATTGATTGTGAAAGGCAAAAGAGGTTTTCCATGATGAGAGCAAACAAAATAAAGGAATTAAAGAACAATTCAAAATTACAATTAATAAACTAATAAAGGAATAAAAGAACTATGTATGTAATGTGAACAAGTAAAACTATAAAGTAATGAAAATGTGGTTCGAAACATAAATGAAACCTTGACTTGGGATGAGTTATGGAATCCCTTCCTTACCATAACCACAACTATGATAATTATGATGGATTAATCTCACTAAGTCAACCCTTAACATCGAAGGATAAGTCAAGTAAGCATCATTGTTATTAATCCACAAATACTAGTTAACTTACCAAATTAATTGGTAAAAAGCTAGCGTTAGTGGAAACAATAACAACTAACAACCCAAGAGTTATTACTAAATGTTGGACATTATGGCTCTAGTAATCCATAAACTCATTTTTCCCAAGTCAAGGGGTGGAATTTACCCCATAATCAAAATTAGCATTTCATCGAACACATGGAGGGCAATATCATAAAACATGGAAAAATTGGGAAAATGATCAAAATCAGTAAAAGCAACTCAAACAAACATGTAATAATCATCAAACATTAAATTCTCAACTAGAAATCTAAAATTGCAAAATCATATGTGTATTGACAAAGTGACTTAAAATAGAAGAAAGTGTAGAACAAAGAGTATAATAAAAGAGGAAATTAAAGAAATACTATAGCAAAATCCAAAAGAAAAACTTGAACTATAAAATTCTACATTGAAAACCTAATTAAAATCCTAATGAAATTGAGAGAAAACCTAAGCTATCTACCCTAAAACTACTCCTAAAAATTATTGTATGAAGTATGGTAGTGTATGTTCTGATGTGTGGTTGCTTCCCCCTTCAAATATGCTCCAAAGCCTTCAAAAATGGGCCAAAAGCCCCCCCAAAACGCGAGTTCACGTGACTTTTTAATGGAGGCACACGCTGGTACCTGCACAGGTCTGTGCATGGGCACACTTGCTGATTTTCCTCCTGTGCGTGGGCATAGGTGCTGATTTCCATTCTGCCTTGAGCGTGGGCATAGCCTGTGCATAGGCACAGGTGCTGATTTTGACCCTGCCTTGTGCATGGGCACAGGTACTGATTTTGACATTCGTGCGTGAGCACAGGCCGAAATGCTTTTTCCTTTGTTTTCTTCATGCTTTCACCCTTTTTGCATGCTTTCTTCCACTTCTACTAAACCATTCTTGCCTCTAGGACCTGAAATCACTCAACAAACATATCACGGCATCGAATGGAATAAAAGTGGGATTAAATTGCTCAATTTAAGCACAACAATGCATGTTTTGACAAATAGGTTCAATTTAAGGATCTAACACAAAAGTATGTTATTTCAGTGAATAAGTGTAAGTTTATATGATGAAATACATCCAATTCAATCTAAATTATATCGTCAAATATGGACTTATCACATTGCCTATCTAGTTCACATGTTTAGCCAATTCTTGTCAATTCCTCGTACTACTCACTGTACGACAATTCTTTACGTTCTTCGCTACATCAAAGGCACCCTATTTCATGGCCTTTAGTTTTCTTCCCATTTATCTTTATTCCTTCAGGCATACTCAGATGCTGATTGGGCTGGTGATCCTGCTGATCGTCATTCTTCTACTGGTTATTATTTTTTTCTTGGCGACTCTCTCATTTCCTGGCGAGCTAAGAAGAAAACGTTCACTACTCGATCAAGCACGGAATCGGAATATTGTGCTCCCGCTGACACCACTGCTGATGTGTCTCGATTTGTTAGCTTCTTGAAAACTTGGGTGCACCACAGTTGTCTCCCATTGATATTTTTTGAGACAACCGCGGTGCTATTCAGATTGCCCATAATGATGTATTTCATGAATGCACCAAACACGATGAGATTGATTGTCACTTTGTTCGACAACGCATCCTTATTGATACTATTCGTCTCATCGCTGTTGAAATACTGGATCAAATTGTTGATATCTTCACGAAGGCTCATCATCCAATTCATTTTTGAACTCTGTTATCCAAACTCAAGATTGTATCTTTAGCTCCCACTTGAGTTTTAGGAGAGATGTTAGAGAATAAATTAGAATCAATATTAGATCAATTAGTATCATTTATATTTATATAGCATATTTGTATATTAATTATAGGATTGTATACTTTTATTACTCTGATCCTTCTAGCACCTATATATACCCCTTGTACATCGTACTTTTTCACAACCTAAATAATACACTCTTTCAGATTACTCTCTTGTTTCTAACACCCAAAATTTCTAAGGTTCATCACCACTGAGTTTCGTCCTCTACATTATCCATGCATTCACTATCATAATTTTTCTACAACAACAAAAAGTTTATACTTCAACTACACTTTAAATTAAAAAAATTCACTAATTCCAATATCAAGTGAGTGCATAATAAACTATATATAATTTTTGTACGCTTAAATCATTTTGAGAGGAAGAATTCTTTGCACTCTCCCGTGCACTAGAAATTTTTTCCTTGCGCTTTGAATTTGTTATGGCAACTTGCAATTGATGGAGTTTTGGGGCTTTTTTCAACCACCATAACTTTCAAGATTGGCATTACCTCTAATTGCTAGTTTCAATGGCATATTTCCTTCATCCTTGTATGAGCTATAAAGATAAAGCATAAGGTCTCTACCTTCATGAAACCTCTTTGTAGTGGTGCATGTAATCTCTAACATCATCCTAGTACATTCATTGAGGATACAAAGTCGACTACTGGCTTGTAATTTGCTAGTAAATCTACTTGACTTGGATATAGTTTCTTTTGCTTTTTTTAGTCCACCTATGTAACACTAGACATTTAGGAATGTCATGCACATCTCTGCAGACCAACATAGTGATAATGTGTTCACATGGAATGCCAAATGATTTCATATGCATGCATGAACAAGTGACTCAATTATCATTATCCACCCACTCAACCTTCCACACATCTGTTAGTTTGGCATACCTACAAACATAATAAATTACACTATTATGTCTTGTTTGGAAATCCACAACCTTCATTGCACCATCCCGAAGAAGAATAGGCCAAAATAGAAGAAAAACCTCCCTTGTGTAAATATCAGTAGCACACATCTCAAGGGGTTTAATATAAGTTTGCATAACTGAAACACCACAAGAAGTTTCATATTTAGAGTAAAATTCTCTAAACCGCATATGGCCCAACATTCATTAGAAGTGCTCAATGAACTTGGACAAGTCATAATGAGGATTAGTATACTTTTCAATAAGTGAATGCAAGCCCTCACACTGTGATGTAGCAAAAAATTTCCCTCAAATATAAGATGTTGCCCATGATTGACATTTTTCATTAATTTTATTTATCCATTCTTTTTTCTCAACCCCAAACTCTTCTACCAATACTTGTCACTTGCTGTGGAACAATGGAATCTCATAATTTCGTAACATATCATCTTTAAATTTAGATGTGAAACGAGGATTACACATATTTGTCATTGCATTATGCAAGAGATACCAAACATATAATCTGTGGATTGTGGTGAGTACTAGGAATACTTCCTTAATTGCATTTTTAATACAGGATAGGGCATTACCATTCATTGTCTCCAAAAAATATTGCAGCACCCATATGTAAGTCTCATTATTGAAAATTTTTAGTTTCCTTAATCCCAAGACCATCTATGTTAAATCATTAAGAAAGAGATATTTGAGAGTACGGAAGCATACTTGAATTTGTGAGTATAATTGAAAGAGTTTGATTTTTTTTATCTTCTTCAATCAAATCCTTATGTATCCTTGATAAGGATGAATTGCAACTCCTGTGATGGAAAAAGAGCTACGAAATCGGCTTTAATTTGTTGGGGACCAAATCTTGAAGTCACTATTTATATTTGAGTGTAACACCCATTAAATCCTAAAACTCAAAAAAATATATCTCTGGTTTTAATCTCATTTAATTCTAAATCAAAAGTAATGATTTATTTAATTCAACATTTATGACAATAAATGTGATCACCGTTATAAAAGTTATTTAATGTGAAATAACTTAATTTGTGATCATAATTAATATAAGGTTTATCTAAGGCACATGTTAAGAATACAAAATAAGAAAATTTTATTTGAAAATATAAAAAATTTAAGTTTTTAATACATTTATTTTGTATTCATTAAATGAAAAAATTTAAAATTTTTAATTAGTGGTAAGCTTATCATGTGTCCTTAGGGCACATGTTAGCTAAACCCATTAATATATGTATTGTCTATAAATATATTAGGAAATAATCATTTCCTTAACACTCATCAGTCTCATCTGTTACAATGCTTGAAACAAGGACAACAGTTTGATTGTGATGGTTGACATTGGTGAACGTAACAAATGAACATCTATATTTATTTTTGTTGTATATAGCATCAATTGCAACGTCTCCAAATAATTCAACCATCACACAAAAAGAGATTTAGTAATATTTTATTTGTTACCCAAAGCTCTTGGTAGTATAAAGATTTATCTTTTGCAACCATCTCCTATAAAAACTTTAGTGCTGTACTCATATCATTTGAAATTTCACACCTCATCATAGCTATTTGATTATACATATCTCTAAGACTATAGTTCAACTCGTCAACATCGCCATTTTGACTTGCTAGCAAACCATAAATTTAGGATGTACTAATTTTTTACTTGTGCATCTTGTTCAAGAATGCAATTTCGGCTTTGGACATCCTCTAATGACCTGGTAATAACCTGCTCAACCATCCTTTCAATGGATAATACTACGGTGTTAAAGACATTATTCTTTAGTAGGTGATGAAATGAGGTGGTAGACTATATAGGTGAACGTGTGTTATTATTGTTGTTCAATACACCGAGACAATTTGATACAAAACAGGGATGATAAAGGTGTTGGCCCCATATAGATTAATTACGTGTGGTTAAGTGATGTATTTTTTTTACTGTAATGGTGGGTTTGGCATTTTTGTTTGTTGTTAAAAAGGGATGACGTAAAAATCTCTCATTCAGCCAAAACAACAACAACAACAACAACAACAACAACAACAACAACAACAATAATAATAATAATAAAGCAGTGAAAAAAAGATTTAGGATTTGAACCAACATTGAGCCACTTCATTGTTGTTGTGTATATTTATAATGATATAAAAAATATACATAGAAAACTATGCATAAAAATAATGTATATTTTTTAATATAAATTAGAGAGAGAAATAAGTTTAATGAGATGGGATGACCATTTGATAATAAGATCATTCTACCTATTCTTAAAAGAAATATGTGATAAAAAATATCCTCTTGTATGTTGTATAATATATGTTATCTTCTCAGTTACAAGTACATATATGTTATTTTATATTTGATAATTTTTATGAGTCTGAAAGAAATAAAAAATAAATAGCATGGATTGATTTTATTAAAATAAATAAAATAAACATAAATTAATATATATGTTTTTTAAGCTAATTATATTTTTACCTTCTATTACTTATATCATTTATAATCAAATTGAAATAAATATATACATATCCAATTTATGTACTTTCTTCTATCATAATTTTCATGTCATGTTTAACTTCTTATACTTATAATTTGATATCTACATAATCAAATCTTACTTTTCTTGTCACACATTGTATATTCTTTTATCATTTATTTATGATTTGTATGATTACAAATAAAATCTTGTAACATGATTATATATAATTGAAAGATAAAATATTTTTAACTTGATAAATATTCTTATGTGTTTTTTTCCATTAAAAGAAAAGAACATAAGTACTTAACATTCTTAAATATTCTTCGACAAATTTATATTCTTCAACAAATACAATTTTTAATATATAACGTTACTTATGTAGTATTTGTTTTGAGGTACTGAGACAGAGACTGAGAGACAGAGACTCAGTATCATGTTTGTTGGTTCAGAGACTAGTATTAAAATTTCTGTCTCTGTCCCCAAAATTTCAATATTTCAGTACCTCCAAAAAGTGGAGACACAGTGGACTAAAATTTTTAGAGATGGAGATTGAAACTTTAATAACATTTTATACCTAAAATATTTTCATTTCAATAAATTAATTTCAATTTTATCCTTTGTATAAATTAAATTAGAATTTCATTCTTATTTCAATTTCTGTCATTCACTTTGCACCAAACAGAATACTGAGATTTATTTCAATCTCTATCTCTTAGTCTCTGTCTTTCAGTCTCAGTCTTGCCGTCTCTGTCTCTCCACCAAACACTATCCTAGGGACTACTAGAGTACTGGATTAGGGAGTTTAGTACTATTATCGTGATATTCATTTACTATAACTTATGTAGTTCGTTACTGCTGTGTTTTTTTTATTATTTTTTTTGACAGTCTGACAACAGGCACCTTTTCGAAAAGGTGAGTTTTAACCAGCACCTGACAGGATAAGGTGAAGCATTCTCATGAGTGTTGTCACACTTATGTTGTTAATGCGTGGCACAAATTTTGGCGGCGTGGCAAAAAGTTTCTTACTTTATTACCAGGGAACTTGTTTATAGGTTTAGGGGAAAATTATTTGTTCTACCACATATGCAGTTTATTTCGTAAACAACAAAAGCTTGTATTGGATATTGGGCCAATAAAAAATACAACACAAAATTTTTTTAAGAAGGCTATTGGGCCTTCTATTGTTAACAACCTATAATTAGTTGTTTTAGAAGGTCATATGCTGCAAGTATCCAAGGCCTCATTCTGCAAGTATTTCAGAGCTGCATTTTTTTTAGTTCCACTAAAATAAACTTTGAGTGAGTTGTAAGTCTAGAACAAGATGGATAAAAGTTTTAAGAATTTTCTATTCTTCGTTGTGACCAAAGGACATCGTCCTGGTGTTCTCACAAGCTAGGAAGAGGCCAATAAACTGGTCACTAACTTTACTTCCTGGAATTTGGATGCTTCAATAGCTACAAACATGCATCTATGTACTTTAAGTCAAGAATTTCATCCATTTCTTCAGAGGAGGCTACCCCGCGCTGAAATGAGTGGCAGCAATCGCGAAGCTCTTTCTGGAAATAAACCCTCCTTGTTGTGTTGAGGTATTCGTCATCGTCCGGTTGTTGTATGTAAGTAATAATTCCATGTTGTATTTTCCGAGTCCCTGTATCTATTAAACTTTTAAAATAAGGATGATATGTGCCCCTTTACAAAAATTTGTTGGTGGGTAGATTTTGTTATTTTTGGGATTAGATGCAAGGGTTTCCTGTTATTCCGACGGAGGAGCTCAACTTTGAGTTTGCCCTTGTGCACGACATGGAGGAGTGGCTTGTCAAGGTTTGCCATAGGGCTCAAATTTCGGGTCCCTATTTTTTCAAGCAGGAACGCTTTATGAAAGATGATGGCCCATTCTTTGGGTTCAACGTGGTGACTCCGGGTGACCCATTTGATGGTGAACTATTTGCTGAGGCTTGATCCAAGTTGTCATAGAAGGTGTCACCAAAAAATTCATCGACATTACAAGCAACACCTTGCACTTCTTCGACATATTTTTCTAGAACACGACAACCCTCAATGTCCTCCCATGCCAAAGGATCATCATTGTCGGCACGCACATCTTCACCTTGCAAAAAGAATGAATGCTCAAAATGGTTCATTACTTCCTTATCCAAGCACACCTATATAGAACACCAAACTAGCTCTCAGTCCCAACCTTTTTTTAATTCACTACTTTAAATAGTATATCAATACTCAATAAATAATGAATTACATACATGCATAAAGTTCTTTTACAATGCGAAAACATCAAATAGCTTATTTTAAAAAAAAAAATTATGCAAGTTATACTGAAGAGATCAAATAAGTTCTTAAACTCATTTTACATTGTGAAAAGATCAAATATTTTCTTAAAAAAAATTATTCAAGTTACACTGAACAGACCAAATAAGTTCTTAACGTTATACTACTTTCAAAAAATACCAACAAAGCATTTTAATACAATTCTACTTTTAAAACCTACGCGCAAAGTATTATGATTTTTTTGTGCTTCAAAAAGAAACTTCTAAATTATAATTACACTCTGGAAAGATCTATTATAAATAATAAACAAGAAACACTAATAAATAACAATATACTAATAAACAAACTACACTATATTTCAAAAGTGATGTCTTAGCATACTTACCATCAAATTGTAGTAGAAGCACAATGGGAAAAGACAGAGAAATAACAAGTTTTCATCAACGCTCCAACAAAAACTCCATCCACGGAATGAAAAAAAATTAAAATGATCTCCTTAAGTCAATTGAAGTATGCAAGCATTGAAGAACATACCAATTACCAACGATGCAACCACTTTAGCCAGCATTAGGGTCTGAAGAACGGGTTTCCGGTTTACACGTGAAGCATTTCACAACTTTGCCTTCTTTTTTTCTTGGATAGGGTCGTCTACAATAGACTAGCCCAAACCTTAGATAATCGGAGCCCAACCCAATGAATAAACTCTTTCATAGACCTATTTGTCCAAAAAAAGGCAAAATTGCAATTAATATTTTATTCTAGGCCGTTAAATAATATATCAATAATTTAATGGTCATACTAAAATTCATCAAACAATAGGATACTTACACATATACCTGTGTCATAAGTGAGAGGTGAATGCTTCAACTTTTGCTGCCAGGTGCATGCTAAAACTCACCTTTCGAAAATGTCAAAATCCTCCATTGCAACAAAAAATATCATTTTCACAAATAAAACCCAACCCAAACACATAATAAAAATCAACATTCAGCTTAGCCATACATAATTAAGAAATGTAGGGCCAACACCTTAATCACACCCCTGCTTTGTGTCAGATATTGTCAGTGTATTGGACAACAACAATAACACGTGTCTAACTTTACAATCCTCCACCTTATTCCATCATCTGCTTAAAAATAATGTCTTCAGTATCGTAGCATTACCCCTTTCCAATAGTTCGTGATTGTGAACATTCGAAAAATGGCTCACATGGCATCTGCCTATTACTCCTACAAACTTGACTTGGAATTGTGTTTTGCACCCAATTCTCATTTCAATCTTTGGTTCCTTTTTTCTGTTTAGCAAAGTATACCCCTTCTATAATTGGTATCTTTACCGAAAACATATAAACCTCTGTATGTAGGTCTCGTCATTTGAGTTCTTTCAAATTTTGTCTTTCCTTGCACTTAACTTTGGCACTTTGCAAATCTGTTGTAAAATTTAAAAATAATGGATAAAGTTCCAAAGTGAAACTTGTCACTTCAACCTCACCAATACTTAAAAGTTCAAGTTATAACAAATCCTCAACTGAGTCCAATCCATATGCATCATCATATTCATAATCTGCCAATTCTTCAAATGCCTCTTCATCTTCTAACTCATCACCCAACTATTGTTCCGGCTTTAGCAAGAACTGTTGCTCTTCTAAATATGACACATCCCTTGGATACTTCTCATCATAAAAAATAGCTTCTTCATGCTCATACTCGTACCTATCCGTTACTTCGTGCTCTGCCATAAATGACAATTGCAAAGAAACAATCTGAACGTAAAGGATAGCACAATAAAATTAAAGTCTAAGTACTAAGTAGTATAAAGCAAATGCCTTTAGGGTAAAGCGCAAAAAAAGTAGACTTGTAAATGAAGACATCAAAAAAATACTAGATTATGTATAAATTTTGCATGATAAATTAAACACTTCACAATAATCATCAAGTACAAATTCTTAACAAAGCTTAATAATAAATTCATAATAGACTACATAAAAATATGTTTATAGCCAAAAACTATTTATCAAATGCCTAAACTTGACTTTAAAAAAGGTAACGTGTCTCAAAGAAAATAAAAAGCAAATTTACATGTTTGTTTTAAAAAAAATTTACAACATGAAGTTTAAAAAGTAAACAAATGAAAAGAAAAGGAATGAGAGTGGTGCTCCTTCCCCAGAAATCAAATTTTTTTCTCCTAGTAAATTGATCTTACTTTTTTGGTTTGGCCAATTATGCTAATTTAATAAACTACACTAATAGTTTGGATCATGATCATCTTCAATATTTAAATCTTTTTGCTTGGTTAGTTTGAAAAAAAAAAGTTAAAAAAAATTACAAAACACAATATTTCATAAATTTAAACTGGCATTTCTTTGAATCTAAAAATATAAAATTTCTCAATAAAAGAAAAAAATACTTAATTTGAACAATTCGGGGCCTATTCAATTATCAAATTAACAATTTAGTAATCATAAATAAATATCATCAGACTAGCTAACTTCAATAATAATTAGGTTATATGCCGACCAAGAAGCATTTTAAGTTTCAACTTTTACGTACATACTAGGAGGCCGAAATCCAGAAACACAAATATGACAATATAATAACCATAAATCAATAATTAACACCCTACCACAAAGCTTTACCCTTAAGTTGTAAATCAGAGGTGATGAAGTATTACGACTTCTAAAATAAAAATATGTATATAAATATAGTTGAAAGAAATTATAACTAGGAGCCCTGAAAAAAAAACTAAACAAAATCGTAACAGGAATCATATCGCACTCATCTGGATAAGTGTATAAGGATAAATAAGATCAAAAAGAAAAAAGTAATATACATATAGGGATCATAGTTCCAAAGACACAATTCTCAAGCTCCAGACTCGACCTGTAAAGCTAGGACCGGCCAGAGTGTAGTATCCTCAAAAGACTAGATAATACACCTCTTCTTTAACTAAACCTCTAAGAGGGATAAAATACAATATATACTGTGGAGAATATATGTACATATATACATAGCCCAAGTTTAAAACATAACAATCCAAAATGAAATCTTCGCTTGCACAGAGGATCTCCAAACGCTCAACGAGGTGCCTCTCGACTTGCATATGAAAAACAGCAGAATATGTATGGAATGAGAACCGGGGTGTTCTCAGTATGGTTAAGGTGCCAACATAGATAATATATAAGGTCTTGGAAAAGCTAGAGGCATTCTTAGAACTCCGAAACTCAGAATCAAACTTAAAGTTCATACTAAGCCAAAATTTCGGTAATCTATCTAAGGGATTCTAGTTCCAATCTAAGTATTCATTTTCTATTTCCTTCACATCTCCTAACCACCATATATAGAACAATCCTCATCACACCTCCACCACATGAGAGATCTCTCAGAATACATACACATACAAAACAGATAAAGAAAGAATAAGTTTATATAGCATTTACAACAAATAGATCAGATAGCAGTTAACCACAGATAAGCAATTAGGCAAGCTAAAACAAAGGCAAACTCATACAAAACATACAAGTAGATATGATGAACGCCTAATTCTACTGGCCGTAAGCTCACGTGTTGGTTAAACTTCCAGAACCCGACATATTCGATAGCTAACCCAGATATGATCTCCAGGCTGCGCATCGCCAGGAGAATCATAAATGAAGGGCAGTGTCTTTCAACCTTCTCCTAGAGGTATCACAAAGGAGTGTGTCTTTCCACATCGAAGGAGTATGCCTTTCCACCTTGCAACCAAAGAAAGATATGGGGAAAAACAATAGAAGGAGAGTATCTTTCCACCTTTCCCACATCCATACCACGACAAAAGAAAAAATCCTTCATCATCAACTTGCCAAAATTATGAGTGGAACGAAACCACCATCTTCACTGCAGGCAGGATAAAACCCCCGTCCTTGCCTGGTTCAGGAACTAACACAATTTTTGAGGTAACACGCAAGTGGGATCACATCCAGACCTTGCCCTTTCAGCCAATCCAGCCATACTCAATCATCGCCAATCACAATATTCACATCTCAATTTAGTATTCCGTAAACTCATTACTCATAGGCTTTTATCAATATTCATCATTTCAAGTCCACAATCTCACCTAAAATGTCAATCTAATCTAATCCATAAGTTCTCACTCATTTCCAAGCCTAAAAACAAGTTATCGGGCCTTAAATAAGGGTTACAGAAGTTTAAACACTTGTCGAGATGCCCAAATAGTTAAAAACAGGGTTTTAGTATGAAAATAAGACATCGTGCACACGCATCAATGCTATGCATACGCACGCACTAGACGAACTTTCGAGCCTGTGCATACGCACCATAGTTTACGTACGCACAACTTGTAAAATATCCAAGGTATGCGTGCGCATACCTCTCATGCATACACATGAGTCTTAAGACATGCTTTGGTCTGTGCGTGGGCACACATACTAGAATTTTTAGTTTTTCAGCAACTTCTATAAAATTCTGGTTTTTAGACCTAAACTTCAAGCGTTCATAACTTTTTTGTTAAAAACTATTTTTCATCCATTCTTCGAATGTTATAAACTTTACCGTCCCAATTTTTATTCAAAACACGTTTCACAAAGTTTGGGGGTCTATAACCTAAGTAACGGCCCACCAAAATCGGTCAAAAAATAAATTTTTATCCAAAACACAAAATCTCTAGTTTTACTAAAATCCTCAAACCAAATTCCAAATTTGTGATACCAAGTCAATACCAAATACTCCCATACATTATCACACACTATTAAATCACTTTTTAATCATCTAATACCTAATCCACTATACCTCTTATATAAATCACTATTATTCTTCTTTCTCAACAATATTCACATTGTGCACATCAAACATCACTAAAACTCAATAATCATCATCAATCATCATCACAACTCATTAAGCACCATTCCAAACACAAACCACACCAATCTCAATTCATCGTACTTATTCGGACTTATCAGTGAAGGCCTTTGGCCCATATATCACAAATACTCATCATTATATATCACATCATCAACAATCATCATTGAACTCAATCATACAATACATATCTAGACATTTAACAACTTCACAATCATTCCAACACATACCCTATTCAATTCATAACATTCAAGCCTATCTTATGGCAACTAGCCTAAATTTTCACGCTATATTATATATTAACTACGAGAAACCAAAACTATACCTTGGCCTATTTCTCTCCAAGCCTGAAACACCTCAAAATCTCTCCTCTTCTCAAGTTTCTAAACCTCCAAGTCCTCAGCAATGAGTTTTCAGCTTCCAAGGCTCAAATTCAAGTATCCAAATCCACTAATTTGACTCCAATTCACATGAACTCAATCTAATATCATTCAATTTCATCATAAATAATACAAGGGTTAACTATTTCAATAATTCACATAGGATTAGAAGTTTCTTACCTTATCCATTGGTTACATGGACAAAACCCAATGCTAGCTTATACTAGAGCACTTCTAATCATCAAAATTACCAAATCTCTTAATATTCAAAACCAAAATTGTAGAATTAAAGGGAGATGAGAAATGGGTACAAAATTTAGAATTTCTTACCACTTTGTTCCATTTGAATCGAATAGGATTTTGAGACAAACACGTGGCAATAAACGGCTTGTCAATCAAAGCTCCAAATTGAAAGTTACATAAGATTGAAGTTGGAGGTGATTTGGGGTTAGGTTTTCTTCTTTACTCTCTCCTCCCCCCTTTGCAGCGTGTTTCATGAGTTATGAAGGGAAGAGTGGTTGTTTACAATCTTATATATGCTAAGCCTTGGGCCCAAAATGGGCCCAATTCAACCGATTTAGCTCGTTAGCCCAATTTTAGGGTAAAACCTTTAAAATTAGTGTTAGAATTCATATTTTAAATATCTTCACTCTTCTAACTTATCAAAATTAATTTCCAAATTTCTTTGAATAATAATTAATTTATTAGTTAATTATTTATTAATTACCCGAGGTTTACATCCTACCCACCTAATTAGGAATTTTATTCCCAAAATTCAGTTACTAAAAGAAAAACAGACGAGTGTTGCCCTTCCTACTTTGATTTCCTAGTCTGCGATCCTTGATCGACCTTTGAAACAATCTTATATACCGAAGCTCCTCTTTTCTAATGAGAAACTCTTCTAGTTCACATTCGATGGGGTCCAAGGGTTACACTAGGAGTTTCAGGCTCAGCTTTTAGGTTCAACTACAAAGGTCCTTCTAGCTTCATCTCGATATCTACGTTCAAATTTTGGAATCTGAAGGCTACACACTTCTCACTATATTGATGCTCCAACCTGCTTCCGCTGCATCACTCTGATCATTTATCATTACGAACTTAATCATTCACCCATTCAACCAGAAACCTGCTTGAATCTTTTTATCACACTAACTAAACGTCATCAATCTTTACTTTAGCTGCACGAGTTCTAATGTCCTTAGTTGTCTCCATCACTGTTCCAAGTTTGTTTGTTCCATTGTTTCAGTAGTAGCTTGCACAGTAGTAGCCATATTTTCCAGAGCAGACATATACTCAACCGTATCACCTCACTTGCGTGCATGAAATGCCCTTTTAGTCTTGTCCACATTGAATAATCGATATTAAGGTCTCTTAATATCTCAAATCTAGTGCTTTGAATTTTCAAAAGTATGCTCATGAGCATTTATGCTATATATGTCAAGCAGACATCCTAAATAGCATGTACACATACCCACAGTATGCTCAGAAGCATAGTCAGTCCATTCTCCAAGCTCTACAGGAACGAACTGCTCTGATACCATAATGTAATACTCAACCACATAGAGCTTTACGCTTAAGTCATAAACATAGGATGGTGAGGTATTATGACCTCTAAAATAAAAATACGTATATAAATATAGTTGAAAGAAATTATAACTAGGAGCCTTGAAAAGGAAACTAAACAAAATTGTAACAGGAATCCCATCGCACTCGTCTGGATAAGCGTATAAGGATAAATAAGATCGAAAAGAAAAGAGTAATATACATTTGGGGATCAGAGTTTCAAATACACAAATATCAAGCTCTAGACTCGACCTACGAAGTTAGGGCCAACTAGAGTGTACATATATATAGTATAACCTAAAAGACTAGATGATACACCTATTTCTCCAAGTCAACCTCTAATATATACTGTGGAGAATATATATACATGTATACATACCTAAGTTTAAAACATAACAACCCAAAATGAAATCTTTGCTTGCACAGAGGATCTTCAGATGCTCAACAAGGTATCTCTCAACTTGCATCTGAAAAACAGCAGAATATGTATGAAATGAGAAGGGGGGTTCTCATTATGGTTAAGGTAGATAATATATAAGGTCTCGAGAAAGTCAGAGGCATTCCTAGAACTCTGATACTCAGAATCAAACTTAAAAGTTCATACTAAGCCGAAATTTCAGTAATCTATCTAAGGGATTCTAGTTCTAATCTAAGTATTCATTTTCCGTTTCCTTCATATCTCCTAACCACCATGTATAGAACAACCCTCATTACATTTCTACCACATGAGGGGTCTCTCAGAATACAGACACATACAAAACAGACAAAGAAAGCACAGGTATAAATAGCAGTTACAGCAAACAAATCAGATAGCAGTTAACCACGAATAAGCAATTAGACAAGGCAAAATAAAGGGAAACTCATACAAAACATACAAATGCATATAATGAATGCCTAATCCTACTGGCCGTGAGCTCACGTGTCAATTAAACTATCAAAACCTGACACATCCAATACCTAACCCGGATATGGTCTCTAGGCTGTACATCCCCAAGAGAATCATAAACGAAGGAGAGTGTCTTTCCACCTTCTCCTGGAGGTATCACGAAGGAGTGTGACTTTTCACATCGAAAGAGTGTGCCTTTCCACCTTGCAACTAGAGAAAGATATTAGGGAAAACAATACGAAGGAGAGTGCCTTTCTACCTTAGCCACATCCATACCACGACAAGAGAGGGAATCTTTCATCATCAACTTGCCAAACTCGTGAGTGAGATAAAACCACCATCCTCACCGCAGGCGGAATAAAACCTCCATCCCTACAACGACGCCGCATCAACAAACAACCGATATGGAACGTCTGTCCTTACCTGATGTAGGTGCTAACACAATTTTCGATGTAACACGCAAGCGGGATCACACCCAGACCTTGCCATCTAAGCCAATCCGGCCATACTCAGTCATCACTAATATCAACATTCAAGTCTTATCTCAATTTAGTATTCCGTAAACTTATTACTCACAGGCTTTCATCAATATTCATCAGCTTAAGTCTGCAATCTCTCCCAAAATATTAGTCTAATCCGATCCATAAGTTCTCACTTATTTTCAAGCCTAAAAATAATTATTGGACCTTAAACAAAGATTAAGAAAGTTTACAAGCTTGTCAGTAAGGCAAAAAATTTAAAATCATGGTTTTAGTGTAAAAACAGGGCATCGTGCGTATGCATCATTGCTGTGCATACGCACACACCAGACGAACTTTTCAGCCTGTGCATACGCACCATAGTGTGCGTATACCCCTCGTGAGTACGCACGAGGCTTAAGACATGCTCTAGTCTGTGTGTACACATAATAGTGTGCGTGGGCACAAATACCTGAATTTCTGGTTTTTCAGTAACTTCTGCAAAATTCTGGTTTTTTGACCTAAACTTCAAACGCGTATAACTTTTTTGTTAAAATATATTCTTCGTCGGTTCTTCGAACGTTATAAACTTCACGGAACCAATTTTATCCAAAACAAGTTTCACAAAGTTTGGGCATCTAGAACCCATGTTATGGCTCGCCAAAGTTGGTCAAAAAATCAGTTTTATCCAAAACACAAAATCTCTAGTTTTACCAAAATTCTCAAACCAAATTCCAAATTTGCGATACCAAGTCAATACTAAACATGCCCATATATTATCACATACTATTCAATCACTTCTCAATCATCCAATACCTAATGCACCATGCCTCTTACATAAATCACTCTTATCGTTTTTTTTCTCAACAATACTCACATTGTACACATCAAACATCACCAAAACTCAATAATCATCATCAATCATCATTACAACTCAATAATCACCATTCCAAATACAAACCACACCAATCTCAATCATCATACTTACCTGTACTTACTGGTCATAGGCTCTAGCCCAAATCTCACAAATACTCATCACCACATATCACATCATCAATAATCATCATCGAATTTAATCATACAACATATATCTACACATTTAACAACTTCACAATCATTCCAACACATACCCTTTTCAATTCAAAATATTCAAGCCTATCTTATGGCAACTAGCGTAAGTTTTCACGCAACATTATATATTACTTATGAGAAATCAAAACCATACCTTGGCCGATTTCTCCAAGCCCGAAGCACCTCAAAATATCTCCTCTTCTCAAGTTTCTAAACCTCCAAGTCCTCAGCAATGAGTTTTCAGCTTCCAAAGCTTAAATTCAAGCACCCAAATCCACTAATTTGACTTTACATGAACTTAATCTAATATCATTTAATTTCATCAAATTAATACTAGGGTTCACTAATTCAATAACTCACAAAGGATTAATGGTTTTTTACCTAATCCACTGGTTACATGGATAAAATCCAGTGCTAGCTCGTACTAGAGCACTCCTAAATCATCAAAATTACAAAATCTCTCAATATTTAAAATCAAAATTGTGAAATTGAAGTGAGAGGAGAACTGGGCACGAAATTCAGAATCCCTTACCATTTTGTTCAGTTAGAATCGAAGAGGATTCCGAGACAAATGCGTGGACACAAACAACTCGTCAATCGGAGCTCCGAATTGAAAGTTATGAAAGATTAAAGTTAGAGGTGATTTTGGGGGTTAGGTTTTCTTCTTCAATCCCCCGTATTTCATGAGTTATGAAGGGAAGAAGGGTTGTTTGCAATTTTATATATGTTGGACCTTAGGTCCAAAACGAGTCCGGTCCAATCGATTTAGCTCATTAATTTAATTTTAGGTCAAAATTTTTAAAATTAATATTAAAATTCGTATTTTAAATATTTTTATTCTTCTAATTTATCCAATTTAATTTTTAAATTTTTTTAAATAATAATTAATTTATTGATTAATTATTCATTAATTACCCAAGATTTACAAATAGTAATATCATACTAAATAGCATCAATTTGCAACCAAGTAAAAATTTTAACAAGATACATTACTGGCAAAATAATATGAACTAAGAGGAATTGTCAACTAAGAGGAATTGTCAAATCCTAAAATAAAGTATGTATAGAACGAGTAAATATGTATTTTAATAAAAAATTTTGATTTAATAATATTTAAAAATGAAAAAGTAGATAGACAATTGATTCAAGAAACTACTTAGGACTATTTCAATTTTAATTAATACTAATTAATCCACGTATATACAAAAATATAATACGTTATATTAGATTGGCTTATGGTTTTCTTATTTGGAAAAGGATCACTTTATCATGAAGGTTTGCTGAAAAAATTGTGCGCTTCCAGTGGCTTCTATGTGTCTTACTCAAATGTTCCAATTTGCAGTTTGGAATATTAAAAACTAACCTGGATATACTATATGAAAAGCCATCTCCGAATTAGATACATAATTTTTCACTAAAATTATTTAAGTATATATTGAAAATATTAATAAATTATTTATATCAATCAAATTACACAAAGGGCAGAACAAAAAAGTAGAACAACACCAAATCATGAAAACAAACTCACAATCAATACATTTTCATTTAATGAAAAGCAACAATCAACAGTTAGAAAAACTACATTATTCTTCCTTTAACAAAATTATAGCATGTGTACTCTCACACGTATATTTTTTAATTTTTATTTGATTCTTGTAAACATAATACTATAATAGCTAAATTAAAAGTCAAATTTTCAAAGAAAAAAAAATAACGGATCAAAATGGATGAGGGAGTGAAAGAGGCCTACCTTCAAAATGCCAATTGCAAAAGGAAGGCAGGAGCAAGTGAGTAGCTGGGCGCTACAGTCACGATAGAGAAGACACAAGGTGTGACCGAATATAGGAGGTATGGCGGGAAAGAGACAAAGACAAATTGCAGTGGTGTGGCAGCGTGGAGTCTGCAGGCTAGCGTTGTGGTGAGGATGGCGTGGTGGCAGGCACGGTAGCAATCTAAGGTGATAGTGAGACAGATACAAAACTAAGAAGAGACAAGAGTGATCTTCAGTGAGGTGGCTAACTGAGTTATATAAGCAGAGGAAAAGATGAAAGTAGGTATATAACTAAATATACGACAATGAAATTCTTTTAGATAAAATAGATAAAGAAAAATTAAAATAAACAAGCTAAAATGGTTTTTTTATTTTTATTTTTTTAATTTAAATCCCATGGAGTTTCAAAATCCCAAACATTAGGTGAGTAATTGTAATAGCCACCCACTTTCATCAGTACAATAATCAAGGTAACTTGATTCACTTTGATTACCTATATCATGTTTCAAATGTAAAGTTTCTAATCCTAACTTCTCAATTACCAAATGCAATTTACTCTTTATTCCATCCCACTCTTTTGTATTCTTTCTCTTTCTCATCTCTATTTCCAGTAGTTGAGCTTGTGAAGAACCGATTAATGAGTTAACTTGGCTTATTACTATGTCCTCAAGTCATTCATCAGACATAATTCATATACTTTGTGCAATTGAAGCAAAGAAAATTTTCACTAGACCTGCTTAAAGAACCAGTCTAACAATTCTTTGCTTTGTTTTTCTCCCGTTGAATCAACTCAAATACACAAATTATATGGCATAAATTGTGTCTGTTCAGCATCAACAAAAATTGTGTTAACATTTTTAAATTCTTTTCTTTTAAAATTCTCACTATAAAAAAACGATGAGTAACATCAGATTTATTGTCCAAAAAACAAAAAAAAATCTGACAATAAGTTAATTACCATCGAAAATAATCAGACGATATAAACCTCGTTGGTAGATGTTTACCGTCAGAAGTTTTTCGTCCAACAGTAATTACTGTCGGATTCCGTGACAGATTACCAACTCAGAAAATCAATTGGTTACTGGCAGATTTTTTGACGGCATTGTTGGCGCTAAAAAATATTGTTTGGCGTACTATTACTATTGGATTATTCCTACGGTAAATCCGACAGTAATGTCAACTTTTTTAAAAATTTGAAATAAATGGTCAAATTTAATTTAAAATTTAAATTTATTTTTCACACAATTAATATTCAATTAATAAATATTAAAAACCTATTATTTAAAATAAATAATACAATATTCAAATAAATTAAAAGTCAAGTACATCAAATAAATACAAAGAAACAATAAAACGAAACAGAAATAACTACAGATCCAGGTGGCCCTCGTTGTCCTTGTCGTCGTTGGTCCCGTGACCCTAAGTCAGCAGCGCAGAAGGCGGTAATGCCTGTGTGCCACCAACAAGGTTGATGCCAACGGCACGCATCTGGGCCTGGTACACCTCCATCTGAGCCTCCATACGCAGAAGCCGCTCCAGCGACTCCCTCAACTCCAGCCTGAGCTCATCCGTAGACGTCATGCAGGTGAGGATCTCCATATATCTCTCTCGGTAATTGTTCAACTTTTGAGCCTGCTGGTGAAGGTTGCGTTAGAGCTCTTGCACATGCAGCCTCAAATCCATGCCTTCCTCGGATTCGACGGCTCAACTGGTGGCATTCTATGGTCGAATATCTTTTCGATGGTCAAATCATGCTCAGCGTTCCATCTAAAGTGCAACTATAACAAAGTGACTTTAAAATTAGTTAAGCAAGATAGAATATACAAACTAGTTAAAAAGGTTTGAAACTAAAAAAGATATTTATCGCCCATTTCTGAAAACATCACTTCTTGGTCTCAACAAGGATCTTCTTGATGCTGGGCCAAGGATGGTCATACATCAGCTTGATGACATTGGTCATCTCCTGTGTACATATATTGTTGTTGGGCGCAAACCTAACAACAACCCATAAACAAAACAATATGGCAATTCCATAACCAGGCAACGAAATAAACCTAAATCCACTAAACAGGAATTAATTTTTAGGAACTTTTAGCAATAACCATAATTAGTAAACAGGAATTCCATAATTAGGCAATCAAATAAACCTAAATCTACTAAATAGGAATCAATTTTCAAGAACTTTCAGCAATAACTATAATCAGTAAACAGAAATTTCATAATTAGACAACTAAATATACCTAAATTCATTAAACATGAATCAATTTTCAGGAACTTTCAGCAATAGCTATAATAAGTAAATAGGAATTCCATAATCAGGCAATCAAATAAACCTAAATCTATTAAACAGGAATGAATTTTTAGGAACTTTTAGCAATAACCATAATCAGTAAACATGAATTCCATGACCGGCCATCAAATAAACCTAAATCCACTAAATAAGAATCGATTTTCAGGAACTTTCAGCAATAATAACTATAATCAGTAAACAAGAATTCCATAATCAAGCAACCAAATAAACCTAAATCTACTAAACTGGAATCAATCTTTAGGAACTTTTAGCAATAACTATAATAAGCAAACAGGAATTCCATAATCAAGCCATTAAATAAATCTAAATCCACTAAACAGGAATCAATTTTCAAGAACTTTCAACAATAACCATAATAAGTAAATAGGAATTCCATAGTTAGGCAACAAAATAAACCTAAATCCACTAAAAAGGAATCAATTTTCAAGAACTTTCAGCAATAACCATAATCAATGAACAAGAATTCCATAATTAGGCTTCCAAATAAACCTAAATCTACTAAATAGGAATTAATTTTCAGGAACTTTTCGCAATAACCATAATCAATAAATAGCAATTTCATAATCAAGTAACCAAATAAACCTAAATCCATTAAACAAGAATCAATTTTAGGAACTTTTGGTAATAACCATAATTAGTAAACAGGAATTCCATAATCAGGCAACCAAATAAACCTAAATCCACCAAACAGGAATCAATTTTCAAAAACTTTCAACAATAACCATAATCAGTAAACAAAAAACACTAAATAGGAAACCAAATAAACCTAAATTTACTAAACTAGAATCAATTTTCCAGCACTTTTAGCAATAATAATAATCAGAAAATGTATAAGACTCAAAGTGATACTTACCCTATGCCACCATCAGGCCAAATGGTCAACCATACAATGGGAGGTGGTGGAGGGACATCAGTTGCCTCACTTCCGTAAGAGAACTCCTGGGCCATGGCTTCCATTGCTGGAGGCGACTCACCGTGGCAGCAGCCTGTTGAGCATTAGGTGGCGTCGTCGACGTCGTAGACGAAGGCACATAGTTGGGGTTAGGGACCATGATGAACGACTGATCTGCTAAACCTGCAACCTGTGACATCACTGGGTCGGTCGAAGTAGAAGGAGAGGATCCAAAAGTCCCGGGGTACCAAAAGTCTCAGGGTACCAGAAGAAACCTTCCCTCTACCCCGACCACGGATACGACCACGACTAGCAACCTGATCCGAAACACCTCTACCAGTTATCATATATGCAAATAGCATACCAATTAACATAAATTCAAAACAACAAATGAATAATAAATTATAATAATACCAACACATAAAATCATATGATCGAACACTTTGCGTGTAGAAACACAAAAAATGCAAAATAGCACTGACGACCAGACTTGGTGTACTTGTTTGAAAACTAAAAAAATAACTAGTAAATGAATGTAACCATTTCTATAAACCAAATAAGGTACATCTTTGACATATAGAGGGGTATAAAGTGAATAAAAGAATAAAAGAAGCATGAGTTGAAATTAGACAGCATACAATACTTACGAGTTAAATAAGAGCATGTTCTCACTATATAAGCATTCAAATTTGCAATAGAAGTGGAAAAGATAAAAGAGATCAAAACATAACAGATCAAATAGAGAAAATAAGTCAAAGCATGTTTGACTTTTATATACATATTTATAGAAAAAAGCAAATTATAACGGTGAGTATGAACCTATGAACATTTAACAAAAAAAAAGAACATTGTAAAACGAATAGACATTTAATTATTTTTAGCAATTTATTAGCTAATAATGTTCTTTCAACAAAATGAATTTATTAAAACAATCAATCACTACTCACAACTAAACCAGCTTCTGCTAAAAACATATGTAAATGACAATACACCATTAAAATACCAATGGAATTTGGGCAAAAATTGGTGTTGATTAAAAAGTAGTGTTAAAAATTTAATTGAACAGTGAAACTAAAATTCAAAACTATAAAATGATGGTTCGAAAAATGAGTTAACTGATCTATTGTAGATCCCACAAAATTCATCATTATATTATAGTGTTCAGCAAAATATCAGTCAATGAACCCTAAACAAATTCAAATTATAAACCCAAAAATCATAATAGTTTGCTTAATTACCTATGAACTGAGAGAAATCCTAATAAAGAAAATTCTAATTTTACTCTAAATAAACCTGACAGCAAAAGGTAGTTTAACTAAATCAAATTACTAATAAAAAATTAAAATCTAATTAAACCATAATGAATTTAAAACAGAGAAGACTAACAATAAAATTGACGAAATTTCAAAACCAACCTCAGAGAAAGAAGAGTGGAGCAATGGTGGAGGTGGCTCGCCGGAGTGTGTCTCGGTGGAGAGAGTGGTAGACATCGCGGTGGTGGAGGCGTGGCTCGTGGTGGAGGTTCTACTTCCCCAAATAAACGTGGAGCGTTGAGTGCGGCAGGCAGCGGAGGTTCTAGCTCGCCGAGAATGATGGAGCAATGGCGGTGATAGGACAGAGCAGAGAATGGAAGTGGATGCGGTGATGAGAGAGAGATGGTGGTGATGGAGAGAGAAGGAAAAATTCGAAATGGGGGAGACAACAGTTCTCGCTTTCATTTAGAGCACGATTACTATCAGATTTATTGTCGGAGAAATTTGACTATAACATTTTCCATGTGCCCAAAATGCAACATTTCACTAAACAAGGTTACCGTCGGATTTATCTGCCGGTAAATCCGATGGCAGTGAGCGTGCCATAATTTTTTTCCATCCAAAATTACCGTTGACGATGATAAATCTTATAGTAGTGAGCACGCCATAATTTTTTTTTCTCCAAATATTACCATCGACGTTACTGTTGGAACATCAATTCTGACAATAATATTTTAGGGTTACGAATTTGTAGCCAAATCTGATGGTAAATTCGACAGAAAATGCGTCGCTAACTTCCGACGCTAAATCCGACAGTACTCAACATTTTTCTTATTGTGTCTCTTGTTAATTAAACAAATATAAAAAATTTAAAAATTAACTTAGATGAAAAATAATAAAAATATAAGATTTGTTTAAAAAAATGATCTACCATAGATATGATAATTAAAAATATTTATCATATATGCAACTCTTAGAACATATATTTTTATCAAGTATGCCTAGCAAATGTGAACTTCTAAGAGTAAATCTCCATAATAGTTCCTAAAATTCACATAATCATCCAATGTGGTCTTTGAGGTTCCAATTTCACTATAGTGGTCCTCGAGATTGAGCTCCGGACACCATAGTGGTCCCTGAACTCATCTCCGATGATGACTCAGCAATTCAATGTTGATGTGGCTATCATGTGCCTTGCTGGACCCTCTTTGGTTCCTCATTGACTCCACACCTTACTCCTCTGCCACCCTCTTCGATCTCCTTTCCCTCCCTCTCCACCGTACTCGCCCATCTTCAATGTACCAATAAAGTTGCTGAACACGCTCAAATTCATCGAGCATAGACTGGTGCTTAACAACATCATGATTCATAAGCTTCTCCTTAAAGTAATCCAAGACAATAGTAGCCCCACTTCCCTTCATAACAATCACTTTATAAACATTCTCAGCCCCCAAATTTTCATTCCCTACCCTTTAAAATTACAACCATATTATTTAAGACAGTTTTTAGTTGCTTTTTTGTTAAGTAGAAAGATGAAGCAAAAGGGGAAAGGGAGAAAGAGAGTAGTTAGTACCTTTGAACTTTGGTGGAGATATCGTGAAGAAAATAAGGAGGGCCAACGAAATCGAGAAGGTAGAGATGGAAGATTTAAGTGAGAGGATGATCGTGGGGGTGAGAGGGCGGTAGACGGTGTTGGGAAAGTAGAGTGAAAGGAGAGAAGTTGCCATGAAATAGAGATGTGCTGCCAGAGCAACAAAAGCACCATCCGGACACTGGTAGTCATAAAGTATTATTTCTGTTGCCGTTCTTCTACTTCCTCTTGTTGAGTTTCTTAGGGCGTCCATGAGCTTTGAGCCATAGTTTAGGTTGGGGAAGATGCCATTGTCGGTGGCGTCAGTTGGGATGACAAAGCCTATGGAGGTGTTAGAGGCCTTGACAATGGAGTCGGCAGAATTAAAGAAGGGCTCGACGAGGGCGCACTTGTCGTGGCAGGCAAGGGGAAGGAGAGGAAGGTGGTGGTGGAGAAGAAGAGTGCGGTGGAGAGGGAGGGTAAAGAGATGAGGGGTGTGAGGTCAAAATGGCTCCAGCGTGACGCATAATAGCCATATTAGCACTGAGTCGCTGAGTCATTATCGGAGATGAGCTCAGGGACTATTATGGGGTCTAGAGCTCAATTTAAAAGACTATTATAGTGAAATCGAAAACCAAACTAGATAACCCTGTAAATCTCAGGGACTATTACGAGAATTTACTAGAAAACTTCTGAAAGCCTAAAGGAATGAAAGGAACTTCTTATGGATTTTTTTAAATAAATAAAAAATATTATTTCTAAAAATAAACTATTTCAACTTTAATTTTTAGAATGCGTTTTTCTTTCTGGGTTAGGATGAGTGCGTCGCACCCCAGGAAACTTCTATAATTTTATAGAGTTTGCCGCACCCCCAACAAACTTCACCCAAATTCTCCCTAAAAACCTGGCTGAGAACAAAACTCAAATTTCTAAGCCATTATCATCATCTTCAAGAGTACATAGGAGTACACAAAAGTACACACACAACAAGCATGAGTTCTTCAACATCGTCGGCGGCAATGGCAATCATTATCGTCGTCTCCAGAAATAAACAGGTACACAGGAATAAGCCATATTTAACAAGAATTTTTTCTATTATAAATTAAAAGAAAAATCATTATTTTTCCAAAAAAATATGACTTATTTCTGTATAATCTTGTACTCCGATGTACTCTGAAGATGATGATAATGGTTGCCATTGTTAACTATTCAACTTTTTTCCTCACCTAATGTATAGTGAAGTTTGCCAGAGGATACGGGAAACTCTATAAAAATATAGAAGTTCGCCAGGGTGTGAAAAACCTTACAAAAATAATAAGATTCACCAAAGGATGCAGCAAAATTGGCAGAAATTCCAAAAAAAATGTATTCCAAAATTTAAAGCTCGAATAATTTGCTTGGAAAAATATTTTTAATTTTATTATACAAAAAAAAGTAGAACTTCTTGTTGTCAGTGTTAATTATTACTCAATCATAGTATTGGTTTTTTATTTTGGTTTTGCGAAAATCCAAAAAAACATTTGGTTATGTGTTTTTGGTAATTATTTCGGGAGTTACCTGAAACTAGGATGTATTTGGGTCTGGACGTGAGATCCAGATTCCCAGTGAGGCTGCACCCAGCTTGTCTCGTGCTGAGGTGCCACCATCTGAGTTTCTCATCTGAGTTTTTCTTCTTTGGGCCTGGCTTGAGTTTTGGGCCAGGTGTGAACACTGCCCCTGCTTGATACTCAAGCATGTGAGAAATCGAACAAGTGTTGAGAAGTAGGATAATCATGTCGAGTTTTTTAGGTCTCCGTTTTCAAGTCAAAAACCCTACGTGATTTTGAAACATCAACCGTTGCGTCTGTTGGCTTTCAATATTGACATGTTGAGCGCAGTTACATTGGTAACCGTGCACGTCTTTAAATGAGGGAGGGAGTTTTACACCCCTTCTCATTCTCATTCTTCTTTTTTGTTTCCTTTTCTTCTGAGATTTACTCACTTCTTTTCTCTCTGAAGCTTTTCATCTTCGCTTCTTACATTGAAGTTTCATTCCCCATCTGAAGAATGAGTTTTTGCTTTTGAAAGGGATCAACCATTGCCTTGCTGTGTTTTATCCTCTCTTGCTTTCTTCAAAAAAATGTTAGTTCTTTGCCTTGTGTACTACTTTGTACATTTGATCTTTTAGAAATTGGAGAACCTTGAATATATGAAATCTTGTTTGTTGACTTTGCTGCTTCCGTGTTTTTTACTTTCATACTTTCATGGAATTTGGTTCTTTTGCATTTTCTTTTGCGTTTTCTTTTGCGTTTCTTTTACTGTTGTTCTCTTCTTTGTGTATTGTGATGCCCCTAAATGAAATTATTTGGATTTTGGGAACAATGTCATTTTTCTTTTCCCAGGGATGCTCCCTCTGTGTTTGTTGTTGATTTTTTTTGTCTGAAAAAGACTTGCTACTTGTTTCCGACTTGTACTGATAATTTTTGTTTTATAATGTGGGTATTTCTCTTCTATATGTCTCGAGAATGTCATCCAAGGTTCCCGAGGAGTTGTCGATATGGGTAGATATCTCGGTTCTTTCTGTAGTTTCAGTAGTAGATAATATGTTTGTAGATGAATTTCATAGACATTATAGGGTTTGTAGTTCTATGGATGATGAGGGGAAGTATGAGATAGTGGCCCCTGACCCAGAAGACCAAGTATGTTTTAACCGTGTTACCATGTTGGAACCTCACTTTCTCTTCATGTATTACTACCTTTTTACCCAACATGGGGTGGTTTTTCCATTTTTCAACTTCGAATCGTTGTCCTGTCTTTTTGTAAGGTGGATCCCATTCAACTTCACCCGAATTCCTGGTATTTATGAAAATCTACCAGCTCGTGAGTCGTGAGCTTGATTTTTCGATCCCTTTGAAGATCTTTTTCTTCTTGTTCTAGCTCACAAGACCTTTCATTTCTACTAATAAACAACAATGGATTTCTTTTCGATGAGTCGGTCCATGATTTCAAAAACTTCTTTTTTAAGGTTTGGGCTATTGAGGCTCACCATCCATTTTTCCTAAATGAAAATAATAAACCTCGCTTCCAGCTATATTGGGTAGAGTAAGCTCCTGTCAATAAGTATAACCTGGTAGATTTGGATGAAGTTAAGGAGGCTACAGTAAAATTCTTCTGAGAGGCTTAGAGACGGGCTCCAAACCTTGATACGAAGAAGTTTCTTCTCAGGAAGCCGAGTTATGTTCGTACCGAGCTAGGAAGCCATTGCTATTATTTGTACATACTTTTTATTAATCTGAGTTGTTTCTAACTCTTAATGCTCTTGTGTAGAAAAATGAAGAATGGTTCGAAGGCATACCAGAAGGTTCAAGAGGCTAAAAGGAACGGTAGAGCCCGAGCCCTACAGCTTCACGATTTGGGAAGGTCGGATACTCCTTCTCCGACCAAGTCAGACTCGGGCACCTCTTCTCACTCTAAGTTGCTATCCCATCTTCCTCCTCCTCCTCCTTTTGTTCTTACCCCTCTTATCCCTCCCTTCTTGGATCCGAGTTCTAAAAAGTGAAAAACTTTAGAATTTAGAAGTATCAGTATTTATGATACTGGTTTTGATGGGAGGAGTTTTTACGAGAGACACATCCTTCCTTATAGCTTAATTGCCATGAATGATGTTTCTATCAAAAACCATCTCCATATTTTGATCCAAGGTGGAATTCGAACAGCAAGGGTATGCTCTACTTTACTGAAGGAGTTCGAGAAGACTCCTTTGGGTGCTTCCCAGCGTTCTTTGGAGGCTTTACAAGCTGAGGTAACCTCCTTCCACGAACAAAAGAAAGAGTGCGAGGAAGAGAAGTCTAGGTTGGAATCTGACATTCATAAAGCTCGGGAAAAGGAGAAGCAATCTGCAGTTTCTTGTGCGATGGCTGAGGGTTTGCAGAAGAAGGCTGAAGAAAGTTATACCCGAGTTTTTAGAAAATACTTGGCTTTGAAGGAGATGGTGAAGCGGCTTAAGGATAAATATGCCGAGTTGGAAGAGTCAGTTGCTAATGGTACAGATGAAATGTTTGAAAACTTGAAGGCTCAACTTCGGATTATTGCTCCCGAGCTGAACCTTTCTCTTCTTAACCCCTACATGGTTGTAATTGACGGGAAGGTCATCCCTCCTCCTCGAGAAGGGGACATTCTCATGTCTGATCTGAAAGCCTTGGAGGGGCCTGTTGTGGAGTCTTCCCAGCCTTAGGTCGTTCTAACTGAGGAGGCTATGCCGACTTCCTCACTTCAGCCTGAGGTCTTCACGATCGAGGAAACTATGCCGACTTCTTCTCCTCAGCCTGGAATTTCCACTGCCGTGACTCCTGATGATCAAAATCCTCTTATTGGTCCTTGTTAGTTGCTTTTTCAAGGCCCGACTTGTGGGTATTTTTTATGGACACTTTTATGTTTTTATATTTTTTGCGTACTCTTTGTAGAGGCTAATCCTTTTTAAAAGATTTAACAACTTTTTGGATTCCTTCTTTATAGATATTTCTGCTTAAGTTGTTATCTTAGCTATTGTAGAGCTTTATAAAAAGCTTCCATATATGCTGAGAGTGACTACCTTTTGAAGGTTTCTAACTTGGAATTTTTTTATGTAAAGTATCTTTCCATTGCCATACTTGAATGACCGATTTCTTTTTTAGAGGTCGGCTATTTTAGAAGTTAGATTATATTTGGGATGCATTTTGTGTTCCAAACATCATCCGACTTTTAAGCCGTGAAACACGGACTTTTATGATTGACGTGTGTAACCTCTTTACACCGACTTGTACCTCGTCGCTTTATCTTGCCCACTATTTAGGTCGAGCAACTAATTTTTGCAGTTTTTCGAGCTTAAGTCGGTGTGTGTTATAGAATAAACAATGGAATTTAAGAATACACTTTAGCTAATACTTTATCATTAATAAATATTATTTACAAAATGCTTTTGCTACTAAAGGTGGTATGCCCCTAGCTCTCGCTTTGCTACCTCATTAAAACCCCATTCAGGAAAACCTTTTTCGGAAAAAACCATGAAGTCAGGTGATGAGCGGATAATTTATATGCTTTTTGGCATTGTTTTTAGGTAGTTTCTAGTAGGATCTAGCTACTTTTAGGGATGTTTTTATTAGTTTTTATGCAAAATTCACATTTCTGGACTTTACTATGAGTTTGTGTATTTTTCTGTGATTTCAAGTATTTTCTGGCTGAAATTGAGGGACCTGAGCAAAAATCTGATTCAGACTGAAAAAGGACTGCTGATGCTGTTGGATTCTGACCTCCCTGCACTCGAAATGAATTTTCTGGAGCTATAGAACTCCAAATGGCGCGCTCTTAATGGAGTCAGAAAGTAGACATCCAGAGCTTTCCAACAATATATAATAGCCGTGGTAACAGACGCAAAAGAATCAATGGATTCTATTCCAACATGATCGAGAACCGATAGATGATTAGCCGTGCTGTGACAAGAGCATTTGGACCATTTTCACTGAGAGGATGGGAAGTAGCCATTGACAACAGTGATGCCCTACATACAGCTTGCCATGGAAAAGAGTATGAAGAATTGGATGAAAGCAGTAGGAAAGCAGAGATTCAACAGGAACAAGCATCTCTATGCACTTATCTGAAATTCCTACAATTGAATTACATAAGTATCTCTATCCTTATTTTAATGCTTTATTAATTGTTATTTTCGAAAACTATTATAACCATTTGAATCCGCCTAACTGAGATTTACAAGATGACCATAGCTTGCTCCATACCAACAATCTCTGTGGGATCTACCCTTACTCACGTAAGGTTTATTACTTGGACGACCCAGTGCACTTGCTGGTTAGTTGTGCGAAGTTGTGAAGAATGTGAATGAACCATAGTAGTGTGCACCAAGTTTTTGGAGCCATTACTAAGAATTGTTCGAATTATAAAAAAAGTGTAAATCACAATTTTGCCTATCAAGTTTTTGACGCCATTGCCGGGGATTGTTCGAGTTGGGACAACTAACGGTTCATCTTGTTGCTTAGATTAGGTAATTTTCTTTTCAAAAAGTTTTCAAAAAAATCTTTCAAAATTTTTTTCTTTGTTTTCATTTTTTCCAAAACAAATAATTTTCGAAAAATACAAAAAAAATTTAAAATTATAAAAATAAAAAATATTTTGTGTTTCTTTTTTGAGTCTAGTGTCAATTTTTAAGTTTGGTGTCAATTGCATATTTTAAAAACCTTTGCATTTTTCAAAAATTCATGCATTTGTTCTTCATGATCTTTAAGTTGTTCTTGGTAAGTCTTCTTATTTGATCTTTAAATTTTCTTGTTTTGTATTTTTTATTATTTTTCATATGCATTTTTGCATTCATAGTGTCTATGCATTAAAGATTTCTAAGTTTGGTGTCTTACATGTTTTTCTTTTCTTGAAAATTTTTCAAAAATAAGTCTTGATGTTCATCTTGATCTTCAAAGTGTTCTTGGTGTTCATCTTGACATTCATAGTGTTCTTGCATGCATATTGTGTTTTGATTCATAATTTTCATATTGTGAGTCATTTTTGTGTTTTTCTCTCACTTCATTAAAAATTCAAAAATAAAAAAATATATTTTCCTTATTTTACTCAAAAATTCGAAATCTTTGGGTTGACTTAGTCAAAAATTTTTAAAATTAGTTATTTCTTGTTAGTTAAGTCAAGATTTTCAGTTTTAAAAATCCTATCTTTTCAAAATCTTTTTCAAAAATCAAATCTTTTTAATTTTTTTTATTATTATTTTCAAAAATTTTTAAAATTGATTTTCAAAATATTTTTCTTATGTTTATTTCATAATTTTCAAAAACTTTACTAACAATTAATGTGATTGATTCAAAAATTTGAAGTTTGTTACTTTCTTGTTAAGAAAGGTTCAATCTTTAATTTCTAGAATCATATCTTTTAGTTTCTTGTTAGTCAAGTCATTAATTTTAAAAATCAAATATTTTTCAAAATAAATTTCAATCATATCTTTTCAATCTTATCTTTTCAAATCATATATTTTTCAATCAAATCTTTTCCAATCATATCTTTTTCAAAAATCTTTTCTAACTTCCTATCTTTTCAAATTGATTTTCAAATCTTTTTCAACTAACTAATTGACTTTTTATTTGTTTCTTATCTTTTTCAAAACCACCTAACTACTTTTCTCTTTCTAATTTTCAAAAATCACCCTCACTTTTTTTTCAAAATTTTTTTAATTAACTAATTGTTTCCATTTTTAATTTTAATTTTATTTCTTCTCTTAATTTTCGAAAATCACTAAAAATTCTCTCCCTCTCATCTTCTTCTATTTATTTATTCATTTACTAACACTTCTCTTCATCTAAAAATTCGAACCCTCTCTTCCCCTTTTGTGTTCAAATTTTTCTCCTCCTTCTTCTATTCTTTTCTTCTTCTACTCACATAAAGGAATCTCTATACTGTGACATAGAGGATTCCTCTTCTTTTCTGTTCTCTTCTTTTTCATATGACCAGGAGCAAGGACAAAGACATTCTTGTTGAAGCAGATCCTGAACCTGAAAGGACTCTGAAGAAGAAGCTAAGAGAAGCTGAAGCACAATAATCCAGAGAAAACCTTACAGAGAATCTCGAAAAAGAAGGAGACATGGCCGAACCCAATAATAATGGTGGAGGCGCAAGGAGGATACATGGTGATTATACTACACCTACTTCCAATTTTTATAGAAGAAGCATCTCAATCCCTGCCATTGGAGCAAATAATTTTGAGCTGAAGCCTCAACTAGTTGCTTTGATGCAACAGAACTGCAAGTTTCATGGACTTCCATCAGAAGATCCCTATCAGTTTTTAACTGAGTTCTTGCAGATTTGTGATACTGTTAAGACTAATGGAGTAGATCCTGAGGTCTACAGGCTTAGGCTTTTCCCTTTTGCTGTAAGAGACAGAGCTAGATCATGGTTGGACTCACAACCTAAAGATAGCCTGGACTCTTGGGATAAGCTGGTCACAGCCTTCTTGGCCAAGTTCTTTCCTCCTCAAAAGGTGAGCAAGCTTAGAGTGGATGTTTAGACCTTCAAGAAAAAAGACGGTGAATCCCTCTATGAAGCTTGGGAAAGATACAAGCAGTTGACCAAAAAGTGTTGTTCTGGCATGCTTTCAGAGTGGACCATTTTAGATATATTATATGATGGTCTATCTAAGCTTTCTAAGATGTCACTGGACCATTCTGCAGGTGGATCCATTCACCTAAAGAAAACGCCTGCAGAAGCTTAAGAACTCATTGACATGGTTGCAAATAACCAATTCATGTACACCTCTGAGAGGAATCTTGTGAGTAATGGGACGTCTCAGAAGAGGGGAGTTCTTGAAATTGATGCTCTGAATGCCATATTGGCTCAGAACAACATGTTGACTCAGTAAGTCAATATGATTTCTCAAAGTCTGAATAGATGGCAAAATGCATCTAACAGTACTAAGGAGGCATCTTCTGAAGAAGAAGTTTATGATCCTGAGAACCCTGCAATAGCAGAGGTGAATTACATGGGTGAACCCTATGGGAACACCTATAATTTCTCATGGAGAAATCATCCAAATTTCTCATGGAAGGATCAACAAAAGCCCCAACAAGGCTTTAATAGTGGTGGAAGAAACAGGCTTAGCAATAACAAGCCTTTTCCATCATCTTCTCAGCAACAGACAGAGCATTCTGAGCAGAGCTCCTCTAGCTTAGCAAACATAGTCTCTGATCTGTCTAAGGCCACTTTAAGTTTCATGAGTGAAACAAGGTCATCCATCAGAAATTTGGAGGCACAAGTGGGCTAGCTAAGTAAGAAAATCATTGAAACCCCTCCTAGTACTCTCCCAAGCAATACTGAAGAGAATCCAAAAAGAGAGTGCAAGGCCATTGACATAATCAAAATGGCCGAACCTAGAGAGGAAGGGGAGGACGTGAATCCCAATGAGAAAGACCTCATGGGACGTCTCCCAAACAAGAAGGAGTTCCTTATTGAGGACCTAGAGGAATCTGAGGCTCACATAGAGATCATAGAGATTCCATTAAACCTCATTCTGCCATTCATGAGCTCTGAAAACTATTCTTCCTCTGAAGAGGATGAAGATGTAACTGGAGAACAAGTTGCTCAATATCTAGGAGCCATTATGAAGCTGAATGCCTAGTTGTTTGGTAATGAGACTTGGGAAGATGCATCTCCCTTGCTCATTAGTGAACTAGATACATGGGTTTAGCAAACTTTACCTCAAAAGAAACAAGATCCTGGTAAATTCTTAATATCCTGTACCATAGGCACCATGACCTTTGAGAAGGCTCTATGTGACCTGGGGTCTGGCATAAATCTTATGCCACTCTCTGTAATGGAGAAACTAGGGATCTTTGAGATACAAGCTGCCACATTCTCATTAGAGATGGCAGACAAGTCAATAAGACAAGCTTATGGATTGGTAGAGGATGTGCTAGTGAAGGTTAAAGGCCTTTATATCCCTGCTGATTTCATAATCCTAGACACTGGGAAGGAAGAGGATGAATGCATCATCCTTTAAAGACCCTTCCTAGCCACAGTAGGAGCTGTGATTGATGTTGACAGAGGTGAACTAGTCCTTCAATTGAATGGGGACTACCTTGTGTTTAAGGCTCAAGGATCTTCCTCTGCAACCATGGAGAGGAAGCAAGAAAAGCTTCTCTCAATACAGAGTTAAACAAAGCCCCCACGTCAAACTCTAAGTTTGGTGTTGGGAGGCCACAACCAAACTCTAAGTTTGGTGTTGAACCCCCACATTCAAACTCTAAATTTGGTGTTGGGAGGTCCCAACAATGCTCTGAGAATTTGTGAGGCTCCATGAGAGCTCACTGTTAAGCTATTGACATTAAAGAAGCGCTTATTGGAAGGCAACCCAATTTTTATTTATCTATATTTTTATTATTCTTTTATGTTTTATTAGGTTCATGATCATGTGGAGTCACAAAACAATTACTAAAATTAAAAACAGAATCAAAAACAGCAAAAGAAACAACACACCCTGGAGGAAGAGCTTACTGGCGTTTAAACGCCAAGTAAGGAGCATCTGGTTGGCTTTCAATGCCAAAACAGAGGATGAATCTGGCATTGAACGCCAGAAACAAGCAGCAGTTTGGCGTTTAAATGCCAGGATTACACCCTGAGAAGAGCTGGCATTAAACGCCAGAAACAAGCATGGAACTGGCGTTCAACGCCAAAAACATGCCGCAGATTAGCGTTGAACGCCAAAAACAAGCATAGAGTTGGCGTTTAACGCCAGAAACAAGCTTCAGCCTGGCGTTAAATGCCAAGATTGCAGGCAGAGGGCGTTTTACATGCCTAATTGGTGCAAGGATAATTCATCCTTCACACCTCAAGATCTGTGGACCCCACAGGATCACCTCAGGATCTGTAAACCCCACAGGATCCCCTCCTACACTACTTCTCTCTTCTCCACACAATCACCTCAATCTCTCTTCCCCATTACCCCTTCACCAATCACATCCATCCACTCTTCAAAATCTCTTTCCCACCCAATCCCACCCTAAATGACCGAACCCCATTCCCTCTCCCTCCACTATATAAACCCCTCCATCCTTCTTAATTTTCATACAACACAACCCTCTCTTCTCCCCCTTGACCGAACCCACACATCTCTCCCTCTCCTCCATATCTTCTTCTTCTTCTTCTATTCTTTCTCTTCTTTTGCTCGACGACGAGCAACATTCTAAGTATGGTGTGGTAAAAGCATAGCTTTTTTTTTGTTTTTCCATAACCGTTGATGGCACCTAAGGCCGGAGAAACCTCTAGAAAGAGGAAAGGAAAGACAAAAGCTTCCACCTCTGAGTCATAGAAGATGGAGAGATTCATCTCAAGGGTCCATAGCTCTGTAGTAGAGCATTTGACTGCACATCAAGAGAGCCCACTCATGGACCTCAACAAGAGCATGAGGAATTCCCTCATCAAGAAATCCCTGAGATACCTCAGGGGATACATTTACCTCCACAAAATTATTAGGAGCAACTAAGGATAGGAGCACCAAAATCACTAGGGATCAAGCAACAAAGGCAAAGAAGAGACATAGAGGAGCTCAAGAACACCATTGGCCCTTCAAGAAGAAGGCGCCACCCTCACTAAGGTGGACTCATTCCTTGTTCTTATTTCTCTGTTTTTCGATTTTTATGCTATATGTTTGTCTATGTTTGTTTTTTTACTACATGATCATTAGTATTTAGCAACTATATCTTAAGGCTATGAATAATTCCATGAATCCTTCACCTTTCTTAAATGAAAAATGTTTCTAATACAAAAGAACAAGAAGTACATGAGTTTCGAATTCATCCTTGAAATTAGTTTAATTATATTGATGTGGTGACAATACTTTTTGTTTTCTGAATGAAATGCTTGAACAGTGCATATTTTTGATCTTGTTGTTTATGAATATTAAAATTGTTGGCTCTTGAAAGAATGATGAACAAGAGAAATGTTATTGATGATCTGAAAAATCATAAAATTGATTCTTGAAGCAAGAAAAAGCAGTGAAGAACAAAAGCTTGCGAAAAAAAAAGTGGCGAAAAAAATATAAAAGAAAAAGAAAAAGCAAGCAGAAAAAGCCAATAGCCCTTAAAACCAAAAGGCAAGGGTAAAAAGGATCCAAGGCTTTGAGCATCAATGGATAGGAGGGCCCAAGGAAATAAATCTAGGCCTAAGCGGCTAAATCAAGCTGTCCCTAACCATGTGCTTATGGCATGCAGGTCCAAGTGAAAAGCTTGAGACTAAGTGGTTAAAGTCATGATCCAAAGCAAAAAGAGTGTGCTTAAGAGCTCTGGACACCTCTAACTGGGGACTCTAGCAAAGCTGAGTCACAATCTGAAAAGATTCACCCAGTCATGTGTCTGTGGCATTTATGTATCCGGTGGATATATTGGAAAACAAAGTGCTTAGGGCCATGGCCAAGACTCATAAAAGTAGCTGTGTTCAAGAATCAACATACTTAACAAGGAGAATTAATAACACTATCTGAATTCTGAGTTCCTATAGATGCCAATCATTTTAAACTTCAAAGGATAAAGTGAGATGCCAAAACTGTTCAGAAGCAAAAAGCTACAAGTCCCGCTCATCTAATTAGAACGAATATTCATTGATATTTTGAGATTTATAGTATATTCTCTTCTTTTTATCCTATTTGATTTTCAGTTGCTTGGGACAAGCAACAATTTAAGTTTGGTGTTGTGATGAGCGGATAATTTATACGCTTTTTGGCATGTTTTTAGGTAGTTTCTAGTAGGATCTAGCTACTTTTAGGGATATTTTTATTAGTTTTTATGCAAAATTCACATTTATGGACTTTACTATGAGTTTGTTTGTTTTTCTATGGTTTCAGGTATTTTCTGACTGAAATTGAGGGACTTGAGCAAAAATCTTATTCAGGCTGAAAAAGGACTGCTGATGCTGTTGGATTCTGACCTCCCTGCACTCGAAATTAATTTTATGGAGCTATAGAACTCCAAATTGCGCGATCTTAACGTCGTTGGAAAGTAGACATCCAGAGCTTTCCAGAAATATATAATAGTCCATACTTTATTCGAGTTTAGATGACGGAAACTTGCATTCAACGCCAGTTCCATGCTGCATTCTGGAGTAAAACGCAAGAAACACGTCACAAACCAGAGTTAAACGCCAAAAACACGTTACAACTTGGCGTTTAACCCCAAGAGAAGCCTCTGCATGTGTAAAGCTCAAGCTCAGTCCAAGCACACACCAAAGTGGGCCCCGGAAGTGGATTTTTGCACTTAGACTTATTTTTGTAAACCCTAGTAGCTAGTTTAGTATAAATAGAACTTTTTACTATTGTACTAGTGTCATTCTTTTGACGAGGTCCTTCTCCCTAAGTTCGAATTTCATATCATATTTTGGGGGCTGGCTATTCGGCCTGCCTAGACCACCATCACTTATGTATTTTCAACGGTGGAGTTTCTACACACCATAGATTAAGGTGTGGAGCTCTGCTGTACCTCGAGATTTAATGCAAAGTACTACTATTTTCTATTCAATTCATGCTTATTCTTATTCTAGGATATTACTTGCATTTCAACCTGATGGATGTGATGATCTGTGACACTCATCATCATCCGTCCCTATGAACGTGTGCCTGACAACCACTTCCGTTCTACAAGCGAAAGCTAGAGTGAATATCTCTTGGATTCCTTAACCAGAATCTTCGTGGTATAAGCTAGAACCCTTTGGCAGCCATTCTTGAGAATCCAGAAAGTCTAAACCTTGTCTGTGGTATTTCGAGTAGGATTCAAGGATTGAATGACTGTGACGAGCTTTAAACTCGCGATTGTTGGGCGTGGTGACAGACGCAAAAGAATCAATAGATTCTATTCCGACATGATCGAGAACCGATAGATGATTAGCCATGCTGTGACAAGAGCATTTGGACCATTTTCACTGAGAGGATAGGAAGTATCCATTGACAACGGTAACGCCCTACATACAGCTTGCCATGGAAAGGAGTATGAAGAATTGGATGAAAGCAGTAGGAAAGCAGAGATTCAACAGGAACAAGCATCTCTATGCACTTATCGGAAATTCCCACCATTGAATTACATAAGTATCTCTATCCTTATTTTAATGCTTTATTTATTATTATTTTCGAAAACTATTATAACCATTTGAATCCGCCTAACTTAGATTTACAAGATGACCATAGCTTGCTCCATACCAACAATCTTCGTGGGATCGACCCTTACTCACGTAAGGTTTATTACGTGGACGACCCAGTGCACTTGTTGGTTAGTTGTGCAAAATTGTGAATAATGTGAGTGAACCATAGTAATGTGCACCAAGTTTTTGGAGCCATTACTAAGAATTGTTCGAATTATAAAAAAAGTGTAAATTAGAATTTTGCCTATCACAGGAAAAACAGTACATCAAGGAGCGAGGTATGCTTCTAGCTATAATATCTCTTCATGTTGCATGTGTTCCATGACCTAGGAAGCTCAGTACTTTGTAGGTCGGGCACTTTGTAGTAGCCTTTTCCTAAGACTTCAGGTATCTTGAAGGGTCTTTTCCAATTGGCAGCGAGCTTCCGTTCGCCCGGCTTGGTTATCCCAATGTTATTTCCTATCAGGACTAAGTCGCTTGTGGTGAATATTCTTCAAATGACCTTTTATTATATCTTTCCGACATCCTTTGTTTTAGTGCGGCTTCTCTTATCCGAGCTTGTTCTCGGCCTTCTAGGGGGAGCTCGAGTTCCCCTTTCTGGGCTTGGATGTTTCCTACCTCGTCATAGAATCTTATCTTTGGGATCTGTTCATTGACCTCAATGAGAATTATGGCTTCTATCCCGTATGTAAGTCGAAATGGAGTTTCCCCAGTTGTCGAGTGAAAAGTTGTACGATAAGCCCACGGGACTTGTGGAAGCTCTTCTACCCAGGCTCCTGATGACAAGTCATCATATACCCATTTTTCAAGCTAATTTCACTTATTTCACTAGTCTTTATGCACTTTCTTGCATCCTAAGTAAGTAATTTGGAATGAAAATGCATGACTTCTTTAAATCAAACAACCACCATTAAATTGATGCTAAATCATGAGGTTTGAGCTAAAATTTATTGATTTTTAATGAATAATAAACCTTATGAGTTTAGAGATACTTTGATTGGTTGTTTTGGTTTCTTGTAGGTAAAGAAAGGAAGAAAAGAAGAAAAACGTGGCTTAGGAAGTGTGGCCAAGAGATGAGAAGTGTGGTGCAACATAGAAGGAAGAAGCAAACACTGCCCTCCACAAGAGCACATTGCCCTCCAGGAGAGCAGCATAATGAACCAAGCCTTAAAAGCATCACTGCCCTGCCCACAATAAGGGCGGAGCACAATTCTATGCCAAGGACCAAAGGAAGCAAAAACTCTGCCCTGCCCTCCTCAAGAGCAATATCGGGCTTTCATGAAAAATAATTCAAAGGAAATTGCTTCCTAGTGTTTCCTATGGGTTTCGAACCCAAGAACAAGGAGGAAAAGAGTAGCGCTCAAATACAAGGAAAACAAGCAAAAATTGGCTTGCTTTCAATCTCCCAGAATCGAACACGGAACCATGAGGAAGCAAGGAACTAGGCATTACTTTGGTGCCAAGAAAACCAAGGAAAAAGGAGCAGCGTGTGCCTCCACCAAGTTTCGAACTTGGAACCTCACTTTTTGGCAACATTGCCCTGCCATCCGCAAGGGCAGGGCAGCATTTCTTGGTGCATGGCGCAGCATTTTGGCACGGCCAGAACTTGAGCACTCGGCCAATAGCACACACGCACGGGCAGCATCCTAACGCATCACACGCACCAAGCGCACGCAATGAGGCCGCATGCACCATTTCCTGCTCTGCCCTCCACAAGGGCAGGGCAGCCTCCTGGAAGCTACTTTCTCATGGGCTGAAAATTGGATTAAAAATCCAATTTAATTCATTTCTTCACCAAATAAAAAGCCCATCTAAATTCCAAAATCCAAGAATAGAAACTGTATAAATAGGAGATAGTTTGATGTAAAGAGGACCCTTCTTTGGATTTTTGAATTTTGACATTTTGAAACTTCATCTTCTCTGAGAGCTTTGAACTGAGATTTGAGAGAATTAGGAAAGAGAATTGATCTCTCTTCTTCCTTGTTCTTGCTTGAGCATTTTTACTTTTCTTGTTTGAGTCTTTGGTGTGAAGAATTGAGGAATTTCTGTCTCAATCTCCATTTAAGATCTCTTTGATTTCTCTGCTGCATAATTGAATTGAATCCCAATTCCTTTACTGCTTCCTCTTTAATTTCTTGTTAATTGCTTTGTGAATTTGGATCTGGGAAGGAAATTGAGATCTAGACTTTGCTATCTAGTCTCTGGATTCCTGAGATCCCATTTTCCTTTTGGTTCTTCTGTGAACCCCTGCTGCAATTTAATTTCCCTTTCTGTTTGAGATCTAACAGAATTCAAATCATCTCTTGCTTTGATAATTGTTGCAATTTAATTTCCCTTGCTTGAATTCTGAAATCCCAATCCTCAAATCCCGTTTCCATTCAAGCAATTTATATTTCTTGCACTTTAAGTTACTGCAATTTATATTTCTTGCACTTTAAGTTTCAGTCATTTAATTTCTTGTTCTTTAAGATTCAGCTCTTTTACTTTCAATTCTCTTTAATTTTTGCAATTCACCCCTCTCCCTTTACATTTTCTGCTATTTACTTACTGTTGGATACAAAATCACTCAACCAATACTTGATTCGCTTGACTAAATCAACCACCGAACTAAAATTGCTCAATCCTTCAATCCCTGTGGGATCGACCTCACTCCCGTGCGTTTTATTACTTGATGCGACCCGGTACACTTGCCGGTGAGTTTTGTGTTGGATCGTTTTCCACACATCAAGTTTTTGGCGCCGTTGCCGGGGATTGAAATAGATTGACAATGATTAAGTGAAGCGGTGGTCTAGATCAAGCACTTTTTCTTTATTTTTAACTAACACACTAACTGTTCGAGACTTTGCCTCTACTAACTCTAACTGCACTCAAGTTACAGAGTGCTCTGTTTTAGTTTCTGGCTCTATTTGTGTTTCTGCTTTTGTGACAGGAGGAAAGAGCAATGAATCCACACCTTTTGATCCTAAAACACTTTGGAAGTTGAGCAAGAATAAGGAATGTCAAGCTAGTGACATTAAAAGAGCGCTTGTTGGGAGGCAACCCAACCTGATGTAGTTTCTTTTTATAGCTATTTCAATAAAAAGGTTGAATAATTGGTCTGTATTGCAAGGAGCTAAGTTTGGTGTTGCACACCAAAACAATTTAAGGGAGAATGAAGGATTCTAAGTTTGGTGTTCCACCAAAAATCTCATTTAAAAACACATTCTCACCTCTTGCATAATGCTAGCTCCAAGCAATCAAACAAATTATCCAACTATTTAACTGCTTTCTAGCTTTAATTCCATAACCTTTAGCAAGAACACAAGGTTTCACATATGGTTAACTTGTTGCATCAGAGGCAGTGGCAAGCAATTAAGTTTGGTGTTCCCATACCAAAATAAATCCAAGAGCCACACTCAATTTATGCATACTAACCATGCACTTAAGGGCTTGAGAAGCAAGCAACTTTTGAGAATTATGCAGGACATGAGTCAACAATTGAAGATATTATGCATCTTAACTCAAAGAGAACACAACAGAAGGAAGAATCAAAGGGCTGCAACTTTAAAGTTTGTATCTAAACTTAATCCTTGCTGTTGTGAAGTGTTTTGAATTTGGAAACCATTGTATGTTCTGCTAAAGTGTTTATCTAGTTGCAAGTGAAATTGTTTGTTAAGAATGCTTATTTGCATAAGTGCTTGTCATTCATCACTTAGCTTTAAATTTTGTTTTGTTTCCCATATGCTTGAATAAAAGAGAATTGTTTGAATTAGAAAGTAAATATCCAATGTTGCATAAGTTAGAATGGAAGTTAATGGTGGTATATGTGTTTGATTAAATGCATAACTCATGAAATAATTGCTGCATAATGTCATTTTCATTGAAGTGTGAGCTAGCTTGCTGTCATAAAGGTTCCTATCAGTAAAGAAAGATCCCTTGAGAACAAAATAAAACAGAAAGAAAAGGAAGAAGAAAAAGCCAATGTGGCAAGAAAAACAAAGAATAAAGGCTGGACACCAATAGCTTGGACCCTAGGATACATGCCTGTGGTGTTCTTGTACTAGGATATGCTTAGACAAGTAAATTCTGAGGGGTATTTCAAAATCCGGTCACTTAGATCAACTGATTTGGGATGGCCAATTGAAAGTCCACAATAAAGAGCAACCTAGATACAAAACATTTAGTTATCCAAAGAGATGCTGGGCATCAATGATCCTAGGAGGAAATAGTGAGCCATGTGTCTGTGGTGGAAAGATGTTGAGTAAAAATAAAGCCAAAGGCTACTACTGCAACATTTGACACCAAGCCTTCAAAGAATAATAAGCTTGTTAAGCAAAATGAGAAAAGAAAAGTTAGCAAGAGAGCAAGTAAAGAGTAAATCTTATAACAGCAAGTTAAGTAAGCCTTTGAGGAAGAGTGTATTTTATGTAACAGCAAACAATAACTGAGTTATCATTGTCTGCATAAAAACTCCATGAATCAAGTTCTGCTATATGCCTAATAAGGATATGTATGTTTTTCTTTTTTCACTTCATTTTCTCTTAGTTTTGATGCTTGCTTGGGGACAAGCAAGATTTAAGTTTGGTGTTGTGATGACAAGTCATCATATACCCATTTTTCAAGCTAATTTCATTTGTTTCACTAGTCTTTATGCACTTTCTTGCATCCTAAGTAAGTAATTTGGAATGAAAATGCATGACTTCTTTAAATCAAACAACCACCATTAAATTGATGCTAAATCATGAGGTTTGAGCTAAAATTTATTGATTTTTAATGAATAATAAACCTTATGAGTTTAGAGATACTTTGATTGGTTGTTTTGGTTTCTTGTAGGTAAAGAAAGGAAGAAAAGAAGAAAAACATGGCTTAGGAAGTGTGGCCAAGAGATGAGAAGTGTGGTGCAACATAGAAGGAAGAAGCAAACACTGCCCTCCACAAGAGCACATTGCCCTCCAGGAGAGCAGCATAATGAACCAAGCCTTAAAAGCATCACTGCCCTGCCCACAATAAGCGCGGAGCACAATTCTATGCCAAGGACCAAAGGAAGCAAAAACTCTGCCCTGCCTTCCTCAAGAGCAATATCGGGCTTTCATGAAAAATAATTCAAAGGAAATTGCTTCCTAGTGTTTCCTATGGGTTTCGAACCCAAGAACAAGGAGGAAAAGAGTAGCGCTCAAATACAAGGAAAACAAGCAAAAATTGGCTTGCTTTCAATCTCCCAGAATCGAACACGGCACCATGAGGAAGCAAGGAACTAGGCATTACTTTGGTGCCAAGAAAACCAAGGAAAAAGGAGCAGCGTGTGCCTCCACCAAGTTTCGAACTTGGAACCTCACTTTTTGGCAACATTGCCCTGCCATCCGCAAGGGCAGGGCAGCATTTCTTGGTGCATGGCGCAGCATTTTGGCACGGCCAGAACTTGAGCACTCGGCCAGCAGGACGCACGCACGGGCAGCATCCTGACGCATCACACGCACCAAGCGCACGCAATGAGACCGCATGCACCATTTCCTGCTCTGCCCTCCACAAGGGCAGGGCAGCCTCCTGGAAGCTACTTTCTCATGGGCTGAAAATTGGATTAAAAATCCAATTTAATTCATTTCTTCACCAAATAAAAAGCCCATCCAAATTCCAAAATCCAAGAATAGAAATTGTATAAATAGGAGATAGTTTGATGTAAAGAGGACACTTCTTTGGATTTTTGAATTTTGACATTTTGAAACTTCATCTTCTCTGAGAGCTTTGAACTGAGATTTGAGAGAATTAGGAAGGAGAATTGATCTCTCTTCTTCCTTGTTCTTGCTTGAGCATTTTTACTTTTCTTGTTTGAGTCTTGGGTGTGAAGAATTGAGGAATTTCTGTCTCAATCTCCATTTAAGATCTCTTTGATTTCTCTGCTGCATAATTGAATTGAATCCCAATTCCTTTACTGCTTCCTCTTTAATTTCTCGTTAATTGCTTTGTGAATTTGGATCTGGGAAGGCAATTGAGATCTAGACTTTGCTATCTAGTCTCTGGAGTCCTGAGATCCCATTTTCCTTTTGGTTCTTCTGTGAACCCCTGCTGCAATTTAATTTTCCTTTCTGTTTGAGATCTAACAGAATTCAAATCATCTCTTGCTTTGATAATTGTTGCAATTTAATTTCCCTTGCTTGAATTCTGAAATCCCAGTCCTCAAATCCCTTTTCCATTCAAGCAATTTATATTTCTTGCACTTTAAGTTACTGCAATTTATATTTCTTGCACTTTAAGTTTCAGTCATTTAATTTCATGTTCTTTACGATTCAGCTCTTTTACTTTCAGTTCTCTTTAATTTCTGCAATTCACCCCTCTCCCTTTACATTTTCTGCTATTTACTTACTGTTGGATACAAAATCACTCAACCAATACTTGATTCGCTTGACTAAATCAACCACCGAACTAAAATTGCTCAATCCTTCAATCCCTGTGGGATCGACCTCACTCCCGTAAGTTTTATTACTTGATGCGATCCGGTACACTTGCCGGTGAGTTTTGTGTTGGATTGTTTTCCACACATCAGCTCCCTTTGTGTCTTGTAACCTTTTCTTTAATCTGGCTAATATGACTTTATTGGCTGTGTCCGGTTGTCCATTGGCTTGGGGATGCTCCACCGACGTGAATTGATGTTTGATCTTCATACTTGCCATTAAGCTTTTGAAAGTTGAGTCAGTAAACTGTGTACCATTATCTGTGGTGATGGAATGCGAGACCCAAAATCGAGAAATAATATTCCTATACAGAAATTTCTGACTCTTTTCGCCGTGATAGTAGCTAGTGGTTCAGCTTCAATCCATTTAGTGAAGTAATCTACCCCACGATGAGGTACTTTGTTCAGGTGTTTGGGGAAAGGCCCAAGTAGGTCCATCCCCCATTTTGCAAAAGGCCATGGGAAAGTTATACAGATAAGTTCCTCAGGGGTTGCAACATGGAAGTGAGCATGAATCTGACAAGGTGGGCATTTCCTAACAAAGTCAGTCGCATCCTTTTGTAAGGTCGGCCAAAAGAACCTGGCTCAGATTACTTTTTTGGCTAGTGACTGAGCTCTGAGATAGTTCCCACATATGCAATTGTGTATCTCTTTCAAGACTTCTTCGATTCTGCTAGTCGAGACACATTTGAGCAAGAGTGTTGATATCCCTCTTCCATAAAGGACATTGTAAGACCCATAATTTTTGAAAATTCTTCTTATAAGTCAATCTTAATTTATTTATTTATGAAAGACTTTAATTTTACAAATTATTTTATTAAAGCTAATTAAATCAAGTTTTGATAATTAAATTAGAATTTTTATCTAATTTTACAATCGTTGAACATTTTCCATATTTAAATTATAAAATTTAGTAATTCTAAAATACTAAGAATTTTATATGATTCGATTTAAATAATTGAGATTTTGGAACATAATACCTTAAATTTTTTATAAATAAATAAAATTAATCATATTATCTATAATTAATGAATTGGAGTACTTATTTGAAAATAACTTGCAAGTTGATAATAAAATGGTATTTCAAAGATAATTATTTTATATTAAATTTTAATTTGAATTATTACTCAACCTTATTATTTTATTAATATTTTTACTCTACATAAATCCTAATTTTAACACAATAAAACCCTAACCCTAATATTTTTTCCCTTTTCCTAGCCGCCATTAACCTTTCCCTTTTCTTCTATTCGACAAACACAACACACACAGCCGCACCCCCCTTCCCTAACCTCACTCACCCACGTAAAACCAAATAAAAGGAAAGAAGGAAAGAAAAGAAAACGAGGGAAGAAAGGGCTTGGGGATGAGAAAGGGAGAAGAGGAAAGAAGAGTGTCGCCGGAGGAAAGGGGGACCACCGTCACTGTTTGTTGAGCCCTGCTGCACAGTCGCCACCGTCTGTCGCACCGCCACCGTCTTTCGAACCACCACCATGCCGCGTCGCCATCAAAGGCCAGAACCGAGAGAGAAGCATCCAAGAGAGAGAATGAGCACGAGAGAGGAAACATGGAAGAAGGACTGCTACCGTTCTATCTCGTCGCCGTCTCTGATGAGCCAATAATTTATACGCTTTTTGGCATTGTTTTTAGGTAGTTTCTAGTAGGATCTAGCTACTTTTAGGGATGTTTTCATTAGTTTTTATGCAAAATTCATATTTCTGGACTTTACTATGAGTTTGTGTATTTTTCTGTGATTTCAGGTATTTTCTGGCTAAAATTGAGGGACCTGAGCAAAAATCTGTATTCAGGCTGACAAAGGATTGCTAATGCTATTGGATTCTAACCTCCCTAAACTCAAAATGGATTTTCTGGAGCTACAAAACCCCAAATGGCGTGCTCTCAACTGCGTTGGAAAGTAGACATCCAGGGCTTTCCTGTAATATATAATGGTTTAAGGAAAAGCAAGCAGAAAAAGCCAATAGCCCTTAAAACCAAAAGGCAATGGTAAAAAGGATCCAAGGCTTTGAGCATCAATGGATAGGAGGGCTCAAGGAAATAAAATCAAGGCCGAAGCGGCTAAATCAAGCTGTCCCTAACCATGTGCTTGTGGCATGCAGGTCCAAGTGAAAAGCTTAAGAGTGAGTGGTTAAAGTCGTGATCCAAAGCAAAAAGAGTGTGCTTAAGAGCTCTGGACACCTCTAACTGGGGACTTTAGCAAAGCTGAGTCACAATCTGAAAAGGTTCACCCAGTCATGTGTCTGTGGCATTTATGTATCCGGTGATAATACTGGAAAACAAAGTGCTTAGGGCCACGGCCAAGACTCATAAAAGTAGTTGTGTTCAAGAATCAACATACTTAACTAGGAGAATTAATAACACTATCTGAATTCTGAGTTCCTATAGATGCCAATCATTCTAAACTTCAAAGGATAAAGTGAGATGTCAAAACTGTTCAGAAGCAAAAAGCTACAAGTCCCGCTCATCTAGTTAGAACTAATATTCATTGATGTTTTGAGATTTATAGTATATTCTCTTCTTTTTATCCTAATTGATTTTCAGTTGCTTGGGGACATGCAACAATTTAAGTTTGGTGTTGTGATGAGCGGATAATTTATACGCTTTTTGGCATTGTTTTTAGGTAGTTTCTAGTAGGATCTAGCTACTTTTAAGGATGTTTTTATTATTTTTTATGCAAAATTCACATTTCTGGACTTTACTATGAGTTTGTGTATTTTTCTGTGATTTCAAGTATTTTCTGGCTGAAATTGAGAGACCTGAGCAAAAATCTGATTCAGGCTGACAAAGGACTACTAATGCTGTTGGATTCTGACCTCCCTGTACTCGAAATTGATTTTCTGGAGCTACAGAACTCCAAATGGCACGCTCTTAACTGCGTTGGAAAGTAGACATCCAGGGATTTCCAGAAATATATAATGGTCCATACTTTGTTCGAGCGTAGACGACGCAAACCAGTTCCATGCTGTATTCTGAAGTAAAACGCCAGAAACACGTCACAAACCAGAGTTAAACGCCAAAAACACGTTACCACTTGGTGTTTAACTCCAAAAGAAGCCTCTACATGTGTAAAGCTCAAGCTCAGCCCAAGCACACACCAAAGTGGGCCCCAGAAGTGGATTTCTGCATTTAGACTTATTTCTGTAAACCCTAGTAACTAGTCTAGTATAAATAGGACATTTTACTATTGTATTAGACATCTTGGTATCTATCTTTGGATGTTTAGTTCGTAGACTTTGGGGGCTGGCCATTCGGCCATGCCTGAACCTTGATCACTTATGTATTTTCAACGGTGGAATTTCTACACACCATAGATTAAGGTGTGGAGCTCTGCTGTACCTCGAGAATTAATGCAATTACTATGGTTCTTCTATTCGATTCAAGCTTATTCTTATTTTAAGATATTCGATGCACTTCAATCTGATAGATGTGATGATCTGTGACACTCATCATCATCCATCCTTATGAACGCGTGCTTGACAACCACTTCCGTTTTACCTTAGACCGAGCGTGTATCTCTTGGATTCCTTAATCAGAAACTTCGTGGTATAAGCTAGAACCCTTTGGCGACCATTCTTGAGAATCCGAAAAGTCTAAACCTTGTCTGTGGTATTCTGAGTAGGATTCATGGATTGAATGACTGTAACGAGCTTCAAACTCGCGATTGTTGGGCGTAGTGACAAACGCAAAAGAATCAATGGATTTTATTCCGACATGATCGAGAACCGACAGATGATTAGCCGTGCTGTGACAGAGCATTTGGACCATTTTCACTGAGAGGATGGGAAGTAGCCATTGACAACGGTGATGCCCTACATACAGCTTGCCATGGAAAGGAGTATGAAGAATTGGATGAAAGTAGTAGAAAAGTAGAGATTCAACAGGAACAAGCATCTTTATGCACTTATCTAAAATTTTCACCATTGAATTACATAAGTATCTCTATCTTTATTTTATTGCTTTATTTATCTTTATATTTGAAAACCAATACAACCATTTGAATTCGCCTAACTGAGATTTACAAGATGACCATAGCTTGCTTCATACCAACAATCTCCGTGGGATCGACCCTTACTCACGTAAGGTATTACTTGGACGACCCAGTGCACTTGCTGGTTAGTTGTATGAAGTTGTGACAAAGTGTGATTCACGTTTGAGAGCTCTAAGTCTATTGGCGCCATTATTGATGATCACAATTTACGCGCACCAGTCGCTACTAATGTTCTCCGTCGTCGAGCTTGGTCGCAGATAGGAGAGGAAGAAGCTGCCTCTATCGCTGCCATTGGTGCTTTGTCGTTGCCGCAGCTACTACTAGAAGCTGCACTGCCGTGGCCGAGCTTCTGCTACCGAAAACCACCGCTGAAGCATCAGTCTTGGTAAGCACCAACCTTGCTTCAAATCTTCCTTGTCTGTTAAGTTCGTAGTTACCGTGAGAGTGTTTATGAGGTTGTTTGTGCTAGGAATATGGTTACCGAGAGTTTTTTATCGTATGCAAATGTCACGCTGCTGCTGCCACATCTACTCAAAATCGCTGCTGTTCAACTTAGCCGTTCTTCCTTAGTTGCGGTAAGCGTTCTCATTTCAAAACCCGTGAGAATCAATGTTCCGTTATGTTTGGTTAAAGACTCAGAGATTTGGTAATGTAAGGTCGAGTTCTAGTTGTTGCATGTTGTTTTTATATTGTTGTGGTTGCTGCAAAAGTGGATAAGGGCTGACGTTGCGGTTGCTGCTGATTACGGGTCGAGGGAAAATGTTTTCTTTGATGCATTTGGTTTATGGGTTTCGACTTTCCGAGGTAGGGTTTTTCTTAAAATTTATTTTATATTACAAAGTGGTTATAAATAGATATTGATGTGAAAAATATATTTCTGTGATTATGCTTGTCTTGTGGATGTGGTTGTTTGCTGGACGGAATGATTGATTGCTTGAGTGGTGTGCAGTTGTTGATAAGAAATTGGTTTGTAAAGTTATTTAGTTGAATATTATGAGTGATTTTTCATGGTTTTGGAGTTAATTTGATGATGTAAATGAATTGGTTTTGGAAATGATTTGAGATATAAAAATGAATTGATTTTGGAAGCGGTTTGATTTTGAATTAGTCTGATTTTATAAATGATTTAATATTAGAGCTGATTTGATTTTGAAAAAGATTTATTATTAAAATTGGTTGGATTTGAAAATAATTTGACATTAGAACTGGTTGAATCTTGAAAAATGATTGAGATTTAGAAATGGTTGAGAAGAATTTGAGGAATGTTTGGATGGGACCCCAAAAGGGTGGCAGAGTCCGAGTTTTAGAGGAGATGCTGTCAAAATTTTTATAAAAATTGGAAGCTTAGTTTGAAATAATTATTTAGAAAGATTTGGTTTTAAAGATTATATGTTTTAAGTTTGATTTATTTAGAAGAGAATGAATTGATGATGAAAATGAATTAAAAGTAAATGAGACTTGCAAAATTGAGACAAATTGTTGACCCTCTATATGTAAGATGTGACGGAAACTTTAACTCCCCGTGATCCCCTATTGACATGCATATATATATATATATATATATATATATATATATATATATATATATATATATATATATATGAATTTGAACTTAGGGCTTTGTCTTTCCACATGGATGAGCTTGGGATTCTTTCCATGGATATTATTGAGCTTGGGGATGCATGTATAGAAGGACTGTCCAATGGTTACCTACCAGGACATGTCGGATTGACTGTATAACCGACAGATGAGCTAATTAGCCATAGGACAGACATACATCGGATGCATTTGCAAGCTTTGTTTTGGTTTGAATTTGATTGGTTTTGCCTAACTGCTTAACTGTCTTTAACTGCTATCTGAGCTACTTGCTGTAACTGCTATCTATACTTGTGTTTTCCTTCTCTGTTTTGCCTGTGTTTGTTCTGGTGTGGTACTTTTGAGAATTGAGTTTTGGTGCTGAATTGATGATAGTGTTGGTTGATTGCATGATTGGTTTCTGATTGAGGTTTAGTATAGTATGAAACATCGAGCTAGTTCAACATAGACTTAATGAACCTACGTTTGGAATAGGTTGGTCATTCATACTGTCAGAAAACCTTTAAGATTCTTTTATAAGAAAAGTGAGTTTTGGATTTCTGGATACTTAACTGATTTCTTTTAAAAGGGCATTGAATTTTTGGGTGCTTAAACCATTGGTTTTTAAAAAATTCATAAGACAACGATAATCACTAAGCTTGAAAAACAATTTTCTTATTAAATATCTTCTTTTGACAATTTTGAAATTTCTTGATAAGACCGTGTGGTTAGGTTCTCATTCCCCTACAATTTTATCTTTTCAGGACGGACGAGAAAGCTTGCGGGGTTTTTGTTAAGTTCCTAAATATGTTGTTTTTGTTTATGTACATATGTTATAGACTTTTCCTCGCCTTTATTATTATATCCTTCTAAGAGGGATAGGAGTCATGACTGTAATAACATGTATGTATATAATATTTGTAAGTTATTTGAGTCAAAAGTTTTGTATATATGTATATGCCTGTTTATTTTCGGTTAAAAAGTATTTTTCTATTTTTGTTAAAAAGAAAACAGCGATACAGTTTCGAGTCAAAGGCTCCGATTTTATTATTAAGTATATGAAGTCGTCGTAATTCTTCTTGCTATCAGAGTAGCACAGCCAGAAGTGTGATATTCTGATAGTGAGGGTGTTACATTATGGTATCAGAGCAGTCTTTCTTGTAGAGCCTGAGGAACAGACTGACTATGCTTCATTTGCATGCTCTGAGCGTTTGTCGTGTTATAGGTATTGTCTTGATAATGAGAGTTAGAGCTTTATGCACATGACTGTCTATTGATTAATGCTGTTAGTCTATCATTGCATACTTCGTGGTATTAAGTTTGGCCAGCTTAATACCAGTGACTTATGTATATAAAAGCGCTAATGGGTTATCATAGAGATATACGAATTGTAGGTAACGCGAATCATGGGTTTTGGGAATGTCAGGAGTTAATTCTCGAGGTTACTCAGTTACTTATCTTGTTCTTTCATGGCTTGTGATGAGCGGATAATTTATACGCTTTTTGGCATTGTTTTTAGGTAGTTTTTAGTAAGTTTGAGCTACTTTTAGGGATGTTTTCATTAGTTTTTATGTTAAATTCACATTTCTGGACTTTACTATGAGTTTGTGTGTTTTTCTGTGATTTTAGGTAAATTCTGACTGAAATTGAGGGACTTGAGCAAAACTCTGAAAAAGGCTGACAAAAGGACTGCTGATGCTGTTGGAATCTGACCTCCCTGCACTCGAAATGGATTTTCTGGAGCTACAGAACTCCAATTGCCGCGCTCTCAACGGCGTTGGAAAGTAGACATCCAGAGCTTTCCAGCAATATATAATAGTCCATACTTTGTTCGGAAATTGACGACGCAACTTGGAGTTGAACGCCAAGTACATGCTGCTGTCTGGAGTTAAACGCCAGAAAAACGTCATGATCCGGAGTTGAACGCCCAAAACACGTCATAACTCGGAGTTCAACTCCAAGAAAAGCCTCAGCTCGTGGATAGATCAAGCTCAGCCCAAACATACACCAAGTGGGCCCCGGAAGTGGATTTATGCATCAAATACTTACTCATGTAAACCCTAGTAGCTAGTCTAGTATAAATAGGATAAGTTACTATTGTATTAGACATCTTTGGTCTCAGTTTTGTTTTATTCTTCATCTGAGGAGACTATTGATCACATTCAAGGGGGCTGGCCATTCGGCCATGCCTGAATCTTTTACTTATGTATTTTCAACAGTGGAGTTTCTACACACCATAGATTAAGGGTGTGGAGCTCTGCTGTACCTCAAGTTTCAATACAATCACTATTACTTTTTATTCAATTCTCTTTTATTCTTATTCCAAGATATACGTTGCACTTCAACTTAATGAATGTGATGATCCGTGACACTCATCATCATTCTCACCCATGAACGCACGTGACTGACAACCACTTCCGTTCTACCTTAGGCCGGGCGCATATCTCTTAGATTCCCCAACAGAATCTTCGTGGTATAAGCTAGATAGATGGCGGCATTCATGAGGATCCGGAAAGTCTAACCTTGTCTGTGGTATTCCGAGTATGTTCCTGGGAATTCGGAAAGTCTAACGTTGTCTGTGGTATTCCGAGTAGGATTCCGGTATTGAATGACTGTGACGAGCTTCAAACTCCTGAAGGCTGGGCGTTAGTGACAGACGCAAAAGAATCAACGGATTCTATTCCAACCTGATTGAGAACCGACAGATGATTAGCCGTGCTGTGACAGAGCATAGGAACGTTTTCACTGAGAGGACGAGATGTAGCCATCAGCCATGGGTGATGCCTCCAGACGATTAGCCGTGCAATGACAGCGCATAGGGTCATTTTCCCGAGAGGATTGAAAGTAGCCACCGTTGATGGTGATGCCCTACATACAGCTTGCCATGGAAAGGAATAAGAAGGATTGAAGGAAGAATGAGTAGTGAAGCAGAGTTTCAAGAGGAGCACAGCATCTCCATACACCTATCTGAAATTCTCACTATTGATTTACATAAGTATTTCTATCCCTTTTTATTTTCTATTTTATTATTAATTTTCGAAACCATAAACCAATTTAATCTTCCTAACTGAGATTTACAAGATGACCATAGCTTGCTTCATACCAACAATCTCTGTGGGATCGACCCTTACTCACGTAAGGTTTATTACTTGGACGACCCAGTACACTTGCTGGTTAGTTGAACGGAGTTGTGAGCTTCTCTAACAGTGCCTGGAATTCTTGTATCACAATTTCGTCCACCAAGTTTTTGGCGCCGTTGCCGGGGATTGTTTGAGTATGGACAACTGACGGTTCATCTTGTTGCTCAGATTAGGTAATTTTTTTTCAAAAATCTTTTTCAAAATTTTTTCTTTTCTTTTTCGTTTTTCTAAACTCTATTTTCGAAAAAAATTAATAAAAATCCAAAAAAATTAAGAAAATCATAAAAATAAAAAAATATTTTGTGTTTCTTGTTTGAGTCTTGTGTTAATTTTTAAGTTTGGTGTCAATTGCATGCTTTTAAAATTTTTCTTGCATTTTTTCGAAAATCCCATGCACTCATAGTGTTCTTCATGATCTTCAAGTTGTTCTTGATAAGTCCTCTTGTTTGATCTTGATGTTTTCTTGTTTTGTGTTGTTTGTTGTTTTTCATATGCATTTTTTGTTTGTTAGAGTCCATGCATTAAAGATCTCTAAGTTTGGTGTCTTGCATGTTTTCTTTGCATCAAAAATTTTTCAAAATTATGTTCTTGATGTTCATCATGATCTTCAAAGTGTTCTTGGTGTTCATCTTGACATTCATAGCATTCTTGCATGCATCTTGTGTCTTGATCCAAAATTTTCATATTTTGGGTCATTTTTGTGTTTTTCTTTAAAAATTCAAAAATCAAAAAAATATCTTTTCCTTATTTCCCTCCAAATTTTCGAAATTTTGGGTTGACTTGGTCAAAAATTTTTAAAATTAGTTGTTTCTCACAAGTCAAGTCAAAATTTCAATTTTAAAAAATCTTATCTTTTCAAAATCTTTTTCAAAAATCATATCTTTTTCATTTTTTTCTATTTTTCGAAAATTTCAAAAATCTTTTTCAAAAATAATTTCAAATTCTTTTTCTTATCTTTATATTAAATTTTCGAAAATTAGCTAACAATTAATGTGATTGGTTCAAAAATTTGAAGTTTGTTACTTTCTTGTTAAGAAAGGTTCAATCTTTAAGTTCTAGAATCTTATCTTGTAGTTTCTTGTTAGTTAAGTAATTTTAAAAATTAAATCTTTTTCAAAATATCTTTTTCTTAAAAATCTTATCTTTTTATCTTATCTTTTTCAAAAATTTTATCTTTTTCAAAATTTGATTTCAAAATATCTTATCTAACCCCCTATCTTCTTATCTTTTTCAAATTTTGATTTTAATATCTTTTTCAATCAACTAACTAACTTTTTGTTTGTTTCTTATCTTTTTCAAAACCACCTAACTACTTTTTCCTCTCTAATTTTCGAAAATACCTCTCTCCTTTTCAAAAATTCTTTTTAATTAATTAAGTGTTTCATGTTTTAATTTTAATACCTTTTAATTTTCGAAAATTACTAACCTCTTTTTCAAAAATTATTTTTGAAATTTCCCTTCGCTTTTCTTCTTCTATCTAATTATTTAATTACTAACACTTCTCTTCACCTTTCTTCATCCAAAAATCCGAATCCATCCTTCTTCATTCTTCTACCCCCTTCTTCTTCTACTAACATAAAGGAATCTCTATACTGTAACATAGAGGATTCCTCTTTCTTTTCTTGTTTTCTTCTCTTTCATATGAGTAGGAACAGGGAAAAAGGCACTCTTGTTGAAATTGATCCAGAACCTGAAAGGACTCTGAAGAGGAAATTAAGAGAAGCTAAATTAAATTATTCTAAAGGTAACATTTCAGAAATTTTCAAACAAGAGAAGGAGATGGCAGCCGAAAATAATAATAATAATGCAAGGAGAATGCTTGGTGACTTCACAAAGCCAACGTCCAAGTTTGATGGAAGAAGCATCTCCATTCCTGCCATTGGAGCCAATAACTTTGAGCTGAAACCTCAGCTAGTTGCCTTGATGCAACAAAACTGCAAGTTTTATGGACTTCCATCTGAAGATCCTTATCAGTTTTTAACTGAGTTCTTGCAGATCTGTGAGACTGTAAAGACGAATGGAGTTGACCCTGAAGTCTACAGACTCATGCTTTTCCCTTTTGCCGTAAGAGACAGAGCTAGAATATGGTTGGATTTACAACCTAAGGATAGCCTGGACTCCTGGGATAAGCTGGTCACTGCTTTCCTGGATAAATTCTTTCCTCCTCAAAAGCTGAGCAAGCTGAGAGTGGATGTTCAAACCTTCAAACAAAAAGACGGGGAATCCCTCTATGAAGCTTGGGAAAGATACAAGCAGTTGACCAAAAGATGTCCATCTGACATGTTTTCAGAATGGACCCTATTAGATATATTCTATTATGGTCTCTCTGAATTTTCAAAAACGTCATTGGACCATTCTGCAGGTGGATCTATTCACCTGAAGAAAACGCCTGAAGAGGCTCAAGAACTCATTGACATGGTTGCAAACAACCAATTCATGTATACCTCTGAGAGGAATTCCGTGAATAATGGGATACCTCAGAAGAAAGGAGTTCTTGAAATTGATACTCTGAATGCCATATTGGCTCAGAACAAAGTGTTGACTCAACAGGTCAACATGATCTCTCAAAATCTGAATGGATTGCAACATGCATCCAACAGTACTAGAGAAGCAGCTTCTGAAGAAGCTTATGATCCTGAAAACCCTGCCATGGCAGAGGTTAATTACATGGGTGAACCTTATGGAAACACCTATAACCCATCATGGAGAAATCATCCAAATTTCTCCTAGAAGGATCAACAAAAGCCTCAACAAGGCTTTAACAATGGTGGACGCAATAGGCTAAGCAATAGCAAGCCATATCCATCATCTTCTCAGCAACAGACAGAGAATTCTAAACAAAACACTTCTAATCTAGCCAATATAGTTTCTGATCTGTCAAAGGCCACTTTCAGTTTCATGAATGAAACAAGATCCTCCATTAGAAATTTGGAGGCACAAGTGGGCCAGCTGAGTAAGAAAGTCATTGAAACTCCTCCCAGTATTCTCCCAAGCAACACAGAAGAGAATCCAAAAGGAGAGTGCAAGGCCATTGATATACTTAATATGGCCGAATGCACAAGGGAGGAGGAGGACGAAAATCCTAGTGAAGAAGACCTCCTGGGACGTCCTTCAAGCAAGAAGGAGTTTCCTATTAAGGATCCAGAGGAATCTGAGGCTCATATAGAGACCATAGAGATTCCATTAAATCTCCTTCTGCCATTCATGAGCTCTGAAGACTATTCTTCCTCTAAAGAGGATGAAGATGTGACTGGAGAGCAAGTTGCTCAATATTTAGGAGCTATCATGAAGCTGAATGCCAAGTTGTTTGGTAATGAGACTTGGGAAAGTGAACCTCCCTTGCTCATTAGTGAACTAGATACTTGGATTCAGAAAACTCTACCTCAAAAGAAACAAGATCCTGGCAAGTTCCTAATACCTTGTACCATAGGCACCATGATCTTTGAAAAAGCTCTATGTGATCTAGGGTCAGGGATAAATCTTATGCCACTCTCTGTAATGGAGAAGCTAGGGATCATTGAGGTACAACCTGCCTTGTTCTCATTACAATTGGCAGATAAGTCATTGAGACAAGCTTATGGAATAGTAGAGGACGTGTTAGTAAAGGTTGAAGGCCTTTACATCCCTGCTGATTTCATAATCTTAGACACTAGGAAGGAAGAGGATGATTGCATCATCCTTGGAAGACCTTTCCTAGCCACAGCAGAAGCTGTGATAGATGTCAACAGAGGAGAGTTAGTCCTTCAATTGAATGGGGACTACCTTGTGTCTAAGGCACATGGCCATCCCTCTGTGACAAAAGAGAGTAAGCATGAAGAGCTTCTCTCAGTTCAGAGTCAAGAAGAGCCCACACAATCAAACTCTAAGTTTGGTGTTGTGAGGCCACAACCAAACTCTAAGTTTGGTGTTAAGACCCCATATCCAAACTCTAAGTTTGGTGTTGGGACTACACTAACATTGACCTGATCACCTTGTGGCTCCATGAGAGCCACTGTCAAGCTATTGACATTAAAGAAGCGCTTGTTGGGAGGCAACCCAATTTTAATTATCTAATTTTTATTTTATTGTTATTTTGTGTTTTATTAGGTACATGATCATGAGGAGTCACGAAAAAATAAAAAAAAAATAAAAACAGAGTCAAAAACAGAAGAAAAAAATTTTTTCACCCTGGAGGACGCACAGGCTGGCGTTCAACGCCAGTAAGATGCATCTGGCCGGCGTTCAACGCCAGAACAGAGCACCATTCTGGTGCTGAACGCCAGAAACAAGCAACATTCTGGCGCTGAACGCCAGGAATGTGCCTAAAGAAGAAAAGCTGCCGCTGAACGCCAGTAACAAGCATGAAACTGGCGTTCAACGCCAGAAACATGCTTTACATGGGCGTTGAACGCCCAGAACGTGCACCAATGGGCGTTTAAACGCCAGAATGGTGTACAAAGGCATTTTACATGCCTATTTAGTGCAGGGATGGAATTCCTTGACACCTCAGGATCCTGTGGACCCCACAGGATCACCTTAGGATCTGTGGACCCCACAGGATCGCCACCTAATATATCCCCACCTTACCTCCTAATCCTATTTTTGTGATTTGAATTCCCCATGTCACACTTCCCAACACCCATCACCAATCACCTCAATTCCTCTTCCCAATTACCCCATTCACCATTCACATCAACCCACTCTTCCCCATAAACCCCACCTACCTTCATAAAATTCAAATTCAATTTCCCACCCATTCCCACCCAAAATGGCCGAACATACACCCTCCCCTCTCCCTATAAATACCCTTCCATTCTACTTCATTTTCACAGAACACAAACCCATCTTCTCCCACTTAGCCGAACCTACCTCTCTCCCTCTCTACCATATTCTCTTCTTCTTCTTCTTCTCTTCTTTTCTTTCTTGCTCGAGGGCGAGCAATATTTTAAGTTTGGTGTGGTAAAAGCATAAGCTTTTTGTTTTTCCATTACCATCAATGGCACCTAAGGCCGGAGTATCCTCTAGAAAAGGGAAAGGGAAGATAAAAGCTTCCACCTCCGAGTCATGGGAGATGGAAAGATTCATCTCCAAAAGCCATCAAGACCACTTCTATGATGTTGTGGCAAAGAAGAAGGTGATCCCCGAGGTCCCTTTTAAGCTCAAAAAGAATGAGTATCCGGAGATCCGACATGAGATCCAAAGAAGAGGTTGGGAAGTCCTAACCAACCCCATGCAACAAGTCGGAATCCTAATGGTTCAAGAATTCTATGCCAATGCATGGATCACTAGGAACCATGATCAAAGTATGAACCCGAGTCCAAAGAATTATCTCACAATGGTTCGGGGGAAATACTTAGATTTTAGTCCGGAAAATGTGAGGTTGGCGTTTCACTTGCCCATGATGCAAGGAGATGAACGCTCCTACACTAGAAGGGTCAACTTTAATCAAAGGTTGGACCAAGTCCTAATGGACATATGTGTGGAAGGAGCTCAGTGGAGAATAGATTCCAAAGGCAAGCCAGTTCAACTAAGAAGACTGGATCTCAAGCCTGTGGCTAGAGGATGGTTGGAGTTCATTCAACGCTCTATCATTCCTACTAGCAACCGATCTGAAGTTACTGTGGATCGGGTCATCATGATTCATAGCATCATGATTGGAGAGGAAGTAGAAGTTCATGAGGTCATCTCCAATGAACTCTACAAAATAGCCGATAAGTCCTCCACCATGGCAAGGCTAGCTTTTCCTCACCTTATTTGCCATCTATGTTACTCAGCTGGAGTTATCATAGAAGGAGATATCCCCATTGAAGAGGATAAGCCCATCACCAAGAAGAGGATGGAGCAAGCAAGAGAGACCATGCACGGTTCTCAAGAGATGCATGAAGAAGCTCATCATCAAGAAATCCCTGAGATGCCTCAAGGGATGCACTTTCCTCCCAACAACTATTGGGAGCAACTCAACACCTCCTTAGAAGATTTGAGCCACAATGTGGAACAATTAAGGGTGGAACATCATGAGCACTCCATCATTCTCCAAGAAATAAGAGAAGACCAAAGAGCAATGAGGGAGGAGCAACAAAGGCAAGGAAGGGACATAGAAGAGCTTAAGGACATTGTTGGTCCTTCAAGAAGAAGACGCCACTAGAGGTGGATTCATTCCTTGTTCTTTATTTCTTTCTGTTTTCGGTTTTTAATATTGTGTTTATCTATGTTTTGTGTCTCTACTTCATGATCATTAGTATGTAACCATGCCTTAAAGCTATGAATAAAATCCATTAATCCTTCACCTCTCTTAAATGAAAAATGTTTTAATTCAAAAGAACAAGAAGTATATGAATTTTCGAATTTATCCTTGAATTTAATTTTAATTATATTGATGTGGTGACAATACTTTTTGTTTTCTGAATGAATGATTGAACAGTGCATATGTCTTTTGATATTGTTGTTTATGAGTGTTAAAATTGTTGGCTCTTGAAAGAATGATGAACAAAGAGAAATGTTATTGATGATCTAAAAAAAATCATGAAATTGATTCTTGAAGCAAGAAAAAGCAGTGAAAAAGCAAAAGCTTACAAAAAAGTGGCGAAAAAAAATATAATAAAAAGAAAAAAAAGATTTGGAAAGAAAAAAAGAAGGAGCAGTAGAAAAAGCCAATAGCCCTTAAAACCAAAAGGCAAGGGTAAAAAGGATCCAAGGCTTTGAGCATCAATGGATAGGAGGGCCCAAGGAAATAAAATCCAGGCCTAAGCGGCTAAATCAAGCTGTCCCTAACCATGTGCTTGTGACATGAAGGTCCAAGTGAAAAGCTTGAGACTGAGTGGTTAAAGTCGTGATCCAAAGCAAAAGAGTGTGCTTAAGAGCTCTGGACACCTCTAACTGGGGACTCTAGCAAAGCTGAGTCACAATCTGAAAAGGTTCACCCAGTCATATGTCTGTGGCATTTGTGTATCCGGTGGTAATACTGGAAAACAAAGTGCTTAGGGCCATGGCCAAGACTCATAAGTAGTTGTGTTCAAGAATCAACATGCTTAACTAGGAAAGTCAATAACACTATCCAAAATTCTAAGTTCCCAGAGACGCCAATCACTCTGAACTTCAAAGGAAAAAGTGAGATGCCAAAACTGTTCAGAAGCAAAAAGCTACAAGTCCCACTCATCTAATTATAATTAATATTCATTGATATTCTGAGATTTATAGTATATTCTCTTCTTTTTATCCTAATTGATTTTCAGTTGCTTGGGGACAAGCAACAATTTAAGTTTGGTGTTGTGATGAGCGGATAATTTATACGCTTTTTGGCATTGTTTTTAGGTAGTTTTTAGTAAGTTTGAGCTACTTTTAGGGATGTTTTCATTAGTTTTTATGTTAAATTCACATTTCTGGACTTTACTATGAGTTTGTGTGTTTTTCTGTGATTTCAGGTAAATTCTGACTGAAATTGAGGGACTTGAGCAAAACTCTGAAAAAGGCTGACAAAAGGACTGCTGATGCTGTTGGAATCTGACCTCCCTGCACTCGAAATGGATTTTCTGGAGCTACAGAACTCCAGTTGGTGCGCTCTCAACGGCGTTGGAAAGTAGACGTCCAGAGCTTTCCAGCAATATATAATAGTCCATACTTTGTTCGGAAATTGATGACGCAACTTGGAGTTGAACGCCAAGTACATGCTGCTGTCTAGAGTTAAATGCCAGAAAAACGTCATGATCCGGAGTTGAACGCCCAAAACACGTCATAACTCGGGGTTCAACTCCAAGAAAAGCCTCAGCTCGTGGATAGATCAAGCTCAGCCCAAACATACACCAAGTGGGCCCCGGAAGTGGATTTATGCATCAAATACTTACTCATGTAAACCCTAGTAGCTAGTCTAGTATAAATAGGATAAGTTACTATTGTATTAGACATCTTTGGTCTCAGTTTTGTTTTATTCTTCATCTGAGGAGACTATTGATCACATTCAAGGGGGCTGGCCATTCGGCCATGCCTGAACCTTTTACTTATGTATTTTCAACAGTGGAGTTTCTGCACACCATAGATTAAGGGTGTGGAGCTCTGCTGTACCTCAAGTTTCAATACAATCACTATTACTTTTTATTCAATTCTCTTTTATTCTTATTCCAAGATATACGTTGCACTTCAACTTGATGAATGTGATGATCCGTGACACTCATCATCATTCTCACCCATGAACGCACGTGACTGACAACCACTTCCGTTCTACCTTAGGCCGGGCGCATATCTCTTAGATTCCCCAACAGAATCTTCGTGGTATAAGCTAGATAGATGGCGGCATTCATGAGGATCTGGAAAGTCTAACCTTGTCTGTGGTATTCCGAGTAGGATCCTGGGAATCCGGAAAGTCTAACCTTGTCTGTGGTATTCCTAGTAGGATTCCGGTATTGAATGACTGTGACGAGCTTCAAACTCCTGAAGGCTGGGCGTTAGTGACAGATGCAAAAGAATCAACGGATTCTATTCCAACCTGATTGAGAACCGACAGATGATTAGCCGTGCTGTGACAGAGCATAGGAACGTTTTCACTGAGAGGACGGGATGTAGCCATCAGCCATGGGTGATGCCTCCAGACGATTAGCCGTGCAGTGACAGCGCATAGGATCATTTTCCCGAGAGGATTGAAAGTAGCCACCGTTGATGGTGATGCCCTACATACAGCTTGCCATGTAAAGGAATAAGAAGGATTGAAGGAAGAATGAGTAGTGAAGCAGAGTTTCAAGAGGAGCACAGCATCTCCATACACCTATCTGAAATTCTCACTATTGATTTACATAAGTATTTCTATCCCTTTTTATTTTCTATTTTATTATTAATTTTCGAAACCATAAACCAATTTAATCTGCCTAACTGAGATTTACAAGATGACCATAGCTTGCTTCATACCAACAATCTCTGTGGGATCGACCCTTACTCACGTAAGGTTTATTACTTGGACGACCCAGTACACTTGCTGGTTAGTTGAACGGAGTTGTGAGCTTCTCTAACAGTGCCTGAAATTCTTGTATCACAATTTCGTCCACCAGTTTGCTTTGAAATTCCTATTTGAGATTTCTTTTCTGAAATGTAAACTGATTATTTTCCAAGCTTGTTCTTTTGTTCATATACATTCTCGGTTGATTTTAACTGCATGTGTCTGTTAAATTCCTTGGGCATTTGCCCTGTGTTATTTAAAGTTCCTCTTCTTGACTTGTGTACTTTTGATGTCACCTTGAACTCGTTTGATGAATCAAAGCAATTGTTGGAATAATTGAAAATTTGCTGTTGTTTGAATTATCCTTCTTTGTGAGTTTTGTATTCTTTTGAATCATCTAAAAACTTGTTTGATGTGACCTGCTTTGTAAATCCTATCTGAATTCCCTTGATTTGAGTTTCTTTCTCAAAATGTGAATTGATTTTCTTCTTAGTACATCTCAATATTCCTGAACATTCTCACGAGGTTGTTGACTCCAAAATATCCTTTCGGAGCATTGTTTTAAACCTTTTAAAGAAGTTTCAGATTATTCTCGTACAAGGTTGTCCTTAACTTTGCATTCCTTTGCTTGAACTCGTTTTGGCGCGATATATTATTCCTTGTGGTCTCTTTCTAAATGCTCTTGTTTCAGATTCTTCTCAAAGAAAATTTTGATTCAATTTTTCTCTTACTTGACTATATCCACAACTATTCCTTTAAATTTTAATAAAATCGTTTCTAATTCAGCACTTGCTTTGAAAGCTTCCTTATGTAGTTCAAAACCTACTTGTTTGTAATGCATCACCTATTACTCTTTCGGTAAAACTTTATCTCAGGATTAATTCTCAAAATGAAACTTAACTGCCTCCCAACCAAATTACAGTTTTATGCATGCTTTTGTTTAGTTATGCACCTAAATACCTTTTAAGATATTCGAGAAAAATGTTTTGCTCTCAGCCAAACTAGTTTTCTTTTCCAAATGATGCATAATCTATTTCAACTTGAACTTATTCTAAAACAACGCAACATTTATGTTTTTACTATTATTTTGTAAAATATTTGTTGCGTAGTTTTCTTTCGAAACGTTAAATGATTTACTTAAAGTTTTTCATTCTTCATGAACAATGTATTCGAAGATGTTTCTAATCATACTTTTAAAACTTTGTGAGCATTATCATTGGCTTTAGTTATTCTTCTCCTATGATCCCATACTTCTTTGACTTGACTTAATTTTGTTTCAAACTGCTGTACTGTTTTCTTCTTATTGTTCCTGTTGAATTTCTTTGATACTAGATCCTTTCTTAAACTTTTGATTTGATTTTTGTCCCAACATTCTTCATTGCTTATATATCCTTATTTACTTGTGATCTCAATAGTTCTTCAAATCCTTGTGAGTGTTGTCCTTGTCACTTGTCCTTCTTTTCTGAGGTCTTGTATCCTTTCGAGTAAACTCAGGATTTATTTTAATGTCACGTGCGACTTTTAGGTATAGCAAGCGATATGTTAGTTCTTTAGGATGTGTTTTGCAAACGCAGAATGTGAAGCTTGCGAGTACACAACGTCAGAGAATGTTGTGAAGCATTATTTCATGCGAAAGGATTTCGTTGATGTTAAGCTTGTGACCGATGATAGATTTGCACAAAGTTTGATAAGGTTGAGAACTCTCGGATGAGTTGTTCGATGAAGTACGGTTGAGAACAGTTGAGATAAGTTATGTCAAAGTTAGGAAGGTGAATCTATGTAGCTGGTCTAAGATCAGTGGGCGAACGTTAATCACGTTTTAACACCAGTCTATTTTGTGATCTTTTGCACCAAGCCTGTTTTGTATCTTCTGATTTGTATCACACTTATATCTTTCTGCTTTTTTCTTAAATGTGTTCAAAAGTGAAGTGATATGAAGTCTCTTTCGTTTTGTATCAATTTTTGAGGACAAAAATTTTTATAAGGTGGGTGGAATGTAAGATCCATAATGTTTGAAAATTCTTATTATAAGTCAATTTTATTTTATTTATTCATTAAATTCTTTAATTTTAGAAATTATTTTATCAAAGCTAATTAAATCAAGTTTTGATAATTAAATTAGAATTTATATCTAATTTTACAATCGTTGGATAATTCCCATATTTAAATTATAAAGTTTAGTAATTGTAAAATACTAAGAATTTTATATGATTCGATTTAAATAATTGATATTTTAGAATTTAATACTTTAGCTTTTATAAATAAAGAAAATTGATCATATTGTCTCTAATTGTTGAATTGGAGTACTTATTTGAAAATAACTAGCAAGTTGATGATAAAATAGTATTTCAAAAATAATTATTTTATATTAAATTTTAATTTGATTTATTACTCAACCCTATTATTTTATTAATATTTTTACTCTACACAAACCTTAATTTCAACACAACAAAACCCTAACCCTAATATTTTTCCCTTTCCCTGCCGCCATTACCCCTTCTGCTTTCTTCTATTCGAGAAACACAACATACACAGCCGCACTTCCTTCCCTAACCTCACTCACCCCCGTAAAACCAAACAAAAGCAAAGAAGGAAAGAAAAGGTAAAGAGGAAAGAGAGGGATCGGGGAAGAGAAAGTGAGCAGAGAAAGGAAGAGTGTCATTGGAGGAAAGGGGGACCGACTGATAAACCACTATTTTATGGTTTATATTGTATTTAATTGAGTGATTTTTATCAATTCTTTACCCACTTATTCATACTATTTGCATGGTTTTACATTTGCCTTCCTAATTATGTGCTTTGATTGAAAACATGCTTCTTTGGTCTTAATTTAGCTAATCTTAATCCTCTCTTATTACCATTCGATGCCTTGATCTGTATGTTAAGTGTTTCAGGCTTCATAGGGCAGGAATGGCATAGAAGAATAAAGAGGAAGCGTGCAAAAATGGAAGGAACACAAGGAATTGAGGAGATGACCAGCGAGAAGTCACGCGGTCGCATGGCTCACGCGTGCCTGACGCGACCGCGCGGATTGGAAGCTGCACGAACGACGCGAAAGCGTAAACGACGCGCACGCGTGGTACGAGAAATGCTAAGTGAAGCGAACGCGTGGACGACACAGACGCGTGACATGCGCAATCTGCAGAATTACAAAAGTCGCTGGCAGAGATTCTGGGCCGCATTTCAACCCAGTTTTCGGCCCAGAAACACAGATTAAAGTCAGGGAACTTGCAGAGACTCAACATGCTTTCATAACTCACAATTTTAGTTTTAGATGTAGTTTTTGGAGAGAGAGGTTTTCTCCTCTCTCTTAGGATTAGGATTAGGATTAGGATTTACATTAGGATTAGGATTTCATCTTCTGAGTTCCAGGTTTATTATTCCTTTTATTTATTTTTTCAATTTAATTTATGAACTCTTTCATGCTAAATTTGAATTTATGTTTAAACGTAGTTTGATTGCCTTCTTCTATTTATGTTATTGATGCTTTTAATTTAATTTAGATTTTATTCCCTTTTGGCATTGGTTGATTAATTGGTAACTCTTGAGTTGTCAAACTCATTGTTGACTGAAAATTGGAATTCTTCAAGAATTAATTCGAGATCCAATAATTCTAACTTTTCCCAAGGAAAAACTGGAATTTGAGGATTTGAATCAATTCATCCACTTAACTTACCTTCATAGTTAGAGGTTAACATAGTGGGAGAAAAATCCAATTCTCATCACAATTGATAAGGATAACAGGGATAGGACCTCCAGTTTTCATACCTTGCCAGGAGTTTTATTAGTTATTAATTTATTAATTCTTGCAATCTATTTCTCTTGCTTAAAACCCTTTTTCAAACCCAAACACTGTTTTTCCATAACCAATAATAAAATATACCTCACTGCAATTCCTTGAGAAGACGACCCGGGTTTTGAATACTCGGTTATCAATTTTAAAAAGTGTTTGTTACTTGTGACAACCAAAACGTTTGTAAGAAAGGTTGATTGCTTGGTTTAGTAACTATACTTACAACGAGAGTTTACTATAACTTCTAAACCATCAATCCTCAGTTCTTCAAAATGGCGCCGTTGTCGGGGAATTGCAAACGTGTGCCTTATTATTGGTTATTGTAAATATTTTTCAAAAAAAAAAATTTCAGATTTTTATTTTAAAATTTTTTATCTTATCTTATATTAGTTTCAATTTTTATCTTATCTTATATTAGTTTCAATTTTCAAAAATCAAATCATTTTTTTTTTCTTCAAAAATCATATCTTTTTCAAAATCTTATCTTTTTCAAAATATTTTCTTTTTGTTAGTTTTTGTTTTTATTTTCTTCTACTACTATGAACTCTCACCACTTTGGCTTTGAGTCTGGTTATAATTATGTTGCAGGAAGAGGAGATTATAATGACAACATGCATCAAGGTTAGAATAATCAAAGATGGGAGGAGCCACAAGGATTTAATCAACCCTTATGGCAACTGATGAGCGGATAATTTGTACACTTTTTGGCATTGTTTTTAGTATGTTTTTAGTATGATCTAGTTAGTTTTTAGTATATTTTTATTAGTTTTTAGTTAAAATTCACTTTTCTAGACTTTACTATGAGTTTGTATGTTTTTCTGTGATTTCAGGTATTTTCTGGCTGAAATTGAGGGACCTGAGCAAAAATCTGATTCAGAGACTAAAAAGGACTGCAGATGCTGTTGGATTCTGACCTCCCTGCACTCGAAGTGGATTTTCTGGAGCAACAGAAGCCCAATTGGCGCTCTCTCAACGGCGTTGGAAAGTAGACATCCTGGGCTTTCCAGCAATATATGATAGTCCATACTTTGCCCAAGATTTGATGGCCCAAACCGGCGTTCAAAGTCACCTTCAGAATTCCCAGCGTTAAACGCCGGAACTGGCACAAGAATGGGAGTTAAACGCCCAAACTGGCACCAAAGCTGGCGTTTAACTCCAAGAGGAGTCTCTACACGAAAATGCTTCATTGCTCAGCCCAAGCACACACCAAGTGGGCCCGGAAGTGGATTTTTATGTCATTTACTCATCTCTGTAAATCCTAGGCTACTAGTTCTCTATAAGTAGGACCTTTTACTATTATATTAGGGAGCTTTGGATCATGTTTTTATGATTGAACCCTCTTTGGGAGGCTGGCCATTCGGCCATGCCTAGACCTTGTTCTTATGTATTTTCAACGGTGGAGTTTCTACACACCATAGATTAAGGTGTGGAGCTCTGCTGTACCTCGAGTATTAATGCAATTACTATTGTTCTTCTATTCAATTCCGCTTGTTCTTGTTCTAAGATATCACTTGTTCTTCAACTTGATGAATGTGATGATCCGTGACACTCATCATCATTCTCACCTATGAACGTGTGACTGACAACTACCTCCGTTCTACCTTAGATTGGGTGAATATCTCTTGGATTCCTGATACACGATGCATGGTTGATCGCCTGACAACCGAGCGCTCGCCTGACAACCGAGCCAGCCATTCCGTGAGATCAGAGTCTTCGTGGTATAGGCTAGAACTGATGGCGGCATTCAAGAGAATCCGGAAGGTCTAACCTTGTCTGTGGTATTCTGAGTAGGATTCAATGATTGAATGACTGTGACATGCTTCAAACTCCTGAAGGCGGCGTTAGTGACAGACGCAAAAGAATCACTGGATTCTATTCCGGCCTGATTGAGAACCGACAGATGGATAGCCGTGCCGTGACAGGGTGCGTTGAACATTTCCACTGAGAGGATGGGAGGTAGCCACTGACAACGGTGAAACCCTTGCATAAGCTTGCCATGGAAAGGAGTAAGAAGGATTGGATGAAGACAGTAGGAAAGCAGAGAGACGGAAGGGACACAGCATCTTCATGCGCTTATCTGAAATTCCCACCAATGAATTACATAAGTATCTCTATCTTTATCTTTATGTTTTATTCGTATATCACCCATATCCATTTGAGTTTGCCTGACTATGATTTACAAGGTGACCATAGCTTGCTTCATACCAACAATCTCTGTGGGATCGACCCTTACTCGCGTAAAGTTTATTACTTGGACGACCCAGTACACTTGCTGGTTAGTTGTGCGAAGTTGTGTTTATGCCATGGTATTGAACACCAAGTTTTTGGATTCATTACCGGGGATTATTTGAGTTGTGAAAAGTATTGATCACAATTTCGCATACCAAGTTTTTGGCGCCGTTGCCGGGGATTGTTCGAGTATGGACAACTGACGGTTCATCTTGTTGCTTAGATTAGGTATTTTTTCTTCAGAGTTCTTAAGAATGAATTCTAGTGTTTCATGATGATCTGTTGAAGTCTGGCTGGCTGTGAAGCCATGTCTAATTCTATTGGACCGAGATTTCAACTTATCATCACAAGAGCTTGTTGATTTCTATCAATCTTGCTGTTGGAGCAGTGATCTGCTAAGGCTTGGCTGGCCATTGGCCATGTCTAGTGTTTTGGACCGAAGCTTTCTTTGAAAGCTTGGCTGGCTGTAAAGCCATGTCTAATTCCTGGACCAGAGTCTTAGACTAGCATTGCACTGATTCCTGGAATTCTCATTAAGAATTTTGATATCTTTTTCCACTTAATTTTCGAAAAAAAAAATTACAAAGTCATAAAATCCAAAAATTTCTTGTTTGAGTTTAGAGTCTCATTTTAAGTTTGGTGTCAATTGCATGCATTCATTCATGTGTCCTAAGTGATTTTCAAGTTATTCTTGATGATTTACTTGCCCTGATCTTTGAATTCTCTTGACTTGAGTGTTTTATGTACCTCATATGCATTCTCATTTTGTTAGTGTCAGTAGTATACAAACTGCTAAGTTTGGTGTCTTGCATGCATTGTTATTTGATTTTAGTGCATTTTGATTATTCCTTATTATTAAAAATCCAAAAATATTTTTAATTTGTGTCCTTTCAAGTCAATAAAACAGAGAATTGAAGACTCAGAACATACAACAGAGGAATTACACAGAAAAAGCTGGGCGTTCAAAATGCCAAGTAAAGAAGACAGGCTGGCGTTTAAACGCCAGCCAGGGTGCCTGGCTGGGCGTTTAACGCCCAAAAGGGTAGTATTTTTGGCGTTAAACGCCAGAATGTGCACCATTCTGGGCGTTTAACGCCAGGATGGCACAAGAGGGAGGATTTTGTTTTTAATGCAAATTTTTTTCAAGTTTTCAAAATTTTTCAAAATCAAATCTTTTTCAAATCATATCTTTTCAATCAAATCTTTTTCAAAATCAACTTCTTTCTATTTTCAAGGATACTTGCTATCAATTAATGATTTGATTCAACATTCAAGTATGTTGCCTTTTCTGTTGAGAAAGGTTTAATATTTGAATCATATCTTTTCTTGTTAGCCAAGTTATTAATTTTTAAAAATCAAATCTTTTTTTTTAAATGTTTTTCAAATCATATCTTCTCAATCACATCTTTTTAAAAACTAATCATATCTTCTTAACCACATCTTTTTCAAAATAGCTTTCAATCAAATCTTTTTGATTTCTAATTTCAAATTCTTTTTCAAAAATCACTTGGTTTCTTTCCCACTTTTATTTTCGAAAATCAATAAGTGTTTTTCAAAATGTCTTCAAAATCCTTTACTTAATTTTCGAATACTACTTCCCTTCTTCTCACATCCTTCTATTTATGGACTAACACTATTCCTTAAATCACAATTTGAACTCCATCTTTCTTGATAAGTTCGAATTTTCTACCTCTGTTTTCCATTTTCCTTTTCCTCTGACACCTTAAGGAATCTCTATACTGTGACATAGAGGATTCCACATTTTCTTGTTCTCTTCTCTTTCTTATGAGCAGGAGCAAGGACAAAAGCATTCTTGTTGAGGCTGATCCTGAACCTGAAAGGACCTTGAAGAGAAAGCTAAGAGAAGTCAAGGCACAACTCTCTGTGGAGGACCTAACAGAAATCTTCAAAGAAGAAGAACCCATGGCAGCCGAAAACAACAACAATGCCAACAATGCAAGGAAGGTGCTGGTTGACTTTACTGCACCTACTCCTGATTTCTATGGGAGAAGCATCTCTATCCCTGCCATTGGAGCAAACAACTTTGAGCTTAAGCCTCAATTAGTTTCTCTAATGCAACAGAATTGCAAGTTCCATGGACTTCCATTGGAAGATCCTCATCAGTTCTTAGCTGAATTCTTGCAAATCTGTGACACTGTCAAGACTAATGGGGTTGACCCTGAGGTCTACAGACTTATGCTATTCCCTTTTGCTATAAGAGACAGAGCTAGGACATGGTTGGACTCTCAACCTAAAGAAAGCCTGAACTCTTGGCAAAGTTCTTTCCACCTCAGAAATTGAGTAAGCTTAGAGTGGAAGTCCAAACCTTCAGACAGAAGGAAGGAGAATCTCTCTATGAAGCTTGGGAAAGATACAAACAATTAATCAGAAAGTATCCCTCTGACATGCTTTCTGAATGGAGCATCATAGGTATTTTCTATGATGGTCTGTCTGAACTGTCCAAGATGTCTTTGGATAGCTCTGCTGGAGGATCTCTTCATCTGAAGAAGACGCCTACAGAAGCTCAAGAGCTGATTGAAATGGTTGCAAATAACCAATTCATGTACACTTCTGAAAGAAATCCTGTAAACAATGGGACTAATCAGAAGAAAGGAGTTCTTGAGATTGACACTCTGAATGCCATATTGGCTCAGAACAAGATATTGACTCAGCAAGTCAATATGATTTCTCAAAGTCTGTCTGGAATGCAAAATGCACCAAGCAGTACTAAGGAAGCTTCATCTGAAGAAGAAGCTTATGATCCTGAGAACCCTTCAATGGAAGAGGTGAATTACATGGGAGAACCCTATGGAAACACCTATAATCCTTCATGGAGAAACCATCCAAATCTCTCATGGAAGGATCAACAGAGACCTCAACAAGGTTTCAACAACAATAATGGTGGGAGAAATAGGTTTAGCAATAGCAAGCCTTTTCCATCATCTTCTCAGCAACAGATAGAGAGTTCTAAGCAGAACACCTCTGACTTAGCAACCATGGTCTCTGATCTAATCAAAACCACTCAAAGTTTCATGACTGAAACAAGGTCCGCCATTAGAAACTTGGAAGGACAAGTGGGACAGCTGAGCAAGAAAATTACTGAACTCCCTCCTAGTACTCTTCCAAGCAATACAGAAGAAAATCCAAAAGGAGAATGCAAGGCCATCAACATGGCCGAATTTGGAGAGAAGGAAGAGGCAGTGAACGCCACTGAGGAAGACCTCAATGGACGTCCACTGGCCTCCAATGAGTTCCCCAATGAGGAACCATGGGAATCTGAGGCTCAAAATGAGACCATAGAGATTCCATTGAATTTACTTCTGCCATTCATGAGCTCTGATGAGTATTCTTCCTCTGAAGAGGATGAGTATGTCACTGAAGAGCAAGTTGCTAAATACCTTGGAGCAATCATGAAGCTAAATGACAAGTTATTTCGAAATGAGACTTGGGAGGATGAACCCCCTTTGCTCACCAAAGAACTGGATGACTTGTCTAGGCAAAAATTACCTCAAAAGAGACAAGATCCTAGGAAGTTCTCAATACCTTGTACCATAGGCGCCATGACCTTCAAGAAGGCCTTGTGTGACCTAGGGTCAAGTGTAAACCTCATGCCTCTCTCTGTAATGGAGAAGCTAGGGATCTTTGAGGTGCAAGCTGCAAAAATCTCACTAGAGATGGCAGACAACTCAAGAAAACAAGCTTATGGACTTGTAGAGGATGTTCTGGTAAAAGTTGAAGACCACTATATCCCTGCTGATTTCATAGTCCTAGAGACTGGGAAGTGCATGGATGAATCCATCATCCTTGGCAGACCCTTCCTAGCCACAGCAAAGGCTGTGATTGATGTTGACAGAGGAGAATTGATCATTCAAGTGAATGAAGAATCCTTTGTGTTTAAGGGTCAAGGATATCCCCCTGTCATCATGGAGAGGAAGCATGAAGAGCTTCTCTCAAAACAGAGTCAAACAGAGCCCCCATAGTCAAACTCTAAGTTTGGTGTTGAGAGGCCTCAACCAACTTCTAAGTTTGGTGTTGAACCCCCACATTCAAACTCTAAGTTTGGTGTTGGGAGGTTCCAACATTGCTCTGAGCATCTCTGAGGCTCCATGAGAGCCCTCTGTCAAGCTACTGACATTAAAGAAGCGCTTGTTGGGAGGCAACCCAATGTTATATTTTATCTATTCTCTTTTGTTATTTTATGTTTTCTGTAGGTTGATGATCATGAGAAGTCACAAAATCAATTGAAAAAGCAAAAACAGAAAGAAAAACAGGAAGAAAAACAGCACACCCTGGAGGAAGAACCTACTGGCATTTAAACGCCAGTAAGGCTAGCAGATGGGCGTTTAACGCCCAGTCTGGCACCATTCTGGGCGTTTAACGCCAGAAAGGGGCACCAGACTGGCGTTAAACGCCAGAAAAGGGCAAGCACTTGGCGTTAAACGCCAGAAATGGGCACCAGCCCGGCGTTTAACGCCAGAATTGGCTCAAAACGCATTTTTGCATGACATTTGGTGCAGGGATGACTTTTCCTTGACACCTCAGGATCTGTGGACCCCACAGGATCCCCACCTACCCTACCACTCTCTCTCTTCTTCACCCATTCACCTATCAAATCCCATCTTTCTCTTCACCACTCACATCTATCCTTCATAAAACCCCACCTACCTCACCCTTCAAATTCAAACCACTTTCCCTCCCAAACCCACCCATACATGACAGAACCATAACCCTCCCCCCTCCTATATAAACCCTTCTTCACTCCTTCATTTTCCCACAACCTAAACACTACTTCTCCCCCCTTTGGCCGAACACAAAGCCATATCCATCTCCTCTATTTCTTCTTCTTCTACTCTCTTCCTTCTTCTTTTGCTCGAGGACGAGCAAACCTTTTATGTTTGGTGAGGTAAAAGCACTGCTTTTTGTTTTTCCATAACCATTTATGGCACCCAAGGCCGGAGAAACCTCTAGAAAGAGGAAAGGGAAGGCAAAAGCTTCCACCTCCGAGTCATGGGAGATGGAAAGATTCATCTCAAGGGTGCATCAAGACCACTTCTATGAAGTTGTGGCCTTGAAGAAGGTGATCCCCGAGGTCCCTTTCAAACTCAAAAAGAGTGAATATCCGGAGATCCGACATGAGATCCGAAGAAGAGGTTGGGAAGTTCTTACCAACCCCATTCAACAAGTCAGAATCTTAATGGTTCAAGAGTTCTATGCCAATGCATGGATCACCAAGAACCATGATCAAAGTGTGAACCCGGATCCAAAGAATTGGCTTCCTATGGTTCGGGGGAAATACTTGGATTTTAGTCCGGAAAATGTAAGGTTGGCATTCAACTTGCCCATGATGCAAGGAGATGAACATCCTTACACTAGAAGGGTCAACTTTGATCAAAGGTTGGACCAAGTCCTCACATGCATTTGTGAAGAGGGCGCCCAATGGAAGAGAGATTCAAGAGGAAAGCCGGTTCAATTGAGAAGGCATGACCTCAAGCCCGTGGCTAGAGGATGGTTGGAGTTTATCCAACGCTCAATCATTCCCACTAGCAACCGGTCCGAAGTTACCATAGACCGGGCTATCATGATTCATAGCATCATGATTGGAGAAGAAATAGAAGTTCATGAGTTGGAGTTGACATAGAGGGAGACATTCCCATTGATGAGGACAAGCCCATCACTAAGAAGAAGATGGAGCACACAAGAGACCCCACTCATCATGAGATCCCTGAGATTCCTCAAGGGATGCACTTTCCTCCACAAAACTATTGGGAGCAACTAAACACCTCCCTAGGAGAATTGAGTTCCAACATGGGACAACTAAGGGTGGAGCACCAAGAACATTCCATTCTCCTCCATGAAATTAGAGAAGATCAAAGAATCATGAGAGAGGAGCAACAAAGACAAGGAAGAGACATTGAGGAGCTCAAGCACTCCATAGGATCTTCAAGAGGAAGAACAAGCTGCCATCACTAAGGTGGACCCGTTCTTTAATTTCCTTGTTCTTTATTTTCCTATTTTTCGAATTTTAGTGCTTATGTTTATCTATATTTGTGTCTTGTGATCATTAGTGTCTTAGTGTCTATGCCTTAAAGTTATGAATATCCTATGAATCCATCACCTTTCTTAAATGAAAAATGTTCTTAATTGAAAATGAAAAGAATTGCATGAATTTTGAATTTTATAACAGTTTAATTATTTTGATGTGGTGGCAATGCTTTTGTTTTCTGAATGTATGCTTAAACAGTGCATATGTCTTTTGAATTTGTGGTTCATGAATGTTGGCTCTTGAAAGAATGATGAAAAAGGAGACATGTTACTGAGGATCTGAAAAATCATCAGATTGATTCTTGAAGCAAGAAAAAGTAGTGATTCAAAAAAAAAGAAGGGAAAAACGAAAAAAAAGAGGGAGAAAAGAAAACGAAAAAAAAGAGAAAAAGAAAGAAATAAAGTTGTGATCCAAGGCAAAAAGAGTGTACTTAAGAACCCTGGACACCTCTAGTTGGGGACTCTAGCAAAGCTGAGTCACAATCTGAAAAGGTTCACCCAATTATGTGTCTGTGGCATGTATGTATCCGGTGGTAATACTGGAAGACAGAGTGCTTTGGGCCACAGCCAAGACTCAATAAGTAGCTGTGTTCAAGAATCATCATACTTAACTAGGAGAATCAATGACACTATCTGGATTCTGAGTTCCTAAAGAAGCCAATCATTCTGAATTTCAAAGGATAGAGTGAGATGCCAAAACTGTTCAGAGGCAAAAAGCTAAAAGCCCCGCTCATCTAATTAATACTGATCTTCATAGATGTTTTTGGAATTCATTGCATATTCTCTTCTTTTTATCTTATTTGATTTTCAGTTGCTTGAGGACAAGCAACAATTTAAGTTTGGTGTTGTGATGAGCGGATAATTTGTACACTTTTTGGCATTGTTTTTAGTATGTTTTTATTATGATCTAGTTAGTTTTTAGTATATTTTTATTAGTTTTTAGTTAAAATTCACTTTTCTGGACTTTACTATGAGTTTGTGTATTTTTCTATGATTTCAGGTATTTTCTGGCTGAAATTGAGGGACCTGAGCAAAAATCTGATTCAGAGACTAAAAAGGACTGCAGATGCTGTTGGATTCTGACCTCCCTGCACTCGAAGTGGATTTTCTGGAGCTACACAAGCCCAATTGGCGCGCTCTCAAGGGCGTTGGAAAGTAGACATCCTGGGCTTTCCAGCAATATATGATAGTCCATACTTTGCCCAAGATTTGATGGCCCAAACCGGCGTTCAAAGTCACCTTCAGAATTCCCAGCGTTAAACGCCGGAACTGGCACAAGAATGGGAGTTAAACGCCCAAACTGGCACCAAAGCTGGCGTTTAACTCCAAGAGGAGTCTCTACACGAAAATGCTTCATTGCTCAGCCCAAGCACACACCAAGTGGGCCCGGAAGTGGATTTTTATGTCATTTACTCATCTCTGTAAATCCTAGGCTACTAGTTCTCTATAAGTAGGACCTTTTACTATTATATTAGGGAGCTTTGGATCATGTTTTTATGATTGAACCCTCTTTGGGAGGCTGGCCATTCGGCCATGCCTAGACCTTGTTCTTATGTATTTTCAACGGTGGAGTTTCTACACACCATAGATTAAGGTGTGGAGCTCTGCTGTACCTCGAGTATTAATGCAATTACTATTGTTCTTCTATTCAATTCCGCTTGTTCTTATTCTAAGATATCACTTGTTCTTCAACTTGATGAATGTGATGATCCGTGACACTCATCATCATTCTCACCTATGAACGTGTGACTGACAACCACCTCCGTTCTACCTTAGATTGGGTGAATATCTCTTGGATTCCTGATACACGATGCATGGTTGATCGCCTGACAACCGAGCGCTCGCCTGACAACCGAGCCAGCCATTCCGTGAGATCAGAGTCTTCGTGGTATAGGCTAGAACTGATGGCGGCATTCAAGAGAATCCGGAAGGTCTAACCTTGTCTGTGGTATTCTGAGTAGGATTCAATGATTGAATGACTGTGACATGCTTCAAACTCCTGAAGGCGGCGTTAGTGACAGACGCAAAAGAATCACTGGATTCTATTCCGGCCTGATTGAGAACCGACAGATGGATAGCCGTGCCGTGACAGGGTGCGTTGAACATTTCCACTGAGAGGATGGGAGGTAGCCACTGACAACGGTGAAACCCTTGCATAAGCTTGCCATGGAAAGGAGTAAGAAGGATTGGATGAAGACAGTAGGAAAGCAGAGAGACGGAAGGGACACAGCATCTTCATGCGCTTATCTGAAATTCCCACCAATGAATTACATAAGTATCTCTATCTTTATCTTTATGTTTTATTCGTATATCACCCATATCCATTTGAGTTTGCCTGACTAAGATTTACAAGGTGACCATAGCTTGCTTCATACCAACAATCTCTGTGGGATCGACCCTTACTCGCGTAAGGTTTATTACTTGGACGACCCAGTACACTTGCTGGTTAGTTGTGCGAAGTTGTGTTTATGCCATGGTATTGAACACCAAGTTTTTGGATTCATTACCGGGGATTATTTGAGTTGTGAAAAGTATTGATCACAATTTCGCATACTAGCAACAACCACCTCCAATGGACTATCAACAACCGTTCTGTGATGCATATCAAGGCAATGACTATGGTGAGCACTCTTTTGACTATCGACAACCACCACCATACGCCTATGAACGCCCTCCTCAACATAGCTTTGGACCACCATACTCACAAGCCCATTTTCACCATTCACCTCCATATGACCCTAACCCATATCCACCATACCAACCACCTTATGAACCGTATGAACCATATGTAGAACCACCCCAATTCCACACCAATTACTCCCAAGAACCACCACTGCCAATTTTTGGATCGACCCAGGAATCACAGGCTCGCCTCAAGGAATCAGTAGATCAATTTCATGCAACCCTTCATCAACTGGAGCAAGCGATAAATCAATTAGCTTCGCAACATTCGAACACTCAAGGAACCCCCATGGCTTCATGTGGACAATCTAATGAAGAACGTAGCATGAAGGAAATATTAGAAACTCCAATGGACAGTAAGGAGCATGAATTTGTACTGGAACAAGTGGAGGAAGCCTGAATTATTGAAGAAAAAGAAATGGTTGAAGACTTAGGAGATGCTGAACCTCCATGGGAATGTTAAGACATAGAGATTCCTTCCAAGGCGATTGAAATTGATGCTGATGAGGGTGTACAACCTCCAAGGCATATCATAGTTGAAGACTTGGAAGAGGTTGATCAAGATATGGAAATTAAAGAAGAAGAAGCACAACCTCCCATGCCCTTGGTAATTAATGAAGAAGAGTTTGAATTAGAAGAAAGCTACCAAGAGGAAGAGGTTGAAATCAAAGAAGTTTGCAAAGAGGTGGAAGTTGTCAAAGAGCACAAGGGAGTGGAACTTGAAATCACCTTGCCAAAGTTATTGAAGACCCCTCCCCCACAGTTGCCATCATCCTTCACAACATTCAACTGGGTAAAATTCATATCCCTTAGCTTTCTAATCCCACTTGAATATGGGCTACTGGAGACGGATGGTCAACTTAGAGCTCTTTGTGGCATTAAGAGTAAGAGGAAGATGGTCAGTGGTAAGAATTGTCCTGCAAGGTTCATTATGGTTGGAAGCTCAAAGTTTAAATGCAAAGGTTGGTATAGAGCTCAGCTGAATGGGTCTAGGAAGTTATTTGGGTGCTTCAGTGAGAATTCAGACTGCTTACCACTCGGATGGAACAATATTGCTCAACAAGAAGACGGGTTCAAAAGCAAGGTTTGGGACCCCAGAATTCAATCTAGAAATCAATACTCTTGGGGCCTTGTTACTTGCTTTAGCTTGCTTGAAGGCTCTCTGCGCCTAGTTTGGGACCCCGGAGGCTGCTGGAATTCCAAACACTGGTGGAGATTCTTGGATGAATACAAGCACAAGCCGCCATAACAAGAAGCTCGCCAAATGTCCAACTTAAGGACTTTAACTAAAAGTGCTGGGTGGGAGACAACCCACCATGGTATGATCGTTTCTTCTTCAGTTTGAATTTTTGTCTATTTTTGAATTTTGATTGAACCTGGAATTTTTGCATATCATTCATTGCATTTTTCATTCTGCATACTGCATAAAAAAATCCGCATGCGACGTGAGCGCGTCGCTGACGCGTCCGCGTCACCAGTGCATTTTAAAGAAAGGATAATTGAACAGAGAGTCACGCGAAAGCGTGGCTGGAGGCGTGCCTTTGGCGCAAATCATCCCACGCGACTGCGTCGCTGACGCGTCCGCGTCACCCACGCGGTTGCATGACCTGGTAATCGACGAGAAAAGGGTGCATAGCCGAAAGTTATGCTGGAGTGGTGCTGGATTAGTGCTAGACGCACAGTCCCTACCACGCGAACGCGTGCCCCACGCGTCCGCGTCATATCCCAATATTGGCCACTCACGCGAACGCGTAACCATGCGTTCGCGTCACCCAAAATTTGGCAAAAATAAAAATTCGAACAGAAAGTCATGCAAGCACGAGGCTGCCCTCGCGCCAGTAGCATAACCTGAGTCACACGTCCGCGTGCCCGACGCTTCCGTGTCGATTAACTTAATGCGCCTTCGCGCGAATGCGTCTCCCACCCGTTCGCGTCGCTTGCGCCGCACAACTTATCCTAATTTCCCAAATATCTTATCTTTCTCTTCCCCAAATCCTTACTTTTCTATTCTTCTTCTTTATTTTATGTTTTCTTATTCCTTTCTCTTTCTTTTTACTTTCATTGCATACGTTTTCTTTTTTCTTTCTTTTTCTTTTTAATTGGTGTTGGAAATTTATTTGGGTCATTGTGGATTGTTGCAAAATTGTTTGGCAATTATATATTAATTTTTAAAAGATTGCTTGCATGTTCAATTTATTATTTTCATTAGATTATTTACCATGCATGCTAAGTATTTGTGAAAACGCCCGTATGGCATTATGCACTGTTTTTCAGTATCTTTTATCCTACTACTCTGAATGCCTGCTTTTCACGACACCCTTTTGCATATCATATTCATTATATATAATTGTCATTACAAACATGTTAGTTTGAAAGACTTGGTAATCTAACTTGGACATTGAATGCTTGATCTATGCTACTCATGCCTTTGCCAGCATGCCAATAAACATCTTGCATTTAATTGTTATTACATGCACTTGCTATATTTCCAGTGATGAACTTTTCACATGTAGTCATGACCATGTGGTAACGTCATTCCTCTTTATTGTGCATTGATTACCACCTTTTCCGCTCTCTTCCTTGCTCTAACCCTTAGCTTTCAAAGTTACTTTCTTTTTCCCTTTTCAGGATGGCCACCAAGAAGGGTAAAGAGAAAGCTACTTCTAAACCACCGGCAAGGAAAGGAACCAAAAGAGCCCCAGCTGAGGAACCACAACCCCATCCACTTGTACATCTCAGCATGCACCGAGGACGGTGCAATCTTGAAGTGTGGGAAGGTCGATACCAACTTCCGTGGGTTAGTTACTTCCTATTTTAACACCAATGTTTAAATTTCTTTGTTAAATTAGTTGTTGCATTTGCATATGTGTCTGATTTTATGCATTTAGTTACTACTTGGTTAAAGTAATATTTTCTTTTTCAAGAAATTTTTATAGTATTTCACTAATTTAAATTGAAAAAAAAAATTAAAATTTTCTATGTGTTAAATTTGTTTGAAGTTGTATTTGGAACATGGTTTTTGAGCCAAAGAACACACAACCTGTGAGATTTGAGCTTATTTACATGGTTACATTATTTAACCATAATATTTTATTCTTGTGTGTTTTCTTCTCTATAAGTGCAATCTTTGCTTTGTTTTAGTCTATATGTCCATTGTTTAGTATATTTACATGCTTGCATATGATTGAGGCCATTGTTTGATTCTAGCTCACCATTCCCAAATTAGCCTACCTTTACATCACCCTTGTTAGCCCCCTTGAGCCTTTAAATATCCTCTTGTTTTATAACCACATTACTAGCCTTAAGCAGAAAAACAAAATAAAAATCCCAAGTTGAATCCTTGGTTAGCTTAAGATAGAAATCGTGTAATTGTTTAAGTGTGGGGAAACTTTATGGGAACATGAATGATAGAAACAAGGTAGAAAGTTAAAAAGAATAAAGATATTTCAAAATAAAAATTTTTGGGAAGCATGCTCATGTGAAATCAAAGTAATTAAATTACCATGTGCATATATAAAAAAAATTCAGTATTTAAATAAAGGGGATACAAAAGAATTTCCCAAATGCAAAATAAAGCAATGCACATGAGACAAAATTCAAAAATAAGTTTGATACATGAGCATGTAATACAAAAGTGGAAAAATTTTGGGTAGCTAGGTAAAGAATTTTAAATTTTATAAAGTATGTATATGTTAGGTGAGATCTTAGACTAATCAAGGATTCACTCTGTTAGCTCACTTAGCCTTATATGTACATCCTTACCTTTACCTCAGCCTCATTACAACCCTGAAAAGACCGCATGATGTTTGTATGTATACATTAAATATTTGTTGATTGGTTAGATGAAGAAAAAAGTTTAGAAAGCATGACTAGGAAAGAGTAGAGTGATTGACCCTAGACACTTGAGAGATTAGAATGATATACACTACCAGTGATGGTTCAATGCTTGATTCTATGTTCCCTGCTTTTATGAGCTATCTTCTTACAAGTTTACTTATTTTCACTGTATGATTTGAATTAGTAAAATTCAGTTCATATTTGTTCTTGAAGGATTTATTTACTTTTTTACCAAGTAGGTAGAAACATTTTGCATGTAGTTGCATTCACATTCATAAGTTGCATTGCATGAGTCTTGCCTTTCCCTATATTTATTTGGTCTCCTTGAGTTTAGCATGAGGACATGCTAATGTTTAAGTGTGGGGAGGTTGATAAACCACTATTTTATGGTTTATATTGTATTTAATTGAGTGGTTTTTATCAACTCTTTACCCACTTATTCATACTATTTACACGGTTTTACATTTGCCTTCCTAATTATGTGCTTTGATTGAAAACATGCTTCTTTGGTCTTAATTTAGCTAATCTTAATCCTCTCTTATTACCATTCGATGCCTTGATCTGTGTGTTAAGTGTTTCAAGCTTCATAGGGCAGGAATGGCATAGAAGAATAAAGAGAAAGCGTGCAAAAATGGAAGGAACACAAGGAATTGAGGAGATGACCAGCGAGAAGTCACGCGGTCGCCTGGCTCACGCGACCACGCAAAACTGAAGAAATCAGAGTGACGCGTTCGCGTGCCTAACGCGACCGCGCGGATTGGAAGCTGCACGAACGACGCGAAAGCGTAAACGATGCGCACGCGTGGTACGAGAAATGCTAAGTGAAGCGAACACGTGGACAACACGGACGCATGACATGCGCAATCTGCAGAATTACAAAAGTCGCTGGCAGAGATTTTGGGCCACATTTCTACCCAGTTTTCGGCCTAGAAACACAGATTAAAGTCAGGGAACTTGCAGAGACTCAATATGCTTTCATAACTCACAATTTTAGTTTTAGATGTAGTTTTTAGAGAGAGAGGTTTTCTCCTCTCTCTTAGGATTAGGATTAGGATTAGGATTTACATTAGGATTAGGATTTCATCTTCTGAGTTCCAGGTTTATTATTCCTTTTATTTATTTTTCCAATTTAATTTATGAACTCTTTCATGCTAAATTTGAATTTATGTTTAAACGTAGTTTGATTGACTTCTTCTATTTATGTTATTGATGCTTTTAATTTAATTTAGATTTTATTCCCTTTTGGCTTTGGTTGATTAATTGGTAACTCTTGAGTTGTCAAACTCATTGTTGACTGAAAATTGGAATTCTTTAAGAATTAATTCGAGATCCAATAATTCTAACTTTTCCCAAGGAAAGACTAGAATTTGAGGATTTGAATCAATTCATCCACTTAACTTACCTTCATAGTTAGAGGTTAACATAGTGGGAGAAAAATCCAATTCTCATCACAATTGATAAGGATAACAGGGACAGGACCTCCAGTTTTCATACCTTGCTAGGAGTTTTATTAGTTATTAATTTATTAATTCTTGCAATCTATTTCTCTTGCTTAAAACCCTTTTTCAAACCCAAACACTGTTTTTCCACAACCAATAATAAAACATATCTCCCTTCAATTCCTTGAGAAGACGACCCGAGGTTTGAATACTCAGTTATCAATTTTAAAAAAGGTTTGTTACTTGTGACAACCAAAACCTTTGTAAGAAAGGTTGATTGCTTGGTTTAGTAACTATACTTACAACGAGAGTTTACTATAACTTCTAAACCATCAATCTTCAGTTCTTCACCGACGCCACTATTCGTCACCCCCTGTAGCGCCGTTGCCACCGTCCGTCGTGCCGCCACCATGATGCGTCACCATCAGAGGCCAGAACCAAGAGAGATACGTCCAAGAGAGGGAACAAGCGCGAGAGACGAGACACAAAAAAAGGACTACGGTTCTATCTCGTCATCGTCGTTGCTAGCGTTCTCTATCGTTGAGCTTGGTCACGGATAGGAAAGGGAGAAGCTGCTTCTGTCAAAGCCGTTGGTGCTTTGTCATCGCCACCGCTGCTGTTGGAAGCTATGCTGCCGTAGCGAAGCTTCTGCCACTGGAAACCACCGTTGAAACCTTTGTAATGGTAAGCACTAACCTTGCTTCAGATCTTCGTTGTCCGTTAAGTTCATAGTTACCGTGAGAGTGTTTCTGAGGTTGTTTGCACTAGGAGTATGGTTACTGTGAGTTTTCTATCGTAGCCCACCATCGGAGCCACCGTTTCGCTTCTGCCGCCTCTACTCAGAATCACTGTTGTTCAACTCAGTTGTTCTTCCTTAGTTGCGGTAAGCATTCTCGTTTCGAAACCCTTGAGAATCAATATTCTGTTATGTTTGGTTAAAGACTCTGAGGTTTGGTAATGTAGGGTCGAGTTCTGGTTGTTACATGTCATTTTTATGCTGCTGTGATTGCTGCGAAAGTGGTTAGGAGTTGAGGTTGCGGTTGCTGCTGATCGCGGGCCGAGAGAAAAGGTTTTCTTTGATGCGTTTGGTTTATAGGTTTTGACCTTCCGAGGTGTGATTTTTTCTTAAAATTTATTTTATATGACAGAGTTGTTATAAATAGATATTGACATGAAAAATATATTTCTGTGATTATCTTTGTCTTGTGGTTGTGGTTGTTTGTTGGACTGAATTACTGATTGCTTGAGTGGTGTGCGGTTGTTGATAAGAAATTAGTTTGTAAAGTTATTTAGTTGAATATTATGAAAAGTGATTTTTCTTGGTTTTGGAGTTAATTTGATAATATAAATGAATCGGCTTTGGAAATGATTTGAGATATGAAAATGAATTGATTTTGGAAGCGGTTTGATTTTGAATTGGTTTGATTTTATAAATGATTTAATATTGGAGCTGGTTTGATTTTGAAAAAGATTTATTATGGAATTGGTTCGATTTGAAAATAATTTGATATTAGAAATGGTTGAATCTTGAAAAATTATTGAGATTTGGAAATGGTTGAGAAGGATTTGAGAAATGCTTGGATAGGACCCGAAAAGGGTGGCAAAGTCCGAGATGCTACCAAAATTTTTATAAAAATTGTAAGCTTCATATGAAATGATTATTTAGAAATATTTGGTTTAAAAATTATATGTTTTAAGTTTGATTTATTTAGAAGAGAATGAATTGATGATGAAAATGAATTAAAAGTAAATGAGACTTGCAAAATTGAGACAAATTGTTGACCTCTGTACGTAAGATGTGACTGGGCACTTTGACTCTCCGGGTTCTCCCATGGGCTTCCATATATATATATATATATATATATATATATATATATATATATATATATATATATATATATATATATATATATATATGAATTTGAGCCTGGGGCTTTATCTCTCCCCATAGATGAGCTTGGGAGTTTTCCATCGATATTATTGAGCTTGGGGATGCATGTACAAAGGAACTATCCAATGGTTAGCTACCAGGACATGTCAGGTTGGCTTTATAACCGACAAATGAGCTCATTAGCCATAGGACAGACATACATCATATGCATTTGCAAGCTTTGTTTCAGTTTGAATTTGTTTTGGTTTGCCTAACTGCTTAACTGTCTTTAACTGCTATCTGAGCTACTTGCTGTAACTGCTATCTATACATGTATTTTCCTTGTCTGTTTTGCCTGTGTTTATTCTGGTGTGGTACTTTTGAGAATTGATTTTTGGTGCTGAATTGATGATAGTGTTGGTTGATTGCGCGATTGGTTTCTGATTGAGGTTTAGTATAGTATGAAACATCAATCTAGTTCAGCATAGACTTAATGAACCTATGTTTGGAACAGGTTGGTCATTCATTCTGTCAGGAAACTTTTAAGATTCTTTTATAAGAAAAGTGAGTTTTTTTATTTCTAGATACTTAACTGATTTCTTTTAAAATGGCTTTGAATTTTTGGGTGGTTAAACCGTCTGTTTTTAAATGATTCATAAGACAATGAAAATCGTTGAGCTTGAAAAATAATTTTCTTATTAAATATCTTCTTATGACAATTTTGAAACTCCGTGGTGACAATGTGTGGTTAGGTTCTCATCTGCCTACAGTTTTATCTTTGCAAGACGGACGAGGAAGTTTGCAGAGTTTTTGCTAAGTTCCTAAATATGTTGTTTTTGTTTGTATACATATGTTATAGACTTTTCCTCGCCTTTATTATTATATCATTGTAAGAGGGATATGAATCATGACTGTAATAACATGTATGTATATAATAATTGTAAGTTGTTTGAGTAAGAAGTTTTGTATATATGTATATGCCTGTTTATTTTCAGTTAAAAAGTTTTTTTCTGTTTTTATTAAAAAGAAAATAGCGATACGGTTTCGAGTCAAAGGCTCCTATTTTATTATTAAGTATATGAAATCATCGTAATTCTTCTTGCTATCAGAGTGGCACAGCCGAAAGCGTGATATTCTGATAGTGAGGGTGTTACAGATATTGTGTACCAAAGTATAATTTTGTGCCACCCTTTGGATTCTTTTGGCCTCCTTTTGCTCCGCGGGGAGGATGTCCAATTTCAAATATTTAATAAGGCGAGTCATCTATCTGAGGTTCATACCAGAAATGCGTAATACATCTAAATTGTTGTCTAATTTGCTGACGGATGGCTCTTGGAGGATCTTTTGAATCAGGCTTTTGTTATTTGGCATCAGCTCGGTTATTACGCTCCTGAGTTATATGTAGGACCTCCGTCTCAGTAAATTGTCTGAGTTGTTCAAGTGTCTTCTCTAAGTACCTTTTCATATTGAAATCCTTCGCTTGATACTCTCTATTGATTTGAGAAGTTACTATCTGAGAGTCACTAAAGAATATGACCTTTGTCGCTCCAACCTCTTTGGCAAGTTTTAAGCCTGCAATCATGGCTTCATACTCGGCATGGTTGTTAGAAGCAGAAAATTTAAATTTTAGGGAGAGCTCTATTTGAGTCCCTTCTTCGTTGACTAAGATAATGCCTACGTCACTCCCGACTTTATTGGAAGATCCGTCTATATATAAGTTCCAGGTTGTGGGGGTCCCAACCTTGTCTTCGGTGTATTCTGCCAGAAAATCAGTGAGATATTGGGTCTTAATGGCTGTCTGAGTTTTATATTTTAGGTCAAACTCGGACAACTCTATGGCCCATTATACCATCCGTCTTGCTATATCTATTTTCTGGAGGATCTGTTTCTTGGGTTGATTAGTTCGGACCTTTATGGTGTGTGTATGAAAGTAGGGTCGGAGCCTTCCGAAAGCCAGAAGTAAAGCATATGCAAATTTTTCAATTTTCTGGTACTTCAATTCTGGTCCTTGCAAGACTTTGCTAGTGAAATAAATGGGGTGCTGTCCTACTTCATCTTCCCGTATTAGGGCTGAAGCTACTACTTTATCCGTAACGACTAAGTATAATACGAGTTCCTTCCCTATGTTTGGCCGAGTAAGGATGGGCGGTTGACTTAAAAAGTTTATGAATTCTTGCAAAGCTTCTTCGTATTCTGGAGTCCATTCGAATATGCATCCTTTTTTGAGTAATGAAAAGAAAGGCAAGGATATTCAAGCTGACCCTGTCAAAGACCTGGATAGTGCTGCAAGTCGGCCATTCAACTGTTGGACTTCTTTTAAACAGGTTGGACTCCTCATATCTAAGATAGCTCTGCACTTGTCAGGATTGGCTTCAATTCTCCTTTGTGTGAGCATAAACCCCAAAAAATTTCCTGCTTCTATCGCAAAGGTGCACTTTGTGGGATTTAATCTCATCTCGTGCTTCCTTATGGTATCAAACACTTGTGACAGATTAGACAGGAAATTTGCTTCCTCCTTGGTTTTCACCAGCATGTTGCTATATATACCTCCATTAATTTTTCGAGGTGAGGTGCAAACATTTTGTTCATCAATCTCTGATATGTAGCCCCTGCATTTTTGAAACCAAATGGCATGACCACGTAACAGTAATTTGCTCTTGGATTGATGAACGATGTCTTCTCCTGATCTGACTTAAACATCGAGATTTGATTATATCCTGAGTATGCATCCATAAAAGATAAGTATTGGTATCCTGAATATGAATCTACTAAAGCATCAATATCGGAGAGAGGGTATGGATCCTTTGGGCAGGCTTTATTGAGGTCAGTGTAGTCAATGCGCATTCTCCGCTTCCCTTTTTGCTTTTTTACCAAAACAACATTTGCCAACCACAAGGGTATTTGACTTCCCTGATGAACCCAGCTTCTAGTAATGCTTGGACTTGTTCTTCAACCACTTGAGTTCGTTCATGTCCAAGTTTATGCCTGTTTTGCTGAACCGGTCAGGATCCAAGATACACTGCGAGTTTATGGGTCATGAGCTTGGGGTCAATTTCAGGCATGTCGGACGCTCTCCAAGCGAAGAGGTCGGAATTTTTCCGTAGGAGTTTAATGAGATCTTCCTTCAAGTCTGTCCCTAGGTTCACTCCCATGTTAGTGGTTTTTCTGACTTCATCCCCGACCTGCACTTCCTCCGTCTTTCCTTCAAGTTGTCGTCTCAGGTCGTCTCTACCTTGGACTCCACCGAGTTCAATTGAATTGACTTCTTTACCTTTACCACGCAAATTCAACCTTTTGTTGTAGCATTTTCTTTCTAATTTTTGATCCCCTCTTACCATAGCAATTCCTTCCTGCGTCGAAAATTTCATGTAGAGGTGAGGGTGGAGACAACTGCTCCTAGTCGGTTCAAGGTTATCCGACCTATCAAGACGTTGTAGACTGAAGCTACATCAACAACAATGTAGTCTATACTCAAGGTTTTTGACCTCATCCCTTTACCAAAGGTAGTGTAAAGGGAAATGAAGCCCAATGGTCTGATAGGCGTATCCCCTAACCTAAAGAGGGTGTCTGGGTATGCCTTCAGCTCTTTTTCTTCCAACCCTAGTTTGTTGAAAGCAGGTTTAAATAGAATGTCAGCTGAGTTTTCTTAGTCCACGAAGGTCCGATGAAGATTTGCATTAGCAAGTATTATGGTAATTACCACGAGGTCATCATACCCGGGTATTATACTTTGCGCGTCTTCTTTTATGAAAGAAATGGTTGGAGAGTCGAGGGTTTCTTCCTCCACTTGGTAGACTTCTTTTAGGTGTCTCTTTCGGGGTGACTTAGTTAGCCCTCCTCCTGCAAATCCACCCGCTATCATGTGGATATGTCTTTCTGGAGTTTGGGTGGGCCGATCTCTTCGGCTGGTGTCTTCATCATCCCTTCTCCTCTTTCCTTGACTATCCAACCTTTCTATGAGATACTTATCCAACTGAATTTTTCTGGCCAATTTCTCTATCACATTTTTTAGGTCGTAACAATCATTTGTAGAGTGTTCATATAACTTATGGTACTCACAATATTCAATACGACTTCCACCCACCCCTTTTATTTTTAATTAGAGGAGGAGGGGAAAGCTTCTCGGTATAGCAAATTTCCCTATAAACAACCACAAGGGAGACTCGTAGTGGGGTGTAATTATGGTACCTCCTCAGTTTCTCCGAATTGTGCTCTTTCTTCTTCTTGGGCTCTTTCTCCTTTTTTCGAGCTTGATAAGGATGCGTTTGTCAGAAATTAGGTTTTCGTAGCCTTGCATTCTCCTCTATATTGATGTACTTCTCAGCTTGCTCTTGTCCATCATTTAAAGAGGCTGGATGCCGCTTTGAGATAGATTAAGAAAAATCCCCTTTCAGAGACCGTTGACCAACCCCATTATCATCGCTTCAGTCAACAAATTTTGGATTTCTAGGCACGCCTTGTTAAATCTCTCCATGTAATCTCTGAGAGATTTTCCAATCTCTTATTTGACTCCCAGCAGACTAGGCACATGTTTGACCTTGTCCTTTTGAATTGAAAATCGGGTGAGAAATTTCTTGGCAAGGTCGTCGAAGCTAGTGATCAACCTAGGTGGTAGACTATCAAACCACTTCATGGCCGACTTGGTAAGGATTGTAGGAAGGCCTTGCAACGTGTCGCATTTGAGGCATAGGTCTAATACATCTGACTCTTGAAGTTGCTTAAATGATTTTTCAGATCGGTCGTTCCATCATAAAAGCTCATGTTGGGGCTCTTAAAGTTTCTAGGAACCCTTTCCTGCATGATGTCTTTGATGAAAGGGTCTTCCCCTCCTAGTGGGGTATCTTCCCAAGCTATACGCAGATTCCTACTTCAAAGGTTGGATTCCAACTTTGAGAGCTTTCTTTTAGCTCTCTCCATTGTTTAATTTCTTTCCTCAAGTTTCTCTCTGCCTCCCTTTGTTGTTCTATCTCCTATTCGAGTTGTTCAAGTCGGTCGTGATATCCATGCAGTAGTCCCATAAGCTTGGTAGAATGGGGTTGATCTTCGTCCTCTGGGTGGTGAATCTCGGAATGAATTCTTCTACGAGGGGAGTTTTCTGAGGGTTGTAAACATAATCCAAAACATTCAATTTTTATCTTCATTCTCTTGTAAGTTAGGTTGGGGGAAGTTGGATTTTGGCAAAAAAATTACAAAAATACCCCCTTCCCAAAAAAACACTAAGCCCGGTGGGAAGCCCGTCCCACCCCGCTAAAGTCCGCGGTTTAATCGGTGCAGGTTAGACAGACTTTTACTATTTGGTGGTCCCAATTATCCAGTCCGACCCGCTTTTTTTGGCGGGTTACGCAGGCCGGTCCGGCAGGTTTAGGCCTATTTGCTACCCCTAAAAGTGATCGTCCGCCATGGGGTGTTAACTTCTAGGTCCCTGACAACAGCGCCAATATTTTAGGGGTTACCTGAAACTAGGATGTATTTGGGTCCTGACGTGAGGTCTAGACTCCAAGTGAGGCTGCGCCCGACTTGTCTCGTGCCAAGGTGCCGCAGTTCGAGTTCCTCATGAGGAAGTGGGGTGGTACTTGCAAGACACACCGATGCTTAAGTTAGCAAGCAAGGGTACCCAACAGGTTTATAATAAATTGGATCTTAAGTATACTTGAGGGGTGTCAGTGTATTTATAAGTAATGAGCCAATAACCACCATTGGAGTAGCTCCACTATTGGTGGTGGATAACCATCCCATTTAACTAAGGGTTGTTGAGATCTCTCTTCTAAAAATAGGTGAGAGATAATAGGGGTTTAGTTATAACTCCTTCAGAGGGGAGTTATCATTTGGTAGCGTTCTGTCTGACCTCTTAGGAGGTCGGCTAGCTACTCGGTAATTGTCTTCTGAACTTTCTCTAATTTGAGCCTGACTTGAATTTTGGGTCAGGATATGAACAATAATCAAATATGAGTTGAAAATATAACATTGATGATTAAAACATAGGCCTTGTTTGGGTAAGCTTCTATGAAAAGATCTTTTTTGAGTTATCTTTTTTTAAAAGATCTTATAAAAAAGTAAAAGTAATTTTATGTTTGAATATCTCATACAAAAAGATCTTTTTATCTATCAATTATATTTGGGTATAATAATATAAAAATATTTTTTTATTTATTTATTACATAAAAAATATTTTTTTAAAATCTTTTAAAAAAATATAAATTATAACTTTTCAAAAAAATATTTTTTATTTTTTTAGTATTTTGTTTTTATTACTAAAAATTTATCAAATACACTAAAAAAAATTATTAAAAAATTTCTTTTTATTAAAATAATAGCACCCAAACAAATAAACACATAATAAATTAAAACAGAATTTTAAATGTGCCAAACGCTTTAAATTACTACTACATTAATTAGCAGTATCATATAAACAAGCAGGGAAACACAGCGAGATTGCAGTTGGAACTTGGTAAGGTCAACTATAGAGGAGATCACACACACGTGAGCACGTGCCTACTGCCTATGCCCGTGTACACAGAATAATTTAATAGGGTCAACTACCGGTCTCATGTAAGTCCAAACATGGCAATAAATATGCGCATAGCAAGGTTCAAATTCGATTAATAATAAAATAAGTATCTCTTCTTAAGATTCAAACTTTTATTATCCCGCACTTAGTAGAACATGAATAAGAAGCATCCAAGCTGCTGCTTCTTCTTTTCCCACCCTATATTATACTTTAGTGTTCTCATGTTGATACTGTAAGAAGTATTCGTGATTTCAAGTATCTCAATTTTGTCTCCACTTCCTTAATATATTTTAAATATGTCACACTATATAGAGATTTGAGAGCTTCACAACTCCGAACCTTCTGTTATCTTTCCCCCATATTGCGCTACAAACTATACTCTCCAAATATATAAAAAATTTAGTCCCTCTTTATATATCATTATAATATTTTACAATAGATAACATTCAGACGTCAAAAATACTCATGTGATGCATTTAATATCAGTATATATACCTTTTTCTCTAAATTTATTTTTAAAAATTTTTTTATTATAATTATATTATAATTAGTATTTAATAAATAATATATAATTATATTAATTTAAAAAAAAATATATTTATCATAATTATATAAAAATTAATATTTAATACATAATTATACTAATTATCAATCATCAATATTTTTAATAATTTTACTTATAGTAATGGATATAATTCTAATTCTTAATTATTATACAATAATTTTTAATCACACATAATTAATGATAAGTTGATACACATGTTAATGGTTAATGGTTAATGGTGACAAATTAATAATAATAATAATAATAATAATAATAATAATAATAATAATAATAATAATAATAATAATAATAATAATAATAATAGAAAAAGTCTAAATGGTACGCACATAATATTTTACAAAAGAAAAAAATATTTTAAAAAATTAAGATATCAATAATAAAAAATAAAAAATTAAACATAAATTTATAATTCTAATTATCATAAATTAAAATTGATATCAATAATTAACTTTTATAATTACTTTTATATTACTAAAGGTTGTATATATTGTTTCTTTTGTGGTTTATGAGTCTAGATTTGGGAGCCAAATTATTTTTTTAATTTATTATTTTTTTATAATTATTTCATAGAATAAAAATGTATTTTTTATTTTTTATTGAAGTTAATCCTTTTAAGGTACAAGTTACAATTTTTTATGTAGTCAATTTATTATATTATTCTTTTGATAATTTGATGATTGTTCTTACTCTAACTTATTCTTTTCGTCTAAGGTTTCAGTATGATTATCTTTTGTCGTAAACGTTTAGAATGCACTACATTCATCAAATACCATCTCGAGTTGTATTGACTGATTCGTGTTCTAGTTACATGGATGTAAGAGTTCAACAAAGGAGTAATGAACTTTATTTTACTAAGGGATGGTTAGATTTACTCATATATTATTACCAACCTAATAGAATATGAGTAAAGTTATGTTTCTTAGGAGGAGCTTGATTTTTAATTGAGTAATTGCTTTCAATTTGTTGAGGCAGGTAAAGAAGCCCAAGGTCATGGGCTGATTAAGAAAGTCCAAAACAGTGTTAAAAGCTGATAACTAGTTATGTATTGTGTGTATAGTTTTTATGGAAAGACTTTTACCATTCTATATGAGTCTTTCAATTAGAATGTAACTGTAGCATATCAAAACTCACTTTTTGTAATTCATTAAAAAATACATTTTCTTTTCAATTAGCAGTACATTGCTCTACATCACTTGCTTTGCATTTTTTCTTTCTTTCTTTACTCTTTAATGGTATCCAGAGCTCTTAGGATTTCAAGAGATCCATGGCTGCTAGTAACCCCTCCTTACCCACCAACAATAATGTTCCTCCAATCATCTATCAGCAACAATCGTTCAATCCAATTTCAGAAAAACTATGTGAAACAAATTTTAAGACCTGGCAGTAACAAGCACTCAATGCAATTCAAGGTCAGAATTTTGAAGACCATCTCATCAAAGAACGAATCCCACCCCAATTCTCATCTAAGTCTGATCAAGAAGCAGGAATTGAATCCTCCCTCTACAAACAATGGAAGCAAGATGATTGTCACTTAGTTTCTTGCATGCTTGCCTCAATTGACAATGCGTTCAAGAACAAAATGGTAAGTTCTATGCTCATCTATGAAATGTGGCAGAAAATTGAAGATTAAACAACTGAAGGCTCAACTGAAATCGATAAAGAAACAAGGTCAGACAGCTAGTGACTACATTCTTAAAATCAAGAATGTGACCGATTCACTTGCAGCTTTAGGTAATCCTCTCTCTAAGGAAGAACATGTGGAAGTTCTATTAGAAGGGCTTTATGAAGAGTACCAAAATCTTCTTCTTACTGTCAATGCCAAACCAGAAATTTATAGTCTTGTGGAAGTAGAATACCTCATCATGTCTCACGATGACATAATAGAGAAATTCAAGAAAAATGGGAGTGGCATTCTTCAAGATAATCTCACCCAAAATTCCTTTCCTGTGTTTCACAACTCTTCTCGGGAAAACGGATTACGACGAGGAAGAGGGGGACGTTTTCCTAGGGGAAGAGGTGCATTTTCTCAGCAAAATCGACCTCAATGCTAAGTTTGTGGCCGTTTTGGTCACATTGCGTGGCATTGCTTCAATCACTTTAATCAAGATATTCCACTCCCTTCCCAAAATCAAGAACAACAATCCAGAAACTTGGCTTATAATTAGAATTACTCAACCTCTTCTACTTCTCCTCAAGGACCTTCCACTGCATCCACTACACCTCCCCCTCCAGCACCATCCTTTCACCATCCCACTGCTTTTCTTGCTGTCCCCAATACTATAGCAGATCCTGCTTGGTACCCAGATACAGGAGCTTCTCATTATGTGACGCCAAACCAATCAAATTTGTTGACATGTTCAGAATATACGGCCCAAAACAGGCTTAAGTGGGTAATGGTGAAGGTATCTCCATCTCTCATATTGGAAATTCTTTTCTATACTCTTTAGATTCCAAAAAATATTTTAATCTCCAGCACTTGATACACACACCAAAAATCACCAAGAACTTGATTAGTGTTTCAAAATTTGCTAATGATAATTGTGTCTATTTTAAATTCTTTGCTAATTTTTGTCGTGTGAAATACCAATTTACACAGAAAGTGCTCTTACAAAGTATACGTAAAAAGGGCATATATCAATTTACAAATGTTGCTGTCTCTCAACCCTCTCATTCACTCAATTCCCCTATTGCTTTTACTGTGTCTTGTTCAATGTTAGATTTGTGGCATAAATGCTTAGGGTATTTATCTCTTAAATCTGTTAAACTAGTTCTCTCTTAATGTAATATTCAACATTCGATGAAGCATGTAAATGAAAATACTCATGCATGTGAAATTTGTGCAAGCAAAAATGCACAAATTACCTTTTTCTGACTCTAATACAATATATTCTACTCCTCTTGAATTGGTGTTTTCTGATGTCTGGGGCCCCTCTCCTCATATTTCTCATCTTGGATTTCGACATTATATTACCTTTATTGATGAATTCTCAAGATACACTTTTACCTTTTTATTAGTTACAAAATCACAAGTTTTTCTGGCTTTTCAACAGTATAAATTGTATATTAAGAATTTGACAGGACACAAAATTAAAGCACTACAAACAGACAATGGAGGCAAATATACCTCCAATGCCTTCTCTGAATTCTTGGCAAGAGCATGCATTACTCATTGCTTTTCATGTCCATATGTTCATGAACAGAATGGGGCTGCAGAACGAAAACATTGATATCTCATAGAGATGAGTCTAGCTATGCTTTTCACTGCCTCTATGCCATTGCTTTATTAGGATGAAGCAGTTCTTACTTCGTCTTACTTAATCAATCGTATTTCAACTTAGGTTTTTTTCAATTTATCTCCATATGAAAAATTGTTTAATAAGAAACCAGACTATAGTCTTTTTAGAATTTTTGGAAGCAGCTGCTACCCTTTTATTCAATCTTACAATAAAAATAAACTTGAAAACAGATCAATAAAGTGTGTTTTTATTGGCTATGCTACTAACTTTAAAGGATATAAATGTTTGTCCAAAAGTGGCAAGATTTATATTACTCAACATGTAAAATTTGATGAATCTGAGTTTTCATATGCAAAATTGTTCCTAACAATGCCTGCAGCCTCTTCCTCTCCACCCCTTGCACCAGGTGATGGCCTTACCCTGTTTTCAAAGGCTACTTTCACTACCAGGTGTACTCCAGTTTCTAACCCAGCTCCTTGTCTTCAGGTTGATGATCCTCCTTCTCAGTTACTTCCTATACATACAGAAACTGCTGAAAAGCCGGCATATACATTAATTCCATCTTCTGCCTTGCAACCTATAACAGGTATCGAAATTCAGCTTCTGCTTGTGGAAGCTAAGTCTCAACAAACTCAAAATCCTACTTCCATTTCTTCTTCTCACAATTCAAATACTTACTAAATATTGACAAGGTCTAAAACTCACTCAGCAAGGCCAAGAGCATTAGCAGCCACCATTTTTTATAACAATTTTCTTGGACAACCTCCAAAATCAGCTACTGCTGCTCTAAAATTTTTTCATTGGCATCATGCTATGAATGAGGAATTTAGAGCCTTGATGAAGAATAACACTTGAACCTTGGAAGTAAATGGGTATTTGCTGTTAAAAGACATGCAAATGGGAATGTACAAAAATACAAAGTCAGATTGGTAGCCTAGGATTTTCATCAATCAGAAGGCTTTGATTTTGACCAGATGTTTAGTCCTGTGGTGAGGCCTGCAACTATGAGACTTATATTGAGCATTACAGTTTCAAAAATTGGGTAATTCGTCAATTTAATTTTAATAATGCATTTTTAAATAGTGATTTGCATCAAACCATTTATATGCATCAACCAGCTGGTTTTGAGACACAAGCTGCTTAGTATGTTTGTAAATTAAATAAGTTTTTATATGGATTAAAGTAAGTACCAAGGGATTGGTTTGCCAAATTGAGTAGTACTTTAAACTCCTTTGGCTTCTATAGCACTAACTCTAATTCTTCTTTGTTTATTAGATTTAGGTCAGATTCTGTTATGTATATTTTGTATTATGTGGATGATATCATTATCACGGAAAATTATTCAAATGATATTAGTAACATAATTATTCAATTGGATAAAGTGTATTTCTTAAAAAGATTTAGGCGAGCTAAGTTATTTTTTGGGAATTGAAGTTCAAAAGACAATTTAAGGGCAGCTTCATTTATCCCAAACAAAATATATTAGTGACTTACTTTCTAAACTAGGAATGGGCGAAACAAGCAAAATGCCTACAACTATGATTTCATCATTACAGAATGTTTTGATGATGCTAAGCTGTATCTTAGTGTGGTAGGTACATTACAATACTTGTGCATAAAAATGGTAAAAGTCTTTCCATAAGAACTATACACACAATACACAACTAGTTATTAGTTTTTAACAATGTCTTGGACTTTCGTGATCATCCTATGACCTTGGGTTTCTTCGTATTCTATCTCCTCTATATTTTTTATGTATGCCCAAAAATTTTTAAAGTGGAACATATAATGAGATTGAATTTTCTCAATTTAGGTTCAGTTTTGCTAAATTGGTGTCAAGTTTGGAGATGCAATTTCAAATATTGGTACTGTATTTAAATTTTCTTCTTTTAAACTTTTTGTAATAAAAATAATTTTATAACATATTATGATATTTTTAGAAACCATTGGCCTTCTGGTGCATCAATGCAATGTGATTAATGGGAATAAAAGTCAATTTAGTTTCTTGGTGTGGCTATTCTATATCTTGTTGCATTATATAGATAGCGGATTATGAAACTTATTTAATAAGATGATGGTTTAAATTTGTACTGATTCTAAACATTCGAGTTAATGACATTTCGAGTTAATGACATTGTTTCAATTAGTTGTCGTTACGACAATCTATATATGTTTAAGAATTAGAATAGTTTAAATATTATTTAAATAATTTAATTCTAATATAGTATTTAATTAAATTAGTTTTAGAAAAATCTAAATTACTGCGTTAAATTATATATTATGACTGTTATTTTTTAAATATGTTACTTTTAAATTTTTAATATGAAATGTCTTTTTTCAATTTTTAAATTTGTTTTTTATTTTTATTTGCAATCCATATAACTAAGTTTAAAATAAAATAGTTAAATTAACAAATTTACTAATATTAATAATACCTTTAACATGACAATTATTTCTATCAATTATGTAAAATTATTGTAAGGAATCTATTAATTAAATAATATACTAATTTAAAATCTACAATTATGAATAAGATAACCATTAACTAATATCAAGAAATTACGGCTATAGTAACTAAACAAATAAATATATTCAAGTAGCATAAATAAAAATATTATTTAAACAAATAAATATATACTAAAAATTAGATAACTACTAAATGAAAAATTAATATATTTGGATAAGATAAATAAGAACACTATTAAATCCAAAAGAAATCATAGGGTTTCAATTTTGAGAATCAAATGTGCATAATTATAATAATTTATTTTAAAATAGATAATCAAATTAATTTAGTATTAATTGTATATTTCTATTTTTTAATTTAGAGTAGATCAATTCTAAGCTATATATATATATATATATATATATATATATATATATATATATATATATATATATATATATATATATATGTGTGTGTGTGTGTGACTGTGAATTTTTATATCTAAATTTATATTTTTCTTAATGATTATCATATCTATTAGAATATGTTTTAATCTTGAGTTTAATATAATGTTAAAGTATCGTGATTAAAAATTACTATAATTTATAAAGATTACAAGTACAATAATATTAATAATAAATAATAAATAATTATTAAATAATTGTAAACTCAAAAATAGTTATATATATATAAAGATAAATAATTATAATAAAAAAATAATTAATATATGTAACTTAAATATATTTATATACCATTAATATATATATATATATAAATAAAAAATATTTAAAATTATTTAACAAAATAAATATATACTAAAATTAAGAAAATTATTAATTAAATAATATATATATATATATATATATATATATATATATATATATATATAGGTAATGTCCAAAATGGTCTCTGAAATTCTCAATTCGCTTCAGATTAGTTTCTCACTTTTTAAAATGACCAAATAAGTCTCTTACTCTCAGAATCGTGAATCTCCGTTAGTCCAAAAGTTACTAAACGTTTTAACGGCGCTGAGGTGTACAGTTAAGTGCCAAGTTGGCAGTTAACTGCACGCTGATGTGGACAGATAATAAATTCAACTCAAATTGGTGTTCCAAATTTGATTAAAATGTCCAAATTGATCCAATTTTCACTTATAACCCTAATCCCAAATGTTCATCTTTGTTCTTCATGTTCATCTTTAATCTTCATCTCCACTCATCTCCTCCTCGTTGTTGTTGTTGTTCTAGCCATAACAAACTTTACACATCAGAATCATAAGCAACAAAATACTCATATTCCAATCAACACAATAATGGATCCAAAAGTAGCATCACCCTTTGGTTGATCCTAATCACCATCTTACTCTACATTCCATATTCTTCCAACCTTCTCCTTTTCAACAACAATGACTAACAAGATTGTCCCCCATCACTACCACCACCAGACTCAACAACACCGCAACACAACAAATCCTCCAAATTAGTACTGACAACAACACATCCATAACCACATCAACTGAAGAAGAAGCTTCCAATGAGAATAAAAAGAAACAACAACACAAAGCTTTCAATGACAAAAAAACGAAGATGAAGAAGAAGCGATTACGTTTTCAGAAGAAGAAGTGGAAAATAACTACCCCGTGGTGGTTCGGTTAACCTCGGAACAAACGGCACAAACAATCAAAACAGAATTGAAGCACGTTGTTTTTGGGATTGTCGCATCATCGAACTTGTGGAAACAAAGAAAAGAATACATCAAGGTATGATGGAGACCAAAAAAACTAAAGGCGTTGTTTGGTTGGATCAGAAAGCAATAACAACAAAAACGAAAAGTTACCGGAGATTGAATATTCTTTAGATTAGTGCCAAGATCAACAACATCAATAAGAATGAGGGGAGTGAAGACGAAGGACAAAGACGAACATTTAGGGGTTAGAGTTTTATAAGTGAAAATTGGATTAATTTAGGCATTTTAATCAAATTTGAAACACCAATTTGAGTTGAATTCATTGTCTGTCCACATCAGCGTGTAGTTAACTACTAACTTGGCACTTAACTGTACATCTCAACACCATTAAAATGTCTAGTAACTTTTGAACTAACGGAAATTTATGATTCTGAAAGTGAGGGACTTATTTGGTCATTTTAAAAAGTAAGGGACTAATCTGAAGCGAGTTAAAAATTTTAGGGACCATTTTAGACATTACCTCAATAATATATATAAATTATCGTAATTGATGAAGGTTACACGTACGATAACTTAAACAATAAAGAATAAAACAATTATTGAATGATTATAGACTCAAAATAAAATAATCATAATAAAAAAAAATAATATGTGTGACTTAAAAAAAATATTTAGAATTATCTAACAAACCAAAAATATTCTACAAGTAGCATTTTAGTGTCAAAAATGCAAACGTGACACATTATGGTACCAGTGTGCATATTTTGCTTTTCTCAGCTTATTTTAAGAAAGTATTTTTATAATTATAAATAAAAATTAATATTTAATACATAATTAAATTTCTTATCAATTATTAGTATTTCTAATCATTCTAATTATATTAATTATCAACCATTCTAATTATTAATTATTATAATATAATTTTTAATCAAACATAATCGATGATAAATTGATGTTGATATCAATAATAAAAAATTAATAAATATAAATTTATAATTCTAATTGCCATAAATATAATACTAATATAAATATATTTGTTAAAATACTCTATAATGCACATGTGTATTAATTAATGACAAATTAAAAATTAGTTTGTATAATTAATTTCGTACTACTAAAAGTTATATATAGTATTTTTTGTGTTGTATGAGTCTAAGTTTGAGAGTCAAAGTGTTTTGTTTAAGTTTTTTAATTTGTTATTTTTCTTTGACTACTTCATAAAATAAGAATGTATTCTTCGTTTTTCATCGAAGTTGACTCTTTTAAGGCACCAATTATAATTGTTTTATGATTTTTTATGTAGCCAATCTATTATTCTTTTGATAATTTAATAATTATTCTTACTCAAACTTATTCTTTTTGTCTAACGAGCAACTGCTTCCAAGGAGCCTAATAGGTCAAGTTCAAATTTTATCCCCTCCATACTTTCTACGTCTACCCAAAAATCTTTGAAGTGGAGCGTATAATGAGATTTAATTTTTTCTATTTAGGTTCGATTTTGCTAGAATTATATCAAGTTTGGAGATGCAATTTCAAATATTGGTACTGTATTTAAATTTTTTTCTTTTAAACTTTTCGTAATAAAAATAATTTTATAAGATATTTTGATTTTTTTTAAAAACTACCAGCCTTTTGCTGCATTAATGCAATGTCATTGATGTGAATAAAAGTCAATTTAGTTTCTCGATATGATTATTCTATACCTTGTTGCATTATATGGATAGCGGATGATGAAACTTATTTAACAAGAGAATGGTCTGTATTTTTACAGATTCTAAATGTTCGAGCTGATGACATTGTTTCAGTTGGGTGTCGTTAATAGAATGACTCTAATTTATATGTATCTAAAGACTAAAATAGTTTAAATATTATTTAAGTAATTTAGTTCTAATATTAGTATTTGATTAAATTAATTTTAAAATATTTAAATTATTTTTTCAATTTATATATTATGACTATTATTTTAAGATATATTATTTTTAAATTTTATTATATGAAATTTATTTATTTTTTAAATTTATTTTTAATTCTTAGTTGCTCTTAGTATAACTAGGAAAAACTAAAATAGTTAAGTTAAAAAATTTACTAATAATAAATAATATCTTTGATGACAATTATTTTAATCAATTATGTGAAATTATTGTAAACAAATGATAAAATAATTAATAGTGGGGTTAAAATTTTATTAACAATAATATTTATCGATCCGTCACCTTATAACTCGATTTTTATTATACATTATGAGTTATAACTCGATCTTAATTATCATTTATTGTGTAACCGACATCCTCATTACCGACTTAATGACCATTATTCTTACTTAATGATCAACGGTCATACCATCAACTTTATTCATCAACTCTATACCTATAAAATGTACCAATTTCTATATACACCATACATTCTAGAGATATGCTAGATATATTCTATATACATTTTATATTCATAGAATTAATATAATTTAAAACAACATAACACATGATAACTTCTATTTCATGTTTTACATTCTATATTCATAGAATTATTCTTGTACTTCTTAAACACTTACTGATTTGAGTGTTGGAGTGTCTTTTGCAGGTACCCACCCCCTTATTTTTTTCTTACCAACATATAACACATCCTGACAAGAAACTTAAAGACATTTATTGAAAGACGAGTTATACACCGACCAAACTCAGCAAAATATTTATTAAAAATTTTAGATGTCCAATAATATATTTAGTTGAGTTAAAATTTTATTAGTGTATAATTAACAGGATTATTGTATTAAAATTTTACTAATATATATTAACGTATAATTAAGTATACGTATAATCATAATCGTAACCTACGATCAATAATATATTAGGATAAAATTTAGTTGTTCACATATACATGCATGCACGCACGCACACGTACACATATATATATAAAGAAATAATCATTGGTATAAAAAAATTTTGTTAATAGCTAAAATTTATTACTATAATTAATATATATCAAATTAATTTATCATTAATTAAAAATTTATTTTTCTATCTTAAAGAAATCAATTTTATCATTATTACTATTAAATATATGCACAATTATCTATAATTCTATATTTCTATTTACCACTACTTTTCATACAAACTTATGTCTTTGGTAATGATTTATAAAGATTACCATGATTAATATTATACATACAATATTAATAATAAGGAATAAAAAAAATTCTTAAATGATTGTAGGCTCAAAAAGAACTTTTTATATATATATATAATCGTAATCAAGAAATAAATATATCTTGAAAATAAAAAAACTATTAACTATAAAAAATAATTATAGGCAAGAAATAATTAATATATATATATATAATTTAAATATATTTATCAACAATTAATATGATACGCATACATAAATAATAAAATATTTAAAATTATTTAAATAAAATAAATATGTTTTAAGAATAAAAAAATTATTAATTACACAATTAATATATATGTATATATAAATAAAAAAATTATCATAATTTATAAAAATTATTACATGTATATGATATTGATAGAATAAAAAAACCATAAAATAATTGTGGACTCAAAAGAAAATAATCATAATAAAAAATAATTAATTTATATGACTTAAATATATTTACATACAATTAATATATACGTATATGTAAATAAAAAAATATTTAAAATTATTTAAACAAAATAATTATATCCTCATAACAAGAAAACTATTAATTGAATAATTAATATATACATATACATAAATAAAAAAACTGTTAATTAAAAAGAAATCATATATTTTTAATTTTAGAAATTAAATGCACATAATTATAATGATTTATTCTAAAATAGATAATTAACTTAATTGAATATTTTTAATTTTAATTTAGAGTAGATTAATTCTACACAATGTATATGTCTTCTTAATGTATTATTATGTGATTATAAACTTTTTTATTATGAGAGAGTTTTTGAGAATTGTATGATTAATATTGGGTATAGAGAAGTCTTTGATAAATTGAGATGATTAAGTATTATTTAATCAATTTATATTTTTTTGTTGTTAATTGTGTTTTTTATATTTTTTGTAGTTGAATAAACTTTTTATATAAATAATATTTTAATTTTATTTGATACAGAAATAAAGATACAATCTATAAATGTACAACAACTAATGTTAGAGAAAAAAATATGTGTACGTATATTTTTTCATAAAAATTAAGACATTGATTTATTACATATTATGCTTTTCTCTTTAATGAATTTAATTATTTTGTGAATTTTTTTTGTTATGTTAATTATTTTGTGAATTTTTTTGTTATGTATTATTATTTAGTATTCACATAAAAAATAAAATAAATTTAATTTAAAATTAAATATATTAAAAAATATATTTTTATTAAAAATATCTCAGATATAAATAAAATATTAAATGTTTTTCATGTCGCACGGTACATAGTGTGTATATATATATAACACGAGTAATACTCTTCAATAATTTCGTGTCAATGTGTGTGGTTTGGCTAGTTAGCTTAAGTTGTTCCTGTTAGGTAAGCTGAGCCAGACCATAGTGTAGTACGTATACTGTGACTGTCACAGTGTCATTATTCATCATTAGTATTCATCACTACTGGTATGTATATGTACCACTATATGCGAAGCTTTTAACTGGCTCGCTTTATTCAGAAAAAATTAAAGGCCGAAAGCCAAGGCCTTTCTATCTCTCTGCACCATATATCATTAATTTCATATAGGGTCACTTCATATAAATTTGGATATCTTGGCACATGTATCGTCTTTTCTTAACCCCACGCCCCCACATTTTTGCATATATGTCACTCATAATTAATTTTGCTTTCTTCTGTCACCCTTAGATACCTGCCAATACCAATTAAACTCCATGCTTCATTCAAACCCTTTTACCGTTAACAAATACCTTCTGAACACTCGCTCCTACGAACATTGTGCTGTTCCTTCTTTACCACATTTCGATGTTAGCTGGTTTTCGCTCTAACATATAAATTCTTTTTTTTTTTTTTTCACCTTTGGCACTTTTTTTCCCTCCCTCTCCACATCCCTGGTCCCTACTTTCTTAAGATCAGATTTGTATAATTCACAACCTACATAGGTCTCTCTAGCTTACTTTATACTACCTTGAAGCATATCTTCTTCTTCTTATTATCCTTTCCTTGAAAAAAGATATAAGCATGCCTTCAGAGAGAATTAGTTTAAGTAAGAATTCTCAAATAATGCAAACTATGATCAAAACCAAGAAGCACCTCGCAAGACCTAATTCCATGTTACTGAAAGATTACCTGATGAGGGACGACCTGAGCTCCTGCTCATCCAACGGTTTTAAATCGTTGCCGCGCCGACAATGCTGCAGCACGGCCGTTGGATTCCTTGTGGCGGAGAAAGATCTCAAACGCCACAACAGGAGGAGGAGGAGGTCGAGGAGGAGCAGCACTACCACACTCTTACCTCCTCGTTCTTCTTCTTCTTCTTCTTTGTCGGTTCTGCAGAGAGCTTCGGAAGTTGTAATCAAGGCCATCAAGTCACTGCCACACAAGAGTACCAGATCCAGGAAAGACGGTTCTGGAAGCGTTTTTTCTAGAAGCTTCTCGAGGAAGCTGCTGAGTAGAAGCTTCTGGAGGAAAGCGGCAGCGAAGGACGAGGAAGGAGGAAGAACTCAGAGATGGATAAGGACTTCATTCCGCGAGTTGCTTATGCAGGATCCGGATAAAACGGCGTCGTTGAACGAGGATAGCGTGTCCACTACAAATGCCGCAGCCACCACCACCACTACTTCCTCTTCTTCTTCTTCTTCTTCTTCTTCTTCTTCTTCTTCTTCTTCTTCGTCTTCTTCTTCTTCAGGTTGTGGCAGTAACAGTAGCTGGGGAGAGAGCGAGTTCACATTTTCGTCTTCAAGCGCTGCTTCTTCTTCTTCCGCTGAAAACGACGTCGCTCAGGCTACGAAAGAACCCCCTCCGCCCACTGGCAAGATACACCAGGAGAGAACAACGGTAAGTATACATAATTTCCGTTTTATTTATTTATTTATTTATTTATTTATTTATTTTTTATTATTATTATTATTATTATTATTATTATTATTATTATTATTATTATTATTAATGACATTTTACATTATTGTTCTAAGTCCTGTTTATTTTTCATTGATTTGTTGATTTTTTTTATTAACGTAGTTGATGAAATTTGTTACTTTTTTTCTTGTAATGTTTTCACTTCTATCTATGATGACTCAAATAAAAGAGAAAGTATTTTAATAAATGAAGTAATAATGTAAATGGATCTTTATGCAATAATCTAATTGCATGTTTATATATTTATAATATTCTTTCAAAATATATAATAGATATGATAATATACTTTTACTTATATTTTATTATTAATAGAATAATACTAAAAAATTAATTTTTTCAATCAATATTAATTCATTTTTTAAAATTATTTTATTTATTTTAAATTTTAAAATCCAAATTATAAAATATTTAATTCTAAATTCTAAATTCTAAATTTTAAATTTTAAATTATCTAAAAATAAGTATTTTAGAATTAAGATTATTTTTAATATTCACTAATTAAAAATTAATGACCTATATTTTCTCTAATTAAAAAATACTCATGAATTTTTATTGGTGATAGGAGAACAGCATTTTTGTTAAATTTTGGCCAACACTTAACCATCAAAAGAAAATTAAATGATTCTACACTATTAGATACAATCTCACACCATTAAAAATATCATTAATAACTAATTGATAGTTAAAAACTATAAAATCTACTGGCTCCTAAACTTTCTCAATCAATAAAAAAGCGGAAATTAGAAAAGAAAAAGGAAAATTCCAATGACCAATGCCTTTATTTTAAGGTCAAATACATTAGTAATAAGGGAAAATTCCAAACAAATAATAGATAGTAATTAGCAGTACTAGGGTAGGAAGTGGGGACATTGATGAGGAGTGAGGAGGAAGAGGCAAAATACGAGAACAGAGGTGGAGCCGAGAATGCATGATGAATTAAATGCACGTGGGGGCAGTGCAGTTAATTGGGTGTGTTTCAACTTTCAACTCCCAAGGGCTGTGAATTGTGATGCTTACTTTGCGCCATCCACGCCGCTGAATCTCACTGCACCGCACAGTGTTACTTGTTCTTGCTTATCCAATCCATGGGGCAAGGGATGCCTTTCAAATCTCTTTTGCCTGCCGCCAATTCAGAACGTTTTAAGATTTTAAAAATTTATCATTATGGTTACTTATTTGGAAAATATTTTTTTATAATAATTTTTTTATATTTAATACCTTAATGAATGATAAATGATATATTTTTAATTTTAACAAATATTACAAATTAGAAAAAAGAACTAGGATGCCTACATCATCTTCTTTTTTTTTCTTTTTTTCTTTTCTTGATGCCTGCATCATCTTAACTTTGTATTAAATTATCGAACTATGGACATAAGCAGAGCCTCATCACCTTTTCCATTGGAAATCTCTTAGTGTTCTATGAATTTGTTTGAAATTATTAATGAGTGCTTTTATATATTTCATAGAATAAAAACTTTTATTTTATGAAATAATTTTAATTTTTTAAATTAAAAAATAGATAAATGATGTGAGCGAAGAAAAAAAAATTCCTCCTCAATTAAATAAGAAATTTTTAAAATATTGTAAAAAAAGATCTTACGTTCTCTATTATCGATATATATAATTGTCAATGTCGTTCATTAGTTGACTTTGCTGACCCAGTGCTTAGTTGATTAATATTTTAAAAATCTAATTAACATGTATACTAAAAATATTAATTAAATGTATTATAAAAATTTTTAATAAATTATTTTCATTAAAAAGTTATTGAAGAATATATTCTTTATATTTCTAAAACTCAATGCATCAAAAATTTAAAAAGAAAATTATTATTATATTTTGACAATGTATACTCATAAAACACATTATCCATATTTTACATTTTAACGGAATCTTTTTATTACTTAAAATACTCCAGGAAATCATATCATACTTGCATTTCACACGTTCAGTTTCAAGTTGAGTAGTAACCCGCACTTTAGTTTTCGAGATTGATGAGTTACACTTATTTAGTTTCTAAATTTTTAGTTATAATTTAATTTTTGAATTTAAAAAATACATCAATATAATTTTTTTTGTGTATTTTTGTCATTAGAATTCAATATTGTTAGACTGTATTTGTTTATAGAAACAGGAATACTGAGATATAAAATCGTGTTTGGTAGAAAAAATATGGACAGAGACAATATATCTAGAGATACTGAATTAGTGTATTTTGTGTCTATTCTGACAGAAAAAACACGGAGACACTAACAAGTGACACAACTTATTTTTTATTTTTTCTTTTATTATTCTTATTAATTTTTCATACTTATATTTTTTATTGTTATATTTTTCATCTCAAATTTTTTGAATAAAAATAAATTAAATTTTTATAATTTGTTCTAGTTTATCACCAAACAAAATATAAGAACACAAAATTTTGTGTCTCTGTCTATCAGTGTCTTGTCATGTCCTGTTCTCAGTGTCTTGTCCTGTTCTGTTCTTAGAAACAAACGCAGCTTTAGTGACGTGACTTAAGCCTTGTCATGTATGCTCGCCATATTAAAATACCGTCATACGCATTTTGATCTTAAAGAAAGCACTTAATGACGTTGTTTGAATATTTGAACAATTAGTATTGTTTAAAAGGAAAATGTGTAACGTTTTAGTATTGTTCAAACCCTTAAACCACGTCATTTAGTGTCTTTTTTAACGCTAAAATGCGTATGGCTTAGTTTTAATAGGTTTAGCATGACAAGATTTGAGCTTCACTAATTGCATTGAGTTCTAGAGGGACGATATTGGTGCAGTTTTTAAAATTTGAGAGATCAAATTATAGCAATTGAAAAATCAGAATTAAATCAATGTAATTCACTAATATTAAAAATCAAAGCAAGACTTAACTCTGAAAATTCAGGTGAAGTCGACTTCACGCGAAGTTGATATCTAAGTGCCATTAGATGAAAATTTAGTCAAATCAGACAAATCATCTAACGACTCTTAGGTATCAACTTCACATGAAGTCGACTGCACCTGAGTTTCCACCATTTCACTTTACGTATTCTTACTTCGTTTGAAGATGAAGGGAAATTCTTTTGATCAAATTGTACTTTTGGCTTTACATAAATAAGTGAAAGCATAAATTATTTAGTGTATCTTAAATAAAGTAAGGTAGACTTACTTTTATTGTTAGAGCATGTATCTACTCCCCTATCAAATAAACTTGGATACCAATATCTCTTCTTTCAGCTCTTATTAGTAACACATTGTGTATCATATGAAACAGGATTGGGCAAACGAGGAGAAAGAACAATCAAGTCCTGTATCTGTACTAGATTGCCCCTTCGAAGATGACAACCAAGGTATAACATTATATTCCCCTTTAAGTCCATTCTTTTAACTCACACTCTATCTATAATAATAAAAATAAAATAAAAAATGTGACTGAGGACTCTATAAAAAATAAGAAATAAGGATGAGTACAAATTTACAGTGTATATATGATTTATGATTACAGGAAGCGAACAGAAGCACATGCAAGAGAAGAGAAGGCACTTTAAAGGCATGGCTTCAGTGAAGCCAGTGTCCCTGGAGAAATTGATGTCAATGTCAGAACTGGACGATGATGATGAACATTATTGTTCAGTAGTATCGGTACCAATTAAGCATGATGACAATACCAAAAAAGATGGCAACAGAGTAGAGGAGAGTGCGCGAAACCTTCTCAACTTCTTATTGGTTAAAACATCACCCAACTGTTTGATAGTTAAAGCAGAGAACCTGTTGTTTGATTACTTCAAACAAAGTATTATCATCGGAGAAAACAACAACAATAATGATGATTTATCATCGTCAAAGGAGCTTGAGATTTGCAAGGTGGCCGAGGATTGGGTTCGTGGGAATCCACAAGAGTTATATTTGGGTTGGGAAGTGAATAAAGGAAGAGAAATGTACATTAGAGAAATGGAAAAATGTTTAGAGTGGAGAAATTATGACAGACAAGTGCAACATTTGGCCATTGAGCTTGAAACCGAGGTCTTCACTACTTTAGTTAACGAGCTCCTACTTGATCTGTGGATTTGCTAGCTAGCTAGCTAGTTACTTCAATTATGAAGAGTTATAATGTTTCTGACAATCTTTTCTTTTTTCTTATTCATGTTTGTATTCATCTCTTCCCTTTCTCGGGGATAGGATACATAGACGGCTAAATTTTGGAACAATGTTCGGGGCTCAATTTTGGATATTTAATTTGGTCATATTTGGTATGGTGTATGTTTTCCTTCCCTGTATCATACACGATTTGAAAATATTCAAACACTTAAGTAATAACAGTGAGACTCATCTAAAATTAATTATCGGAATTCGGATATACATACATATTTTTCTTGATTGAATACTAGGATGACACGCGTCACAGTGTTGGTCCTGAGGGAACAACTTGCAAAGCTCATTGAACAAGTTACATAATTTAGTGCAGGGTGCCTAACAGCAGAAGCCGAGTCGCATGAGGAGCGCTTTTTTTGGACTTGGCATGAGGAGCTTAAAACGGTGTTAGGGGTATTAGTGTTGGGCTCTGTTTTTTTTGGTGATCTTATAGTTTGAAGTTCATGGCCATAAGATTGATTCATAAAATATGATTTTTGCGAGCCAGTAAATGGAGCTTTGAAAATATGGGTAAATTTTGGTATTTTTTAATTTTTGCAATCTCTGAAAACCTTTATATTTAGTATAGAAAAAAAAAAAACAGAGAAAGTAAGAGAAAGTATAAAGAGCCAATGACTTAAGCGTACAATGTGCACAATGAAAGTTTAGAAAGTATTAGAGATATGACTATTATTGTTACATTGTCCTGTCAGATTACACTTTTGGGATGAGTGGTTTTATGACATGGTATTAGAATTTTAGATCCGAAATGTCAAAAGCTCGATCTTTGGTGAACCCCAAAATCAATTTAAGAGAAAGTAAGAGAAAGTATAAAGAGCCAATGATTTAAGCATACAGATTACACTTTTGGGATGAGTGGTTTTATGACATGGTATTAAAGTTTTAGATCCGAAATGTCAAAAACTCGATCTTTGGTGAACCCCAAAATCAATTTAAGTTTTTGGGATAAGTGATTTTACGATATAAACAGTACTAAAAAAAAACAACTTAAACGGAGTGATGAAGTTGTTGCTCCATTCAGGGGGAGGAGAGGCCCGAAGCTCCACAACGGCAACTAGAAGAATTGCCGTCACCCATCACCGGCGATACCATCATTGCCAGACCACAACTGGAAGCTATTCTACCGCCGTAGGCATCACTGTGAAGAACGCGGCATTTCTACCCCCTTTTTTATCAGATTTCCTTTTCACTTCCCATAACGGAGGTCTACCCACCATACCGTTGTCATCGATGTATGCGAGTTCGCTGACAGCCGCACGATGCGTATGAGACTCACTCTGGTCGCTGCATCCTCCTCACCTTCCGTAGTGCGATTCACAATGAATTCAGCGCTGGACTGGTATTAATTTGTGGGGGTTATTTCAAATGTAAAATATTCGGCTTAATACTTTCAAATTTCAATCATGTGGGTGGAATTGTTTTTTTTTTTTTGGGACATGTGGGTGGAATGGTTTAGGTTTAGCTTTTGGTTCTGTCTATGTGGGTTGGGTCTTTGGTCCACACTTTTGACCAAAATCAGTTGTTCAAAAAATTGCACTTTATCCCAATTAGTTGTATTTGGACAAATTATTTAAAAAAATTTTTAAAAACAAAATATTTTTCAAAACAAATGTTTTCACTTTTCATCTTTGTTTTTCGAATTATTTTTTGAAGTTGAAGCATGATTTTATTGAAGTTCGCCCACTTCATCGACAAATTTCTTTGAAAATTCATTGAAATTAATGAATTCGTCCATTAATACAGCGAACTTGCTCATATTTTCATACAATTTGAATCATATCGGTATATTTTAAATTTTTTTCATATAATTCACTTAATCTAAAATTGCAAATCAAAAAAAAATTTAAATTTAAAATTTAAATTGATATAATTTATAATTTTAAATTAAGCGAATTAAATAAAAAATTAATTTAAATTAATAATTTAATCTGATTTGAATAAAATAAACATAGTCGTATTATTATAGTCATATTATTATAACAACACGATTACGTTTATTCTCACTAAATTAAATTAAATCATTAATTTAAAATATATATACTTAAATTTAAAATTAAAAATTTTAGAAATTATAGTTTTAAATTATGTGAATTAAATAAAAAAATAAGAATATACTAATACAATCTAAATTATAAGAAAATGTGAATAAATTTGCCTCATCAATGGACAATCTTAATTATTTTAATGAAGTTCACTAATTCAATGGGTGAACCAAAACAAAATCTGTAAGTTCGCCAATACGTGGACAAACCTGGTCCAACTAATTAAAAAGGATTTCAAAAAACAAAGATAAAAAAATTATTTTGGTGAATAATTATTTTTTTATTTTTTTCATAAAATTTCCGGCTGATGTTTGTTTTAGTTTTGTTTTTTTCCTTCCGTTGGTCTTAGGCTACTTTATCTCGTCCAAAAAAATATGGTCTTTATATAATCAACTTGGGTTGGTGTAACGATTAGTTCAGTATTTTGATTAAGGTTTTGTTGGAGGTCCGAATTGCGCATTGTCCATGTCGCAACCTATTGGACAGCGACAAACCGTTAGACTGTGTTTGTTTCTGATAATAGGATAATACAAGACACTGAGAATAAGACATAAAGAATAAAAACACAAAATATTGTATTATTTTATAATGTTTAGTAATAAACTAGAACAAGTTATGAAAATCTAATTTATTTTTAATTTTTTGTTTAAAAAATTTGGAAAGAAAAATATAATAATAAAAATATAATTATGAATAATTAATAAGAATAATAAAAAAATAAAAAATAGTTGAGTCTGTTATTAGTGTCTGTGTGTATTTTCTGTCAGGATGGATACAAATATACCAAATTATTATCTTTAGATATAATATCTTTGTTCATGTCTAATTTGTCAAAAATGATTTTGTATTTCTATATTCTTATCTCAGTGTCCCGTCCAGGTAAACAATTGCATCTTTAGTGTACAAAGGCTCTATTGTGTAGAGAAAGAGATATTCTCGTGAATCAATAGACATTTCATAACTAAACTAATTTTAAAAGCCCGTACATACCAAAATTTATATTCTTTTAACATAAAATTCTAATTTTTAATATATTCATTTAATGTAAATTAATAAATACAATATATGAAATACATTTTTATTAATAATATATTTACGTATTATTTTCTGATTTTAATATGAAGAGAAAATAAATAAATTCTAATGTAATTTAATTTTTCATATATTTTTTTAACTATATTTAGATAGGTTTTTCTTAATAACAGTTGAAGTATTTCTCATATAATAATAGATGTGGCAACTAAAAATTAAACAAGTAAAGAATAGGCATATCAACAAAATAAATTCATTGAACACAATAAATTTAAAATAGAATTTGAAAACATGGTTGAAGTATGAACTATGTTCAAGCAAATAAAGTAATTTGCAATGGCGATGTCTGAGATACTTGATGAGATGGGGTGATACATGCAATAAAACTCGAACGTCCAAATTAGAGACGTCAAGAGGTGAGGAGTTAGTGCTTCATACCTTTGGGAGTGGATTATTACCGGTAAATGTACATGAGTGCGTCTAGTTTAAAAAGATCTCGTAGTTTTGGAGATCTTGATTTTAAATTTGAACGATGCTTATAGACGCACATTATCTTTTTTCGTTTGGTTTATTTATTCTATTGGCTCTATAGTTATATTAAATTTTAAATTAGGCTCATGTATTTTTTATATTTTCAATTAGGTTTTTATATTGCTTTTAATTTTGTAATTAGATCATTTTTAAGATAAAATATTAAAATTAATAGAATATTTTGTCTAAAATATCTGCAGTAAAAAATTTAGTTAGCTTCTTAATTATGAATACGTTTAACTTGTAAAAAAAATATTTAATTAATTTTAATATTTATTACATTAAAAAGAATTTAATTATAAAATTAAAAATAGTGTAAAAAAACCAATTGAATGAAACAAAAAATATAAGGAACAAAAAAGTAATTAAATCTCCTGATAAGGATATAAGACCCTTTCGGCCAGATAGCAGAGTTCGTATGGACCGTTGGCTGGATCGAGAATAAATTACAAATTTATAGTTGCTGATGATTTAACAACAATTGGCTATGGTCCGTTAACTATTTGAACTCTATCTACTAATGTGTAGTTAGTTGTTGAATTAATCTTTGTTTTCCTTATAAATCTTTGACAAAGGCATATATTTGAGAGAAACCCGTACTTTGTATTTATAACCATATTTTTTCTGTTACTGTAATATATTTGAGTCTATACATACAAAAAAGGTAAAAGGATTCGTAGTTGTGTTAGACTCCGTATGAACCCCTATTTTAGAAGGATTGGGTTAAATATATGAGCCTTTTTTAGTGTTTCGATAACTAATTATGATCTTGTTAATAGATGACATGTTTATAGTAAGTGCATATATTTTTTTATAGTGTTAATTGTTTTGAGAAGTTTTCACTTTTGAAGTTTGAGAAAAATTATCACTTCAATTGCGAAACCCAAAAAAAAAAAAATGAAGTCAACACGAATGATCGAATAGACAAAAAAAAATGGAAGAGACTATTGGCAAGTAGGAATAATGTTAATAATAATAATAATGAAAATTAAGAACCAATTTTTATAAAAAAAAATTGGTTTAATTTGAAAAATGTACCAATATATGAATAGTATATATGTTTTATTTTTAGGATTTAATTAATTTTATGTCCTAAAGACATGTTTTAACAGATATAATAATAGAAAATTTTTAATACTTCCGATATATATAAATGCATTGAATATGATAAAGATAAAATAATTTTTGATAATAATTTTAGACGATCCACCCAGCTGTGGGCAACTCCGACGTGTGTGTCCGGGATGGCGACATAGGCCACATCTCTTTGGACGGTTTGGATCTGCATCGTCCATATTTGTTCGTATCCTGGTGGACCTCGGACGACCCTCTCTCGCACGCCTCTTGTCAGGGTCCGGTATAACAGTGGGCCCGTCGTATGGTGGCCAGAAACCCTCTGGAATTGGAGGGGTGAATCCCATCCGATACACACTGAATACCGAACTAATCCGATACACGCTGTGAACGTAAGTGGTCTAGTTTACCCGTGAGTAGGCACAACATGCAAGTGCGTGTTGACACGGGAAATGAAGTGCCTGGAAGTACCCGCAGTCACATGTCCGAGAGGCAAGCGATACTCTGTAGCTACCCAATGAGAAGGAACCAGTCGGAGTGGTTTCTGCTACGGTAAACTCGGAATTATCCCTGTCATACAAAGTCACCGTGAAGCACCTCGCCGTCTTCAGGTTGGCCTCAATACACCTGGCCAAGTGCTGCGTGAATTGTTGTCCGGTTCCCATCTGGGCCTCAGCCTCTCTCCCCTTGCGAACAAAAAGTTCCGCAAGCCTTCCATATGTTGCCTTCACCAGCGAGGATACAGGTAGGTTTCTGACATCCTTGAGGACTGAGTTCACACACTCGGAGATATTCGTCGTCATGTGACCGAATCTCCGCCCCTCGTCACGATGCTGAGTCCACAAGGAATAATCAATCCGGTTCGCCCACTCACACATCGCCGGGTCTTCAGACCGCAGAATATCAAACCAGTAATCAAACTCAACCTCGGTCTTGGCATACGCCGCATTCACAAGAAGCCTCTGTGCGTCTTTGCCCTTGAAGGTAAGGGCAAAATTAGCAGCTACGTGTCGAATGCAGAATGCACGGTATGCAGATGGAGGTAACTAACCTCCGTCAGGAGCCTCAAGCGCAGCCTTGATGCCGTTATGCCTGTCCGATATAACCAGCAGACCCGGCTGCGGTGTCATGTGTTGACGAAGGTGGGAGAGAAAGAATGTCCAAGACTCAGCATTCTCACCCTCTACTAGTGCGAATGCAACAAGTAGAATGTTGGAGTTCCCGTCCTGTGCAATTGCGATGAGCAACATTCCCCTGTACTTGCCATACAAATGGGTGCCGTCAATGCTGACTAGCGGCTTGCAATGACGGAATGCCTCGATACACGATGAAAACGTCCAGAAAAGTCTGTGAAAATAAGCTTGAGACTCGTCTACCTGTCCTCCAACTCGAACGGGGCTAGTCCTTACGACTGCAACAGTACCACGCATCGTCAACTGGACTCCCAACACCCACCTGGGCAGCTCGTTGTATGACTCATCCCAGTCACCGTAGATGAGGGCAACAGCCTTCTGCTTTGCCATCCAAACCCTCCTGTAAGTCGGCCTAAACCCAAAGTGTGCTACCGTGGCATTTAGGAGCACCTTGATGCTGACAGATGCATCAGCCCTAACCATTGGCATAATGAACGCCGATATCACATGATAATCCAAACTCCTGTGGTCACTCGATATGGAGGTGGCAAGACAAGTGTGAGGTCCATTGTATCGTTTGACCTCCCAAATGCCCTTGCGCTGCCGGAGACTCAGTCGAATCAACCATGTGCACCCATTCCCAAACTCAGAACACTTGTCCACATACCGGCGATAGTCAGACTCGACTACCTTGTACTGTACCCCTCGCCGGATACTGTAAGTCTTCACACTTAACAGGGCCTCATCTTTATCCTGAAATTGCTGACCAACCTGGAACCCTGTCAGACCAGCAGTCCCTTCCGCATCTCTAGCTCCGAATCCAACAAAATGCCCAGAAACCCCCTCCTGCCTCATGGCATCCAAGTCCAAAGAGGAAAAATGTGGTGGATACTGCTGTGTGCCAGAGCTAGAACCACCTACCGCCAATGCAGGCTCACGCGCTCCAATATCATCGCCGCTGTCATCGTCAATCATATCCGCCTCGACATCATCCTCCTCTGCATCACCCAACAATCCGTCTCCAACGCCAAGCGGTGCAACGCCCAGTAAAGCATTCGGCAGATTTTTCCTTGAACCTACCTCATCGCCTACGCTGCCATTGAGATCAACAGCAAAAGACGGAGAGGTGACAGGTTGGACCACTGGCTGGTACACAGGGACGGAGGAAGAACCAACGGCAGGTCGGGAACTAGAACCGGCTGCCGTGGCTAAAGTGGTGGTATTCCGGTTCGAACCCCCTGAGCTGGATACCACATCAACCAGCTTTGCCAACAACTCTGGTGTCCTCACCTCCGGAAACTGCCACCGACAAAGAAACATTACTTGCAAGTCTTCATCACTACTAATCGTGAAACAATCATACTTCACGGTATCCTGGAGCATCGTGATTGGAATGCGATAGAAAAACTTCTTAACTCGCTTCACACCTTCTAGACCGAGTTTCATCAGTACAGATCTAACAAGGTCATCATAGCTCGTCGTAGGAGTCATGACAATACAGAGATGATCCTTATCTGTGAACTTCACGCCGGAACGAGCTTTTCTCTTAATGGATCCTCTGTGGTGAACCAAAACAACAAAACTCTCCTCACTAGCCATCTTACACCCTCTAATGAGAGCAACTCACATTTACAACCATATATATACAGCTCCGTCTCCCACTAATTCGAACCATCCTAGTTCGAACTAGGCTTTGTGTAATTCGAACCAGCCTGGTTCGAATTACTTTAATCAGCATCTCTCTCTATAATTCGAACTGCCTCGGTTCGATTTATTTGCTTTCAAGTTCGAGCCATATTGGTTCGATTTATTAACTTTTTCTCTACTAGTAATTCAAACTGCCTTGGTTCGAATTACTTGCTTATGCAATTCGAACCACTCTGGTTCGATTTATATTAATATAGGCTTTGGCCCATTTTTGAAACCACTTTGAGTTTGGCTGATATCCGTAATTTCAAGTGAGGCTTGGCTTATTATGGTTTTTTGCCCTATTTTTTATGTTTAATTTTTTGTTGGAATAATATAAAGGGTTAAGTATAATTTTGGTCCCTAAGATATAGGTCAAAAAAAATTTTTGTCTCTAACTTTTTTTGGACATACAAAATCGTCCTTAAGGTTTAAAACTAAGTTCTAAGGGATTCTAGTTCTAATCTAATTATTCACTTTCTGTCTCCTTTAAACCTCCCAAGCACCAGGTAAAACAACCATCATCATACCTCCATCATATGAGGTGTCTCTTAGATACAAATATAAAAAAAACAGACAAAAAAAACACAGATATATATATATAGCAATTATAGCAAATAGATTAGATAGTAGTTAATTACAGATAAGTAATTAGACAAACCAAGACAAATGCATACTCAAACAAATAATACAAATGCATATGATGTATGTTTGTCCTATGGCTAATGAGTCTCATATGTCGGTTATATAGCCAATCCGACATGTCTTGGTAGCTAACCCTGGACAGAAATACCATATTGTAGAGCAAGTGAGACTGAGTCACAATCCCTTGCATACTACCCGCTTTACCCAAAGTAAGTGGAATAACCCACTACTACTACATACCATCCAAGCGAATGTTTACAAGTTCAACCCAAAGCAAGTGGAATAAACCACTACTACTACTACTGTCTAGGTGTCTCAATCACTGACCCAGAGCAAGTGGAACAAACCACAACTCTTGCTACTGCCCAGGTATCTAAAACATTAATATTAAATTTGTAAACCCCGAGTGATTAGTAAATAATTAACCAATAAATTAATTATTATTTAAATAAATTAGAAAATTAAATTTTATAGTTTAATGAAGTAGAAATAATTAAAATATGAATTTTAACTCTAAAATTAAAAAGTTTGGCCTAAAATTAGACCAAACGAGCCAATCTGAGCAAATCGGGCCCAAAACAGGCCCAAGACCCAACCCAGTTTATTAAAACACAAGAGCATCAACTCTTCTCTCTCCTCAAAACAATGAAACACGTTGAAGCTCATAGAAAGGGGAAGAACACTTCCAAAATTACAAACCCTTGGTTTGATTTGAAATCAAGATAACATTTGATCCGGAGTTTCGATCGCCGCACTGTTTGTGACCATACGATCACTGCATCAAGCTCTACAAAACCCACCAAACAATTTAGTTGGTAAGTCACATTTTTTCACCCAGATACTCCTCCTATAATTTCGAAATTCTTAAGCCTTAGTATTGAGATTTTGTTGAATTTCGATGTTTAGGAGCATATTAATCTTGAGATATTGCTGGGTCTTGCTTCAATTTTGCATTGGTAGGATGAGACAACTCTAGCCCTTGTAAAAAAAATATGTGGTATAGTGAAACCCCTATTAATGGAGTAATTTTTATTAGTATTAGATGTGAATTATGGGTTTTTGAGGTATGTTGATGGAATTGAAGGCTAATTGGTGGTGTTGGTAAGCTGAATTTGGGCTACGGTAACTGAATTTTCTGTTTGGTGCACTATTTGAGGCTATGAGCCCTTGAGGATTGGTGACCTTGAGGTGTCCTTGGGTAAGGGAAGAATTGGCTAAGGTATGGTTTTGGTTTCTTATAGATAATATATAATGTCTTATGAAAACCTAGGCTAGTTGACCGTAGGATAAGTTGGATTAGTTAGACTTGTTATGGATTAGTGATTCTTGATGTACATGATGAGATAATTATGATAATGTGGTAGATTATTAATTGTTGATGAGGTTGATGGTTGATGATGAGTGATGATAGTGATATATTGTTAAATTATGCATAAATATTGTTTGATTATGAAGTTATTGTTTTGAAATTGATAGAATTGGATATTTATGTGTTGAGAAAGGGGTGAAAAGAGTATGGAATGGTTGTGGATGAAATTTGGTGTTGTTTTAGATTGAGGAACTTGGGTTTGAAAATCAAAACTTGTAAAAATATGAGGTTTGAGATTTTGAATGAAAACTTGGTTTTTGGCCATAACTTGGCTTCCAGACCCTTTATTTTTCTCAAACTTCTTTTATATCAAAATTGGGTTCGTGAAGTTTATGCCGTTCGAAGAACGGATAAAAAATGATTTTTAACAAAAAAAAAAACGTTATGCGCGTCGAAAGTTAGTGTGAAAAAGAAAATTCTGCAGCCTTAACAGCTTTTTCGGCATCTTTGAGGGACTCGTGTACGCGAGTACACACGCGACGCGACCGTTTGGTTCTGTCCAGACGTGTCTGAATACGTGGGAATGTTCCAGGTACGCGAGAGGTAAAAATTATATGCTCGCGTACGCAGGCAAGTGCCATGCGACGCAAGGTAACTGATCGATCTAAGGGGGCTTGCGTACGTGAGCGAGAAAAATGACACCCTCGCGTACGTGAAACATGGCATGCATACGCGGGACCCTGTTTTCAGTAATATTTTGATTTTGTAATTTAAACATGATTTTTAAACTTCTAAACCTTTATTTTCACTCCGCAGTACACAGAATATAGTATTTCTTTGAGTGGAGTTTTGAGGGCGACATAAAGACTATTCCTTTTAGTCTACATCTAAATCGGTTGGCGTAATTAAAAATGTGAACCCGTCAATACAACGATGTGGTCATCAACAGGGAGTCGATGCCTTGCTATCTTATCGAAGTTGAATGATGATGTTAAAAACTTTTGAGTAATTTTCATATAACAAGACTAACATTAAGGATGGGAAAAAGCTAATCATTGTAAGATTTGATTGGATGCATAGAATTATCCTAATGAAAGACAGTGTCGTTTACAACCCACACACGTCTAATAGTATCTCTTTCACCAATAACTTTCAAACTCACGTATAGACTTAACCAGGAACAAGGCGGGAGACCGGACCCTTCTTCCTACTTTTTAAATTGTTAACCACATGATTCTTGAATGTTCGTAGGGAACTATTGCCCCACGACCCAAAAAAGTTGTCTTGACTTGTTGGCGGAGGAAGACTTGCCCACCGTATTCTGCAAATACTTTTAAGATTAACACTTTACATGTCTCCAAAAATTCATGGCCGGCTGAAATAAAGTAGTAATTATGACGATTCAAGTCACCACAGCTATGATACGTATGAATATGGAAGATGCATACCTTAAGTATCCAATGTTGGAAGGCGTCACTACTCGGAATATTAAAATGCGTTGGAGTGATAGCAGCAGCAGGTTGGGGTGACATCACAGGAGCTGCAGGTTGTGTAAGAACTGTAACGTGGTGAGTGGAGAAGCTTGGAGTAGCGAAGAACTGTTGTATGTGCTGGCCCCCAAGGAAGAAGTTGCCGCCACCACCCCCTGGGATGAACTGAGGTACGCCAGAGTGGTTCACATTTGCTTGGACGGGGCTCAGGACGTAGGCATTCGAACAACGGGAAAAAGTCGAGCCAAAGAAGCCCTCTCCACCCTGCACATTGATGAAATGAAGAGACCTTAGAATAAGTTCGAGAATAAAATTGTTTAGGGTATGTGATAACCATGATAAAATACAAGTATATGCTTTCGTTGCACCAATTTCCTCTGGCTATGTAAATTATTTGCCAAAACAAATGTACAATACACGTAAATTTCACAAAGTTTGTAATCCACTCATCATCTAACCTCACCACCACCTGATACTACCACCACCATTCATAACCAGAAAACAGTGAGACAATAATTCATCTGATAAAAATTCCAACAATATCCGCAATAGATTTAATAAAGTATAACCACACCACCATGGGGAAGCACGAAATCACTACTGGAATTCATGGTTACTAAGAGGTCCTAAAAAATTGCTTTTGTGGTAGCTTAGAAACAAGCTGCAAGGTCAGACTATAAGAAAAAGCATGCAGATTAGTGGTCAATATGATTCACAATCATATGCTATGAGTCAGTAACAAAATAAAATTGTAACCTCATTTTACATGCTTAATATTTGAACATAATAACACTGAATGCTTCTAATCCATGCTTCAAAAATAACCAGTGGGAAAGATGTAATAAACTCTAATAAACACGAGAAATTATCAGAATTCAGAATACTTTTGAACACAATTAGCTGCTGAAAGTGATTGCACCCAACAATAAAAAAGTTTGTGTATATGGTACACAAAATCGTGATACATAACTCCGTGCAGCTGACTAGCAAGTGCACTGGGTCGTCCAAGTAATACCTTACGTGAGTAAGGGTCGATCCCACGGAGATTGTCGGCTTGAAGCAAGCTATGGTCACCTTGTAAATATCAGTCAGGAAGATTCAAATGGTTATGGGGTTTTAATAATTAAAAGCTGAATAAGACATAAAATAAGATAGAGATACTTATGCAATTCATTGGTGGGAATTTCAGATAAGCGTATGGAGATGCTTTGTTCCTCCTGAATCTCTGCTTTCCTACTGTCTTCATCCAATCATTCATACTCCTTTCCATGGCAAGCTGTATGTAGGTGGATCACCATTGTCAATGGCTACCATCCATCCTCTCAGTGAAAATGGTCCGGCTACGGGTTACATAGGGCTAATCATCTGTTGGTTCTCGATCATGTCAGAATAAGATCCATTGATCCTTTTACACGCTGTCACTACGCCCAACACTCGCGAGTTTGAAGCTCGCAACAGTCATCCCATCCCAGATCCTACTCAGAATACCACAGACAAGGTTAAGACTTTCTGGATCTCAAGAATGCTGCCAATTGATTCTAGCTTATACCACGAAGACTCTGATCTCACGGAATGGAAGACTCTGTTGTCAGGAGAGGCAACCATGCGTCGTGAACCAGGAGGCCAAGAGATACACACTCAAGCTCTCACAGATAGAACGAAAGTGGTTGTCAGGCATGCGTTCATAAGGGAGGATGATGATGAGTGTCACGGATCATCACATCCATCAGGTTGAAGTACGAGTGAATATCTTAGAACAAGAATAAGCGTGAGTAGAATAGAAGAACAATAGTACTTTGAATTAATTCATGAGGAACAGCAGAGCTCCACACCTTAATCTATGATGTGTAGAAACTCCACCATTGAAAATACATAAGAACAAGGTCTAGACATGGCCGAATGGCCATGCCTCCCAAATAACATGAAACAATAGAAAAAGGGTTCAAAGACATGATCCTAAGATCAAAGATGATCAAAAGATCACATATGATAAAAAAGATGAAAATACAATAGTAAAAGGTCCTATTTATAGCCAACTAGTAACCTAGGGTTTACAGAAATAAGTAAATAATGCAGAAATTCACTTCCGGACCCACTTGGTGTGTGCTTGGGCTGAGCATTGAAGCTTTAACGTGCATAGGCTTCTCTTGGAGTTAAACGCCAACTCTGGCACCAGAGTTGGCGTTTAACTCCAGCTTTTATGCCAGTTCTGGCGTTTAATGCCAGAAAAGGGTCTCTGACCGGTGTTTTGACGCTAATTTGGGCCATCAAAACTCTCAGGCAAAGTATAAACTATTAAACATTTCTAGAAAGCCCAAGATGTCTACTTTCCAACGCAATTGAGAGCGCGCCAATTGGGCTTCTGTAGCTCCAGAAAATCCATTTCGAGTGCAGGGAGGTCAGAATCCAATAGCATCTACAGTCCTTTTTCAGCCTCTGAATTAGATTTTTGCTCAGGTCCTTCAATTTCAGCCAGAAAATACCTAAAATCACAGAAAAACACACAAACTCATAGTAAATTCCAGAAATATAATTTTTGCATAAAAACTAATAATTATATACTAAAAACTAATTAAATCATACTAAAAACTACCTAAAAACAATGCCAAAAAGCGTATAAATTATCCGCTCATCAGTATATCAACTACAACTTAATATTGGTCCTATCATACCCTAAAAATCAGAGTATTTTTTCTCTTGAAATGGAACAACTTCTCCTTCATGAAGTGGTCAAGTACAAGTAACATAAGAACAAATATATTTTGGGTTGATTACTTATGTTAATTAATATTTGAGTGACGAATTAAATATTGTGAACAACGAAGTATAATAAATTTACAAGAGTGATAGTATAATATATATCCACATAGAAAAATGAAAACTCAGAACTGACTTCCCCAACTTCTCTTATTTAATAGCCAACTTAAAGAGTTGATGAGAACCACAAAACAAAAAGGTCCAGAAAACATATTAAAGTGTGCTATAGTAGTACCCTATACATGAAGACATCCATGAACTTCAAATGATTTTGGTGTTAAATATTTGTGTGGGTCAAATTCACTTTTTGATTTCATCAGTTTTGATGGAATAAAATGAGATATAATTATATTTTTTATTGTATAAATATCTTTTTAATTTATATTTTTTAATAATTATTTCATAAACCTTGTTGAATTTTCGAAACTAACTAAATAATTATACTTTAAAACTAACCCAAAGCATAAAACATACTTCAGAACAATTTTATATATCTAAATAATTAATAATTGTTTCCTATTAATGCTCTTTAAGATCCACAAGCACATGGTTAGGGACAGCTTGGTTTAGCCGCTTAGACCATGATTTTATTACTTTGGGCCTTCGTATCCATTAGTGCTCAAAGTCTTGGATCCTTTTTACCCTTGCCTTTTGGTTTAAAGGGCTATTGTCTTTTTCTGCTTGCTTTTTCTTTTTCTTTCTTTTTCTTTTTCGCCATTTTTTTCGCAAGCTTTTTCCTTTTCACTGTTTTTTCTTTCTTCAAGAATCAATTTTATGATTTTTCAGATTATCAATAACATTTCTCTTTGTTCATCATTCTTTCAAGAGCCAACAATTTTAACAGTCATAAACTTCACTATCAAAATATGCACTGTTCAAGCATTCATTCAGAAAATAAAAAGTATTGCCACCACATCAAAATAATCAAACTAATTTCAAGATAAATTTTGAAATTCAAGTACTTCTTGTTCTTTTGTAATTAGGCACATTTTTAATTTAAGAAAGGTGAAGGATTCATGGAATTATTCATAGCTTTAAGACATAGACACTAGACACTAATGATCATGTATTGAAGACATAAACATAGATAACACATAACGCAGACAAATAAACAAACAGAAAGATAAGAACAAGGAAATCAAAGAACGGGTCTACCTTAGTGATGGCGGCTAGTTCTTCCTCTTGAAGATCCAATGGAACGCCTGAGCTCCTCTATGTCTCTTCCTTGCCTTTGTTGCTCTTCCCTCATGGCTATTTGATCCTCTCTAATTTCATGGAGAATAATGGAGTGCTCTTGGTGCTCCATCTTTAGTTGCTCCACATTGGAACTCAAATCTCCCAAAGAGGTGTTGAGTTACTCCCAATAGTTGTGTAGAGGAAAATGCATCCCTTGAGGCATCTCAGGGATTTCTTGATGAGGAACTTCCTCATGCTCTTGTTGAGGTCCATGAGTGGGCTCTCTTATTTGCTCCATCCTCTTTTTAATGATGGGCTTGTCCTCTTCAATGAGGATGTCTTCCTCTATGACAATTCCAGCTAAACTACATATGTGACAAATGAGATGAGGAAAGGCTATCCTTGCTAAAGTGGAAGGTTTGTCAGCAACCTTGTATAGTTCTAGAGGTATGATCACATGAACTTCCACTTCCTCTCCAATCATGATGCTGTGGATCATGATAGACCGATCCACAGTCACTTCGGACCGGTTGCTAGTAGGAATAATTGAGCGTTGGATAAATTCTAACCATCCTCTATCCATGGGTTTGAGGTCAAGCCTTCTTAGTTGAACCGGCTTGCCTTTGGAGTCTCTCTTCCATTGAGCTTCTTCTACACATATGTCCATGAGGACTTGGTCCAACCTTTGATCAAAGTTGACCCTTCTAGTGTAGAGGCGTGCATCTTCTTGCATCATTGGTAAGTTGAATGCCAACCTTACATTTTCCGGACTGAAATCTAAGTATTCTCCCCGAACCATGGTATCTTTGGGTTCGGGTTCATACTTTGATCATGGTTCTTGGTGATCCATGTGTTAGCATAGAACTCTTGAACCATTAGGATTCTAACTTGTTGAATGGGGTTGGTGAGAACTTCCCAACCTCTTCTTCGAATCTCATGTCGAATCTCCGAATACTCATTCCTTTTGATCATGAAAGAGACCTCAGGGATCACCTTCTTCTCGGCCACAACTTCATAGAAGTGGTCTTGATGGACCTTTGAGATGAATTTCTCCATCTCTCATGACTCGGAGGTGGTAGCTTTTGCCTTCCCTTTTCTCTTTCTAGAGGTTTCTCCGGCCTTAGGTGCCATAAATGGTTATAGAAAAACAAAAAATAATGCTTTTACCACACCAAACTTAAAAGGTTTGCTCGTCCTCGAGCAAAAGAAGAAAAAAGGGAGGAGAAGAAGAAGAAAATGGAGGAGATGGAGAGGTGGGAATGGTTCGGCCAAGTGGGGAAAGAAGTGTTTATGAGGTGTAAAAATGAAGGACGGATGAGGGGTTTATATAGAAGTGGGGAGAGGAGTAGGGTTTGTGTATTAGGGGTTGGGTTTTGGAGGGAAAGGATTTGAATTTTGAATGGTGGGGTAGGTAGGGCTTTTGGGGAAGAGTGGGTGGATGTGAGTGGTGAAAGGTATTTGGGGAAGGGTGTTATTGGAATGTGTGAAGAAAAGAGATAGTGAGTTGAGGTAGGTGGAGATCCTGTGGGGTCCACAAATCCTGTGGTGTCAATGATTTCTCATTCCTGCACCATTCTGGCGTGTAAATGCCCTTTGAGTGCTAATCCTGGCATTAAACGCCAGGTTGCTACCCATTTCTAGCGTTTAACGCCAGCTTTTCTTCCCTTTCTGGCGTTGAACGCCAACTTGGTGCCCTTTTCTAGTGTTAAATGCCAGTCTGGTACCCTTTTCTGGTGTTAAATGCCCAGAATGGTTCCAGACTGGGCGTTTAACGGCCATTCTGCTACCCTTACTGGCGTTTGAACGCCAGTAAGCTCCTCCTCCAGGGTGTGCTCTTTTTAATGCTATTTTTGAATTTGCTTTGAATTTTGCAGTTGTTTTTGTGACTCCACATGATCATCAACCTAAAGAAAACATAAAATAACAATGGAAAATAGAAATTTAACATAGATAAATAAAAATTGGGTTGCCTCCCAATAAACGCTTCTTAAATGTCAATAGCTTGATAGTGAACTCTCATGGAGCTTCACAGATATTCAGAGCATGGTTGGGGCCTCCCAACACCAAACTTAGAGTTTGAATGTGGGGACTTTGGTTGACTCTGTATTGAGAGAAGCTCTTCATGCTTCCTTTCCATGGTTGTAGAGGGAGATCCTTGAGCCTTAAACACAAGGTTGTCCTCATTCACTTGAAGGACCAACTCGCCTCTGTCAACATCGATCACAGCTTTTGCTGTGGCTAGGAAAGGTCTGCCAAGGATGATGGATTTATCCTTATTCTTTCCAGTGTCTAGGATTATGAAGTCAGCAGGGATGTAAAGGCCTTCAACCTTTACCAAGATATCCTCTACAAGTCCATAAGCCTGTTTCTGTGATTTGTCTGCCATCTCTAGTGAGATTCTTGCAGATTGTACCTCAAAGATTCCTAGTTTCTCCATTACAGAGAGTGGCATGAGGTTTATGCCTGACCCCATGTCACACAGAGCCTTTTCAAAGGTCATGTTGCCTATGGTACATGGTATTAAGAACCTTCCGGGATCCGGTTTCTTTTGAGATATCTTCAGCTGAGCCAAGGTGTTTAGTTCATTAATGAGCAATGGGGTTCATCCTCCCAAGTCTCATTACCAAATAATTTGGCATTCAGCTTCATGACTGCTCCTAGATACTGAGCAATTTGCTCTTCAGTAGTAACTTCATCTTCTTCATAAGAGGAATATTCTTCAGAGCTCATGAATGGTAATAGGAAGTTCAGTGGAATTTCTATGGTTTCTAGATGAGCCTCAGATTCCTTTGGTTCCTCAGGAGGAAACTCCCTAATGGTCAGTGGACGTCCCATGAGGTCTTCCTCACTGGGAATCACTGCCTCCTCACTCTCTCCAGGTTCAGCCATGTTGGTCATGGTTATGGCCTTGCACTCTCTTTTTGGATTCTCTTTTGTATTGCTTGGGAGAGTGGTAGGAGGAGTTTCAGTAACTCTTTTACTTAGCTAACCCACTTGTGCCTCCAAATTTCTAATGGAGGATCTTGTTTTATTCATGAAACTTAGTGTGGTCTTAGATAGATCAAAGACTATGGTTGCTAAGCCAGAATGATTCTGCTCAGAATTCTCTGTCTGTTGCTGTGAAGATGATGGGAAAGGTTTGCTATTGCCAAACCTATTTCTCCCACCATTATTATTATTGAAGCCTTGTTGAGGCTTCTGTTGGTCCTTCCATGAGAGATTTGGATGATTTCTCCATGAAGGATTATAGGTGTTTCCATAGGGTTCTCCTATGTAATTCACCTTTTCCATTGTAGGGTTCTCAGGATCATAAGCTTCTTCTTCAGAATATTACTGCTGGATGCAGCTTGCAATCCAGTCAGATTCTGAGAAATCATATTGACTTGCTGAGTCAATAATTTATTCTGAGCCAATATGGCATTCAGAGTATCAATCTCAATAACTCCTTTCTTTTGAGTTATCCCATTGTTCACAGGATTTCTTTCAGAAGTGTACATGAATAGGTTATTTGTAACCATTTCAATGAGTTCCTGGGCTTCTGCAGGCATTTTCTTCAGATGAATAGATCCGCCTGCAGAATGGTCCAATGACATCTTGGATAACTCAGACAGACCATCATAGAAGATATCTATGATGCTCCATTCTGAAAGCATGTCAGAAGGACACCTTTTAATCAATTGCTTGTATCTTTCCCAAGCTTCATAGAGGGATTCACCTTCCTTCTGTTTGAAGGTTTGAACTTCCACTTTAAGCTTACTCATCTTTTGAGGTGGAAAAATTTAGCTAAGAAGGCATTGACCAGCTTTTCCCAAGAGTTCAGGCTGTCTCTAGGTTGTGAGTTCAACCATATACTAGCTCTGTCTCTTACAGCAAAAGGGAAAAACATAAGTCTGTAGACCTCGGGATTAACTCCATTGGTCTTAACAGTGTCACAGATTTGCAAAAATTTAGCTAAGAACTAATGAGGATCTTCTAATGGAAGTCCATGAAACTTGCAATTCTGTTGCATCAGAGAAACTACTTGAGGCTTAAGCTTAAAGTTGTTTGCTCCAATGGCGGGAATAGAGATGCTTCTCCCATAGAAGTCGGGAGTAGGTGCAGTAAAGTCACCAAGCACATTCCTTACATTATTGGCATTGTTGTTATTTTCGGCTGCCATGTCTTCTTCTTTTTCGAAAATTTCTGTTAGGTTCTCTCCAGAGAGTTGTGCTTTAGCTTCTCTTAGCTTCCTCTTCAGAGTCCTTTCAGGTTCAGGATCAGCTTCAACAAGAATTCCATTATCCTTGTTCCTACTCATATGAAAGAGAAGAAAACAAAGAAAGTATGGAATCCACTATGTCACAGTATAGAGATTCCTTGATGTGTCAGAGGGAAAGAAGAATAGAAGGATGAGGTAGAGAGAAGAATTCGAACTTATAGAGAGGGAGAGGGTCCGAATTATTAAGAGAGGAGGAGTGTTAGTGATTAAATAGAAAGAGATAGGGGAGAGAAGAAATTCGAATATCAAAATTAAAATAATTGGTTAATTAAAAAGATTTTTGAAAAAGTGGTTTGTGATTTTCGAAAATTAGAGAGAGAAAGATAGTTAGGTGGTTTTGAAAAAGATGAGAATTAGTGAAAAGATTTGAAAATCAAATTTTGAAAAGATAAGAAGTTAGAAAAGATTTTTGAAATCAAAATTTGAAAAAGATATGATTTGAAAAAGATTTGATTGAAAAAGATATGTTTGAAAAGATATGATTGAAAAACAAATTTTTGAAAAAGATTTGATTTTTAAAATTGATGACTTGACTAACAAGAAATTAAAAGATATGATTCTAAAATTCAAATATTGAACATTTCTTAACAAGAAAGTAACAAACTTGAAATTTTTGAATCACAACATTAATTGTTAGCAAGGATTTTCGAAAATATTAAAAGAAAAAGGAAAAAGATTTGATTTTGAAAAAGATATGATTGATAAGAGAAGATATGAAAAAGATAAGATTTTGAAAATTTAGTTTTAAAACTTGAAAAATTAAAAAAGATTTGAATTGAAAACAAAACTACCTCCTTTGTACTATCCCGGCGTTAAACGCCCAGAATGGTATCCATTCTGGCGTTTAACGGCCACTTGTCTACCTCCTTGGGCATTAAACGCCCAGCCAGGTACCCTGGCTGGCGTTTAAATGCCAGAATTCCTTCTTCACTGAACGTTTTGAACGCCCAGCTTTTTTTCTGTGATTCCTCTGCTGTATGTTCTGAATCTTCAATTCTCTGTATTATTGACTTGAAAAGACATAATTTTGAATTTTTTTTGAATTTTTAATGATGAGAGAGAAAAATAACAGAATGAAATTAACATGAAAAACTAAGATCAAAACAAGGAATGCATGCAAGAAACTTTGAATGTCAAGATGAACACCAAGAACACTTTGAAGATCATGATGAACATCAAGAACATATTTTTGAAATTTTTTTAGAAAAGAAAGACATGCAAGACACCAAACTTATAAATTTTCATACTAGAGAATTTGAAGATCAGACAAAGAAAATAATCAAGAACATCTTGAAGATCAATGAAGAACATAATGCATGAGTTTTCGAAAAATGCTAGAAAAACAAAAACATGCAATTGATACCAAACTTAAAATTTGACTCTAGACTCAAACAAGAAACACAAAAATATTTTTGTTTTTATGATTTTATAAATTTTTTGTATTTTTTTTTGAAAATTATTTTGAAAAAGAAAATAAGAAACTCAAAATTTTTAATAAGAATTACAAGAATCATGCAATGTTAGTCTAAAGCTTCAGTCTAAAAAGATTAGACATGGTTAACCAAGCTTCAGCAGGACATTACATACAACAGCCAAATTGATGGGAATCAACTAGCTCATGTGATGATAAAAGCATCATCTGAAACTCTAGAATTCATTCTTAAAAATTATGAAGAATAAAATATATAAAAAATACCTAATCTAAGCAACAAGATGAATCGTCAGTTGTCCAAACTCGAACAATCCCCGGCAACGGCGTCAAAAACTTGGTACATGAAATCGTAATACACAATTCCGTGCAGCTGACCAGCAAGTGCACTGGGTCGTGCAAGTAATTACCTTATATGAGTAAGGGTCGATCCCACGGAGATTGTCGGCTTGAAGCAAGCTATGGTTACCTTGTAAATCTCAGTCAGGCAGATTCAAATGGTTATGGGGCTTTAATAATTAAAAGCTGAATAAGACATAAAATAAGATAGAGATACTTATGCAATTCATTGGTGGGAATTTTAGATAAGCGTATGGAGATGCTTTGTTCCTCCTAAATCTCTGCTTTCCTACTGCCTTCATCCTATCATTCATACTCCTTTCCATGGCAAGCTGTATGTAGGTGGATCACCGTTGTCAATGGCTACCATCCATCCTCTCAGTGAAAATGGTCTGGCTACGGGTTACGTAGGGCTAATCATCTGTCGGTTCTCGATCATGTTGGAATAAGATCCATTGATCCTTTTGCACACTGTCACTACGTCCAACACTCGCGAGTTTGAAGCTCGTCATAGTCATCCCATCCCAGATTCTACTCAGAATACCACAGACAAGGTTTAGACTTTTCGGATATCAAGAATGCTGCCAATTGATTCTAGCTTATAACACAAAGACTCTGATCTCACGGAATGAAAGACTCTGTTGTCAGGAGAGGCAACCATGCGTCGTAAACCAGGAGGCCAAGAGATACACACTCAAGCTCTGGTAGATAGAATGGAAGTGGTTGTCAGGCACGCGTTCATAAGGGAGGATGATGATAAGTGTCATAGATCATCACATCCATCAGGTTGAAGTACGAGTGAATATCTTAGAACAAGAATAAGCATGAATTGAATAGAAGAATAATAGTACTTTGTATTAATTCATAAGGAACAGCAGAGCTCCACACCTTAATCTATGATGTGTAGAAACTCCACCGTTGAAAATACATAAGAACAAGGTCTAGACATGGCCGAATGGCCATGCATCCCAAATAACATGAAACAATAGAAAAAGGGTTTAAAGACCTGATCCCAAGATCAAAGATGATCAAAAGATCACAGATGATCAAAAAGATGAAAATACAATAGTAACAGGTCCTATTTATAGCCAACTAGTAACTTAGGGTTTACAGAAATAAGTAAATGATGCAGAAATCCACTTCCGGGGCCCACTTGGTGTGTGCTTGGGCTGAGCATTGAAGCTTTCACGTGTATAGGTTTCTCTTGGAGTTAAACGCCAACTCTAGCACCAGAGTTCGCGTTTAACTCCAGCTTTTATGCCAGTTCTGGCGTTTAACGCCAGAAAAGGGTCTCTGACCGACGTTTTGATGCCAATTTGGGCCATCAAATCTCGAGCAAAGTATAAACTATTATACATTGCTGGAAAGCCCAAGATGTCTACTTTCCAACGCAATTGAGAGCGCGCCAATTGAGATTCTGTAGCTCCAGAAAATCTATTTCGAGTGCAGGGAGGTCAGAATCCAACAGCATTTGCAGTCCTTTTTCAGCCTCTGAATCAGATTTTTGCTCAAGTCTCTCAATTTCAGTCAGAAAATACCTGAAATCACAGAAAAACACAAAAACTCATAGTAAAGTCCAGAAATGTGATTTTTGCATAAAAACTAATAATTATATACTAAAAACTAACTAAATCATACTAAAAACTACCTAAAAATAATACCAAAAGGCGTATAAATTATCCGCTCATCAGTATATCAACTACAACTTAATATTGGTCATATCATACCCTAAAAATCAGAGTATTTTTTCTCCTGAAATGGAACAACTTTTCCTTCCTGCAGTGGTTAAGTACAAGTAACATAAGGAAGTGGGCCCGTTTAGAAAACTTTAGAAGTAACTTTTTTTAACTTTTGACTTATTAGTAGTATTAATGTCTGGTGCAATTTTTAAAACCAAATTGTAACTTTTTAAGAAGTTATTTAGGAGTTTATACAGAAGTTAAAAAAAATGAATTCTTTCATAATACTTCTATTTTTCATTACATTTCTATAAAATAAACACTTTTAGAGTTAAAAATTCAAACACAAAATAACTTATTTATAAGTTACTTTTAACAGAACCATATATTTTGGATTGATTACTTATGTTAATTAATATAGTTTTTGAGTGACAAATTAAATATCGTGAACAATGAAGTATAATAAATTTACAAAAGTGATAGTATAATATATATTCACATAGAAAAATGAAAACTCAAAACTGACTTCCCAACTTCTCTTATTTAATAGCCAACTTAAAGAGTTGATGAGAACCATAAAACAAAAAAGTCCAGAAAACATATTAAAGTGTGCTATAGTAGTACCCTATACATGGAGACATCCATGAACATCAAATGATTTTGGTGTTAAAAATTTGTGTGGATCAAATTCACTTTTCGATCTCATCAGTCTTGATGGAATAAAATGAGATATAATTATATTTTTTTATTGTATAAATATCTTTTTAATTTATATTTTTTTAATAATTGTTTCATAAACCTTGTTGAATTTTCGAAACTAATAAATAAATAATTATACTTTAAAAAAACCCAAAGCATGAAACATACTTTGGAACAATTTTATATATCTAAATAATTAATAATTGTTTCCTATTAATGCTCTTTAATATGTATATCTCACTATAATTAAGATTTTATATCACACTCTTAATAATGATATACTCAATATAATATATAAATATTATGTAAAAGAAACAAAGTCATATAGCTTTTGGTTTTGCTAGTGAAGCCCTTTGGTTGTGTATTGTACTTGTCTATTTTGTGCATGTGTGTGAGTAACTTCATGGTCTATTTATAGGCTCCTCATGGTTGTCTTTGTTGACAATTTAGTCATGGTTTGGTGATGGCTTTTACTATTTACCCACTTGATGTTTTGGTGAAACAAGTTAAACCAACCAAGACATCCATATTACATAACATCTGCAACTTTTTCTTATTACTTTTTCATTTTTTGGTCATGCACTTTTTCTTATTACTGCACTACTAAATTAGTGTTTTTTTTTGGGACAAGAAATCAATGTTCTTCACATTCTTGTTAGACACACAAAGGGCCAAGCCCAACTCCAATAGATTTCTTTAATGTCTTCTAGCAAAATGAACGATATAATTGGACCTTAAGGTTCAGTCCAAATAAAATTAGGTCCTTAAGGTGGATTTAGAACCAAATTTATGTACTAATGCCTTAATTGCTGTTTGGATTTTGGATCCTAATGTCCTTTTTATATTACTGTTAATAAAGAAAGGATCGTGGCAGTGACCAAAATAATAATAATAATAATAATAATAATAATAATAATAGCTACATGTATAGTTGAATTTTTGTAAGCGTGCCGTGTAAAATACATCCCATGTCACAAAAATAATGAAACAAACAAGACAGAAAGAATTAGGTAAAGATGTTTAAAATATCTTTAAATAAAGATGTTTGATGCAATTTATTGAATAGATTATCATGTATTTAATTTTTAATGCGTGATATAAATTAAAAGTGTTATATTTATTAAATAGCATTGTTATATTTTTGAAATTATTAATTTGACTCTGATACTAATTTTTTAATTTATTTAAAATTTAAATTTTTAACAAAAATTTTATTAGAAAATTATTTTATTTTTTATTTTTTTACAAATTTTATAATATTATTTTTTGTTTTCATTTTATTATATTTTAATATTTTTTCTCATTTTACGAATTTAATAATTTTTTATGAGTTGAGTTTTTATTTACAATTCTTATAATTTTTTTATAATTTTTTCTGATTTTTGAATATCTATATTTTAATCTACTCATTTTTATTGTTAATTGTTTTATTTTTAGGATAGTAATTTTTATTTATTTTTTAATTTTTAAATAAAGTTTATTATGAAATTTAGATTTTTAAAAAAATTATTCTATATTAATTTAAAAAATTTAATATGGTTTAAATTAATATTAGTTAAAATTATTAATATAGTTATTTTTTTCTTAAATCTTTAATTTTATTCACAATTTATATTTTTATTATTAATGTATTTACGTTTTTTAGAATATATGTTTAACTGTGACCACATACATAAACAACTTAAAAAAAATTTGTTTTTACCATCTTTATATGATTGAGACGCAACAAATAAATAAATCCCGTAACAAATGTGTACCATTTTCGCTGAAATGAAAAAAAAATAACAGCATATGTGTAGCAACATTCCAATACATGCATAGAAAATTTTTTTGATGCTAGAGACCATCCGATTTATGCTGCATCGTGCTCTTGAATCTACCAAACATATTTGTAACTTTTTGAATTGTCCTTTCTACTAGAATCTCACATGAAATTCCTGCACATGACCAATATTTTAGAAAGTGTTCATATACTCATCGTTTATTACCGATGATGATGACGATGATGATGATGATGATAACAAATTTTTTTTAATAAAAAAATAGATCATAACAAAAATATTGTATTATTCTCAAAACACCTAAAATTTCTCTTTAATTAACATAGTTCCATTACTTACGAGTACACACACTTATCGCTCACTATACTATATATGCCAAACTAAGTATGTTCAAAGTTCAAACACCAAACCTTTACCAAATTATAAATGGAATTTAACTTCTTTTTTAAAAATTCTTTTGGTTAGGCTAACTTTATTGGTGGATACTCATCAGGCAAAATCGGTTAAAATGTTCTTAAATAAAGATGTTTAATTTTGTCTATTGAATAGATTATCTTACATAAGATTTTTAACACGTGGTGTAGATTAAACAGTCCTGCTACATATCTAAGTTCTTTTGCCAACTAAATCTAATTAAGTTAACTCTAACCCAATAAAATTCATTTACACAATGTGTGCGTGAAATTACGTCATTCTTCTTCGTATTTCTTTTTCTTCTTCTTCTTTGCATTTCTTCTCTAATGTTCGTATTCCGCATTCCTCCTCCTCCTTTTCCTTCTTCTCCGCATTTCTCTTCATTCTTCTTTGTGTTCCTTCTTCTTTTCCGCGTATTTCATCCTCATCCTCGTTTTTTATTGCTGCTGTTATTGTTGCATTTTTCTTTTCCTTATCCTCTTGCTACTGATTTTACAGCATTATGTGTTTTTTTTCTTTTGTTTGATTTTTTCTTGTTTTTATTCTTGTTAAGAGAGTAAAACAAGAAAAATCACGAGAAGGTGAAATAAGAAGAAGAAGATGAACAAGAAAAGAAGAAGATGATGGTAATGATAAAGAAGAAGGAGAAGGAGGAGTTTTGAGTTCGGTGCATTCTGGATTTGAATTTCGGTATATTCTTGATTTAATTTCGGTGTATTCTGGTCTTAATTTGTTTTAAACTCAGTTTGTTTGTGTGTCATCATCATTAATGAATTTTTGTGCATTTTAGATTTAAATTTCGGTGCATTCTAGATTTAGTTTTGGTGCATTCTTGCTTTAATTTTGGTGCATTCTGATCTTAACTTGTTTTAAACTGAATTTGCTTGTGTGTCGTCATTATTAAGGAATTTCGTTGCATTCTAGGTTTGAACTGTTATACATATAAAAAGAAAATAACGATAATGACAATAATGATAACGATGATGATAATAATGATGATGATGGAGGAGGAGGAGGAGGAGGAGGAGGAGGAGGAGGAGGAGGAGGAGGAGGAAGTGTGGTGGCGGTGGTGACAACAACAATAACGAAGGAGAAAGATGAGAAAAAAAAGAGGAGGAGGAGGAGGAGGAGGAGAAGAAGATGATGATAATGATAATAAAGAAGAAGAAGGAGGAGAAGGAGTTTTGAGTTATCATTTAGTAATTTCGATAAATTTTGGATAAAAATATTTAATTTCGGTGCATTCTGGATTTACTTAGCTTTCAGCGCATTCTGGTCTAAACTTGTTTTGAACCGAACTTGTTTGTATGTTATCATCGTTAAGAAATTTTGGTGCATTCTGAATTTGAACTGTTATACATATAAGAAGACGACAATGATGACAATAACAATAACGATAACAATGATTATAATAATGATGATGATGGAAGAGGAGCAAAAGGAAGGAGGAGATCGAAGAATTTTTTTAAGAAAAGAAAGAGAATGAGGAGGAGATAGAGGTGGTGGTGATAACGATGATAATAAAAGAAAAAGATGAGAAAAAAGGAGGAGGAGAAGAAAAAATAACAGTATCATCAGGAAAATTTGAAGAAGAAGAAGAAGAAGAAGAAAAAGAAGAACGCAGAGAAATTTTAAGAAAAAACAAAAATTTGTAGAGAAAGAAGCCATCAAAAGTTATATATAATGGCGTGTTTAGTGGCGCGTGAATGTCAATTAGATTATACCAATTTGATTGGACTTAATTTTATAATTAACTTAGTTGTAGAGCATCATTCTAGATTAAAAGTGTTGTCTTTATTAAAAAGTGTTACTATATTTTTAAATTCGTTACTTTAATTTTGATACAAATTTTAATTTGTTTAAAATTTAAATTCTAACAAAAAATTATTAATAAATTGTTTTATCTTTTTATTATTTTTATATAAATTTTATAATATTATTTTTCTGTTTTTATTTCATTATCATTTTGTAAATTTTCTTCATTTTGTAAATTTAATAGAGTGGAATTTTTATTTATAATTTTTATAATTATTTTAATACTTTTTCCTCTCTTATTTTTAAGATTTATATTTTAATCTATCCATTCTTATTGCTAATTATTTTATTTTTAGTCTAATAATTTTTATTTTAATTTTGAAAAATTATTTGAAAAATTGAGATTTTGAAAAAAATTATTTTATATTAATTTAAAATTCAATGTCGTTTAAATTAATATTAGTTAGAATTATTAATTTTTGTTCTATTAATTTAAATAATTTAATTAATTTTTAAAATCTTTTAATTTATTTGTTGATTCAATTTTATTTATAATTTATATTTTTATTATTAATATATATTTTTTAGAATAATTTTTTTAACTTGGTCTAAACAAACAACTTTTGAAAAATTGGTTTTTGTCATTTTTATGAGTATTTAATTGGGATTTAAATCCTCTAAAGTTTGAATTTCATTTTAGAGAGTAAAATGTGATTTTTGACTATTGATTTTATAGGTGGGACCAAGAATAAATATGAAAGAGAAACTATTTAAGAGTAGAAAATTACACTTTATTCTCTAAAGTGAAATTCAAATTTTAGAAGATTCAATTTCATTTAGGTGCTTCGATTTTTTTTTTCTTTTTCTGGTGGTGATCATTTCTTCAATGTGATGGTCCGGCATAACGTTATCCTTCAATAATGGTGTTGGCCCAAAGCTCATTATTAGTTAGTTGGATTGGATATCAAATCTATATATAAATCTATATATAAATAAATGCAATATTTTTACTACTGCAAATAGTTTATACGGGATAATTATTTTTAAATTTTTTAAAGAGATATATTTCTTATATTTTTAATGCATTGAATAATTAATTTAAAAAATATTATTATACTATTATAATATTCTCTTATATATAGTACATTATTTTATTTTTCGCTACATTTCGTTTTGGGAGCAAATCCCTTTTTCTTTATTCGATTATTTTTTATTTGTCATTATTACTATTTAGTATATTTTAAAAATCATATATCTAAATCTCGATACTAATACGCAAAAGAGAATAACACATAGTTAGAGAAAAGAAAAGAGTTCTTCAAAAAACAAACTTCCAACATTACAATTAAAGTTTTGTCCGATGAAACTTTCCACTCTATTTCCCTTGATAAGCTAATAACCCTCAGTTGGCCTAGCGACAGAAAGTACTGTCTGTTCTTTAAGAATACTTATATTTTTAGGAAAGAAAAAGGAGGATATCGACGATAGTTTCCACACCACAAATAGAACCAAAAACTCCGTGCGCATCGTATATAGGAGATATATATAATTGAATGCAGCTACCTAAATTTTGGAAGGCTATATTTAATTCAATTTTTTTAGATATTTTTTAATTCGATAAAATAAGAATTAATTTATTGTGAATCGAAATTTTATTTAAAAATTTATTATTTATTAATAGGTTATTTAATACACAATATAATATTTAAATATGTGATACTTACTTAATCAGACGAATGAGTTAAATATTTGATTCACTTGAATTAGTTCTTTAATTCGATTTATCTAAAACCCAATGAATACTATCACACTTTGGATAGCATTAAAGTGAATCTGAACTACTTGTAACCTAAGTCGTTGGATTCCATTAAAGATCCTTACTTAATGACACAGAGTCACAGACATGTATATTGGTTGAAACTATGATCTGGGCCATCAATTACTATTATTTATATTCCCTAAACATTATTACCACTGCTAGAGGACTAGTAGATTGGAAAGGTTTCATGAGCCCCCAAATTAGAGCGTTGTTAGCTTAATTTGGTGGAGTTGTTTAATGAAATGCAATGGATGTGGCATTGGGCAATTTCAAACCTTGACTACAATAACCACAGTAGAGGTTTTTAGGTTTTTTTTTTTTCATTATCTATTTTGATATTAGTGTTATCCAGAAAAATGACGGTGAATATCAGATTGACAGATTGTACATATATTTGTGAAAAAAAATGAATATAAAAAATTAATTGGAGAGATGAAATTAAAATAGAAACAAAAAGTGAAAAATTACTTACAAATAAAATAAAGATGCTATTATGAAACCCAAACTTAGTGTTGTGGAGACAAGATTAAGATTACCTCTCCTAATTATAGAATATGAATTTGTAGAATTAGAACACAAGATTATGATAGATCTTGTTCCAGTTCTGTGTCTCCGTGGTGGGATGTACCTTGACGAAAAAGGGAGCTCAGCAATTATGTCAGTAAAAGACTAAAAGTACAAGAGGTAAGAATTAGGGTACAAAGTATATATATGTTTTTTGGATGTATGCAAAATTCTTTATTTAAATTTTTTATTTACAGTATTTGGAAAGGATCCAAATGAATCCCTATAAAATTTAAGTTAGATCCTATACATATATGTTTAAGATTATGTCTTTTGTGTGTCGAAGTGTTCCAAAGAGTTCTTAGACCAACCATTGCTCTAGACTCAAAATGAAAGCTGGGCTATAACACGTAGGATAAGTACTTGATTCGAATGTATTTAAATATTATTATATTTAATATAATTTTATCTTGCTAAAATGTTCAATTATTTTTATCCCGTAATTATTGAATAAAAGCATTAGGTTTTAAGAAGTTTGATTACAATGGATAGTAGAGTAAAAGATAAATAGGCCTTGACCTTTTTAATCGCAGACATTTAGGTAGCGTTTGGTGGAGAGATAGATACTGAAAAATTGAGATTGAGAGACAGAGACTAAGAGATAGAGACTGAAATAAGTTTTAGTATTCTGTTTGGTGCCAAGTGAGAGACAAAAATTGAAACAAGAATAAAACTCTAATTTAATTTGCACAAAGATAAAATTGGAATTAATTAATTAAAATGAGAGTATTTTAGGTATAAAATGTTATTAAAGTTTCAGTTTCTGTTTCTAAAAATATCAGTCCCCTGTATCGCTACATTTTGGAGGTACTGAAATACTGAAATTTTGGGGATAGAGACAGAAATTTTAGTACCAGTCTCTGAGCCAACAAACATGATACTGTGTCTCAGTCTCTCAGTCTTTGTTCCAATACTGCAAAACAAACGCTACCTTAAGTCCTTTAAGATTGAAAAATACATTTAATTCTCTCACCTTTCAGAACGCGTGACAATTACGTCCCTCCGTAGAGTTGGAGTTAAAAAACGTAACAGAAAATGCTGATCTGATGGGGAGAATGATGATGTGGATGGTTGGCAAAAAATAAACAGACAAATAGATCCCTCATGCAAAATACTGTTATTTTGACAATGAACCCTATTTCTTGGCCATTGTTGGTGCTCCTCCCCTTCTTGCCCCTCTGCCGACAGCATTGCCTTCCTCATTTCCTCCAACACCTATTTCAGAAATCCCCTCTCTGCAGTCATTCTCGACCAACCACAGTACCAAGATTTTTTCTTCGCAGTCGAGATCGACACGAGTTTCGACTCTTTGCTCGGCAACATCAACACTAATCACATCGGAATTGATCTCAGCACTATCGTTTCTTTTTCATCTGTTGATACTCTGTCTCCCGGTGTTGACTTCAAGAGCGGGAAAGTCGTTAATGCATGGATTGAGTATAGGGATTCCATGAAGATGGTTTGTGTTTGGGTTTCTTATTCTTCAACTAGTTCTCCAACTCCAATTCTTGCTTCCCAGGTGGATTTTTCTGAGCAACTCAAGGAGTTCATGCATGTTGGATTCTCTACTTCCAATGGAGGAGGTTCGGGTATTCATGTTATTGACCATTGGCAATTCATTAAGACTTTGGATTATGGCTCCCGTGAAGAGGTTACTCCTATGGATACCATTGAAGAAGGGAACTGTCTTTTGTCATCTTAATCCTCTTGTCAAAAAAGAAAAATAATGGTACTAAAAAAAATTGTAGATTTTAGACAAGTAAAGCTCCTATGAAATTGCCACTTTTTGAGATCAAATATGCTATAATGGGGTTTAATCGTGATAGGCTTATTGAGGAAGGTACTTTAGGAAAGGTTTACAAAAGGTCACTTCAATGTGGTGGAGATGTTGCAGTGAAGAGATTTGCCAATGTTGATGGTTTGGATTATTTGCACAATCTTTTTGCCACCGAGTTCGCTACCAGGTAAGTTACTTGAGGCACAATAATTTGGTTCAGCTTAAGGAATGGTGCTGTGAGGGGAATGAGTACTTACCAAATGACAGCCTCAACAAGTTGCAGGAGCATCAACAATGGCCATGGCTTCAATACATTTGGAAGAGATAGGGTTCACTGTCAACACAGCAGTGTTTCACGTGAGGGACCTATTTGTCTGATTATTTTATGCCAACCATCTACATCATCACTCTAACGGACATATCATCATTTTCTGTTAAGTTTTTTAATTTCAACTCTACGGAGGGACATAATTGTCACACGTTTTGAAAGGTGAGAAATTTAAATGTATTTTTCAATTCTGAGGGACTTGAATGTCTACGGTTGAAAAGGTCAGGGACCTATTTGTCTTTTACTCTGGATAGTAATATTGTTATTTACTTAATTTATATTTTTTATAGTTTAAAAATTTCTTATTGGGTTGAATTGATGAATTAGTTAGGTTTTTAATAATTTTTTTAACAGTAAATAAAGGTATTGAAATCTTGGTCGGATGAAAAGAAAGGTAAAAAAATGCATATTGTATATTTCTCTTATTATGTTTGTGTATATTGTTTACAATATATATACTAGCATTCTCTACCATCTCATTAAAGCAAATCAGCAAATCGTACAAAAATATGGAATATGCTATAAGAATGCTAACTCATGCTTTTTAGAAGATAAAGAAAAATAATTCTAGAAGGTAAAAGAATAATATAAAGAAAATATATATGGTATTGTTGATTATTCTATCTGGACTTGTTTGTCTTTGTAATCCTTTTGGGCTGAATGGTCTAATATATCCCCGCAAGTTAAATGATAGTATATGTCAAGAATTACCAACTTAGAAAGATTAGAATGTTGGAAGAGGCTTAGTTAATATGTCCACTAATTATTGAGAAGATGGAACCGGAAGCAACTTTATTACTCTAGCTTGAGCTTTCTGCCAAATAAGATGGCAATCAACCTTTAGGTGCTTGGTTCTTTCATGGAAGACAGGATTTGACGCAATATATAAGGCGCTTTAGTTGTGACAAAACAAAACATGTGGCCGAATATAGGAGACACGAAGATACTACAACAATTCAAGATCCATAATAGTTCACATGTAGTATTAGCCAATGCCCGATACTCAGCCTCCGTAGATGAACGAGTGACGGTTGTTTGCTTCTTAGATTTTCAAGACACTAATAAATTTTTCAAAAAGAAATAATAACCAATTAAAGATCTACGAGTATCCGGACATCTTGCCCAATCAAAGTTACTAAAATCATATAGCTGGAGTTTAGATGATCTAGAAACCCATCCCTGGGTTATTTTTGAGAAACCAAAGGACATGAAGAGCCACCTTTTAGTGAACTTGAGTAGGAGAAGCTATTGTGTGGCATAAGTGATGTCCAGGTGAGTAGTAGTGAGATAAATCAGTCGACCCACCAGTTGCTGGTAAACAGAAGGATCAAATAAGAGAGGACTATCATCTTGACATAGTTTATTTGTACTGTCCATAGGAACAGTAGCAGGTTTTAAACCAAGAAGACCAATATCATTCAAAAGATCCAAGCAGTATTTATTTTATGACAAAGAAATACCCTGGAAAGAATGAGCTACCTAAGAAATACATTAGGGTACCAAGATCCTTAATTCTAAAATTAGAATCCAAAACCATCTTAATGTTTGCAATCTCAGACAAAGAATTCCTAATAATGACAATATCATCGACATATATCAGTAGTATGCAAACTGCATTGCTCATAAATTTAATAAACAAACTATAATAGAAAGCAGTCTATTGATATCCATAAGAGATAAGAAGAACAAAACGTTTCTCACACCACATCTTACTCGATTGCCACAACCCATATAATGACTTTAGCAACTTACAACATTGATTCAGATGAGAGGAATTGAGCCAAGAGGGAGAATCATATACACGATTTCTGTCAAGTCACCATGAAGGAAGGTATTGTTGACATCAAGTTTTTGGAGTGGCCATCCCTTGATAGAAGCAAGGGCAAGCATGATTGTGATCGTTGCCGGCTTAACCACCGGCAAAAAGGTCTCGAGAAAATTCACTCTTTCTGTTTGCATGAAACCTTTGGCTACTAGTGGAGCCTTGTAGCACTCAATGCTACCATCTGGTCTACATTTAATCTTGTAAACCCATTAACACCCGATGGGTTTCATTGTTGGAGGACATTCAACCAGGGCCCAAGTCTTATTTGATTCAAGTGCAAAAATTTTCTCTGTCATGGTGGTGCGCCAATGAAAAACTTTAATGGCATCTTGAAAAGTCCTAGGCTCATAATCTGAATATAAGGATGAAATGAACTTTTGATATGAAGAGAAAAAATAATTAAAATAAAAAACAGATGATAAAAGATACCTAGAACCTGAGGATGTAGAAATTTAGGGAGTAAAAAGTATTGTAAACATAATCAGAGAGATGGTGGGTGGTTTTGTGGGACAGTGACTACGTCAAAGGTTCCAGTCAGATGGAGGTTCATGGATAATGTATGAGGGTCCAGTGGAATTAAGGGACATTAGGTAAGTGTGTGGTGAAGGGGATGGAAGGCATTGGGAATTTGCCGATGAAGAAGGAGAAGTAGATTTATCATTGATGGCATGCGAGGGAAGGGAAGATGTAATACCCTACCACACTTAATCTTATGCTTAAGTCATAAGACTGAGATAGTAAGGTATTACGATCTCTAAAAGTATATATATATATATATATATATATATATATATATATATATATATATATATATATATATATAATAGTGAAAGAGATATTTAACTAGGAGCCTTGATAAATGGGTAAAACAAAATTTCAAAGTAAAAGCGCAACGCTCAGGAAACGAGATAACTTGCGTGCTAAGAAATCTAAAGATAATAAGTATAAATAGACAGAAAATGAGAATAAAGAGTCAAGGATACAAAATAACTAGCTCCTAACTCAACCTGCGAAGCCAAGGCTGGCCGGAGAATATTTACATACATATATACATATCCCAAAGCCCAAGATACATAAATAAAACCCTAGCTCTCCATTAGCCTCTAAGAGGAACAAAATAACAACTCAATCGGAGAGAGTTAAGTATATGTATATACATAAGCTATATATCAAAATAAACCCAAGAACTACTCTGCTTCAGAAGTCCAAACGCCTAGCGAGGAGCCTCTCGACCTGCATCTAAAAACACAACACAGTATAGGGTGAGAACCGAAGGTTCTCAGTATGGTAAAGGTGCCACGCACATAATATATAAGGTCCTGGGAATGCCAGAGGCAATCCTAGAACGCCGACACTCAGATTATAAAACTTAAAGAACTAAACAGAAACCATAAATCAGGGTGGTTCTCTAAGACTTTCTAAACTAAATCAATTCCTTAAATCTAACTGGAACTTAAATAGAATCCTCAATCTCTCCGCCTTTCCTCTGTTCCTCCATCTCCGGTAATTACAAAGACAAACAAGCAGACAAAAAAAGCACAGGTAAAATACAGATAATACAGGTATCAATTATGATAATTAGCATATTATAATAAATTAGGCAATCCTAATTAATGCACAAACAAGCAATACATATAAATGCATATGATGCATGCCTGTCCTAGGTCACCTAACCTAAGTTTTCACAAAACATTATATATTAAATACGAGAAACCTAAACCATACCTTGGCCGATTTTCATGTATTGTCCAAAGCTCCCCACTTAGGCAAAAGGTGCAAAGCTTCAATCACCAAGAAGTCAGCTCTAATATCCACCAAGTATTTAATCAAGCTTCTAATGACTCCAAAGACTTCATATCATTCATACATACACACCTAATATATATATATATATATATATATATATAACACATATATATCCAAACTTTAATCCTCAATACACTAAATCAAAGGATTGAGTAGGGTTAATGGTACTTACCGTAGAGAAACTGAGGTGAGATTGAAGCTTACCTATGAAATTGATCTGATAGTATCGTAGAACTCAATGCGATGGATGCATGACCACAAATGGTGCGGTGATGAGAGCTCGGAGCAAGAAGTTGTGGTGGTTTGAAGAAGAAGGAGGAGGACGATGACATGGTGGCAGTGGCTCCACAGATAGAGAGAGCAGCGAAACACGATGCGATAATGGAGGTGGTCACCTACTCACTTTCCCGGGTGCTTTGGAGGTTCTAGCAGCAGTGACAAAGGGCTCTATGGTGATTTGGAAAGAGGTGGTGGCTTGGTTGAGAGAGAAGATGAGTCTCAGGAGAGGATTCACTTTTCTAAAATAAGGAGAAAGACACACGAATTCGAAATATTACTACGAGAAATTTGCCAAATATTGTTTGATTTACGACCAAAATACCAAAATATCCGCTAGTAAATTTGTTATAGTGGATTTAGTGGCTGATAGATTAATACAGAAAAATTCTTGCGGTAATTTGTTACTAGCGAATTTTTTTTATCTGCCACTAATATTTGGCCAATTTAAAAATTTGATTGGCGAATTTGTGGAGGGGGTTACCGTCAAAAAATTATCGACAATACTTTGGAGCCATGAATTAGGGTTTTGCACATTATTACTGTCAAATTTATCCTCCGATGATATATTATTTTATGATAATTAATTAAATTAAATTAATAAATTCCAATGAATTGAACCGACGATAAACTTAAATTTTTTTAATAGCTATACAAAATACATATTAGAACCTGATATACAATCATTAACATGTCAAGAATTAATATTCAAATCCTAATTAATAAAAATCAAATAGTATTTTCAATAAAGATAGTCAACTATAATCTGAAATAACAAGTGTACCAAAAAAAGTAAAAAAGATGAACTATCAATACTGTCAAACAAAGAAAAATAAAATCCTAATCACTACAGGTCCCGATAATTATCGTCATCGTCGTCCTCCTCATCCCGACACCTCTGCATGCTGTCATGTCTACCTGAAACAAAAATAAAAACAGTTACATCCAATGTAATTATATAACAACATAATTGAAGTTTAATAAAGAAACACATAAAATAGAATAAGGCTATCATGAAAAATGATGTGCAATACAAACTATACTAAGGTTATCCTTATCCGGATTCATCATCTTTTTTTTTTCTGGTTCATTCTCCTCTTTCAAAATAATTTTCTGATCATCGAACTCATATTTTTCTTCTTTGTCCCCATCCACCCCGTCTTCTTCATGATCATGCTCTTCCTTTGGTGGTAGTATGTCATTGTTTGCCCTAAGGTCAATGACGCCATCATCTATAAGAGTTAACCTAAGGGTAACTGGATCACTAGTATCAACCATCGTCTTTGAAGGAGTTGGGTCATCAACTTGGTAAGATTCTTGACTTTCTGCCCCATCAAACTCGATGCAACCTCTTAGCTCAATCTTAACCACAATTATGTAACTAGATTTGCATGACTTCTGGTATGGCAAACAGTATACCTAACTTACATTTTGAGGTAGAATAAAAGGATCATATTATCTATATTTCATGGTCACAATTACTTTAATGATCTTGTACTCCTGATGCTTTCGTGTTCCTAGTCACGGACTTAGAACTAACCATTCAAATTTAAACACACCTAGATATAGTCACTTATAGCACTTAGTCAGTCAACACTTATAATTCGGATACCTAGATACCCCTTGAGATCTAAACGGTTTAATTTTGAAGACATATGTAATAAATTGATCAACCCCCTCAAAGAACTCAATTTTTCAACTCTCTCGGTTGACTATTATCCCTATCTTACATCAACGATGACTTGGAATCATTTTGGAACAAACAACCTAAAATTCAACCAATAACACAACTTATTAAATTTTTTTATAAATTTTGCCAGAGTTTTGTCTATAATTAAAATCTTCCACCAAATATAATTTTCAATTTTTCACAAATCAAATATGTCTTTAAAAAATCTTAGTAAATGCAGCAGAGTTTTTGATTAATTTAGAGACTTCCACCAAAAAAATTATTAATTTTCACAGAAGAAACAATTGCAAGCATAAATTAAAATAAACACACATTCAAGCAAACATCAAACCCTAGTTGTTCTAGTACACATCCCCTTATTACTTTATAAATTTCCAAGAAACAAGGGTTTTGAGAAGGCGCTACTAGGAAACCTTCTCCCACTTCTGTCCTAAAACTCTATCTTAGGAAAAGTAAGTCCAGAAGAAAATTTAAACAATTTAACATGTTTAGAGATAAAAATCTACGTATGTATCAGCACGAACAACCTAAGATTTAAGTGATGCAGATCTTACAATCCACAAAACACCGACAAGTACACCGGGTCGTATCAAGTGATAACTCACTGTAACTGAGTATCGATCCCACGAGGATTAACAAATTAAACAAGAAAAATCAACCGATCAATCTAGTCAGATGATCAAATTAGGGTTTTGAACACTTTGAAACATAAATAGCAATGAAATAAAGCAAGACATTGAGTAACGTAGAGATAATATGATTAATATTTTTTTTTTACTTTTCACATTAATCATGCAAAGATACTTTTATGACAAATCATTAGTAATCAAACCTCAATTTCTTGGTGATTTAATTTCTCTTTAACCTAATTAATCGCTAATCCTTTAGTCAATAGTTTTAGGAAAAGAGTTGAAGAATGTCCACTGATTTATAAAACCACACAATTGTAAGAATCTTCCTTAGTTGATTTTATGTCACCTATCAATCTAGTTTCAATTCTTAAGAATCATGAGAATCGGTTTTCTACCTTAGTTCAATTCATCAACTTTTCCAAGAAGTTAAAAGAATTCAAATCAGAGAAGAATTATTTTCCAACACATTCATACCCTTTGGGATGAAGAACGAAAACCTTTTCTTAAAAAGTAATCAATTGCATAAATTAGAGGTAGAAAAGCTAATGTATTAAACCATTGAATTAATAAAGCTCCTAACCTTAACCAAGGAGAATTAGAAACTCATGTTCTTCAGAGAATCCTTAAGAAAATAAAACTGTAAATTGCCAAAGAAGAGAAAAGGTTAGAACCCTCTTCCCTTATATACTAACCCTAAATGACCGAATTCAAAATTCAAACTTCAAAATCCAATTAAAACTAAAATAGAATCAGATCTTTTTTTATTTTTTTTTCCTCCGAAAAGATCTCTTCTTTAATTGCTTGTGATCTTCAATTAACGTCATCATGAATAGGCTTGTGATTGATCTTTCAGAAGGTTGAAAATTGGAGACGGGTTGATCTTGAATTGAAATCCTAGGAGAGGCATGACGAGAGGACTTTTGCCGGTAAAGAATTTCACAAAAATAATCACGTTGTAAGTATAGCTTCTAAACCAACAAAAATTCTTTTGTACAAAAAAACCTGTTTGTCACTAAAACAAACCCAATAAAATTTATAACCGAAGTATTCAAACATTGGGTCGTCTCTCAAGGAATTGCAGGGAGGTGTATTTATTAATGGTTATGAAAAAAAGGTATATTTTTGGGTTTTTGAAATAGGAAACAGGAAAATAAACTAGCAATAAAGTAAACTAATTATCATGAAAACCATTGCAAGATATAAGAACTAGAAATCACATCCTAGTTATCCTTATCAGGTGTGACAAAAATTGTTTATTGCTCCCATTTAGTTAACCCTTACAAAATAGAGGAAAGTCAAGTGGACTAATCAATTTGATTCCTCAAGTCCTAGTCAACTCTTATGGAAAGACTAGCTTTAGAGGGATCCAAATCAATCAGCAAATTCCAATTTTCAATCAATAACTGAGTTTGATAACTCAAGTGTCACTAATTACTCAACCAAAGCAAAGGGAGGAAAAATCTAAATTATTTATATCATAAATAGAAGAAAGCAATCATAAATCTGAAATACCTCAAATTGCATTAAATAAAGAAATTAAAATCTAGCATGAGAATTCATAAATTAAAGTAATAGAATAAATAAAAATAGAAGAGAAACCAAAGTAAAGGAACATTGAACCTGGAATAAAGAAGAAGTAAACCTAACCTAAGAGAAATCCTAAATCCGAAAAACGAAGAGAGAGGAGAGAGCCTCTCTCTCTAGAAAAACTACATCTAAAACTAAAATTGTGTGAATGAATGTTGTGTTTCATGAATAGATTGATTTCCCCACTATGTAGCCTCTAATATGTGTTTTCTGGTCCGAAAATAGGGTCAAAAACAGCCCAGATATTGCCCCTAGTGATTTCTGATACGTCTAGCACACGGCAAAGTCACACGTACGCGTCGTCCACACGTACGCGTGGATTGAATTTTCTCCAGGTCACACGTGCGCGTGATCCACATGTGTGTGTTGCCTATCTTCAAGGCAGCTATAACAAATTATATATCGTTGCGAAGCTCTGGATGTTAGCTTTCCAATGCAACTAAAACCACCTTATTTGGACCTCTGTAGCTCAAGTTATGATCGATTGAGTATGAAGAGGTCAGGCTGAGAACTTAGCAATTTCTTCAATTTCTTGTATTTCTTCCACTTTTGCATGCTTCCTTTCTATCCTCTAAGCCATTCCTGCCCTATAATCTCTGAAAACACTTAACACAAATATCAAGGCATCGAATGGTAATAAGAGAGAATTAATAATTAGCAAATTTAAGGACAAAGAAGCATGTTTTCAATCAAAGCACAGAATCAGGAAGGAAAATGTAAAAAATACGAATTATATGAATAAGTGTGAGAATAGTGGATAAAATCCACTCAATTAAGCATAATATGTACCACGAAATTGTGGTGCATCAAATCTTCCCATACTTAAACATTAGCATGTCCTCATGCTAAGCTCAAGAGAAGCTATAAGGAGTGAAGAGGAATGGTAGGATGTATGAAATGTAACCTATTTATATAAATGCAACTAGATGCAAAATGCTTTTACCTACTTGGTTAAAAGTAAATAAATCTTCAAGAACAAAAATGAACTGGATTCCACTAATTCAAATCATAAAAATGAAGTACAAATAACTTGTAAGAAGAAGATAGCTCATGAAATCCGAGAACAAAGAATCGAGCATCAAACCCTCACCAGAAGTGTATACACTCTAATCACTCAAGTGTTTAAGGTTCGATTCTCTCAATTCTCTACTAATCTTGCTTTCTAAGGCTTGCTTTTCTTCTAACAATCAACAAAAATTTAATGCACCAATACATAAATCAAGAGGTCTTTTAAGGGTTGTAATGGGGTTAGGGTCAAGGTAGGATTGTATTTGGCCAAGTGGACTAAAATCTGAATCCTTAATTAACTTAAACTTTCCACCTAACTTAGGACAATCCATGTAATCAAAATACAAAACCTAACTATCCATTAACCATGTTTACCACATATTCATGCATCCCAACTTTAGTACAACTCATATACATTGCTACCAACATTTACTTTGGGGCATTTTGTCCCATTTTTGTTATTTGCTCTTTTTCTTTTCCTTTTCTCCTTTTTTCTTTTTTTTTAAAAATCTTTTTTCTTTGTATGTTTTTTTTCTTTTATTTTTCTCAATGCATATGATTAAGATATTAAATACATAAAACATGTCCTCAACATTTTTCACATTTTCACACAAAGTCTAACATACTCAATTCTCAAATCAAACGTTTCCAAACCCACTTTTCACACACTTAATTTATGAGCACTTTCACTAGTCTAAGCTAATCAAGGATTCAAATTAAGGAATTTATTGTTTTTCGCTTAGAGTTAGTGATGAGCTAAAGTAAAGAACAAAGGGATAAAATAGGCTCAACTTTGGTTTGCAAAGGATAATAAAAGGTTAAGGCCATATGGGTATGTAAGATTAGTGAAACAAGGCCTCAATCACATAAGTGCATGCATACATTAAACAATGGAAATATAGAATCAAGCAAGACAAAGATCACAATTTTAGAGAAAAAAACACACAAAAAAAAAATAAAATATTGGTTGATAAGATGCAACCAATCAAGTAGGCTCAAAATCTCACTGGTTTTGTGTGTTCGAGCTCTAAAACCATGTTCCAAATTAAAATTTCTTCAAACAAGTTTTTCAAAAAGTTTAATTCAAATTAGTGAAATGCTATAAAAAGTTTCTTGAAAACGAAAACATTACTTCAACCAAGGAGTGGTAGAATATGCACAAAATCAAGCAAACATGCAATCAAACATGCAAATGCAACAACGAACTAACAAAGAAAAAAATAAAAATTGGTGTTGAGAAGAAAGTAACTAACCCACAAAGATCGGTATCAACCTCCCCACACTTAAAGATTGCACCGTCCTCGATGCATGCTGAGATGTACAAGTGGACGGGTGGCTCCAACTGATGCTTTTCTCCACTGATTGTGCAGATGGACTTGTTTGTCACCCTATGTAGACTCTTCCTGTACCCCTCTTTGGTGGCCAGCCTAAAAGGGGAGAAAAAGAGGGAAAATTAAGCCTATAAAAATGATATCAAAGCAAATAGAACATAGGCGGGAGCTAATACCAAATAAGGTTCTCAATTACATGGTAGCTATAACATGCAAGTGAGAAAACAATAGAAGCAAAGGGCATGTTAACTAAATAGCAAACAAGTTAAAGTGCACCCAAAATAATGCAAAAGATATGCAACAATTGAGTAAGAGAATTTTAACACCAATGTGAAAACAACAAGTATAGAAAAGAAAGGGAGAAGAAACAATGAAGTTAAAATGCCATGAATGTGAGTATGCAAATGTAACGAATAGAAGAAAAGAAAGGGAATAAGGATGAGAAGTGGGAAGAAGAAAGAAGAGAGAAGAAAGTAAAAAGAAGAAAGAACAAAGAATTAGGATTGGGGGATAAAAGATAAGATATCTGGCGCTGAGGTGGATTAGCTGTGCGTCGCTTACGACACGGGCACGTGCGTCACGCGTTCGCGTGGATTGCATAATTTTTAAGTGATGCGTATGCGCGGAGCACGCGTACGCGTGACATGATTTGTGCTATTGACACGAGAGTAGCCTCACGCACGCGCAACTCTCTGTCTCATACGCACTATTGCTTAAAATTTACTCGACGCGTGCGCGTCCCTGGTTGGGACAATTGACGCGAACGCGTCAGGGACATGTACGCGTGATACGGCCTGTGCTTCTAGCACCGTTTCAGCACCAGGCCACCACAACTTTCTGTCTAAACACCCTTTTACGTCAATTTTTGCAGGGTCACGCGTACGCGTGGGTGACGCGCACGCGTGGATGGCTATTTTTGCAAGTGACGCGGACGCGTCAGGAACGCGTACGCGTGGGTGTGTTTGTGCCTAAAGCATGCCTCCAGCCACGTTCTCGCATAACTCTATGTTCAATCCCCCCTTTTTCACGCATGCACAGATGACACAAACGCGTCAGTGACGCTCGCGCGTCGTGTGCTTTTCCTCTTTTTTTTTATATGCAGAATGCAGAATACAGACTATATGCAACACTAATGAGAAGAGTCACTAAAATAAAACTAAGAAGAGAGAAAAGAACGATCATATTATGGTGGGTTGTCTCCCACCTAGCACTTTTAATTAAAGTCCTTAAGTTGGACATTTTGTGAGCTCCTTATTATGGTGGCTTGTGCTTGAACTTGTCCAGGAATCTCCACCAATATTTGTACTTCCAATATCCTCCGGGATCCCAAACTAGGCGCAGGAAGCCTTCAAGCAAGTTAAAGCAAGTGACAAGGCTCCAAGAGTATTGATTGCTCGACTGAATTCCGGGGTCCCAAATCTTGCTTTTGCACCCGTCTTCTTGTTTAGCAATATTGTTCCATCCGAGTGGCAAGCAGTATGAACTCTCACTGAAGTGGCCAAACAACATCCTAAACCCATTCAATTGAGCTCTACACCAACCTTTGTGTTTAAACTTTGAGCACACAACCATGTTGAACCTTGCTTGACAACTCCAACCACTAACCATCTTCCTTTTACTCTTAATGCTACAAAGAGCTCTAAGTTGACCATCCGTCTCTAGTAGCCCATATTCAAGTGGGAAAGTAAAGGTTAAGGATAGAAATTTTACCCACTTGAATGTTGTATTGGATGGTAATGGCTTTAGGAGAAATGTTTCTAATGATCTTGTAAGCTCCACTCCCTTGTGCTCATCTTTGAATTCTTCCACCTCCTTGTAAGCTTCTTCAATTTCAACCTCTTCCTCTCGGTAGCTTTCTTCCAATTCAATCTCCTCTTCATTGCCTACTGATAAACCTATATTTCATGAGTTCTTTTGTGCTTAATTTGAGTGATTTATATAATCCTTCACCTACTTATTCACATTAATTGCATGGTTTTACTTTCCCTTCCTTATTATCTCGTATTGTGAAAAACTTGTTTCCTAAGCTTTAAAAATTAATTATTTTAATTACCTTTATTTCCATTCGATGCTGTGATTAGTATGTTGAGTAGTTTCAGATTTTCTAAGGCAGAATAACTTAGAGGATGGAAAAGGAAACATATAAAAATGGAAGGAGAAAGCAAAACAGAGCTTTAAGGAAACTGGTGTTCACGCGATCGCATGGACGACGCGATCGCGTGCCAAAAGCGAAGATTCAGCGACGCGGCCACATGACTGACGCGACCGCGCGCCTTAAGCAGAACGCACATGACGCGGTCGCATGACTGACGCGACCGCGTGGCAAGGAAAAGCTCCGAATGACGCGACCGCGTGACCCACGCAGACGCGTGACAGAGGCCACGCACCAGAAAATTACAGAACACGCCCCAGCGAGTTCTAAACCCCTTTTTGGCCCAAATCCAAGTCCAGAAAGCACAGACCAGAGGTTATAAAGTGGGGGAATGCATCCATTCATAATAATGCACTCATAATTCACTTCTCATGATTTAGATTAGTTTTGAGAGAAGTTCTCTCCTCTCTCTCTTAGGATTAGAAATTAGGATTTTTAGAAACTAGGATTTAGGACTTCTCTTGGTTTTTAAGAGTGACTCTCGATTCAGGTTCAATGTTCCTTTTTATTTATTTTTCCAATTAAATTTATGAACTCTTCCATGTTACAGATTACTCTTTTAAATTAATGCTATTTGAGATATTTCAGATCTATGATTGCTTTCTTTAATTTATGTTGTCGGTACTTATCCAAATTATTTTCATTCGAGTAGATAGTTTTCCTTTTGGCTCTGGTTAAATAACTGGCGACTCTTGAGTTATCAAACTCATTGTTAATTGAAAATTGGAATTCACCCACTTAACTTACCTTCATAGTTAGATGTTAACAAAGTGGGAGAAAAATCAAATTCTCATTACAATTGATAAGGATAACCAGGATAGGACCTCCAGTTCCCATACCTTGCCAAGAGTTTATTTTACAGTCATTCATTTACTTTTATTGCTTTGAAAATATACCTGTGCCCATTGCCCAACTAACCTTTTACCTTGATCCAAAAACCCCAAACACACTTTTTCATAACCAATAATAAGAACATACCTCCCTGCAATTCCTTGAGAAGACGACCCGGGGTTTAAATACTCGGTTATCAATTTTAAAGGGGTTTGTTACTTGTGACAACCAAAACGTTTGTACGAAGGAATTTTTGTCGGTTTAGAGACTATATCTACAACGTGACTGTTTTTATGAAATTCTTTACTGGCAAAAATCCTAACGTAAAAATGGCGCCGTTGCGGGGGAATTGCAAACGTGTGCCTTATTATTGGTTATTGTAAATATTTTTCTAAAAAAAAATATTTTTCTTTTACCTGTTTATTTGTTTCTCCTTTTTCCCCTTTATTTCTGATAACTACTATGAATTCTCACCCCTCTCGCTTTGAGTTTGGTTCTAACTTTGTTGAAGGAAATAGAAACCACATCAGGAATATGCATCAAGGTCAGACCAATCAAGGATGGATAGAGCCAAGAGGATCTAATCAACCCTTTAGGCAACAACACCATCTTAGATATTATGGACAAAGACCAGGCTACAATGCATCCCAAGCTGATAGATATGGTGGACCACCTTGTAGCTACCAACAAGCCCCACCCTATGCTCAGAGATCATCCTTTCAACACAACCTCAACCCACAAAACTCACAAGCCCCTTTCCGCCATTCACCTCCATGTGACCCTAACCCCCAACCACCTTATGAGCCATATGAACCATATATAGAACCACCCCAATTCCAACCTAATTACTCACAAGAACCACCACTTCAATATTCACCATCTCCATATCCATCAACCCAAGAGCATTATGATCCTACTTATGAAAACCGAGTGCATCAAGAGACAAAGGATCGTCTCAAGGAAACAATGGATCGATTTCAGGCAACCACTCACCAACTGGGGCAAGTATTAATTCAATGGGCTTCTAGACGCTTAAATACACAAGGATCAGCCACAGCCCCATGTGGACAGTCTAGTGAAGAGCGTAGCATGAAGGAGATACCAGAAACCCCAGTGAATAAGACAGAGAATGAATTCGTACTAGAACAAGTAGAAGAAGCTGTCATTGTTCAAGAAGAAGAAGAAGCGGTTGAAGACTTAGGAGATGCAGAACCTCCATGGGAAAGTCAAGACATCGAGCCTCCTTCCAAGACAGTTGAAATTGATGCTGAGGAGGGTGTACAACTTCCAATGCATATCACAGTTGAAAACTTGGAAGAAGTTGATCAAGAGATGGAGATTCAAGAAGAAGAAGCACAACCTCCCATGCCCTTGGAAAGCAATGAAGAGATGATTGAATTGGAAGAAAGCTACCAAGAGGAAGAGGTTGAAATTGAAGAAGCTTGCAAAGAGGTGGTAATTATCAGAGAAGAGCACAAGGGAGTGGAGCTTGCAATTTCATTAAAAACGCCTCCCCCTAAGTTGCCATCATCCTTCACAACATTCAAGTGGATAAAATTCATATCGCATAGCTTTCTAATCCCACTTGAATATGGGCTACTGGAGCCGGATGGTCAACTTATAGCTCTTTGTGGCATTAAGAGTAAAAGGAAGATGGTCAGTGGTAAGAATTGTCCTGCAAGGTTCATCATGGTTGGAAGCTTTAAGCTTAAACGTAAAGGTTGGTATAGAGCTCAACTGAATGGGTCTAGGAAGTTGTTTGGCCGCTTTAGTGAGAATTCAGATTGCTTGCTACCCGGATGGAATCATGATAATCAACACGAAGATGGGTGTAAAAGCAAGATTTGGGATCCTGGAATCTGTTCTGACATCCAACACCCCGGGACCCTAAGAATCTTTTTAAAGCTGCTCAAGGGTTTTTTCATGCCTAGTTTAGGACCCCGGAGGTTACTGGAATCACAAACACTGGTGGAGATTCCTGGATGAGTTCAAGCATAAGCCACCATAACAGGAAGCTCATCAAATGTCCAACTTAAGGACTTTAACTAAAAGTGCTAGGTGGGAGACAACCCACCATGGTATGATCGTCCTTTTTCATTTTTATTTAGTTTTATTTGTTTTTGAATTTTATTTTATTTTGTTATATTGAACCTGGAGTTTTGTATCACATTCATATTAACACTGTATTCTGCATTTTTCAGATTATAAAAAAAAAAACGAGCACGCGACGCGACCGCATCAGCAACGCGTCCGCGTCGCAAGGAGATGGGAGATAATATTAATATGAACAGAGAGTTTCGCAGGAGCAGGGCTGGAGGCGCGCTATTAGCACAAATTGACTCCACGCGAACGCGTCACCCACGTGTCCGTGTCATTTGGAAAAATAGCCTCCCACGCGACCGCGTCACCCACGCGGCTGCGTGACCTGAAATCGGCGTAAAAAGGGTGTATGGCCGAAAGTTGAGCTGGAATTGGGCTGGGCCCATGCTAGCAGCACAAGCCCTGCCACGCGAACGCGTCACCCACGCGTCCGCGTCATATTGGAAATAAGGCTACCCGCGCGATCGCGTCGACCACGCGACCGCGTCACCTTGGATTTTGGCAATACCAAGTTTCGAACAGAGAGTTGTGCGACCGCGAGGCTGCACTCGCGCCACTAGCACAAATCGAGTCACGCGATCGCGTGCCCCACGCGTCCGCGTCGCCCAACCTTATCGCGCACCACGCGACCGCGTCACCCACGCGACCGCGTCGCCAGCGTTGCACAACCTATCCAGATTAGTGCCAATTTTCTTATCTTTTCTCTTCTAATCCTAATTTCTTCCTTCTCTCTCCTTTCTCACTTTATTTTTCTACTTCTCATTCTTTTTCACTTTCATTTTATTTTATTTAATTTATTTGCATACTTTCATTCATTGCATATTTTATTTTTCTAAAAGTTATTATTGGTGTTCAAATATTCTTATTCAACTGTTACATCTTTTCTGGTATTTTCTTGGTGCTTCATGACTTGTTTAATTCTGATTGAGTAATATTATTTAAATCAATGCCAATCTTTTATACCTATATTATTTTTGCATTGACATGAATTTATATTATCTCTCCTTACCCACACCCTCTTCCCTAGTGTTGCAACTTTTTGCACTCTTGATTTGCCATGTCCTTCTATTATTTTCTCACTTGCATGTTGTAGCTACCATGTAATTGAGACCCTTATTTTTGGCATTAACCAACCCCTGTTTTATTTGTTTTCTATCTTTGCTTTGGGTTACTTTCCTTCCCTTTTTCTTTCAGGATGGCCACCAGGAAGAGACCGGAAGACGTTTACATGGGAGAGACAAACAAGTTCCTACGCACATTCCTTAATGAGAAAAGCATCAGTTGGAGCAACCCATCCACCTGCACATCTCAGCATGCACCGAGGACGGTGCAATCTTTAAGTGTGGGGAGCTCGATACCGACTTCCATGGGTTAGTCACTTCATATTTTAGCACCAATGTTTAAATTTTCTTTGTAGTTCATTATTGCATTTGCATGATTGATTGCATATTTGTTTGATTTTTTTTTGCATATTTTACCACTTGGTTGAAGTAATATTTTCTTTTTCAAGAAACCTTTTAGAGCATTTCACTAATTTGAATAAATTTTTTTTGTTACACTTGTTTGAAGAAATATTATTTTGGAACATGGATTAGAGTTCGAACACACAAAACCAGTGAGATTTTGAGCCTATTTGATTGGTTGCATTTTATCAACCAATATTTTATTTTTGGTGTGTATTTTTCTCTCTAAAATTGTGATCTTTATCTTGCTTGATTCTATATTTCCATTGTTTAATGTATGCATACACTTATATGATTGAGGCCTTGTTTCGCTGAGCTTACATACCCATATGGCCTTAACCTTTTCATTATCTATTGCAAACCAATTTTGAGCCTATTTTACCCCTTTGTTCTTTATTTTAGCACATCATTAACTCTAAGCGAAAAACAATAATGTCCTTAATTTGAATCCTTGGTTAGCTTAGACTAGTGAGAATGCTTATGAATTAAGTGTGGGGAAGAGTGGGTTTGGAAACATCTGGTTTGAGAATTGAGTATGTTAGAATTTTCTGAAAATGTGAAAAAATGTTTAGGACATGTTCATGCATTCAATAAATTAATCATATGCATAAAAAAAGCAAATAAGAAAAAGGGGACAAAATGCCCCAAAGTAAGTAGTGAAGGCAATGCATATGTACTGTACCTAAAATTAGAATGCATGAATATGTGGAAAACATGGTTAATGGATGGCTAGATGTTGTATTATGATTACATAGATTGTTTAAGTTAGGTGGGAAAGTTTCAGTTAATTAAGGATTCAAATTTTAGTCCACTTAGCCAAATACAATCCTACCTTGACCCTAGCCCCATTATAACCCTTAAAAGACCTCTTGATTTGTGTATTGGTGCAGTAAATTTTTGTTGATTGTTAGATGAAGAGCAAGCTATAGAAAGCAAGATTAGTAGAGAATTGAGAGAATTGACCCTAGACACTTGAAAGTTAGAATGATATACACTACCAAGGGTTCAGTGCTCAATTTATGTTCCCTGCTTTCATGAGCTATCTTCTTCTTGCAAGTTATTTGTATTGTATTTTGTGATTTGAATTAGTGAAATCCAGTTCATATTTGTCTTGAAGAACTTATTTATTTTTAACCAAGTAGGTAAAAACAATTTGCATTTAGTTGCATTTAATTTAGGTTGCATTGCATTCCATCACTTTAACCTTAATTATTTACCTTGGATTTAGCATGAGGACATGCTAGTGTTTAAGTGTGGGGAGGTTGATAAACCCATATTTAGTGAGTTCTTTTGTGCTTAATTTGAGTGATTTATATAATCCTTCACCTACTTATTCACATTAATTGCATGGTTTTACTTTCCCTTCCTTATTATGTCGTATTGTGAAAAACTTGTTTCCTAAGCTTTAAAAATTAATTATTTTAATTACCTTTATTTCCATTCGATGTCGTGATTAGTATGTTGAGTAGTTTCAGATTTTCTAAGGCGGAATGACTTAGAGGATGGAAAAGGAAACATACAAAAATGGAAGGAGAAAGCAAAATGGAGCTTTAAGGAAACTGGTGTTCACGCGATCGCATGGACGACGCGATCGCGTGCCAGAAGCGAAGATTCAGCGACGCGGCTGCATGATTGACGCGACCGCGCGCCTTAAGCAGAACGCACATGACGCGGTCGCATGACTGACGCGACCGCGTGGCAAGGAAAAGCTCCGAATGACGCGACCGCGTGACCCACGCGGACGCGTGACAGAAGCCACGCACCAGAAAATTACAGAACACGCCCCAACGAGTTCTAAACCCCTTTTTGGCCCAAATCCAAGTCCAGAAAGCACAGACCAAAGGTTATAAAGTGGGAGAATGCATCCATTCATAATAATGCACTCATAATTCACTTCTCATGATTTAGATTAGTTTTGAGAGAGGTTCTCTCCTCTCTCTCTTAGGATTAGAAATTAGGATTTTTAGAAACTAGGATTTAGGACTTCTCTTGGTTTTTAAGAGTGACTCTCGATTCAGGTTCAATGTTCCTTTTTGTTTATTTTTCCAATTAAATTTATGAACTCTTCCATGTTACAGATTACTCTTTTAAATTAATACTATTTGAGATATTTCAGATCTATGATTGCTTTCTTTAATTTATGTTGTCGGTACTTATCCAAATTATTTTCATTCGAGTAGATAGTTTTCCTTTTGGCTCTGGTTAAATAACTGGCGACTCTTGAGTTATCAAACTCATTGTTAATTGAAAATTGGAATTCATCCACTTAACTTACCTTCATAGTTAGAGGTTAACAAAGTGGGAGAAAAATCCAATTCTCATTACAATTGATAAGGATAACCAGGATAGGACCTCCAGTTCCCATACCTTGCCAAGAGTTTATTTTACAGTCATTCATTTACTTTTATTGCTTTGAAAATATACCTGTGCTCATTGCCCAACTAACCTTTTACCTTGATCCAAAAACCCCAAACACACTTTTTCATAACTGGTATGCGAAATTGTGATCAATACTTTTCACAACTCAAATAATCCTCGGTAATGAATCCAAAAACTTGGTGTTCAATACCATGGCATAAACACAACTTCGCACAACTAACCAGCAAGTGTACTGGGTCGTCCAAGTAATAAACCTTACGCGAGTAAGGGTCGATCCCACAGAGATTGTTGGCATGAAGCAAGCTATGGTCACCTTGTAAATCTTAGTCAGGCAAACTCAAATGGATATGGGTGATATACGAATAAAACATAAAGATAAAGATAGAGATACTTATGTAATTCATTGGTGGGAATTTCAGATAAGCGCATGAAGATGCTGTGTCCCTTCCGTCTCTCTGCTTTCCTACTGTCTTCATCCAATCCTTCTTACTCCTTTCCATGGCAAGCTTATGCAAGGGTTTCACCGTTGTCAGTGGCTACCTCCCATCCTCTCAGTGGAAATGTTCAACGCACCCTGTCACGGCACGGCTATCCATCTGTCGGTTCTCAATTAGGCCGGAATAGAATCCAGTGATTCTTTTGCGTCTGTCACTAACGCCCCGCCTTCAGGAGTTTGAAGCACGTCACAGTCATTCAATCATTGAATCCTACTCAGAATACCACAGACAAGGTTAGACCTTCCGGATTCTCTTGAATGCCGCCATCAGTTCTAGCCTATACCACGAAGACTCTGATCTCACGGAATGGCTGGCTCGGTTGTCAGGCGAGCGCTCGGTTGTCAGGCGATCAACCATGCATCGTGTATTAGGAATCCAAGAGATATTCACCCAATCTAAGGTAGAACGGAGGTGGTTGTCAGTCACACGTTCATAGGTGAGAATGATGATGAGTGTCACGGATCATCACATTCATCACGTTGAAGAACAAGTGATATCTTAGAACAAGAACAAGCGGAATTGAATAGAAGAACAATAGTAATTGCATTAATACTCGAGGTACAGCAGAGCTCCACACCTTAATCTATGGTGTGTAGAAACTCCACCGTTGAAAATACATAAGAACAAGGTCTAGGCATGGCCGAATGGCCAGCCTCCCAAAGAGGGTTCAATCATAAAAACATGATCAAAAGCTCCTTAATACAATAGTAAAAGGTCCTATATATAGAGAACTAGTAGCCTAGGGTTTACAGAGATGAGTAAATGACATAAAAATCCACTTCCGGGCCCACTTGGTGTGTGCTTGGGCTGAGCAATGAAGCATTTTCGTGTAGAGACTCTTCTTGGAGTTAAACGCCAGCTTTGGTGCCAGTTTGGGCGTTTAACTCCCATTCTTGTGCCAGTTCCGGCGTTTAACGCTGGGAATTCTGAAGGTGACTTTGAACGCCGGTTTGGGCCATCAAATCTTGGGCAAAGTATGGACTATCGTATATTGCTGGAAAGCCCAGGATATCTACTTTCCAAAGCCGTTGAGAGCGTGCCAATTGGGCTTCTGTATCTCCAGAAAATCCACTTCGAGTGCAGGGAGGTCAGAATCCAATAGCATCTGCAGTCCTTTTCAGTCTCTGAATCAGATTTTTGCTCAGGTCCCTCAATTTCAGCCAGAAAATACCTGAAATCACAGAAAAACACACAAACTCATAGTAAAGTCCAGAAAAGTGAATTTTAACTAAAAACTAATAAAAATATACTAAAAATTAACTAGATCATACTAAAAACAATGCCAAAAAGCGTACAAATTATCCGCTCATCAGTGTTTCCATAAGGTTCACCCATGTAATTAACCTCTGCCATGGCAGGGTTCTCAGGATCATAAGCTTCTTCAGAAGCTGCCTCTTTAGTACTGTTGGATGCATGTTGCCATCCATTCAGACTTTGAGAGATCATGTTGACCTGCTGAGTCAACACTTTGTTCTGAGCCAATGTGGCATTCAGAGCATCAATTTCAAGAACTCCTTTCTTCTGAGGTATCCCAGTATTCACGGAATTCCTCTCAGAGGTGTACATGAATTGGTTGTTTGCAACCATGTCAATGAGTTCTTGAGCCTCTTCAGGCGTTTTCTTTAGGTGAATAGATCCACCTGCAGAATGGTCCAATGACATTTTCGAAAATTCAGATAGACCATAATAGAATATATCTAATATGGTCCATTCTGAAAATATGTCAGATGGACATCTTTTGGTCAGCTGCTTGTATCTTTCCCAAGCTTCATAGAGGGATTCACCATCTTTTTGTTTGAAGGTTTGAACATCCACTCTTAGCTTGCTCAGCTTTTGAGGAGGAAAGAATTTATCCAAGAAGGCTGTGACCAGCTTATCCCAGAAGTCCAGGCTATCCTTAGGTTGTGAATCCAACCATATTCTAGCTCTGTCTCTTATAGCAAAGGGAAAAAGCATGAGTCTGTAGACTTCAGGATCAACTCCATTCGTCTTTACAGTCTCACAGATCTGCAAGAACTCAGTTAAAAACTGGTAAGGATCTTCAGATGGAAGTCCATAAAACTTGCAGTTTTGTTGCATTAAGGCAACTAGCTGAGGTTTCAGCTCAAAGTTATTGGCTCCAATGGTAGGAATGGAGATGCTTCTTCCATCAAACTTGGACGTTGGCTTTGTGAAGTCACCAAGCATTCTCCTTGCATTATTATTATTTTCGGCTGCCATCTCCTTCTCTTGTTCTAATATTTCTGAAAGGTTACCTTTAGATTGTTGTAACTTGGCTTCCCTTAATTTTCTCTTCAGAGTCCTTTCAGGTTCTGGATCAATGTCAACAAGAGTTTCTTTTTCCTTGTTCCTGCTCATATGAAAGAGAAGAAAACAAGAAAACAAAAAGGAATCCTCTATGTCACAGTATAGAGACTCCTTTATGTTAGTAGAAGAAGAAAGGGGATAGAAGAAAGAAAAGAGAAGAATCCAAACACAAGGGATAGATTGGGTTCGGATTTTTAGATGAAGAGAGGTGAAGAGAAGTGTTAGTAAATAAATAATTAAATAGAATAAGAAAAGAGATAGAGAATTTCGAAAATAATTTTGAAAAAGTGGTTAGTGGTTTTCGAAAATCAGAGATAAGATAAGATTAAAATTAAAATTTAAAACAAAAAGAATTTTTGAAAAAGAGAGAAGTATTTTCGAAAATTAGAGAGGGAAGAGTAGTTAGTTGATTTTGAAAAAGATAAGAAACAAACAAAAAGTTAGTTAGTTGATTGAAAAAGATATTAAAATCAAATTTGAAAAAGATAAGAAGATAAGAAGTTAGATAAGATATTTTGAAATCAAATTTTGAAAAAGATAAAATTTTTGAAAAAGATAAGATAAAAGATAAAAAGATTTAATTTTTAAAATGACTTAACTAACAAGAAACTACAAGATAAGATTCTAGAACTTAAAGATTGAACCTTTCTTAACAAGAAAGTAACAAACTTCAAATTTTTGAATCAATCACATTAATTGTTAATGAGTTTTCGAAAATTAGATATAAAGATAAGAAAAAGATTTTGAAAAATATTTTGAAAAAGATTTTTAAAATTTTCGAAAAATAGAAAAAATGAAAAAGACATAATTTTTTGAAAAAGATTTTGAAAAGATAAGATTTTTAAAATTGAAAATTTGACTTGACTTGTAAGAAACAACTAATTTTGAAAATTTTTGACTAAGTCAACACAAATTTTCGAAAATTTGGAGGAAAATAAGGAAAAGATATTTTTTTATTTTTGAATTTTTAATCATGAGAGAGAAAAACACAAAAATGACCCAAAACATGAAAATTTTGGATCAAAATACTTAATGCATGCAAGAACACTATGAATGTCAAGATGAACACCAAGAACACTTTGAAGATCATGATGAACATCAAGAACATAATTTTGAAAAGTTTTTGATGCAAAGAAAACATGCAAGACACCAAACTTAGAAATCTTTAATGCATGGACTCTAACAAACAAAAAATGCATATGAAAAATAACAAACAACACAAAACAAGAAATCATCAAGATCAAACAAGAAGACTTGTCAAGAACAACTTGAAGATCATGAAGAACACTATGAATGCATGGAGTTTTCGAAAAATGCAAGAAAAATTTTTAAAGCATGCAATTGACACCAAACTTAAAAATTGACTCAAGACTCAAACAGGAACACAAAATATTTTTGATTTTTATGATTTTCTAATTTTTTTGTATTTTTATTTTAATTTTTTCAAAAAATAAAGTTGGAAAAACGAAAAAGAAAAGAAAAATTTTGAAAAAGATTTTTGAAAAGAAAATTACCTAATCTGAGCAACAAGATGAACCGTCAGTTGTCCATACTCGAACAATCCCCGGCAACGGCGCCAAAAACTTGGTGGACGAAATTGTGATTGCCCTCTTTGTATTTGCATGAGATTTATTTAATGGCTCTTTGGCATATGTGATCACAACTACGTTCAACTTAACCAGCAAGTGTACTGGGTCATCCAAGTAATACCTTACGTGAGTAAGGGTCGATCCCACAGAGATTGTTGGTATGAAGCAAGCTATGGTCACCTTGCAAATCACAGTTAGGCAGATTATTGGTTTAAATTTGATTAATGGAATAAATAGAAAATAAAAGGGATAGAAATACTTATGTAAATCAATAGTGGGAATTTCAGATAGGCGTATGGAGATGCTGTGCTCCTCTCGAATCTCTACTTTCTTATTACATTCATCCAATCCTTCCTACTCCTTTCCATGGCAAGCTGTATGTAGGGCATCACCGTTGTCAATGGATACATCCCATCCTCTCAGTGAAAACGTTCCTATGCTCTGTCACAGCACGGCTAATCATCTGTCGGTTCTCAATTAGGTTGGAATAGAATCCCTTGATTCTTTTGCGCTTGTCATCACGCCCAGCCTTCAGGAGTTTGAAGCTCGTCACAGTCATTCAATCCCAGAATTCTACTCGTAATACCATAGACAAGGTTTAGACTTTTCGGATCCTCATGAATGCCGCCATCTATCTAGCTTATACCACGAAGATTCTGTTGGGGAATCTAAGAGATATGCGCCCTGCCTAATGTAGAACGGAAGTGGTTGTCAATCACGCACGTTCATAGGTGAGAATGATGATGAGTGTCACGGATCATCACATTCATCAGAGTTAAGTGTAACATATATCTTGGAATAAGGATAGAAGAGAATTGAATAGAAAGTAGTAATAATTGTATTGAAACTTGAGGTACAGCAGAGCTCCACACCCTTAATCTTTGGTGTGCAGAAACTCCACTGTTGAAAATACATAAGTAAAAGGTTCAAGCATGGCCGAATGACCAGTCCTAAATGATCAAGTGACCAAATAGTCAAAAGATTAAACTGTCAAAAGATGTCTTATACAATAGTCACTTATCCTATTTATACTAGACTAGCTACTAGGGTTTACATGAGTAAGTATTTGATGCATAAATCCACTTCTGGGGCCCACTTGGTGTATGCTTGGGCTGAGCTTGATCTATCCACGAGCTGAGGCTTTTCTTGGAGTTGAACTCCAAGTTATAACGTGTTTTGGGCGTTCAACTCCGGATCATGACGGTTTTCTGGCGTTTAACTCCAGACAGCAGCATGTACTTGGTGTTCAACGCCATGTTACGTCGTCAATTTCCGAATAAAGTATAGACTATTATATATTGCTGGAAAGCTCTGGATGTCTACGTTCCAACGCCGTTGAGAAAGCGCCAATTGGAGTTCTGTAGCTCCAGAAAATCCTTTTCGAGTGCAGGGAGGTCAGATTCCAACAGCATCAGTAGTCCTTTTGTCAGCCTTTTTCAGAGTTTTGCTCAAGTCCCTCAATTTCAGCCAGAAATTACCTGAAATCACAGAAAAACACACAAACTCATAGTAAAGTCCAGAAATGTGAATTTAACATAAAAACTAATGAAAATATCCCTAAAAGTAGCTTGAACTTACTAAAAACTACCTAAAAACAATGCCGAAAAGCGTATAAATTATCCGCTCATCATCCAGCATGCGGCAAAGTCACGCGTACGCGACGTCCATGCATACGCGTGGATTGAATTTTCTCCAGGTCACGCGTGTGCATGATCCACGCATGTGCGTCGCCTATCTTCGGAGCAGCTAGGGCAAATTATATATCATTGCGAAGCCTCGGATGGTAGCTTTCTAACGCATCTGAAACCGCCTCATTTGGACCTCTGTAGCTCAGGTTATGATCGATTGAGTGCGAAGAGGTTAGACTATTAGCTTAGCAATTTTTTCAATTTCTTGTATTCCTTCCACTTTTGCATGCTTTCTTTTTATCCTCTAAGTCATTCCTGCCCTATAATATTTGAAAACACTTAACACACATATCAAGGCATTGAATGGTAATAAGAAAAGATTAATAATTAGCAAATTTCAGGGCAAAGAAGCATGTTTTCAATCAAAGCACAGAATCAGGAAGGAAAATATAAAACATGCGAATTATATGAATAAGTGTGAGAATAGTGGATAAAATCCACTCAATTAAGCACAAGATGTACCACGAATTAGTGGTGCATCAAGGCACCAAAGCCCACGTAGTACGTGGCTTGTGTCACGTTATACGTGAAGCACATTTTCGCTTGGGATGCATTTTGTTGGCCTCCCTTATCTCCTTCATGTTGTACGTGGTGAATTCGACGTTATAGGTGAAAACCAACTTGTGCGTACGCACATAAGCGTGCGTACGCATGTTCGCCAAAATTCTCTTGTTGTGCGTACGCATGGCTTGCATGCGTATTCAACCCTGCTGCGTCTTACATGAGATTGCCCATGTCCTATGTGAAAGGGTGAATGATATATGCTTGTTTGTACGCACAGATTCTTTTTCTTCCCTCAGGTGGTACGTGATGGAGTTCACGTTGTACACCCTTCATCTTCTCCTTCCAGTGAGCTTTTTGTCCTTCACAGAAAGTATTCTGCTTGTAACTGTTTGTCATAGAGAACTTTCTGTTTTGTTTCTTTCTGTTTTCCTTCTAAAACTTCCTGTAGTCAATGAAATTCAACTAATCAAAGTATTCAAACCTAAAATTCATTAATTATTCAACAAGAATTCTTAGTAAATCAATTGAAATCATGAAGAAAAAACACTAAAGATGCAGATGCATCATTAAGCTACACGAAGTTCAAACAAACAAGAAAATCCTAAAATCAAAATAAAGTTAATAAAATCTAAAAATTATTGAATAAAAAATCAATAACAAAAAAAGGTATGCATATTTTTATTAAATAGAAATAAAATTTATATATGTTTTTCTCTTTTTCAAAAAGAGAAAAAGACCTAATATCATAATTGTGCAATCACTATGTAATAGGAATAATGTTTATAACAAAATATATTAATAAAAAAATTGTTAATAAATTTGTAATTTTCCTATTACATATAAATCTAATTATGATCTTTACTTTTTTTCTTTCACTTTTATCTTAATAATAATGATCTTATTTCTATAAAATAAAAATTTTTCTTTGTTTTTGTCTTTCTCAAAGTCTTCTCCACATTAACATATTTATACAATCTAAATTAAAAATACAATGTAATATTAACACATTAACATATTAATTCACACAATGTATCAAAAATAATTCTTTTTAATAAAATACAATGAAGCTAAGTTGTTCATAGTTTGTATACCTTTCCATCGTGGTGCCAGCTCAGACAGTGTAGTGGTACGGTAACCGAATGGACGACTGGTTCAAAAGGGGAGGGTTATGGTTTTTTTCTAAAATAAACAAAAAAAGGAATGGAATAAGGAGATTAAAAAGGACAACCTACCTTGAGGAGGGAGGCAGCTCCAGCAACATAGGGAGCAGTAGCAACAGTAAATGGGTTCCAACCGTGTTCACGTAGTCGTTGGAGTATAAGGGTGGTGGCTGGTGTTGGCGAAGACCAGAAAGGCTTCCGAAGGTGGTTGCAGGGGAGAGAAGGAGAGAGAGAAAGAGGAGATGGGTAGAGAAAGAAAGGGTTTCAAAAAGTAAGGAGGGTTGCCTGTTTTGAATTTAGGACAACATTATCATTGGATTATGAATTAGTGGTTACCAAATGCAACATTTCATTAAATTTTTTGGTAAATTCCACCCTAATTTCCATATCTTTTTTCCGCTCCAATAGTTACCAGTGAATTTACCGTTGGCAAAAAAATCTGACGATAAATCTTTGCGTTGACCAATTTGTTGATTTAACCGCGGCAAATTCGACGATAAACTCGCCCCTTAAAGAACGTCGCTAAATACGGCGATATTCAGTACTGTTCTTGTGGTGTATGTTTAATGTTACACTCGAATTTTTAGGCGAAAAATTCAATGTAAGTGTGCTTTCTTAAATGAAACAATTACATTTAGATATTTTAGTTATCGTCGAATTTTCTGACGGTAATTTCGACTCTAACATTTGATGCAAACTTATTTAGTTATGTGTAACATTTTTTGTGAGCTTTTCCATCGGCATTACCTATCCAACAGTAATGTTTACAGAAAAATCAATCATCCTCGTTTTACGTTGCGTCTTCCAACGCTAAATCCAACAAAAGTCTCAATTAAAAAATTTTGATGGTAAATCTGACAGTTTTCAATGCATCTCTGGAAATATATCAACACAAAAGGGAAAGAAGTAGGTGGTGCCACAAATGAGTAGGGAGGGGATAACAAGGCCACAAAAAGTTATAGGGATCGGAAAAAGTAGCGAAATTCGACAATATATGACGAAATCTAAAATCTAAGAAGATTTAATCTGATTTTCATCTCATGAAATTCCAAGTACAGTGTGGTGCTGAAAATTTATTCGAGGTCTTCTATCGTAACAGTGTTTTGATCTCCTTTTGACAAGATTTTATGGGAAACAAGAAGACGAGAAATGACATATGTAATGGTTGGTGAGACAGTGGGTTCTTCACGCTACCATTGCAACTATCAGGGCATGTTCTTTGTCCCTTCGACGTTGTCAAACTCATTGAATAAGATAATTATAATGAAGGGAGAAAATGGAAGCTAAGAGTAAGAAAGCTTGATAGTGTGTGTCTAGAGCAGTAAATCTAGGTACAAGAGTGAGAATAATTGATAAAAAAGAAATAATTTTTAAACTAAAAAAAAATTGATTAAAAAAAGCTAATTCTCTATATGTTATCTAAAACGGTTAGAAAATTACTTTTTTCAAAAGATTAATATTAATTTTTGTATGAATTTTTTTCTCTTTTTATTTGTCTTATGCCAAAATTTATTTTAAGTAAATAAAAATCAAATTCTAGATTTTTAAATTATAGAAACTCTTATACAATATTATGAAATTTTTTGACTAAACCACCAAAAGTAACCATGAAAGATTGATTCGCTGACAAAAGTAACCATGGAAGATCAAAACTCCTCAGATACCCACAATTGATTTGCTCCGTTTGTCAAATATGACCAAACGTTAATAGAATGTTGTTAAATTATATAATGTGTCCACATCCATTGCAACGTGGCAAAAGGATGCCTTACGTGGATTAATTTTTTTGTTAAAATTATTGCATTTATTTAGTTTATTAAAAAAACGTTACTCCTTCAAGCATTGAAATTAGAAGAACAGAAAGACGTGTTATCCCTCCCCTTTGAGTGCGAAATCAATCATGCCCTAACAGAGCAGTTTTTCATCTTCTTCTTCTCTAGCATAATCCCATTATGCTCTGATTCTATTCCTGCGACAAAATTGGAGAAGGAGGTTGCTGCTTCTCCAACGAACCGTGTTTAGAGGTGAACTCCGACACTTGAAGGCGAATTTGTCACACTTTAAGTTAGAACAATAATTTAATTTTTTTTGAATTGAGCAGTTGTGTGCAAATTACTGTATGTTGAATATTAACTAATGAGTGTTGTTCATATATGATTATTTAAGTCAAAATTCAAAAGAAGTTGTGATCCATGTTATATTGCACATCAGTTATTATTCACTACAACTATTTTGTGCAGCATGTTATTTATTATACCTTTGATAATCATATGATTCAATTTTTCCTACTACATAGGTAATGCTGATGCACCGGTTGGACAAGTTAGGCTTGAAGTAGGTATGGAGTTTGAATCTTTAAAGCAATTTAAGAGTACAGTGAGAAAGTTTAATATCAACTTAGGGAGGAGTATTTTTTTCCAAGGGTGGATAGTACAAGAGTGAAGGTGTTGTGTTGGGATGAGAACTGTCCTTGGCAGATATACTGCGCTAAGAGGAATTATCCCCTGAGCTATCAAGTGAAAACATTTGTGAACGAGCATACTTGTTGCAGGGTTGTGCATAATCAGTCTGCTAATGGAAAGTGGGTTGTAGATGAGTTGGAGTAGCAAATTAGGGTGCAGCCAATGATGACTATTCGAGAGGTTGAGGATTACTTTAAGAAAGAGTATGATGTTTTGTTGAGTGAAAGAAAAATTTATAGATCGACGACAAAGGCAAAAGAAAGAATTGAAGGTAGTGAGAGAGCATAATATGCAAGACTCCGAGAATATGCCATGGAAATTTTGAATACTAACCCAGGATCCACTATGAATATATGCACCACACTAATGTCATATTCAACTGTCTTGTTTAGAAGAATATATATTTTCCTAGATACGTGTAGAAAGGGCTTCCTTGCTGGATGCAGACCGTTTATTAACTTGGATGGGACCTTCTTGAGAGGATACTATGGTGGACAACTGTTTACGGCTGTTAGTCAAGATGCAAATAATCATATTTACCCCATCGCATATGCTATTGTGGATTCGGAAACCAAAGACAACTGGAAATGGTTCCTTCAACTTTTGCAAGAAGATTTAGGTGATTTACCTCAATACTTTATGCTAAGGATCAGTTATGTTTACTATTTTTATTTTGGATTATCATGTCATGTTCGTATGCTACATACACTACTTAAACAGTTATTGATGTACCTTTTTAGAACCTTATGAATGCTTATGAGTTCTTATGATTATACTAATACATATTATATTCTGATATTGATGTTATTATGATTAACTAATTTCTCATGTCAGAATGCTTAAACAATGTTAGAAAAGAATAACAATTATTGAGAATAGTAATAGAATAAAAATGCAATAAATAGCGAATATATCATCCCATTCAAACATGAATTACATTGTTCTTCATTGATATAAAACAACCCTGTACCGAAACTAGTTCTAAACCTCTGCATAAATTTAGGACTCAAACTTACCAATCACTTATACATGACCATTAGAAAAAAAAAAGTGTAAATTGCAGAAACAATCCTAAAGACACGGACACAAGCCATACTCTCATAGCTTTGATTTCACTTTCAATCTTCTTCTCAACCTTCGTGGCCATGTTAACATTTCTCTCCCTGTGGTCTGTTCGAGAAATTGTCGCATCTTGATTAGCAACACCATATTCATGCTTATTGAGTCTTCTAATCAAACACCTTGCCAAACTTTGCCATTCCCCATCAATTTAATCAACCCAAACAAAATAATGGCAATCTTGACTCTACAAAAGCAAAAAAATCAAAATATCAGAGATGCAGAGGGGCAACGAAAAGGGGCAACGAATGAACCATCTTCTAGGATTAGTAACCGTCAAAGATTCCAACAAGACAACATACTCACCACAGTGACATTTTTCATCCATAATTTTCTTCTTCTTCATCTTCGAATGTGAAGCTCCTGAAAATCTGCTTCCTTCGCTTGTAGTTACCTCTCTCCTTGACATTGCTCAAATTCTATGAACATAAATTAATTCAGGAATTAGGGTTCTTTCACTTGTAGTTACCTTGAATGCCTGTGCTCGGATTACCCTGCAAAAATTGGGTTCAACTAAGAAGAACGAAGAATTAGGGTTCAAATTGACCTTAAATGATATTGAGTACACATATGCCTACCAACACGTGTAATCGTCAATGTAAATAGTCTACATATGCCACTCTGCTAAGGCTACATTAGATTTGGCTATTTTTGACAAATAGAGCAAATCAATTGTGAGTATTTGAGGAGTTTTGATCTTCCATAGTTACTTTTATCAGCGAATCAATCTTTTATGATTACTTTTAGTGGTTTAGTCAAAATTTTTTCTAAAACTTAAGTTATATATCTACCAAAAATGAAACATAATTAAAAGGTTGAAATAGGTAGGATTAACACACTTTAACTTCTAAACTTAGAAACTTAATTTATTAAAGGAATCGAATTAAAAAATTGATAAAAAAGAATATCGAGCCAATTAACCATATCAGAATATGCTAACACCCTGTTACAAATGAAAATAGACAAAGAAATTGTTCGAAAACCGCAACAGTTTAGCTATAAGTTCCAAAATGTTACAACCTGCATGTCAAAAAGCTCACATGGGAACCAATAAATAAATAAATACCAACAATACTCTCTCTCTATCTCTCGCCATATATTTAGCTCTTAATTCTTTCCTTCTATTTTGCTCACTCCATTGACCCTAAAAACGATTACTTCGGGGAGTGTACATGTCACAGAGTCTGCATTTTCTTGAATCTTTGTGTTGATGCCATGCATGGTCCCACACATATATGTTAACCACATGCTATTTATGCTTTTACTATTCCGTTACTAGTTATTATTATTTGACGACAAAATTAAACATATTAAGGCCATCTTTACACTACGAGAACTTATAGCCGCCGAGATCGTTGGGGATTATTGCTTTACAATTTTTATTTTATTTTATTTTATTTATATATACAGTATATATATAATTTGCAAAGAAAACATGTTTCAGGGTCAGCAAACTTGATTATTCATTACTTTGAACTGAAGTAGGTTCAGCTTTACTTTCTGCAATGGATGTTTGGTGGTTGAGGCTTATTCTTCTTCCTACTACTCTTGCTCTCTTCTTCCTTTCTCCTCAGCATTGTTCTTCCCAAAAAGGTAACGTACTTACTCTGAACTTCTTTCTGTTATGATCCATAATTGATTAGACTATACTATGTGTGTTCAGTATACATCCATAACTACTACTATTTTCTTTTTAATATTATAAATAAAGAACAACCTCTCGTTATAAAAACACATATTAAGTATATTTTAAAAATCAACTTAGGTTTAGTTAAGTCATTCCTCTAACAAATGTCGAAAATTCGAATATTGTTTTATATATGTAGTAACCTATTAATCAATGACCAATTCTTAAATAAAATTCTAATCCGTAATAAATTAGTCTTTAGCTTATTAGATTAAAAGATATCATACAAAATACAAATATTATCAAAAACTACATTTTTTTAAAATTTAAACTATTAAACAAAAGTCGATTAATATTGTTATAAATTACATCTTCTAAAAACTTAAACTATTAAGTAAAAGCTGACGGGGGAGTTGATATTGTTACTATCGGCGGTGGAATCACGGATTGCTTGTGAAGAGTGGAAAACATATACATGCAAATGCAATTTTATCTCAATACTACTGCTTTATGTTAATATGACTACACTATGAATTAACGTAATTAGTTAATTAATTATTTAATTTTGCTCAGCTGAAGTACATGACCAAATATACTGCCATCTTAATGAAGTGGATGGATGGAATATTGAAACTTCTTTATTGTATCTTGCATAATTTAATTTGACATAATTATAATTAGAAATATTTCATGTATTTTGCATAAATAATTTAGTGTTTTCTTGTTAATATAATAATATATAACTGTTCTATACTTCTATAGTCTTCTTGAACGAATTATTAGTAGTGAGACTTATTACTTTCATTATTTTCTTTCTCAATTTTTGGGAGGTTGTAAACTTGTTATAACATCTCATTTTTTCTGTAATAAATAAATAAATAATAATGGGCCTGGATAGCATCTTTCAGACTTTATTGGTATGTGAATAGCTTAGTATAAATGCGATTTTGAAGGTAAAACAGGAGGCAGTCCAAAATAATGTTACTAATATTTACTGGTGATCGAGACTGTTATCTACCCATTTAAGACTGAAATAAAATTAGTTCCTTGTGTTGTCACTTGTCATGTGCCTTGTAAGTCAATTTATAAAAATTCGAAAAATATTGAGCTTCTTCACATATTCAAAATTATTTACCAATACTTATAATTAGAATTAATGAATTTGATAAAGTATAGAAATTTTCAGCAAGTAATAATATAATATAGTTAGTTACATATTTAAATAAATGTCATTTCTCATTGTTAGCTCACCAGAATTTAACGTCTACTATCTCTTAATTAATGTGATCCTCACTGTCTACTATTTCAACCACATTTTTGGGCGAACCTTAAGGAGTTTCACAAAGTAATGGTACAACCAAATTAAAATAAATAAATAAATAAATAATATCTTTTTTTTTTCTATCGAAGGAGTGCAAAGAGAAACATTTTTATAGAAAAGTATAACACATCCATATACTATCTGTCAATTTATTGTTAATAATAATTAATTATTATATTTTAAACACATGTATAAGAAGACACATTTATGAGATATATCTATAAAAACACTTTCATTAAACACAGTTATTAAAAAGACATTTTTATTAAACACATCTACAAAGACACTTTTATTAAATACAACTATAAATAAGAGTTGGCAAAAGTTGGTAGAATCCTTATTGGTAACATAGCGAAATTGCATTTTTATATATTTTATGAAGTGATTTTGTCCATTAGATTTAAAAAAACTAAGAGAGAAAAACGGGAGCAAACTAAGAATGAGCAGGAATAATTGAATTCACTCTAAATAAGAATTTCTCTTGCAAAGAATATGACAAGCTAGTGAATCAGGATGATATATAGGAATATATAGTATAATTAATTAAGAGAAAACCTTTCAGAACAAACTACGTAGTTATTCCAAACAAGTTAGTGAATCAGGATGATACGAAGGAATATATAGTATACATCCATTCATGCACCTCCAAAAATAATATAATATGTGATGTCTCTTGATCTATTATTTTCCACTAATATTTTTATAGAAAAAATCAGCATCATGATTTTGTTAAGCACGAAGAAAATATTGAACTTAATTTTGGGCTACATTTTAGATAAATTAGGTGGGTATTTGAAGACAGCAAAAAGTATGATGTGCATACTATATATTTATTGTTCCAAAGAAGATTCATTCATCTTAGATGAGAGGGTATTGTATTTTGGTATTTCAATAATCACATCTATTTAAAATTAAGATTGAAGGAGGAAAACGAAAGAGATCAGAGTTTCTAATTACTATCCTTTTGTTTGTGTGGTTCACATATATACAGTTCCAAACTATACATTTATGCGAAGTGCAACAACAGCATCAAACATCTCATACTATGATTACATTGTAATCGGCGGAGGCACCGCCGGATGCCCCTTGGCAGCGACATTGTCTCAAAATTACAGAGTGTTGCTTCTAGAACGAGGCGGATCGCCCTATGGCAACCCGAACATCACCAACTTGGCCGCCTTTGGCGCCGCCCTCTCCGACACTTCCCCCACCTCTCCCGCTCAGCGCTTCATCTCCGAAGATGGCGTCATCAATTCAAGAGCTCGCGTTCTTGGTGGCGGAAGTTGTTTGAATGCCGGCTTCTATACTCGTGCTGGACCCAACTATATAAGGTAAACAATGGACAAATTTAAATCAATTTAGGGGTATTATATAGAAAAATGTTATTTAAACTTTTATTTGGTTTTTAATGTAATTAGACAATAAAAGTTTTTGAACTTTTATTTGCATATTAACATAATTCAACAATTTCTGCCTAAGGATGGACATTATAATTTCAAAGTCTATTATTTACACATTAAAAATCAATTATTATATATTTATTTATAAATATATATAATATTTAATTTATTTTTAATATATATTTTATATTCTAATATATATTTTATACAAATAATTGATTTAGTGGCTAATTTTTAATATACACCTAATGTAATAATATAATTTACTCAATTCAAGAAATAAATAGATGTAATGATAATTAAATTTCACTAGAAACATTCATTTATTACAACATTTTATAAAATTAAAAAAAAAATATACCATCAAAAAATAAAATTAGGTCAATTTATAGAATTTGTAAGTTAAATACAAAATACATATTAAAATATAAAAACATACTAAAACTAAATTAAATAAAACATATATTAATAATTTCATTCAAAAATATATAGTAACTAATTTAAGGCGTATATATAATATTTTTTTTTAAACTATACAAATTAATTGAACCTAAAAGAGTAAGTTGAACACATTGTTATGATTTTGGTATTGATAGGGAAGCGGGATGGGATGGAAGGGCAGTGAATGAAGCATACAGATGGGTTGAGAAAAAGGTAGCATTTGAGCCAAAGGTTCAGCAATGGCAATCAGCGGTGAGGGATGGATTGTTGGAGGTAGGTGTGGTCCCCAACAATGGCTTCACTTACGACCATATTTATGGGACTAAGGTTGGTGGCACCATTTTTGACCAAAATGGATACAGGCACACTTCTGCTGATCTTTTGCAGTATGCAAACCCTTCACGAATCACTGTCCTCTTGCATGCCAGCGTTCATAGGATCTTGTTTCGTACTAAAGGTGCGTTCAAATAAAGAATCCATCCAATCAATAATCTTTTTTCTTTTAAGATCCCATATATATATATCATCATGTTAGTATGAGGATATAAAAACTGCATTTCTAACAAAAGTTAGCTGTTCAACAGTTTTGAAAAACTCAATACAATGATCATTCCTCCCTTCTAGTTTTTCCCATCTTTTATGCCCTCGGAATTTTCTTTTGAAAAATTACTAAAATAGTACACAAAATTTATATTATCGATAAAAATAATTTCGAAACATATAGATTTCAAATATATGTTTAAAAAATGTTAAGATATGACAAAAATAATAAACACATATGGCAAATGACTTTTCTATTCAACAAGTAATTTAAATTTTGTAAAAACATTTGAATAACTATTTAAAAATTATATAAAAAAAACAGAACAAAATTTTATCCTTAAACCTCTTTTTTCAATCTTTTTAAAAATTGGTCATTTAAAAAAATTTCACTTAGTATAAAATTACAAACATTTAAAAATTAAAATATCTTAGTTTTCTAATTATGTTTAAAAAAAATCAAAATTTGATCTTTAAAACATTTTTTAATAATATATATTTGGATAAACCACAAAAAATATGCTCAATAATATTTTGTGGTTGACAAAAATGCTTCTAGTTTTGTTATTGACAAAAATACTCTCAAATAATTTAAAAATAAGACAAAAATACATTCTAATGAATTAAAAAGTTCTACATTAATAGAAAAAATATAGGTGTTTTTGTCACATTTTTAAATAATTTAAAGACATTTTTGCTGATAACATAATTCGATAGTATTTTTGTTAGCGCCAAAATAATTCGGACATTTTTTATAGTTTATCCTATATATTTATTTTTTAATTTTTTTTATCGTGGTTTTTTAATTTTTCAGACTTACTTTTCATTATATCTTAGAGTTTTGTTTTTTTTTTTTTTTTTGTGGTGATATCTTTTCAGAGTTATTGTCGTTGTTAGTTTAGGAAAATTCTTTTCATTCGATCTGAGTGATTTGAGAAATAAAACCAATAACCAGGTGGGTCAAGGCCGAAGGCCCAAGGAGTAGTGTTCAGAGATGCATTGGGGCGCAAACACAGGGCATACCTTAGGAGAGGGCCCAGGAACGAGATAATTGTATCAGCCGGTGCACTTGGAAGCCCACAGCTTCTTATGCTAAGTGGAATTGGGCCTGAAAGGCAACTTCGGGCCCACAACATAAATGTAACGTTGGACCAGCCATTGGTAGGACAAGGAATGTCCGATAACCCGATGAATGCCGTCTTCATCCCTTCTCCGGTGCCCGTTGAGGTATCCCTTATTGAGGTCGTCGGCATCACCAAATTCGGCACCTACATTGAAGCTGCCAGCGGAGAAAACTTTGCTGGCGGCACCTCACCCAGAGATTTCGGAATGTTCTCCCCCAAGGTAATTAAAAACACTATATTGTTCATTCGTGCAACTTTTTTTTTTTTTATCTCTTTTTATTATGTTAAAATATTTTTTAAAATAATTTTTTTCTTACAATTTAATAGTATCTAAATGCATATAAAATGATAAAATAAAAAGTTAATTATGATTGAATTTATAAATTTTATTATATGTGAATTTTACTACTTTAATTCAAGATTAATTGACTTTTATTGTTTCATTTTATTATTTTTTTTCATTTTAGATCAATTAGATATAACTAAAAGATGGTGTAAAATGCAGATTGGTCAATTTTCCACGGTGCCTCCAAAGCAAAGAAGCCCCGAAGCACTAAAAAAAGCAATAAAAATGATGGACACACTGGACCACGCAGCATTCAGGGGAGGATTCATCCTGGAAAAAATCATGGGTCCAATCTCAACAGGCCACATGGAGTTGAGAACCCTAAACCCCAACGACAACCCTTCGGTTACCTTCAACTACTTCAAAGAACCGCGCGACCTGCAGCGCTGCGTTCAAGGATTAAGAACCATCGAGAAGGTCATCGACTCGAAGCCCTTCGCCCCCTTTCGCTACGTCAACATGCCGGTCCCCGTGCTCCTCAACATGACCGCCAACTCCCCCGTCAACCTCCTGCCTCGCCATTCGAACTCTTCGCTGTCGTTGGAGCAGTTCTGCCGGGACACCGTCATGACCATTTGGCATTACCATGGTGGCTGCCAGGTTGGCAGGGTTGTTGATAGCGACTATAAGGTTCTTGGTGTCGATGCATTAAGGGTTATTGATGGTTCAACTTTTAACTATTCTCCTGGAACTAATCCTCAGGCCACCGTCATGATGCTTGGCAGGTAAATCATCCTCCATGACACAATTACTCATATTTGTTTTATTTTATTTTATATTTTAACCCATACATCAAAAAATAAAAGTAATAATAAAATGGTATATTATTCCCTTATTTATCTACACATATTGATAATAAATTACCTTGTGAATTTAAAAGCAAAAATGTCAATTATATACGAAAAAAAATTGTCCACCATCATATTTCTATATAAATATACGTCTTATCTACCTTAATTTAAATTTAAATTTTTTATTTTAATAGTATTTATAAAAATAGCAAATTTGATTTAAAAGAGTACAAGTCATCCCTCATCGTGTTATTTTTCCTATATTATGTAAATAGTTATGATTATAATATATCGATTTAAATTAAAAACTATAATACATTCTATATTATTCTTTTTTTTAAAAAAAAATAGGTCGCAAGCAAAGGCATATTCATTTATATTTTGACCTTTTACTCTTTTAAAAAATAACCTAATCAATATTATTGGAGAAAATTAAACAAGAGAATTCTAATCCAAATTATTATTGGTGATATATGTTATCGTCAACATAACCATGTTCTCCCTTCCTTTGAATTTGGTCTTGGTGCAGGTACATGGGAGTTAAAATATTGAAAGAGAGGCTTGCTTTTGATGCTGATGGAATGGGGAGAGTGTAATTTATAATAAAGTCGGGTAGAATGTATTTTTTGTTTCCTTCATATAAGTGGTTCAGCAAAAGGTGCCACTTACACCTACTGAGTGCACAAAGATGTAAAAACAATTCTTGTGAGAATATCAGATCAATTTATAAAGTTTGTGAGTGACACGAGAAAAACAAGAAATTGAACAATATCATCATGGTCATACCGCTTTCAATTAATCCAATAGAAGGAAAGATTCTCCATAATTATTATATGTTGAATATCAGAAATTTTTAGGTGTTTCAAGAATAAAAGAAGATATTTGCTTTGTTTTATTTTTATATATCTTGTGATACATTAAAAATGAGGGTTATTTATTGTTTAAAAATTTATATTCTTTGAAACAACTTCCCTCCTCTCAACCTTATTAATGTGTATAACAATATGAATGCTGGAATAGAGCAAAAATTTTCATATACTCCGACAACACTTAATATTATAGAAAATACTAAGAGGTGAACACCTTTAGTGTAAAAAAAAAAAAAAAAAAAAGGAACTAACTAATATTAATTTAAATATAAAGTAAAAATAAAGAACAAAAAACACCTAATATTTCTCTATATTCATAAAGTTGTCCATGAACATTTAAAGAATACGAAGCATTTCCGGTGAGGCAGGCTCTTGTCCTGGTATTTCAGTATGCTAGTCGTCAACAGATTTCTTTAAAATACTATCGTGACTTGAGTGATTGAATGATGATTATGTCTCCAATGAGGCTAGAAAATGATAGCAATAGACAATGCAACAACGAAATAAAAGTAATTGTCCACGCTTAGGTATGAGTGGGAAACTGAAACTGAGCGGCTTCAAAGATCTCGTTCATGTAGGGGCACTCATATTTGGGCAATTGTCTCTGAGAAGGTCCAAGTGTTGTTCGGCAGTGACTGAAGGGTATGAGTGTGTGGGTTGATTACTCGTCATTTGTCTAAACCCAAATCCAATGACGGTGGAAAAACAGGGTGGGTGGCAAACCTGTCAGAGGGCGCTGTTGTCGGATGTCTGCGTTGGGGCTGTTTTCTACAACAGCCTCCAACGATTTAATTTGTTTTGAGGGCTAGAATATCAGTTGTGCTGAAATCGTTAGTCGGTAATGTCCGGATGTTATAAGTTGGCGTGACGGAAGGGTTATTGTTACGGACTCGGATCCCGGCCTCTACGACCCAATGACAATTCAACCATCGAGCCCAATCTGTTCTCCTTCGGCCCAAGAACCCAAACCTACTGGATAGCCATAAATCGCTAACCAATATTCAAATTCAAATATCTTTCTTATTTTAGCCAACCAAAAAATAAAATAAGAGAGTCAAAAATTATATAAAGGGGAGCTACGAGCTCCCTCAAGTACATTACACACACACTTAAAATCTTACCTCTTAGATCCATTCTAACTTGAGCGTTGGAGTATCTTTATAGGTCACCCCCACCATTCATTTGATCAGACTGAAAACCGTAAAGCTCACCAACCCAGCCGGATTGTGGATCCTATCATTTAAGGTTACTCTCGAACATTAGCACCATCTGTGGGGATCCACAGCAAAAGAGCTTAGTGGCCTCCATACCGATAGATAACCAGCACCCACTCGAAGAGAATAGGGAGTATAACCCCCCCCCCCAAGAACAACCCAGCAATAAACTGAACGTGGTTCACACGGCGGTGACACCCAATCATTAACCATGGAACAGCCGGTACTCGCACCCCGAGTTTGGTTCTCGCCCTTTCGGTGGGATAGGAACCAACAACGCCTGAATCATTCAAGAGTTGCAGCACAGGTTGCAGAACTTGGAAAGAGAGATTGCTACTCGAGATTACTACCAATTGATACCTAGTTCTGAGGCACAGTCGAGGATACAACCTCAGGAAAGACATTGCTCTAGGTCGCCAGAATGGCGAGCCAGCGGGCGCCGGGATGGGCACGACCAACGCTCCTATTAGGAAGAAGCAAGGTCTCAAAGTCAACGATATCCACACCACAGGGGAACAACAGATCCCCCTAGGAAAAAGACGGCAGCACAATAAACCCGTTATCCTAAGGGCAACCCCTTTCGACAAGAAAGTCCTCCGAGTTAGCCTGCAAAAATACTTTGACAATCCAACAGACATGCGTTATAACAAGACTAAGGATCCCAGGAGCATTTGACTGCCTTTGAGACACGGATGAACCTAGAGGGAATTCCTGACACAGTACAATATCAGGGCTTTCCGATAACCCTTATAGGCTTAGTGATCAAATGGTTCAACTCGCTCCCTCAAGGGTCCATCATGTTCTTCTCAGACATCTCCCAAAAATTTCTAGCCCAGTTCCCCACTCAGATTGCTATAGCCAAGCACCCCATAAACCTTCTAGGGGTGACTCAGCGTAACGGCAAGCCGACAAGAAAGTACCTGGACAGATTCAATGATTAATGCCTAGAAATTGACAGCCTCACGGACTTAGTCGCCAGCCTCTACCTATGCAACACCCTATCATGCTAAACTTTACCCTATAGTCGTAAAGCAAAGGCAATAAAACATCACGACAGGTCTAAAGCTCATAACATAATATATAATCAAGGAGTATTAAGACTAGAAGCCCGATGAAAGAAATAAAAGATCAAATAATAACTCAGTAATACAAAAGGCGAAGCATTTACACATGATAGCAAAAACGCGTTGGCACGGATAAGAACAACATACATAAAATCTTGTACAAGCTCCAAGATATACAAGGTAATAGTTAAACAAGTTATACACACACACACACACACATAATAGTAAAAAAAAAACTAGTCACTACCCGCAGAGTTTAGGCCTGCTAGTTTCAAAGATACAATAGAGCTTTTGATAATAAAATGGCTACATCCTGTCTCTCAAAGTTTTCAAAGTAAAAATCCTCAAAGGCAACAGTATACAAAAGTGAGAGTTCAACTACAATAGTAAAACAAAAGTAAAACATCAAGCCATCCTTCGCTCTATCATCATCCACAAAACTCACCGAGGTGGGTTGCGGCTTGCATCTAAAAAATAACGACAACATATGGTATGAGAACCGGTGATTCTCAGTATGGTAACAGTGGCCAATAGATAAGATATAAGGTTCCGAGAAGCCAAAAGGCAATCCAACACTTCAATAGCTAGAAAAATCCAAGCCTAGAGTTATATTAACCATAAAACATTAAGTATGCTAGGCCTAACTAACTACCCAACACTTCCTGCGGGCAGGATAAAACCACCAACCCCGCGTAATAGTTTACGCACTGAACAAGTGGGATTATACCACCATCCTTGCCAGGCAAGAAGTCATCATCATACTCATAATCATCGCTATGCACATTCCATTCAATCTCATGAAATCACTTTTCTAATTAACCGCTTATAGGCTGATAGGCCAGACTTCTACAATCCTCAATTTCAATTTAAGTTCATTCCCTTCATACCATTATATCACTTCAATCTCATCATCAATCATATTTCACTTCATTCATATCATAATCATAACCATTCACCATCATCTCTCATATCAATTCATTAGGTCTCATAAAAGAAAATACCCTTTTAATTCAATCGGTATACTCTCGCTCGTCTCAAAGTCTAAATACTAGCTAGGGGATTCTAAATAAGTGTTTTAGAGGTTTAGAAAGCTAGAGAAATAGTTAAAAACTGAAAAATCCAATCTTTTGCAAAATAGAGTAGTCATGCGTACGCATGCCTTCCGTGTACGCATGAGTTTCGAAATTGCCAAACTCGTGTACATGAGCCACCTTCCACGTACGCAGACATGTTGAATAGAACGGGGAGCTCACGTCGCGTGTCACTTGCCGAGTACGCAAGTGTTCAAAAATTTCCATTCTTGAGTGTGCTTGCCCTCCGCATATGCATGAGTACTGGACAGAGCCCTTTTCTCACGTACGCATGGCCTCTGTGTACGCATGAATGTGGATTTTTTCAAAAAGCTGCTATGTACAGAAAATTCATTTTTTTACACAAATCTTCAAATGCACATAACTGTTTTCGTTAGAAATCATTTTTCATCCGTTTTTCGAACGTTATAAACTACACAAACCCAACTTTCATTTAAGACAAGTTTCACAAAAATCGAGGGTCTGAAAACCAAGTTATGGCTCATTGAAGTTCGTCAAAAATAGGTTTTTACCAAAAATTACAAAGAACTATAGTTTACAAAACTCTCTTTTCAAACTAAACCAGCCACACCCAATTCAATACCAAATACTCCTACAGACTACAGAGTATCAAATTCTTCTCAATTACTTCTCAATCATCCCAACACCTAAATTATTCAATTTCCATTTCAATCCAAACATAATCACTCACTAGATACCATTTCAATTTACAAGTTCAAATCCAATAACATTTCACATCTCAACCACCAATTCCAATATTATCATCAAATCACACTCTACCAGTCTACCATATCCAAATATTTCATTTCTTCAACTTACCCTATCACGGCCTCCGGCCCAATCTTTCTCATCAATAATAAGTCTCAATATCAAACATCATTTAAAACCAATAATTATCATTCATTCCATAGCATCACAACATACTCATTCATATAACTCATATCTAAATCTTTATCCAATTACCCACATATCACAAACATTCAAATCAACCAAATATACAATTCAAACCTATCTTAAAGGCTACTAGCCTAAGTTTCACACAACATTGCATATTATCTACAAGAAACCAAAATCATACCTTGGCTAATTTTCTCCCAAACTCAAAACACCACAAAACCTTCTTTTTCACAAACTTCTCAAGCCTCCACCCAATTTCAACAAGCTCCGGCCACCACGCTCAAACCCAAGCACTCCAATGCCAAATTCAAGCTCCAAACAATATCAATTCAATCAAATTCCATAAAATATACCCAAAATCAATACTAGGGTTCATATATTTCAAAAACTAGAGAATCCTTACCTTGCCTAATGATATTTGGGACAAATTCTAATAATAACCCAATGCTAGATTATACCTAAACAAAAAATCATGAAGAATCTCAATTTCTCAAAACCAAAACTCGAAATTATGTTAGGGCAGATAACTGGAGTATGGGTTTCAAATTTTTTACCACTTTGTTCAGTTAGAATCGAAGAGATCAACAAGATCTTCGCGTAGCCGTAAACAACACGTCAATCGGAACTCCGAATCTCAAGATATGATCAAAAGAAGAAGATGATGAATAATGAAATGTTAGGTTTCTCTTCTCTTCTCTCAATCCAGCGTGCTTCACCATCTCTTAGTGAGATGAGGCTGAATTGCCTCTTAATGAGCTTATATATATTGGGCTTGGGCCCAACTTGGGCCCGGTTTGTGTTTTTGTTTGTTTGGTCTAACCTCGGGTCAAAACATTTAAAATAAGTGTCTAGTTTTCTATACCAAATAGTTTTAACTTCTCTAAGTATTTCTGCAGTTTTTATTTTTTCATACGCAGTACAGACAGACTTAAGCCGGTACTGCCAGGTAAATTACCGATACGCGTTTTTACATATTTTTCTGCAAAAAATTACATTTTCCACTTGGAAAAATATATTGAATCCAAATCTCACGTTTAAATTTTCAAAATAATATTTCTAAATTTTTTAACCTATTTTGGACAATTAAATTATTATTTTATTCTAATTAAACAGCTAATAAATTTTCAGTTCTTACATCCTGCCCTCAAAATTTTGTTACCTCAATATCGTTCTCAAGTCATGATGCATTTTTGTCATTATTAGGATGAATTAAGAAGCCGCTCTTGTGAGCTTCAGACAGTATCTCGTTTCATAAGTTTTTCACATTTGGTATGCAATTTCTCTCCTGATACCTCCAAATTCCTTCTTTATCTCGGGTGATCTTTCTTTGCTTCTTCTGCTCAATCACTTGTAGCATTTTTCGCATCTATTCATTCTCTTGTTGTGATTTGTGAATATCAGTCTTAAAATCACTCCTGATTTGAATCTGATTTAAAATTACATCTTCAGCCACATCTTCCACTCATAACCTTAGATCTGCAACTTACACAATGTGTCCTCACTCTTACTAAGTTCAAATAATAACTCCGTGCTACTATCGCCTCTTCCAATTCCTTGAACCTAATTCAAATTGAACACTCCAACCCGCGTTACTCTGATTATTAGCCACCAAGAACCTAGCTATTCCCTTATGTGAACCAGAAAATCACCTCGTCTCAATACTGAGGATACTCCTTCTTCATATTAGAATCGAGCTCCTACATGTGCTCTTTCACCCCGGTTTGACTCCAAGCAACCTTAACCAGCAGAACTTTTTTTTCATGATGTCTCTTGACACAAGTCTGAATCTAACCAAACTTGGCTCTCCTTTACTTTAACTCCTAGTTCCTCAATCTTCTGCTAACCTTTGAAAGGAAACATCATTTTATATTCCCAAAATTTCACTGATTAAATAATCATGATACACTCAAAACTACACCAATCTAATGTTAATAAAATTTCAAGCAAAGTTGTACTCATAACATTCCTCAAAAGAGTAACCCTAAACCCTAACAAATTGCATTTGATACAAATGCTGCAGTAAAAAGCAAATATATGGACAATGACAGAGTAACTCTAAACCCTAACAAACTGCATTTGATACAAATGTTGCAGTAAAAAGCAAATATATGAACAATGACATCAAGCTTACTCTATATTACTCGTCCACCCCCTATTCCATCAACATAGCACAAGCAAGAAACAATGACAAAGAAAAACTCTTGCCTGTCGCGTCAACAATGTCCGTCGGTGATGCTTTGTTGATGAAACGACTCACTAAATAAATAAACGACATGCAATAGAAGAGTATCGACGACATCTAGCACTTGCTTCCTTGTGGGAGACGAAGAAACGACACAGAAGAGAAGAACTTCTTTGAGTTTTTTTGTGGGAAACTTAGAATAATGGGAGGGGGACCATTTCAATTATTTAATTTGAGAAGGAGGAAGTCAAACGACGTCGTTTTGCATTATAATACTCTAACTCTTGTAAATGACGTCATTTTATTCTTACTCAATTGGCAGCCAGCATGGCTGTTAACAGCTTACATCAGCATCTCACTAATGTCAGTTCCTTAAAGGACTAATGGAGAATCATGTTCTGTATCGTTGAGGACTTATTTGGTATTTTTTTAAGTCAGGGATATAATTAAAGTGCTATTGAAAATTTAGGGACTAAATTGATATATAAAATCTGAATATGCTTTTTGTACGTTCTCCCTCTCTCTTAGTCTTTGTGGTTTGGGTACAAGTTTTGTAATTTCTTTATTTTTGTTTTGTTTTATCTTTATTTTATCAAAAGTTTTCTATGATATTATTTTATATTACTTATTATTTATGTATTTTGATTAATAGTTCTTAAGAGTATTATATTTCTGTTTACTAATATTTCAAATTTTTTGCAATATTTTCGTAGAAATTGATTAATAAGTTTTTCTTCATAATTTTTGTTTGAGAATTTTTAAATAGTACGCATCTTGATTTTTTTTCTTTAATCTTTTATATTCTTTTTTTTTGTATATATATCTTTTATATTCATTGTTTATATTAAAGTTTTTTTGCAATACATTTTTTATCTACTCCACAATCCACACATTAGTTTTTCAATCTTCTTCTACTCCTTTTAATTGTTCTCTTTACCTTACTTTTAACTATTTACTTTACTTTTACTGTTGGTATCTATAACAATATATAAAGAAAATACGGAAAATTTGGTGGCTAATTTCTCTCTTTCCATCTTAACCTTGTCAATAAATAGTATTTGATATAATTGCTATTTTAAAAACTGATAAAAAAATATAATTATCAATTAACTTTCTTTCATTTCTAGTGCCGTTATTTTTTTAATTTACGCATAACTTTCACCCACATTGTCAACTTTTTTATTTCACTTAGTACAAATAGTACTTTCTCTTTATCTTTCTTCCACCAAATGCTATTAATTTTATGTTTAAAAAAGAACAGTTTTCATAGTCCTGTAACTAATTAACACTTAGTTTTTTCATTGTGTCAATATTTACATTACTTTTTTTTTCTCTCTTTTATATCTTGAATCATGTAAGTTTTAATTTATTATTTTTTTTTGTTAAATATCTTATTTTTTAATAATTATTAATTTTTTATAGAATTTTTCATATTTATTTTATTTAATTTTTATTTATTTTGGGATGTTGAACATGAATAAGACCATGAATATAAAATCTTCTTAATATTGGAATAATACTAATTTAAAAAAAGTAAATTTTTATGTCTATTATTTAAGGTAGACAATTAGACAATTACAAAGGTAAAACTTCATAAGATATTTAGTTTGAACAGTTAACAAGTGGTATGGAGAAGAGATTTGAATTTGAGTAACTAATCTTAATAGTACGACTAGGTATCCTTTAAAAGTGGTCTTTTATTCAGCTTTTTATTGCAATAATTTAAAAAAAATTGAAACAAACATATCTAAATAGATTTAGTATTTTTTAAAAATTAAATACACATCCAAAATACAAACTAAATAAAACTGAAATTTAAAATTTAAAATTTAAAATTTCTATTTCAATTTTAGCATTTTTAATTATTAACAGATTATCATTTAAATTCACATCCAAAAATTAAATTCAATAAAATTGAAGATTTTAATTTTAAAATCCAAAAATAAATCTAAGGGTCTTAATTATTAACCCACACATCTGAAACCCCTAAAAGAGATCATAAAGCTCCTAGTACAGCTGTCATCCTCTGAGAGTTACACTCTGACCGTGGGATTCTTCGTCCGCGCCACCTTCCTCCCCGTCGTCGCCACTCTTTGGTGCCACCGTGTCATCCCCAACGCTGTTTATCCGCTTCGCTGTTCCTTTGTGCTGATGTCGTTCGCTTTGCTGTTCCTCTGTGCCATCGTCGTCCGCCTCGCTCATCCTTGGCATTGTCTTCGTCCTCGCCGCTCATTCCTCAGCCTCGCTTCGTCCTTCTCCTAGTCATGTTCGTCCTCACCAGCGTCGCCAATCCTTCTGCGCTGGAAGTGTACCTCAGGTATTTTAGATGTGTTTAAGAGAAAGCGATTCATAGTTAACCGTATGTATCTGTTTAGTTATTCAGTCATATTGATTTTACATGTCATGTACAACATCCTAATTTGCATTGGAGAATGGTTTAGGTAGAAGAGCAACTTAATAAATCACAAGCCTCAAATTGTCAACATTGTGATAAATGCAACTACGGCCACTGCAAGGGTTGTAATAAACTCTAAAATTATTTCATAAATCACAAAGTTGAGGAATTAAACTTGGCAAATAGTTTAATTCATTGTTTATTACAAATATGAGTGATCTTTGGGTAAAAAATATATATGCAGAGCTTTTGCAATTTTTCATTGTATTGTAATATTATTCCTCGTATATATACATTAGTTTAATCATTTTCATCCTTGTCATTTTCACCTGTTTGTTTTCACTCCAAAATTTTGTTTGATCAATTAAAGTCCCACTTGGCTGCTACTAGCTACCTACATGCATAGTTTGTAATAAAGAGAAGGGTATATATTTTGCAATTGATCATCGAAGATATATGAAGACAAATATAACAAGGGCCAGGAAAGTGAAAATAGAAATACAGTGCAGTAAAGATCTAAAAAGCAGCTTGTTAGTTGTTATATATGAGGGGTTTAATTTTCATGTCTGATTAATTGTATATGTGTTTATGTATTTGTATAAATTTGAAGCTATTATACCTGCTATTTGTTATTTTAGATGTGTCTTGAGCATATTTACTACTTGACATTAAATACCTAATTTGTTTCTATATCTTCCAATGGTTTTGATGGTATTTTATCAAGTTACTCAAGTGTAAAAGACTAGGCTGAAGTGATGCCACTAAACGAATTAATTTCAGCAACAGCATAATGATATTCTTGCTTTTTTCTTTTAAATGAAATGTTAGATGACACTGTTTTACACAAAACTGAATATTTATATGAATTTACTATTATTTGTAGGAAATATTATGTGACTTTTAGTGCTGTCTGGTTGTTCTATTCCCATACTTGTATTGAGAGTTTGTTGGCTTTTTTTTTGAAATTTTTGCTGATTATTAATTATTTGTTGTGCAAAACTTGTGATTTGGATTGTGTAAACGTATAATTTTAGAGATGTAATCTTATAAATTTGGATTTGTAATCTATCATAGGTATATGAGTTTTGGATGTGTTGATGAAATAATTAGTGTTGATTATTATCATTCGAGATGTGTTTATATTGTTTCCTCAATTCTACAAATGTTTCCAGTCAAAATTTTTTGTTTAACTTTATGATGTGAACACTAAACTTTGTCTTTTTTTCATGACTTTTAGATGTGTTAATACAATTTTTAGGAATTTTTTTAATAATTTTGGATATATATTTGAGTATAGATTTTTGTCTTGTATCCAATGTGCAGTCTAGAATCACAATGCCAATTAAAAAAGAACTTTGGCTGGTCCAAAAAAAGAAAAATTAGCAGCTAGTAAAGTTTTCATCGACAAACTTGATGAAACTAATGATAACAATGTCAAAAAGAAAGTTGGAAGGCTGAAGAAACCAGAGAGTCCTAAAAAGGTAGTTTGTTTCTCACTTTAAGAATTTTCAAGGTTAGCAAGTGACATACACAATTTAACATAAACTAACTAATGTCTCAATTTTTTAGAAAACACTTAATACCCGCTGCTCTCCAATTGCCATTGCGATATGATGGAGCATCTAAAAGACAGATCCGATCAAATACTAAGAGGTTGAGAAAATGGGTTTTGGATGCTTGAGGCACATCCCAAAGTGGTCGATAAACCAAGATTTGATAGTTGCCCAAGCGTGGTCATATAACAAGGATCAAATGCATATAGAAGTTGAGACTAGAGACATACCAATTAATTCACAATTGGTAAGTCAAGCATTGGCCCTGCAAAAGGTAATATGTAAAATATATATAATGTAAGGTGCATATATGTTTTCTTCTATGGTGCTTAGTTAGCCTATTGCTAGTAAGTGTTTTTTGGATGTACTAATAATTCTCTCAACCCTGTTCTTCTATTTTACAAGTGATAGCTTCCCGAAATTAGATCCAAAGAAGCATTGATGGTGTTTTTGTGAAAAAACGAATTTCCAAACACATAGATCTAACCGGCAAGTATACTGGGTCGCATCAAGTAGTAATAACTCACTTAGAGTGAGGTTGATCCCACAAGGATTGATGGATCAAGCAACTTTAGTGGGTGATTAGTTTAGTCAAGCTAACATTGAGTGAATTGTGTGAAACGTGACCAACAGAATGTAAATTGTAGAAAGTAAATGACAAAAACGAAAAGAGCAAGGAAAGTAAATTGGCAAAATCTTAAATGACAAGAAATGTAAATTGCAGTGAATGTAAAGGGGGCTGGGTGCTAGAAAGTAAAGAAGGCAGTAGATCAAAGCTTAGAGCAATTGCAAGAAATTTAAACTTGCAGGAAGAGTAAATCAGATCATAAACAAAAATGTAAAATGCAGAATAATTGTAGAAGAGTTAAATTGCAAGAAATGTAAAATGGAAGTAATGAGAACAGAAAGCAATGGGAACCAAAGATCAAAATCAAGCTCAATGTAAATTGAATTGTAAACTTGCAGCAAAAGGAAATTACAGAAGAGAAGATTCAGAAACTCAAACTTCATAAACCAAATTGACAATTACAGAAAAAGTAAAAGTGTTTCAAAGAGAATTCTCTATTCTACCCTACTCCTAATGCTCTAACAGAGCCAGCCTTTCTAGTGAAATTGAAACTAATGCCTTTATATAGGCTTTTAAAATGAAAATGAAAAATGAAAATAATATTTACAAAATGAAATTCCTAATCTAGCTCTTCTGTGTGCCTTTGAGTCATGTGGGCTTTGCTTGCTTTGGAGTGAAATTAGGTTGAAGATGGATCTGAATGCCTAGGTCTTGAGAAGAAATCCCCTTGCAATTTGGACTCAGAAGCATTCACGTTTGAGTCAACGTTTGAGGCAAACGTTGACTCAAACGTCTTCGTGTGTGGCATTATGCAGAAGGCCATTTGCTGTCACTCACGTTTGGGTTCACATTTGAGGTCAAACGTGAGCTCAAACGTGATCTCCTCCAAGGCATTCTTTGGCCAACGTTTGACCTCACGTTTGAGGCAAACGTTGGCACAAACATTGAGTCCTCCCAAGCATCAATTCATCAGCCAACGTTTGACCTCATGTTTGAGGCAAACGTTGGCGCAAACGCTAGCTCCCTCCAGGGTGTTCCTCTGCCAACGTTTGACCTCACGTTTGAGGCAAACGTTGGCGTAAATGTGAGCTCTTCCCAGGGTACTTCTTAATCAATCATGCATGCATTTAACACCTTATCAATCAATAATGCCAATTAACTTGAAGCTTTATTTGTTCATTTGCTAATTGCATTAGTGATTAAAGTTTTCATGCATTACTCTCATTGGCCGTAGCATTCATGATTTGCCAATTGCATTTCATTCATTAATAATGCCATTGCATTGATATTGCATGGTTCATGATGGCATCATTAATTAAAGCATGCATAAGGCATTGATAATTAAATGCATGCATGCTCATGATAATGAATGCATAAGGCATTAATGCATGCCATGGCTTCATGGTCACGAGCCACACTTTTAAAAGCGTGACCTAGGGTTCCCAAGCGTGCTCAAAATTCTTCTTTTCTTCTTTTTAGCTTATTTTGTGCTCTTTTGCTTCTTTTTCTTTTTATTTCCTACAAAATTTATAAAATCAAAAGATCAAGGAAATATACCATTTAAGCACAAAAGAATGCAATATTTAAGCACTAATCATCAATTTCTTGTATGAAAAAGCATAGAAAAACATGACATGGTGACATGTCATCAAGCATCGTCAACTCATAGACACCTTTGAAGGCAGGACCCAAAAAGAAGTTAAGAACCAGGTTATTAGATGTTCGGTTACAACAAAATTAGAAAATGGAGGAGTTCCGGCGCTACTTGATAATGTTTGTCATGAAGTCCTTTTTGTTTGCTGCCAATAATAAGTATATTACCATATCATTCATCCTGGGCGTGATAGATGTGCGTAATCTAATGCAATTTTTTTGGAATAGACACATCTATAATTGTTTTAAGGAGAGCTTAAGAAAATATACGGAAGATGGCATAAAGATTATCGATGGATGCATATTTGCTCTTTTGGTAAGTTGAGTCACATCACTTATTATACCTAGATTCGCTTGAATGGTAGTGCTAATTTTCTCATGTATTTTGTGGCAGATACTTTACTTGAACTATGGACTAAGGAATGGATTGTTGCTGAGCTTAGAGAAGTGGGAGGAAGAACAAGTTCGTGAATCAGTATAGATACATATGTACATGTATTTAATTTTTTTACTATGGACCTACGCTTGAGAATTAATAAATAGTGTTAACAGGGACTAATTTGAAAGATTGATGAGTTAAAAAAATTCGAGAGAGAAAAGGGCAAAGTCGATGAACCACAAAAGAGAATACCTGATCAGCGATAGGGTGCACAAGTTAGACCTTGGACTAAGGAGCGAACAAGAAAAGTCCAAAAAAATTGTTGTCGAGTCAGATGAAGAAAAAATTTTAACCGAGACTAACACTAGCGATAAAGAACGGTGTCATAGAGAAAACTTAGACTCAACATCCTCAAAAAAAATGAATATTCCATTGTCTCAAGATCGAGTGTTAAATGGCACCAAAAAAGTCAAGACATGCATGATTGAATGATATTTATTGTAGAATTATTTTTATATTCATTCTTTTTGGGGCTAGATTTATATAAGAACAATCATTCATTATAATATATTTTGTTGAATGACTTGGTGTGTGTAGTCATGAGCTCGAAGAAGAAGATGTCGATGCTAGTATTGAAAAGTAAGTTCATTTACTAATTATTGATGTTACAATTTACCTATATGATACGTGCACTAGTATTGGAATGAATAAATTTTATTTGTATTATTTTGGATGTGTTTCAGCAATTACTTATGTACCATTATGTAATTTTAGATGTGTTTAAGTAAGTTCATTTTTATTATATTATATTAAGCTAAAGGACTTAGTGTGTGTAGTCATGAGCTTTAAAAAGAAGTTGTTGCTGATTGTGAAGCACTTAGTGTCCTGTGAGAAACGAAGAACACCATGTTGTCAATGCTAGTATTGAAAAGTAAGTACATTTACTAATTATTATTGTTATAATTTACCAATACGATATGTATACTAGTATTGCAATGAATAAATGTTATTTGTATCAATTTGGATGTGTTTCAGCAATTACTTATGTGCCATTTTATAATTTTAGATGTATTTAAATAAGTCCGTTTCTGTTATATTATATTGAGATAAAGTACATAGTATGTGTAGTCATGAGCTCCAAGAAAAAGTTGTTGCTGATTATGAAACACCTAGTTCCGTAAGCAATGAAGAGCACCATGTTGTCAATGCATCATCGGGTATAAGGTAAGTACATGTATTAATTATTGTTGTTTCAATTTAGGTATATAATATGTACACTAGTATTGAAGCTGTTGCAATGTGAATTTCTTTAGATTGACTGTTTATTTTTTTATTTGGGATGTGCAGGATATAACGATCCACATTTTTGAAAATACAAATATAAATAAGTTATAATTTATTTTATAAATTGAAATTTTTTATTTTAAAAATCATTTTATTATAAATAATTAATTAATTTTATAACTATTTGAATTCATTCAGATTCATATATATATATATATATATATATATATATATATATATATATATATATATATATATATATATATGATGAAATATTTTACATAATTAAAACTATAATTCTAGTAATTTATAAGTAATGAAAATTATATGTATATTTTAATGTAAGTAATTGATATTTTTAATTTAAAAATAGAGTTTAGTTAATAATATTATTATCAAGCTCAATATCCGTCGATATGAGTAAATATCGGTACTCTCCGGTAAACTTAGCTTTGTTAATGCTTCATCGTATATCTTTTATCATTATATTACTGCTGTCATTTATATTAGTAACTTGTATATATTATTACTTGTGTTTTACTATATCCAGCTTTCACAATTATTCATTTAAGATATTTATAATTTGAATCACTGACTCAGCAGCCCTAATACGCGACACATACCCTCCTCTTTGACACATGATCATCATTGCCACTATTTAATTATCATTCACTTCATTTAGCCGAATATTTGGGAAAAAGAAAGAAAGAAGGCCAAGGGAGAAAGTGAATGTGTTCTTCATGAATATCGAACTTTCGGCATTTGATTTTTTGAACTCCATAACTCCAATAAAAAATTTAATCCGATAAAAGTATTCGTATCCTCTTCCCCTACACGTTGGCGTCACTTTTGTTCAGTAGAAGTTGATGGTGACGTAGCTCCCCTTCCTCTTGAATTCGGCCAATTGGAGTTCTAGAAGGCACAGACGATTTCTTACGTTTTCTTCTTCAACAGCTCAATCAAAAAACTTCTCCAGAGTTTTCGTTCTTTTGATTTCATACAGAGGTAGGGTTTTGGTAATTTTGTAATAATTAAATGTGAATTTGATGAGTGAGTGTTGGTTTGATTGATTTTGGGTCGGCTATGTATGAACAACCAGTTAGGGTATTTTGGTGATTTTGAGGCTGTTATTGTGTGCATAATTGGATAACTTTGGTGAGATTTAATGGCCGAGAGATTATACTAAAAATTACAAAGAAATTGATAACCGAAAAAAATTTGAAAACGGAGTTATATATCAAGTGAAATTTTTATGAGATACAAAGAGAATAGCCAAGATCTTTTAATTTTTTTAGAGTGAAAAATGTAATTTTATAAAAGATCAAGTTAAATTTATAATTATATAAGTTTTTGGGTATTTTTGGTAATAAGTAAAATTTAATGATAAAATAAGTATTTTATAAAAGTTCAGAATTATTTTTATAAATATGAAAATAAGTAAGGAGTTAAATATAATTTTATAAAATATTAAGGTTAAAAATAGAATATTAAAATGTTCATGATTTAGAAAGTAATTAATAAAAATTTAAAAATAAGGTTTTGTAAACTAAGTTTTAAGAAAAGCTATATATATTATTTATTTACCATTTAAATTATCTTATTATTATTATTGTTATCATTTTATTAAGAATATTTAAGTTAGAGAAAAGCAAATAGAAAAACTCTTAAAAGCTTTAGAGGACATAGTTAATTTAAGAATTTTATGATTCTTTTTCATAAGACATTAGGAAAAGATAAGGGAAGAATGTGAAGTTGAATTATGATAAAAAAAATTAAAAGATTGAAGAAAAGAAGAGAGAAAAAAAATAAAAGAGAAAATAAAAGAGAAAGTTGAGAAAGAAAAGAAAGGAAAAAGAAAAAAAGAGGACGTATTAAGTAAAAGGACTTCTGTCACAGAAGAATAGAGAGCAGTGACTGAAAAGTTTATAATGAACGTCTGCCACAGTAGAACAGATAGAAAAGAAAGTATTAATTAAAGGGATCTCTACCGCAGTAAAGTAGAGAGCAAAGATTGAAAAGAAATTGAGTGCTGTTTGGGCCTTAGTGCCAAGTGTCAAGTGAGGACGGCGATGCGTAACGCTCACTTGATACTATAGGGACGGTTCAATGGGGACGGCGATGCATAACGCTCACTAGAGACTGAAAGGATGGTTCTCCCATGAGGAGGGCGAGGCGTAACGCTCAGAGAGGGGATGTTGGCTGAGATAGGGACGACGATACGAAACACTTAGGATCAGTGTCTGAAATCGGACAACAAACCGACACATGAACTCATGGCCTGTATAGGACTAGACATGCTTCATACTTGTTTGTGCATATCTCTATGTTGTGAAATTCTATGAACGTGTCTGTCTGTGTGTTTTTTTTGGTTAATTGACATCTATGTGAATTACTTGTCATGCTTTATTGAAGTTTGTCTGTGTTCTGTGGTGGGTTGCTGTTGACTAAGGAATAAAATAAAATGAATATAAGTATACACCCCGACCTTACTAAGAACTCCCCAGTTCTTACGCTCTATTTCCACCACTTTCAGCTACAGGTGCGAAGGCTTAGTGCGGAGCTACATGAGGATAGAAGATTATGTTCACGAGTTGAGTTGTTAGAATTTATTTTTCCCTCATCGTTTATTGTTTTCTTAGTTTTAGAAGGGTAGGATTTGTTTTGAGAATTTTGAAATAAATCTATGTATTTAATGCTATGTGAATATATATATATATATATATATATATATATATATATATATATATATATATATATATATATGCCTTTGTGGTTAAGTGGTTTAAAATAAAGAATCTTCATTTTCTTAATTAAAGGTTTCGGATCGTATTCGCAAAGGCTCAATGTTAATAGATATAGTATGAAATTAAAGGAGTAGAGGTAGGTGACGCCCAAACTTTTAATACGATCATGAGGTGCTAAAAGTTAGGGTGTTACACAGGACACCAAAGTGTTTAGATATAGTTCTGTATTCTGAAACCCATGAAAGTGTGAATAATATGGCAAGCGACAAGGTTGATCATGGAATACCCTAAGATAATGCTGAAGAGTGCAATAGGAGTAAAACCTGCAAAATTAGTAAATAATTAGCTAATAAATTAATTATTAATAAAAAATTAGAAAATGGATTTTTATAATCTAATGGGAGAGAGCTAATTAAAATAAGAATTTTGACACCAATTTTAAAGAATTTGGCCTGAAATTGGATCGAACGGGCCAAATCGGTTGGACCGGACCTAAAACGGGCACAAGGCCCAACATATATAACACTTCACTTCAGCCAATTTACCATTCATTGCTCCATTTTCAGTGCTAAGAAGAAGATTGAAGAAGCCACCAAAACCTAACCCCTTCTCAATTTTCAATTCATCGTAACTTTCAATCCAGAGCTTCGATCGTCGCACCGTTTGTAGCTATGAGACCGCAGCGTCAAGCTCTACAAAGCCCAGTCTTTTATTAGGTATGGAACCCACTTCTCAGTTTCAAAATTCTCCTTCCCAAATTTCAAAATTCAATGAGTATCTATGTTGAATTTTGTTTAATATCGGTGTTTAGGTTTGAATTAACCTGTGGGTATTGTCAAGTTTAGCTCATTTGAGCTATAGGTCACGTAAGCACCCATAAAGCCTTTTGAAATGTTGAGTTAGTGAGCTTTATATTGATTGTGATGATAAATATGTTGTTAGATTAAAATTGGTTGTTGAATGGAGTCGATTTTTGAGAATTTGGGAAGCTTGTGATCAAGCCTTGGAGGTTGGGTTTTGCTTGAAGAGGTGATGGAATTTCAAAGCATGGACTGTGGTATATAAGAGAGGTGTTCCGGGGTTATCAGAAAATCGGCCAAGGTATGGTTTTGGTTTCTCGTAATTAAATAAAATACGTCGTGAAAATGTAGGTTAGTTGACCGTAAGATAAGAGTTGAATTGTTGATTAGTGATATTGTTTGATTATGTGGATTGGGAATTGTTTGATGACCAATTGTTGAGAATTTCTAAATTTTGATGATTATATTGGATTGTTGTCGTTGAGCTAGTTATTGATGTATTGTGATGGCGATGAATTTGGTTGGTATTTGATTTGGAATTGATTTTGAGAAGTATTAAAGGGGTTGAATTTTGAAATACTAAACTACTTGTTGAAAATCTGAAGTTTTGAAATGAAACGGCAACCTTGAAAGTGAACCGGTATCTTAATAGTGATTGAAATTATAGACTTAAAGCTAAGCGAACTACAACAAGTATAGTTATCAATATTCAATTTTAAAGATTTCGTATTAACTAGAGAATTAGTTATGATTTTTCAAAGTTGACTTATGAAATTTGATTTTCTGCATTACTTTTAAACGAAATTATAAAATTTAAAAAGTTATAACTAATTCTGTGATGATCAAAATTACGTGAGACCAAGTCTGGATTAAGCTTGGGAACATAGGGAATTGGAATAGAAAATTTGAGGCATTTTTCTTAAATGTACAATTTATGGAGAATTTTTAAAGTTAAGTAGATAAATCTGTCCTGCAGCATAGAAGTTCAAACAAGGCAGAAACTTGTTTATCTTGTTGCGACTCTTACGAGCTGAGTTTTGGAGTGAAACTAATTTTGTTTTAAAATTTGATTAACTTGGTTTATTGATCTAAAATTTCAGAATTTTAGGACTTAACGATTGGGAGTTGTGAATTTTTGAAAACGGGTGATCAAATCTAGAAATAATCAGTTTTTAGCAAGTTATGCATCAACTTCCAAAGCTTGTAACTTTTAGAATTGAATAGCAATTGGGTTGTAACCAAGACACACTTGTTGCTAGATAAGTTAAGAATTTTCAAACCATACTTTAGCCTAATTAAAGTTTTGTAGTAAAAGTTATACAAGTTGAAAGATACTAAACTACTTGATTTCTAAAACAGATTTTGAATTATTTCTATCTAACTTTCAAATTATGTAACTTCTTCATTAAAAATGATATTGACCTGGAACTAATTGAGAAAGAAACTTGGATAAGTTTAAGTTTAACCATATTAATTTTAAAGGTGGTTAGAATTAATTTAAATTTTATATGGAATATTGAATATTACACATTGCTGCTGTTTTTCTGGTTTTTAAGCACGGCAGAGCAGGCACGGTTTTCCTTCTATTCTCGAGGTTAGATTGATCAGAAAATTATGATTTTTTGTTTATTAGAAAGCTTAATTCAAGACGGTTGCCGGGACAAAAAGTTTGTACAATTCCGAATTAATTTGGTATTTTAAAAATAGAACTAAAATTAGGCTGCCGGTGTTATTTTGGTAACTACCTTAGTTATGGATCTTAAGAAAAGATTTCTATATTATTATCAAATATTTTTGAGAATGTACTGTTGTAGTACTTGCTGATAAAAGGTTGGTGAAATGTTGAGAAAGATGTTTGAATATGAAATTGTTTTGAGCTTGACCTTGCAAGGTTCGTGGTGGTTTACTGCTTGCCCATTGTCGAGACGTATGTGGGGTTCGTGGTAGTGTACTGCTCACATGTTTTTAAAAGAAAGAGAACGTATGTGGGATTCGTGGTAGTGTACTACCCACATGTTTTTAAAAGAAAATGTTGTGTGGGGTTCGTGGTGGTTTACCACCCACATGTGTGTGTTGTTTTTCCCATTGAAGATCTTGTGAGGTTCGTGGTGGTGTACCGCTTGCAATGGAGGGGTTCATGGTGGTGTACCGCCTGCCGGTTTTTAAGAGGACGATATCCGGGTTAGCTATTGGATGTTTCGGGCTCTGGCAAAGTAACTGACACGTGAGCTCATGGCTAATAGGAAAGGCATGCATCATATGCATTTATGTACTTTGTTTGGTTTGCACTACTTGGGTTTGCTTACTTGAATATCTATGCTTATTTGCTATATTTTCTATGTTTGAATATCTACTTTTGCTTGCCTTGTCTGCTTTGTCTGTCTGTGCATCGGTGTTTCAGAGGATCGGAGAAATAGATGAAGAGGTTAGGGGTTAAGTTAGGAAGTTAGATAGAACTAGGAATCCTTAGATACCTCACTTTGTTTATGGTTTAAAATGTTAGTTTTAAGTTTGAATCTATTGTTGGAAGTTCTAGGATTGCCTTCGACTTTTCTGAGACCTTATATGTTAATTATGTGGGCACCGTTACCATGTTGAGAACTTCCGGTTCTCATCCCATTGATGATTAGATTTTTGACGGTTTAGAATTTCACTAATGAAATCTCGTTGTAAAGTATAGTTTCTAAACCAAACAATAATCCTTTCATACAAAAGATTGTTTGTCACAAGTAACAAACCCCTAATTTTATAAACCGGAGTATTCAAACCTCGGGTCGTTCTCCCTAGGAATTACAATAAAGTGTCTTGTTATTGGTTATGAGTTATTTTGGGGTTTTGGATAAGAAGCATGAAAAGTAAATGGCAATGAAAATAAACTAACAACTATAAAAGGCTCTTGGCAAGTTATGAGAATTAGAAGTCCTATCCTAGTTATCATCCTCAATCGTGATGAGAATTGTTCATGGCTACCACTTAGTTAACCTCTAACCATGGAGGAAAGTCAAGTGGATGAATCAATTTGATTCCTCAAGTCCTAATCAACTCCTAAAGGAAAGACTAGCTTTAGAGGCATTCAAATCAATTAGCAACTTCTAATTATCAATCAACAAAGGAATTAGATAACTCAAGAGTCACTAATTACTCTACCTAGGCCAAGAGGAACAAAACCTACACTAAACTCCAACCAAGCATTTCATCAAGCATTTGGAAGGCATAAAAGGAAAACATAGTAAATCAACAACAAGAATAGAATCTAACAACAATTATTGAAAGGAATTAACAACAACAATCAAGGAAATCACAATTATCATGAATTACCTCAAATTGCATTATTGAAAGAAAACAAAGGAACAACAATCTATCCAAAACAAAATGAAGGATTACAATTATTAAAGCACATACTAGAAAGAGGAAGAGGAGAAGATTAAGAATTGATAAATGAAAAGTGAATCAAAGCAAGAATTAAACCTAGATCTAAGAAGAGAGATTAACCTAAACCTAATCCTAATTCTAGAGAGAAGTGAGAGCTTCTCTCTCTAAAACTAATCCTAACTATGCTATATGATTCCCTTAGATTCAATAATTGCCTCCCCCTTCAATCCTTGATCATTTTATTCCTTCCTATCAGCAATTGGCGCCAAAAATGGGTTCAGAAACCCTCTCAAATTGCCAGACACATGTTGCATTAATGAAGTCACGTGCTGTCACCGACGTGTGCGCGCACGGTACGCGTGCGCGTCCCTGGTCGATTCTATAATGTACGCGCGAGCGCCTTGTGCGCCTGCGCGTGCTTGGTTGACTTTGCTTCTTTGACTTTTTATGCTTCTCTCCACTTGTATGCTTCCTTCCTTGCTCCTTTGATCCATGACTAGCCTATTTCAATCCTGAGATTACTAGCAACCACATCAAGGCATCTTATGGAATCAAGGAGAAATTAGAATTCATCAAAATAAGGCTTAAAAAGCATGCTTTTACACTTAAGCATAAATGTGGGAGAGATAATAAAACCATGCTAATTCATAGGCTACATGTGGCAAAAGGTTATCAAAATACTCTAAATTCAATACAAGATAAACCGTCAAATTGGGGTTTATCAACCTCCCCACACTTAGACCTTAGCATGTCCTCATGCTAGAATAGGAAGGAGCTAAGGGGTGTGACATTCATTGAATACAACTAAACTACATGAGTCCTATCTAAATGCAACTACCTAAAGTAAATGCAAATGCTTAGTTCAAACATATCAATTCCCAAGAGACACGTGTAAGTACAATAGTTAGGGCAATAGGAGTTAAGTCCAAACCACAATGGTATTGAATTATCAAAAAGAGTTCAAACTTGCAAGAATATAGATAATATGGGTGAATACATGTAATTGAACTTTTGAACCCTCACCGGATGTGTATCTGCTCTATTCACTCAAGTGTTTAAGGGTTAATTCACTCAATTCTCTTCTATTCAAGCTTTTCCAAAATTTGATTCTCTTCTAGCAATCAACACTTATTTAATGCATGCATACATCCATCATGAGGTCTTTCATTTAGGTTGTAATGGAGTTAGGGTCAAGGTAGGATCATTTATGGTTAAGTGGACTAGGATTTGAATCTTTGATTAGCATAGACTTCCCCACCTAACTATATAATGGCCTATACAAATTCAAACTATTCTAACTACCCATTTTCACTTTTTCTTACATACTCATGCCTTCTATTCTTTAATTCATAACACTTATGCATTGATTCCTTCTTGTTGAACTTCACTTTGGGGCATTTTGTCCTCTTTTTATTCTTCTTCTTTTCTTTCTTTCTTTCTTTTCTCTTTTTTTTCTATTCTTTTGTTTTTCTCATCTTCACTCTTATTTCTTTTTTTTTCTTTTCAACTGTACATAAGAACATCAATGCATAAGGTCTTATACATTTAATCAATACATGAATATGTTCCCATTTCTAAAACATGAAAGTGTACTACCCTTTTTATCCCATCCAATGTTCCCAAACCTCACCAACTTTGAATAATAAACACTCTCACTGGCCTAGGCTAATCAAAGATCCAAACAAGGATTTTCATTGGTTTTCCGCCTTGGGCTTGTAATGTGTTAAAATGAGAATAAGTTGGTTAATCATAGGCTCAAAATTGGCTAACAATGGGGAGTAAAAGGTTGGCTATTTGGGTAAGTAGGCTAATGAAATAATGGCCTCAATCATACAAATGCACAAATACAAGAAATAAATGGACATATAGAATCAAGCAAATCAAGGATCACAATCATAGAAAGAGAACAATTTCACACAAGAATGGAAAATAAGTGGTTATAAAATGTAACCACATCAATAGTCTCAAATCTCACAAGCTTGTGTTCTAGGCTCAATACATGATTCACAAAGTATGAAATTTAAGCAAGTTTCACCAAAGAAATTTTCTTTCAATCAATTAGGTTAATGCCTTATATTTAAACTTCTTGAAAAATCTCAATGTTTGACTAAGCATTGTTGTGATTGAAAAATCCAAAAGTTTCCTTAGTTTACCCTTCCCTTTTACTTAAAACCAATTTCTTATGCAAGAAGGGTAACACTAAGTTGCAATTCAAAGTATGATTTCTAATCACAACCACAAACTAAAAGAAAGATAAGCAAAAATGCATAAAGGAAAATCCAACTAAAAGTATGAAATCTAAGGATATCCACAAGTATCAAAAACATCAAAATATCTAAAATCCAAAATAAGCAGTAAAGGTGTCCAAAATAAACTCAAAATGCATCAAAATATATACAATAGGTATGCAACATAAGATAACTAAGAGAGTAGCCGAAAAGTTCACCGGTCCCCAAATAATGCTACCGGTGCCCTCCCCACACTTAAGATCAAGCATCGTCCTCGATGCTAAACCGGAGGATCAGTAGGAGGTACAACGGTAGGCACTGGCTCTGGCTGTGGCTGTGGGACCGGCTCTGTATGAGGCTGAGCTGTATCAGTGGTGGCTGGGGCATCTGGAGGAGCAGTCTGCTGAGTCGGTCCCTCTGCATCCTCCTCCTGATGAGGCCGGAGAATCGGGAAGCGGAGGTAACTCAGCACCCAGAGAAATAAGCGCCTGGTCCATCCGATCCAAACGGCGTCTGACATGGAGTCTCTCTCGCTCTAAAAACCGGAATATACGCTGGACCAGTAAGTAGGTAGGCTCAGGTGCTGTTAGTGGAACTGTCGATGATGAGGGAGCTACTGTAGTAGAGGAAGATGGTGCTGATGTAGGAGCTGACTGTCCGGCTATCCCCACTACCACCCTAGCCCTGGAACGGCGTCTAGCTGGCGGCCTCTCGTGTACCCAACCACCCCAAGGAATGGTAATCTCTCTGTCATCTGCATCAGGCAGTGGTGGTAACACATCGTCATCTGACCAAGGGCCCTCGGCTAGGGCAGCCATACTCGTGACCAAAGTAGGAAATGGAAGTAGGCCACGAATATGCGCTCGCCACATGCACTGCTGGATAAGCCTAGGAAAATAGACATCCTTCCCCTCCATGACACACCCAATCAGCAGAAGCATCTCCATGGGGATCTCAGAGAAATGAGTGGTAGGCAAGACGTAGTGGGCAAAGATCATCTGCCAAGTCCTGGCCTCTCTAGTCAAGTGAACAAATAGCATCCCCTTAGGCTTGGTATTGGTTGCATCCATAACCCATGTAGCCTCCGGTAGACCAATCACACTCCTCAGTGCCTCGTAGTCAAAAGTCATGCTGTGTATGGCCAACTCGGCCTGCTGATGGGCGCAAGTGCCATCAGGAATATGGCGGCACTGCAAAGCCTCCTCTATGGCCGTCTCAATGATCATGATCTCCCTACCCCTCAGCTGAACCGAATCCAAAGTTGGACGGAAGAAGTTGCAGTAAAATTCCTTTACCCAAGATATGTTGATGTCCCCCAAATCACGGTCAACAAAGTCTATGCCCAACTCAAGGATCCGACTAGTAATGGACCGTCGGATATCATTGGGGAGGGCAAGCTTCTTTTCGGTGTTCAGTTTTGTTGTCCGGTACTTAGAAAATCGAAGCTCACAGTAGAGATTAGAGAACTTGGTTGGGTTAGTAGAAGGTAACAGCTGATTTTCCTTTTCTTCGTCATTTAGAGGGTTCTTGGCATAGTTCTTATAGATGGAGGGGGTAGAGGGTGTAGAGAGTTTCCTTTTCTTGGAGGCAGTGGCTATAGCTTTGCCTTTATCCGACATCCTGAAAAAATATGATATAATATAAGCAAGAAGGCATGTAGCACAAAGCAAAGGAAGCATATTCAAGATGTAGAACGGATGACAAGCGAACATGATATGAATGGAACTTGAAATATGGCCAACAAATAAGAACAGAGAGCACAGTCATATCCCAAGAATTCAATGTTCACTAATGATCACAATTCATGAAGAATAAGCATGTTCATCATCAATACTCAAAGAATGGTTAAACGAGTTAAAATGCAAGTTGGGAAGTAAAGAAGTCAATGTGTTAAAAAAAATGGAGTTGAAAATTAGTAGTATGATGAGAGATAAACATTGCACACATACAAATCATGGTCACAGTGTATAATGCAAATCCCGGAAGTCGAAAATAAAGAAAGGTAGCCCAAATTCATAATAGAGAGCAAAATGAATTTAATTTTTTTCGAAAATTGGGCAACATTTCGGCTTAAAATTGGACGTTCCCGGATTGCAAAATGGCACATATAAGCATGATTGCAATATTATTTAGTCAAAGCAACACAAGATAGCAACCAGGCAACACAGAATATACACAGAGCAACTCAAACCTGGCACTTATCAATCAATTAAACAAGCAGAGAATAACCACAAATGGAGCACTTATCAGGCCTAGAATCCTCTATCCAGCCCTAGCTACCTAACAGCAGATATTTCTATCTAATCCTAACATGCAGAAACTACATTCTACTTAACTAACAGAGAACTAACAGAGGCTAACAGGAATGAAAAATTTATACAGAACAGAGTTGGAACCTGGGAGTAGAGAAGAATGAGAAATGGAAGCGGGGAGCGGTGCAGGGGAGAGCGCCGCCCCGGAGAGTGGCGATCACGGTGGAGCAGCGGCGGGCGGCGACGTGAGAGATTGAGGGACGGGAAGCTAGCAGTGATGATAGAGGGAAGGCAGTGGTGAAATGGAGGAAGAGGGCGTCGCCGGTGGTGATGAAGGAGTGGCGGCAGAGCAGAGGCGGGCGGCGACGTTGCTGCCGCGGTGATAATGGGATGGGTGAGAGAGAAGGAGAGGGAGAGAGATTAGGTGGTGATGAGAGAAGAAGAAGGGATGGCCGTCCGGTGGTGGTTGCCGGCGGAACAAGCAGCGGCGGCGGAGGTGGGAAGAAGAAGAAGAAAATGGTGAGAAGAGGATGAAGGGTTTGCGCGACTGCGCAGTGCGCTTGGCGCATTAGGGTTATCCCCTTTTTGAATCGGCTCGAGCGCGCACCTTGCACGTCCGCGTACATTGATGACAATTTGGGACCCACGCGTGAGCGTACAGTGCGCTCAGGCGCGGATTGGCAGACTAGGCAACGACGCGTGCGCGTACAATGCGCGCACGCGTACATGGGGTTGGGCCTGAGGCTTAGAGTGGGCTTGAAGCACGCCTAACTCTCGGGTCAGAAGCTTAGAGTGGCGGCAGCATTGAAAGGCGCGCGCGGCAAGCGCGCGTCCGCGTCCATTGGTATTTCGTGAGAAGGCGCGCTAGCGCAATGCGTGCACTCGCATCTGTTGCTTCCTGGACATGTGGGCGCCCACGCGGCAAGCGTGCGTCCGCGCAGATCGAGTTGGGCCAGGGGCTTAAAGCTGGCCCAGGGCCGGCTCAACTCTCTGGGGCTTGGCTCAAAAATTGCAGCAGCAAATCGGCGCGGACGCAGCAGGTGCGCGTCCGCGTGAACTTTCATGTTCTCATAATCTGCGCGCATGCACGTAGTGTGCGTCAGCGTGGATTGTGTTGGGCTCAGGGCATAATGTTTGCCCAAAAGAAGCCCAACTCTCTGGAGTGTGGGTGGTGATGCATCCGCTTAGGGACGCGTGCGCGTACTACGTGCGCGCGCGTCCACCCCCCTTTTTTTTCCAGAAAAATTATGCTGGGTGCTCCCCATACTGTTCACAACTCTTTATTCAATCAACCATCATACAATTCACAAAAATGCAATTTGATATTATTCATCTACTACTAAACACAACATACATGTGACTAAGCTAACAATTGAGTTGTACAAACAAATTTATGTGAAACATCTACCTACAATGGTAACTTAAATCACTTATTAAGCAAATTTAAAAGAGAGTGGAAAGAGTTTACCATGGTGGGGTGTCTCCCACCTAGCACTTTTAGTTTAAGTCCTTAAGTTGGACATTTTGAGGTGCTTATTGTCATGGTGGCTTATGTTTGTACTCATCCTTGAATCTCCAATGATCCTTGCTTCTCAATTGGTTGACAGAATTTTCAACCATCTTCACCAAACTTGGATGAAGTTCTACCCAAGATATGAGGTCCCATAGTTGATCTTCACATAGCGAACCGGGGTCCCATACCTTATCTTCACACCCGTCTTCAATTTGATCTCCATACTTTTTCTTTCCGGGTGGTTGACATATAGAATTCTCTTTAACACACCAAGTCTTCCTTCGATACCCTTGTAAAGTGACATTCTTCCAATCATCGTTCCTATACCTTGAAGCTTTGACCTTAATGAGCTTAATTCCTAACTTGCAACCACTACATAACTCATTTTTGCTTTTAGTTCCACAAATAGCTCTAAGTTGACCATCATTTTCAATTAAACCATATTCAAGTGAGAAAGTAAAGCTGAGGGATAGAAATTTTACCCACTTGAATGTTGTGTTGGATGGTGACGTGGGAAGGGAGACTTCCCCACACTTGGACAATGCAAGGTCTACTTCCTTGTGCTCTTTTTTTTGTTGTTTCCACCTCTTCACAAGCTTCTTCAATTTCAACCTCATCCCCTTTGTTACGTGGCTTGGTGTTGTCTTCAAGAACTTCATCTTGTTCAATGGGAGGTGATTCAACTTTGGATAGGAATTCATTGATGAACGAGTTCATCTCTTGATTAACCTCTTCATATTCTTTAATTTCAATATATCCCATGCCATTTCCGTTATCCTTGGGAGGTTGTGCACACTTTTTTATAATTTCAACTTTGTGTCCAATGGGAGAGGATTCCATTGTAGAGAGGAATTCATCCATGATTGAATCCATTTCTTGATAAACTTCTTCCAAGTCTCCAACGATGATATGCCTTGGAGGTTGCGCACCCTCCTCAACATCAATATCAAGCTTCTCGGAGGAGTTCTTCATGATGCTACATTCCCTTGGACTTTCAACATCTCCTAAATCTTCAACCACTTCTTCGTTTTCTTCAATAATCATAGGCTCCTCCAAATGTTCTAACACAAAATTAGACTCCTCCTTCTCCACCGGATTTTCCAATTTCTCCTTCATACTTTGCTCTTCCTCCTTCATACTTTGCTCTTCTTTCAACCTTCCACATGTGGCCACAGGAGCACCTTGAGTATTCAAACATCGATGGGCCAAAGTATGCACCACCTTGGTTAAATTGGTCACAAACTCAAGTGTATCCCACTTCATGGCTTCTTGTCCTTGAAGTAGCAAAGTGAGAGGATCGTCTATTGGGGCTTGGGGCGAGTAGGAAGGTTCATTATTTTGGAGAGAGAATTCATGGTAGGAAGGTGGTTCTTCTTGATAAGGTTGTGGAGAGTGTGTGTATTGAGGTGATTCTTGGGAGTAATCTTGATAGGGTTGTGGTGGTTCTAAGGGTTCTTGCTCAAAATGGTCATAAAAATATGGTATGGATGGTTGGTCATATGACGGATATGGATTATAGGAAGGTGCTTGATGTGGAGGGGCTTGTGAGTATGGTTGGGATTTATCTTGAGGATATGGTTCATAGGCATATGGTGGTGGTTCTTGAAAGTCACACGGTGATTCACCATAGCCATTGGATTGATATGCGTCATAAAATGGCTCTTCTTCATGGTGCATTGGTGGGGGTTGTTGCCATGAAGATTGATCATATGCATATGGCTTCTCCCACCTTTGATTGTTCCATTCTTGATACACATCCTCATTGAAGCTCTCATTACCTACAACATAATTAGAACCAAACTCATAGCCAAAGTGAGAATTCATGGTGGAAAGAGAAAATAAAATTCTATACTAGCAAATGAAGCAAAAAGCAAGATATTTACACTATTCACATATGTACAATAACCAATAACACAACACCATTGCAACTCCCCGGCAACGGCGCCATTTTGATGATTAGATTTTTGACGGTTTAGAATTTCACTAATGAAATCTCGTTGTAAAGTATAGTTTCTAAACCAAACAATAATCCTTTCATACAAAAGATTGTTTGTCACAAGTAACAAACCCCTAATTTTATAAACCGAAGTATTCAAACCTCGGGTTGTTCTCCCTAGGAATTACAATAAAGTGTCTTGTTATTGGTTATGAGTTATTTTGGGGTTTTGGATAAGAAGCATGAAAAGTAAATGGCAATGAAAATAAACTAACAACTATAAAAGGCTCTTGGCAAGTTATGAGAATTAGAAGTCCTATCCTAGTTATCATCCTCAATCGTGATGAGAATTGTTCATGGCTACCACTTAGTTAACCTCTAACCATGGAGGAAAGTCAAGTGGATGAATCAATTTGATTCCTCAAGTCCTAATCAACTCCTAAAGGAAAGACTAGCTTTAGAGGCATTCAAATCAATTAGCAACTTCTAATTATCAATCAACAAAGGAATTAGATAATTCAAGAGTCACTAATTACTCTACCTAGGCCAAGAGGAACAAAACCTACACTAAACTCCAACCAAGCATTTCATCAAGCACTTGGAAGGCATAAAAGGAAAACATAGTAAATCAACAACAAGAATAGAATCTAACAACAATTATTGAAAGGAATTAACAACAACAATCAAGGAAATCACAATTATCATGAATTACCTCAAATTGCATTATTGAAAGAAAATAAAGGAACAACAATCTATCCAAAACAAAATGAAGGATTACAATTATTAAAGCACATACTAGAAAGAGGAAGAGGAGAAGATTAAGAATTGATAAATGAAAAGTGAATCAAAGAAAGAATTAAACCTAGATCTAAGAAGAGAGATTAACCTAAACCTAATCCTAATTCTAGAGAGAAGTGAGAGCTTCTCTCTCTAAAACTAATCCTAACTATGCTATATGATTCCCTTAGATTCAATAATTGCCTCCCCTTCAATCCTTGATCCTTTTATTCCTTCCTATCAGCAATTGGCGCCAAAAATGGGTTCAGAAACCCTCTCAAATCGCCAGGCATGTGTTGCATTAATGAAGTCATGTGCTGTCACCGGCGCGTGTGCGCACGGTACGCGTGCGCGTCCCTGGTCGATTCTATAATGTACGCGCGAGCGCCTTGTGCGCGTGCACGTGCTTGGCTGACTTTACTTCTTTGACTTTTTATGCTTCTCTCCACTTGTATGCTTCCTTCCTTGCTCCTTTGATCCATGACTAGCCTATTTCAATCCTGAGATTACTAGCAACCACATCAAGGCATCTTATGGAATCAAGGAGAAATTAGAATTCATCAAAATAAGGCTTAAAAATCATGTTTTTACACTTAAGCATAAATGTGGGAGAGATAACAAAACCATGCTAATTCATAGGCTAAATGTGGCAAAAGGTTATCAAAATACTCTAAATTTAATACAAGATAAACCGTCAAATTGGAGTTTATCACCCATACATATTTTGTGATTTTTAGATACAGGACGTGAGGCACTTCGCTGAGGCATACTGAAAGCTTTTAATAGCGGAGATCCTTGTCTTTGGGACTTTACTTGAATATATGTATATATGTAGATACTTTTATCTCCACTACTTATGTACTGATGTATTAACTTCTTCTTAGAGGTTATTTTTGAGAAATAGGTTCTGTAACTCTGTATCTTGGGCTTATTTTGGGTTCTTTTATATATATGTTATATACTTATGTGCTCAAGCCGGTTTGTTTTTGCGAGCCGAGTCCTGAGTTTTGATATTTGTACCTTGGAGCTCTCTTTCGATTATATCTATATTAGCTTCTCTTATCTTTCCGTTTTTCATTTACGTAGCGTGAGTTTTGTGCTTTTCATTTTACCATTTTCGATTTTAACCTTTCTTTAAAGGCTCCTAGTTATAAATCTTTTTTACTATATTATGTATATAATTTTTTTTTTTACTTTTAGAAGTCGTAGCGCCTCGCCACTGCTATTTTACATCCTAGGTGTAAACCTCTGTGTGGTACGGTGTTACATTATGGTATCAGAGCAGTTCGTTCCTATAGAGCATGAGGGACGGACTGACTATGCTTCTGAGTATACTTTGAGTTGTGTTTCGTGCTATTTAGGATATCTGATTGATAAACATGGCATAAGGTTCATGAGTTTGCATTTGGAACTTTGAAGCTCTAAACTCGCGATATTGAGACTGATCACCTTGATATCACTTGTTTGGTGTGAACAAGACCCGATGGCGACTCGTGGACGCGGTCGCGGGCAAGGGGGAAGTAGGAATCAAAATAAGGAACACGAGACAAATACGAACAACCCCGCAAACTTCATGGTTGCCCTGGAGAACATGGCTGCGGCTATGCAGGCCACAACTGCTGCTTTAGGAAATCAAGCTAATAATGGAAATGGCGGAAATGGAAATGATGGGCCGATGACCTTAGCTACTTTTTTGAAGGTACATCCTCTGACCTTCAGAGGGATCACAAACCCTACTGAAGCTGATAACTGGCTCCAAGCAATGGAGCGGGCCTTGCAAGCACAACAGGTTCCCAAGGAACAATGGGTGGAGTTTGTGACCTACCAATTACAGGATGAAGCCCAATATTGGTGGTAGGGAACACGACATGTTCTAAAACCAAATGGCAATGTGATATCTTGAGGTGTGTTTCGGACTGAGTTCTACAGAAATACTTTCCTAATTCTACTAGAAACGCTAAGGAGATTGAGTTGCTACAGTTAAAATAGGGTCAAATGTCTGTTGCGGAGTACACAAATAAATTTGAAGAACTATGTCGGTTTTTTCGAATCTGTCAAGGTGCTCCGGGAGACTTTGAGGAATGGAAATGTATCAAATATGAAGGAGGACTCCAGAGTGACATTCTAAGCTCAGTTGGACCTATAGAGATTCGAACTTTCTCTGAATTGGTAAACAAGAGCCGAGTTGCTGAGGATTATGTGAGAAAGGCAGCCTTGGATAAGAATGACCATCAAGCCTTTGTTAGGAGAGATCAGGACAGATACTTTGCACTGAGGGGCCAAGAGTTTAAGGAGAGTGGTAGCCACCAGAAGAATGATAGAGGGAAGCAAGTTACTAATTACTCAGAGGATATGAGGTACCAAAGGTGCGGAAGTTTCCACCCGAATGGGCTTTGCCAAAAGGGTTTAGGACTATATTACCAATGCAGGATGCCAGGTCATATCTCCAGGGACTGTCCCTACCAGAGAACTCAGGACGCTGATTGGGTGTAGTCGGCAGGCAGAAGTAATCACGAAATCGCTAATCTAAATTTAATTACTGATTATGATCTTGGGATGCCGCAATTAGTTTTAGTTTATGACAGAGATGAGAACTTTGAGTTAAAGGTGCCAGGCTTTATCGATGACTTGAATGCGAATATACTAATTTCTTAACTTATATCGGCTAAATTTAAAATTCTTTTCTTCCTTGCCACTGGATGAGTTGTATGGGCTACCAACGTACCATGTATCATGGGATTATTTCAAATGTTCGAATCAATTTTTATCACATGCTTTGTGTCAATAAATCTTCGTGACTCAACCCATTCCTTCTTTTAGAAGTTGTACCAAGGCTCTATCTTGGATTTATTCCTAAATGATGGTCTGATCAATCTCTGAGCTCCACTCCTAACGCACATGAATCTATCCTTTCCGCGGTAAGCTTGACCTTGTTACGATATGAACAAATGATCCATGAATTTTGAAAATTTGTTTAAAGTATAATACACTTCTTCATAACCTTACTGTGTTTAATCACCCTGCAACATGTCCTTCTGCTTTTAGTAAATACCCTTGTGTTGTTTGAACACTTTTAAGCTTAAAATCCTTTTCGAAATCAACTTAAACTTAGTTAATACCTCGTACAAATTCCTTGATATAATAATCATGACGCTAGTTCCTTAAAGCAAGAATTCGGGACGCAGGAGATAAGGAGTGTAAGTATGCGACATCAAGTGGAGTTTGGAGCCTTAGTTCTTACCTACTGTATTGCCCGGGATTAAGTCGTCATGCTGGGATATACCGTGTATATAGACACCTGAATGCAAAAGAAAGCCATCGAACCTCAAGAAGAAGATCAACCTTAAAGCTAACATTCGTGATAGTTGAACCTAGCGAATCATTCGAAAACACTGCGAAGTATTATCGAAGGACTCTGGGGGCACGTAGAGGAAACATTGTTGTGTGGTGATGGACACTCTCAGTACAAAGTCTCCAAGTGCTGTATGAAGGACGAATAAGGAGAAGTAAATGTTAAGTGATTGGTAGTCTAAAGTGGAGCGTTGAGGTAATAACAGGAGGTATTAGATTGGATCGATTATGAGTTTCAAGAAATTGTAAGGCCAAGAGGGTTTGGAAAGCACAGTAAGAGGATAAGGAACTACCAAGAATGTTGAAGTCCGTTGACCAAAGGAGTAAAGGAAAGAGCAAGAAGAATAGGGGAAGAATATAGAAGGTTAAAGAGAGGACTTATATACCAAATATCAGGAGTTTGAGGTAGGGTGCTAATTGCTTTTGTATTAATGTGGACCCGGAGAAATTAAGTGTTTTAGACATTGGACTGATAGTCGAAACAACAAAGAAGAACTAAATGAAATTTGAGTTAAGAGTTCAAATTGTGCAAAGCCGTCAGAGAAATTCCGCCGACCAGAGAGGGAACCTAGAGAGTCAAAAGGAGGAGAAGTTGTGTATTCTTGAAAATTACTTTGACAACTGATAACGGATGAGCAATCAACATAAAGGAGTTTAACCCGAAGTATGTTGGGCCGTTTGAGGTATTAAAACAAACTGAACTAGTAGTATCTCAAGTATTTTTATTACCGTACTTTTGAACCTGCGCAACGGATTCCTTACCTCGCAGCCCTAGAAATGTATTTTTCCATGCAACTTATGTCTGAGAACCTTAACCAGTTCAGTTCAAGAAGATCTAGAATTTTGAATGACTCCAATTAGGATTGACAATGTCAACATTAAGAAACTTCAAAGATAGGAGGTCTCATTAGTAAAGGCAACATGAAAATCAAGTCGGAGAAGAGAAGCATACCGGAGGATTTGAACTAGGATGAGAGATGACTAACCGCGCTTGGTAGTAAGTAGTTGAATTTTGGGGACAAAATTCTAAATTAGATGGATAGGATGTAAAATCTGCAAAATTAGTAACTAATTAGCTAATAAATTATCTATTAATAAAAAAAATTAGAAAATAGATTTTTATAATTTAATAGGATAGAGCTAATTAAAATAAAAATTTTGACACCAATTTTAAAGAATTTGGCCCAAGATTAGGCCGAACGGACCAAACCGGTTGGACCGGACCCAAGGCCCAACATATATAATACTTCACTTCAGCCAATTTACCATTCATTGCTCCATTTCTAGCGCTGAGAAGAAGATTGAAGAATCCACCAAAACCTAACCCCTTTTCAATTTTCAATTCATCGTCACTTTCAATTCGAAGTTCTGATCGCCACACCGTTTGCAGCCACGCGACCGCAGCGTTGAGCTCTACAAAGCCCAGCCCTTTATTAGCTATGAAACCCACTTCTCAATTTCAGAACTCTCCTTCCCAAATTTCTAAATTCAATGAGAATCTATATTGAATTTTGTTTAATTTTGGTGTTTAGGTTCGAATTAACTTGCGGGTATTGTCGAGTTTAGCTCATTAGAGCTATGGGTCAGGTAAGCACCCACAAACCCTTTTGAAATGTTGAGTTAGTTAGCTTTATATTGATTGTGATGATAAATGTGTTGTTAGATTAAAATTGGTTATTGACTGGAGTTAATTTAAGAATTTGGGAAGCTTGTGATCAAGCCTTGGAGGCTGGGTTTTGCTTGAAGAGGTGATGGAATTTCAAAGATTGGGTTGTGGTATATAAGAGAGGTGTTCCGGAGTTATCGGAGAATTGGCCAAGGTATGGTTTCAGTTTCTCATAATTAAAATATAATGCATCGTGAAAACGTATGTTAATTGACCGTAAGACAAGAGTTGAATTGTTGATTAGTGATATTGATTGATTATGTGGATTGGGAATTGTTTGATGACCAATTGTTGAGAATTTCTGAATTTTGATGATTATATTAGATTGTTGTCATTGAGATGGTTATTGATGTATTGTGATGGTGATGAATTTGGTTGGTATTTGATTTGGAATTGATTTTGAGAAGTATTAAAGGGGTTGAATTTTGAAATACTAAACTACTTGTTGAAAATATGAAGTTTTGAAATGAAACGGCAACCTTGAAAGTGAACCGGCATCTTAATAGTGATTGGAATTATATAAGACTTAAAGCTAAGCAAAATATAACAAATATAGTTATCAATATTCAATTTTAAAGGTTTCGTATTAACTAGAGAATTAGTTATGATTTTTCAAAGTTGAATTATGAAATTTGATTTTCTGCATTACTTTTAAACGAAGTTAGAAAATTTAAAAAGTTATAACTAATTCTGTGATGATCAGAATTGTGTGGGACCAAGTCTGGATTAAGCTTGGGAACATAGAGAATTGGACTTGAAAATTTGAGGCATTTTTGTTAAATGTATAATTTATGGCGAATTTTTAAAGTTAAGTTGATAAATCTGTCCTGCAGCATAGAAGTTCAAAAAGGGCAGCAACTTGTTTGTCTTTCTGCGACTCTTACGAGCTGAGTTTTGGAGTGAAACTAATTTTGTTTTAAAATTTGATTAACTTGGTTTATTGCTCTAAAATTTCAGAATTTTAGGAGTTAAGGATTGGGAGTTGTGAATTTCGGAAAACTTGTGATCAAAGCCGGAAAGAATCAGCTTTCAGCAAGTTATGCATCAAATTCCAAAGCTTGTAACTTTTAGAATTGAATAGCAATTGGGTTGTAACCAAGACACACTTGTTTCTAGAAAAGTTAAGAATTTTCAAACCAAAGTTTAGCCTAATTAAAGTTTTTTAGTAAAAGTTATACAATTTGAAAGATACTAAGCTACTTTATTTTTAAAAACAGATTTTGAATTATTTCTATCTAACTTTTAAATTATGTAACTTCTTCATTAAAAATGATATTGACCTGGAACTAATTGAGAAAGAAACTTGGATAAGTTAAGTTTAAACATATTATTTTTGAAGGTGGTTGGAATTAATTTGAATTTTATATGAAATATTGAATATTACACACTACTGCTATTTTTCTGGTTTTTAAGTAATGCAGAACAGGCACGGTTTTTCTTCTATTTCTAAGGCTAGATTGATCAGAAAATTATGATTTTTCATTTATTAGAAAGCTTAATCCGAGACAGTTGTCTGAAAATAAAGTTTGTACAATTTTGAATTCATTTGGTTTTTTTTAAAAAAAATTGAAATTAGGATGCCGGTGTTATTTTGGTTACCTTAGGTATGGATCTAAAAAAACATTCCTATATTATTATCAAATGTTATTTGAGAATGTACTGTTGTAGTACTTGATGATAAAAGGTTGGTGAAATATTAAGAAAGAGGTTTAAATATGAAATTTTTTTGAGCTTGACCTGGCAAGGTTCGTCGTGGTTTACCACATGCCCATTGTTGAGGCGTAGGTGGGGTTCATGGTGGTGTACAGCCCACATATTTTTAAAAGAAAGAGAATGTATGTGAGGTTCATGGTAATGTACCGCCCACATGTTTTTAAAAGAGAATGTTATGTGGGGTTCGCGGTGGTTTACCGCTCACATGTGTGTGTTGTTTTTCAAATTGAAGATCTTGCGAGGTTCGCGGTGGTGTACCGCTCGCAATGGTGAGGTTCATGGTGGTGTACCACCCACCGGTTTTCAAGAGAATGATATTTGAGTTAGCTACCGAATGTATCGGGCTCTGGCAAAGTAACAACACGTGAGCTCATGGCCAGTAGGAAAGGCATGTATGATATGCATTTATGTACCTTGTTTGGTTTGCACTACTTGGGTTTACTAACTTGAATATCTATGCTTATTTGCTATATTTTCTATGTTTGAATATCTACTTGTGCTTACCTTGTCTGCTTTGTCTGTCTGTGCATTGGTGTTTCGGAGGATTGGAGAAAGAGATGAAGAGCTTAGGGGTTAAGTTAGGAAGTTAGATAGAACCAGGAATCCTTAGATACCTTACTCTGTTTATGGTTTAAAATGTTTGTTTTAAGTTTGAATCTATTGTCGAAAGTTTTAGGATTGCCTTCGGCTTTCCCGAGATCTTATATGTTAATTATGTGGGCAATGTTACCATGTTGAGAACCTCCGGTTCTCATCCCATACATATTTGTAGTTTTCAGATGCAGGACGTGAGGCACCTCGCTGAGGCATACTGAAAGCTTCTGATAGCGGAGATTCTTGTCTTTGGGACTTTACTTGAATATATGTATATATGTAGATACTTTTATCTCCACTACTTATGTATTGATGTATTAACTTCTTCTTAGAGGTTATTTTTGAGAAATAGGTTTTGTAACTCTGTATCTTGGGCTTATTTTGGGTTCTCTTATATATATGTTATATACTTATGTGCTCAAGCCGGTTTGTTTTCACGAGCCGAGTCCTGAGTTTTGATATTTGTACCTTGGAGCTCTCTTTTGATTATATCTATATTAGCTTCTCTTATCTTTCCATTTTTCATTTACGTAGCGTGAGTTTTGTGCTTTTCATTTTACCATTTTCGATTTTAACCTTTCTCAAAGGCTCCTAGTTATAAATCTTTTTCACTATATTATGTATATATTTTTTTTTACTTTTAGAAGTCGTAGCCCCTCGCCACCTCTGTTTTACATCCTAGGTGTAAACCTCTGTGTGGTAGAGTGTTACAATAGGCTTCCCTCAAAATCTACATCTGTCAATAACACTCCGCCAACGCCTGCTCCAGTTACAATCCCACCCAATTTTGATGACGATGCAAAAGAGAATGTATACAGATAGGGTAATAAATGACAACAATCCGTTAGATGAAGTTATCATGTGGTACCTCACGCACTATACGTTGGAACTAACATGAAGAGGTCTAAAGACATTAAAAAGGAGGGAATGGGTCGACGGTCGGGTAAACAATCTAAAAAAGAATAGTTATGTACATTGGATTTTAACCTATTTTGTTACCTTTTTTTTCCCTTTATGCTTTTATACATGTGCAGGTGATAGAGTGCATGTGTGCCATCTTTAATGAGCTCCCAGCCAAGAGGGTTTTAAGAAGAATTCTACTGTGTTAACCCAATGACACTGGTAGGATGAACACCTATCAATTTACTTTTTACTTGTGTTTACACCGATACACTTAGTAATAAACTAATCCGGACTAAATATGTATAGGGACGGGTTATGACACCGATGAATGTTGAAAAATTTGAGGACAAATACAACTCAAAGTATGTGGGGTTAACACAATGCTGGGGGAACGAAATCCATTTGTTCAACAAGGTAAAGGCGGCCAAGAGACATACGATATATGTTAAAAAATATTACATCCAACAAGTATAAAAAAATTTTTGTGCATCCCTTTTTTATCTTTGTAAGAGTATTGAAAAATATGACATAACCATGATGCAGTTCTTTGTACCCATCTACCTGAAAAATCACTGGTGGTTGTATGCTTTTTATCCAAAAAGTTCGACATTCTTTGCTCTTAACTCCCTATTTAGACCCCCTCTTAGTAATCATAAGATGAAAGTGGATGAATATGTAGTAAGTATAAACACGGTTAATACAAATTTTAGGCATGTCCAATTGAAACCAATTACCAATTGTGTCTGAATAATTTTGGTGTGTCCTCTTATATACAGGCCAAATTTATTGACGAGTTGGCCCACCTCACTTTTTCATGGTACAAAATCTAGGACGAGAGCATAGGAAATTTCGAGGTTTTGATTCAACCAAACACGTATGTTTCAATGTGATGTATTATTTTATTAGCTAGCAACATGAAATTATATTGAAGCATATTTGCTTTTCTCTTGATTGATAGTTATAACTACAGATTTTTTATCATTATTCATAGACTCATGAGATCTAGAAACTCTTGACATGGATGATTATGTTGTGCCAATTTGGACAACGATAGGTTATACATCCAAATTCAGTACACTTTGATTCTTGTCATTTCTATACAGCATGGATATGATGGATTTTTTGTGCTCTGTTCCATCGTGTTATTGGTGATTAGTACCTTTAATTTAGTCTCGTCACTAGGGACATCTTTATAAAACTATAAACTATACATGAAAGTGATTTCATTCTTTTGGCCTATGTACAATTCGTCACTTCTAAATGAGTCTCTAGATTTAATAGATCGTAAGGGGTCGTCATGATATGATGAAATTCTGATTGTAGAATGAGCTAGACTCGTGTACTTAGAATGTATCTAGTGTTTTTGTTTCTCTTCCCTTTCTTTGTCAATTAGTTGAACTCAGGATCTTGTTTTTCCTTCACAGTTTATTGATTTATTATTTTTGAGTCCAATCTTTCCCTTCTGATTGCCTGTGTTATTCTCTTGTCTTCCTTGGTCTCATTTTTTAGGTGTTTGAAGCATTTGGTCAGGTTGAGCTTGTCCAGCTGCATCTTGATGAAAGTGAAAACTGCAAAGGTTTTGGCTTTGTGCAGGTGATTAATCATGACTTTTTTGTCTAGTTAAATGCATTCAATTTTGGTTGCATCTTCCTTTTATGTTTTTATAACTTTTCCTTTTCTAAAATTATATGTTATAGTAATATTTGAAGAGGTTGCCCATAGTCTATGCAGAAGCTTTGATTGTATTGAACTGCAGTCTGCAGGACTTGAGAGACTAGTCTTATATAAAATTACAATTTTTTCTAACATTGTCAGTTGATTGAACCATTGTTTATTGTAGTTTGCACGCATTGAAAATGCGAGAAATGCACAGAGCTTGAATGGTCAATTGGAAATTGGTGGCAGGACAATCAAGGTACGTACTATTGTTTTGTCCTTAGATCTGAGTTTATTGGTCCTTGTTTGACTCAAGTTAGATTTTATATTTTGGTGAAGTTTGAGCTCATGCTTGTTTTGGAGAATGTGCACTCAAACACTCAGCTTCTGGAATGCAAGAAGTTGGAGGAAATACTGGTGATCTTAATGATGATGAAGGTGGTGGCTTGGTAAGTGATATATTTTGTCTGAAGATTTGTGTATAATATCTTTAAATGTTTGATCTCTTGAATTTCAGTCTTATAGGAAATCCAGTGTGCAGTGTTCTCTCAAACACAAACTACTGCCAACTTCAGCAGCAGCCTAAGCAACCTTACTCGACAAGCTTGGCGAATTACTTGATAAGCTTATTTTAAATTCAAAGCAGCTTTAGTTAGAAGGGTAACTTTCATTACAAAACTTGTTTATAACTTAATCATAAAGGGTTGGATCATTGGCAGTATGTATGGAGTCTTATACTATAGGCTTAACCTTAAAAGGATTAGTCCTTTCTGTGGGAAGTGGATGAAGAATAAATAGTACAATAATTAGTAAAAGGTTGAATGAATCTGATTAATATAAAAAATTGTGAAACTTTTACAGGTTGCATTCAGGACCAAGGTATTCCATCCCAAAATAAATAGTAATGGCAATATTTGCCTAGATATACTGAAAGAACAATAGAGTCCTGCTCTTACCATATCCAAGATAATGCATGCATGGACATATTTTTCTTCTTCTATTTTATGATATGATATGTTGTATAAATGCTTATTGTTAAAGCTAATGATTTTACGTAGGTGCTGCTGTCAATATGTTCATTGCTAACAGGTCCTGCTGTCAATATGGTATAAAAATTGTATTTTATAAAACGATCTTGCAGTCTAAACAGAGCACAAATTATTTTTTGTTTTTGTTTAAATGTGATTTTGTATTTTTTTTTTTCTTTAGGATGAGTTAAGACAATTCAAACATGGCTAGTAGCCTTAAGGGAGGTGTAAGAGTAAAGAATCCAAACATGGCTAGTAGCACTAAGAAGATGCACTGAAACTTAGCTTAGTCTTCATTCAAAACTATTTAGTATTAACATATACGGAAGTTGCTATCATTACCACAAAAGGTTTCCTTCTTTAACATTTCTTCTTTATTTCTTTTAATAAAAAATATCATAAAAATAGGTTATCACATGTAATTTCTTCCTACAGAGAACCAAAGACATCAAGAGCCATACGGTATCTAATCCCATAGGTCCATATGATCCTTCATTTGCAAGTTCCAACAATAACCTTACCATTCACATAAACATAACATGCTTTCTTTATTGCTATATATTCTGCACCTGATCCCCCCACTAGTCTTTTAAAACTATATTTTTCATCATATTTTCTATGTTGGTGACAAACATATTTGTCTATTTTTAACCAATAATTCCAATTCCATAGACTTTGAAATTAAAATCATCATCCATTTTGAACCCACTAGACTATATGATGGATGGTGATGATGAGTATATTCAAGCATCTAAAGGGAAGAATGTTGAAAGTTTCACATATTCAGAGTAGCACTACCACAGAACAAAAATGCTAAGAAGAAAAAGAGTAAGATAGAGAACAAGAGAAGGTTCAGTGATGAGCAAATTAGATCACTTGAGTGCATATTTGAGTCAGAGTCCAAGCTTGAGCCAAAGAAAAAGATTCAGCTAGCAAGAGATATTGGATTGCAGCCAAGGCAAGTTACTATATGGTTTCAGAACAGAAGGGCTTTATATGATTGATATAAGAAATATATTGGATGATTGATAAATCCATTTCAGCTTATTTGTGAAGTCTGTTTCTCCTCTTGGACTCTGACACTAGTGTTTACCTGACAGATCACTTTTCCTTTTAATGGTCCTTTATAGAAAGCATATGGACTTGCCTCCTAAATTTGACAGATCACAAGTTTAGTTAAGGTATGTATCTGAATATATTATGAATTGTTAAAGAATGTCATTTTAATAAATTTTCTTTAATTTTCTGTTTTACCTTTTAATAAAATGTGTACAGGATATAGTTGGTAGAGACGGAGATCGCAGCCGTGGCCGAGGCCGAGGCCGAAAGGGGAGCCTCAAATTCACATCATGCCTACTCCGGGTGTGCCAAGATCATGCACTCAACAAGCCAATAAATCTTCCAACACTGCCTCACATGGTGTGCAGAGTGATCCAAGCTATTTAATTACTTTACTTTAAATATTCTGTATTATTAGTAGATTGCAATTTAAATGAATATAAGTCTAAATTTAATTATTTATCTTATTTTGAGTTTTTATGTTAGAGGATTATTTATTACTTTGATAAGTTTGTAAACTCATTATCTAATATTTAGTATAAATTTTATATTTATATTTAAAAGTTTATTTGTCTTGTTATCTAATATTCTGTATAAATTTTATTTATATATTTAAAAGTTATTTGCATTAATTGTTCACTATTTTTCAAATAAAAAAAATAATTAAAACATATAACTATTAAAATCGACGATAACTGTGTCGATTTTATTGAATCAAATATTGCGGTCGATTTTATTAAGAATATTTTAGACGAAACTGTTGTCGATTTTATTGAATCAAATATCGACAGCGCTATTATCAATTTTATTAAGCATATTATAGGCAAAAATGTTGTCGATTTATTTGAAACAAATATCTGACATAAGTGCCGTCGATTTTATATAATAAAATATATAAAATCGACGGCAACATTGTCGATTTTAGTAAGTAGGTAGAATTTTCAAAATCATATTATAGACGAAAGAACTGTCGATTTTATTATATTATTATCGATGACAAAGCAAGCCGTCGATTTTAATAGAATTTTAAAAAATCAACAAGCTTAATAGCGACCATCTCCTGCGTCCACTTTGCCGTCGAAATTTAATATTATCGACGGCTTAGCTGTCGATTTGGTCGTCGATTTTAACGATGTTTCTTGTAGTGATACATTTAGTAATTTTAAATGCGTTAATGTTTAAATAAGTAATAAAAAAGTCTAACTAATAATAAAAAAATTGTTGAAAACTATAGACATTGTGGTATTAATCTTAAACCATCAACATCAAAATCTCTAACACCAACCGGCAGTTGCATAAATAAAATCTTCACAATATACGTGGAGGCAATTATGGGAAACAAAAGTGAATTTTTATTTCCGCAACAATTTTTTTCCTTTTACATAGTCATTATTTTTTTTATTGTGAATTGCTCAATCCAAATTCGCAAACTAAATATTTAGAAGACTAAGTGATTAAGTAACTCACATATATTTTTATTTTCGTACTTCAAAACGTGAAAATATTAAAAATAGAAAAATGTAACTAACAAATAATTAATAATCAATCAATTGAATGATATTAGATAGATATTACAAAATTTTTTCGAATTTAGAACTTAATTTATAAACTTGAAAATAATAATAATAATAATAATAATAATAATAATAATAATAATAATAATAATAATAATAATAATAATAATAATAATAATAATAAGTATAAAGTAGAAAATTTACCTACAGAGGACTATGACGAATGAATTCTTGCGTGGTCTAGAATTTCACAATTAAAGTCTCGTTGAAAGTATAGCTTCTAAACCAGCAAAGAATCTTTTCGTACAAAAACTTGTTTGTCACTAAAGCAAACCCAATAAAAATAAACCGAAGTATTCAAACATCGGGTCATCTCTTAAGGAATTGCAGGGAGGTGTGTTATTTTTGGTTATGGAAACAGGTATATTTTTGGATTTTTGAAATAGGGAACAGGAAAATAAACTGCCCCTAACGATTTTTGTTAATTCTGCAGATCGCGCATGTCACGCGTATGCATCAGTCACGCGTTTATGTCGCTGGTCGTTTTGGCGTGTTACGCGTTCGCGTCAAGCACGTGCTCGCATCATATTGCAGAACTCCAATCCAGGCGTACGCGTCAGGCATGCGAACGCGTCGTTGCAATTTTCTCCATGTCACGCGCACGCGTGAACCATGCGTGCGCGTCGCTGCTCGCTGGATTCCTTCCACTTTTGCATACTTCCTTTCCATCCTCTAAGCCATTCCTGCCCTATAAACTCTGAAATTACTTAACACACATATCAAAGCATCGAATGATAATAAGAGAGGATTAAACATAGCAAATTTAAGGCCCAAAGAAGCATGTTTTCAATCATAGCACAAAATTAAGAAGGAATTGTAAAATCATGCAAATCATATGAATAAGTGAGTAAAGAATTGATAAAAACAACTCAAATTAGCACAAGATAAACCATGAAATAGTGGTTTATCAGACTAGTACTCTTCTATAGAATTTTTTGTAAAGAACGTGAGAAAGAGAAAGAAAAGAACATACGAGAGAGCAGGGACCAATCGAGGCTCATGAGGAGGGGGGCACTTGCCCTCACTAGATAAAAAAAAATAATATTATTATATGAATTAATATATTTATTCTAGTGTAATTATGTTTTTGTCTCAGAAAAATTTATAAAATTTATTTTAAAATTTATGTTAAAAATAAATTTTTATTAAATTTAACCTATAACCATATTTATTTTATTAAATTTAATTTAATATTAAAATTAAAAATAAGTAAATAAACAAACTCAATAAAAAATTAATGAACAGTGTTAATATAATTTTTAGAATTAATCAACTAGGTAATTATCAAATAAAATTTCAGTTCTCTAAATATAAGTAAAATTACCTGTATCTAATTTTGTCTTCAAAAATTAGTTAAAATAAAAAAATAGTATCTATCTATTAATTAATAATATTTTTATTTTAATATTATATAAAAAAATTTTAATTTTATATCATAAATAATATTATTTATAACAACTATTTTAAATTAAAGAATATTTTATGTCATAAATATTATAACGAATAAACTTTCTAATTGAATGAGAGGTAATTAATATTAAAAATTATAATAAGTAGTAGAATAATTATTTAAAAGCATAGAATTAATTTTGATATATTAAAATATGTATATATTTTTACATAATCATTTAATTATATTTATTTTTTAGATAATTATTTACATGATGAATATAAAATATTATTTTTTTAATTATAATACATAATTAAATAAATGCATAAAATTTTTAATTTGATAGTATATCAAAATTAAATTAAAGTATTTTAATAATAAGAATGTTCATTAATTCTTTTTAATTTTTATATCTCCGTTATATTTTTAGTATAATTAACAATGTTAAAAAATTTATTTTAAGATATATATTTTTGTCCCCACTTCTAAAATTTTCTGGGTTCGTCACTGCGAGAGAAAGAAAGAGAGGAGCATAGAGAGAATGAAAAAATGATAAAGTAACTATTTTATGAAGTGAGTAAAAAGTTAGAGAAATTTTAGTATTTGAAATTTAAATTAATTTTTATTACCAACATGTTTATCTACAAAGAATGTGTTTTAATTAAAATTTAATTAAATAATATTATTTAAATTAAAAGACTAATTAAAGACTAAAAGCTAAAGGACAACTAGTATTTTCTCTAACTTTAATAAAGAGTATTGGGCATGTAATTTAACAAATTTGTTTCCTTATAAAAAACATTTCATGGAGTACTCTTATAAAAATTATATTAAAGTAATTTTTTATTTTATAACCTTTTATATTTTGAAATTCAAAATTTTGTATTTTTATTCAAAGTTTATTTTTGTATGTTATTTTAATTCTCAAAATTATTAATATTAGTTTTAGTTGTTAATTTCTAGGATAAATAAAAGATGTGACTTCTTTATAAATTAAATAATTCAAAAATTACTTATTATAGAAGAATTTAAGTTTATTATTGAAGAATTTAAGTTTACTTTTAAATGATTCGAAATAAATATAATTTATTTAATTTTTTAAACTTTACATTAATTATTAAAATTATGATATAATAGATGTACTCTTATAAAAAATAAAAATGGCTTATAACTAATTTTTTTATCTAAAAAAATATGACTCAATAACTATAAAGTTTAATTTAAACAACCATAGATAGATAAGTAAAATAAGTAATAGAAAGCAGATATAAAATTCAAGTTTTTTGTTATGTGGTATAAAAAAATTATACCGTAACAAATTCTACTATTCTGATACATAATGGTATAAAATTTAACATTATACTTTTCTAGAGTCCTCTATTTTTTTTTAATTTGTATGCTTATTTTTGTGCTTTGTTTTAATTTTATTAAACCAAAAAGTACTATTTTTATGCACTAGATAATAAACTCATAATAAAAAAAATTAAATTTACTCTTTCATTATATTTATAGGAGTGTAATAAATCATAAACTAATACAAGTGATAATTAAAGTAGTATTCATCTTTAAGTGTAATAATTAGGAACTAATACATAGTAGTAATTAATTGTGATTGAAAAAGAGAAGATGGAAGGAGAATAAGAAAAGAAGATGGAAGAGAGAATAAACCAATACATAATAATGGTGGTAAGACAATAATAGATATGTGTATAGAGAATGGTAAGAAAAAAGAATAATAAAAATAAAAATTAAAAATTCTAAAAAAAATAATAAAACTGAAGATAATTTAAGATGTTGAATATAAAATTAAAAGAAATAAAAAATTTTAGCCATCAAAATTAAACCTAAATGTTTATATCTGCTTCAAATTAAAAAAGATTGAGAAAATAAATAAATTTACATATATTTATAGATTTTTGTCTTGATTTTTACACATAATAACAATGTAATGATTTTAGTATACCTAAATTAATTCAAATTTAATTATTCTATACATTAAAAAAATTAAATAACTTATAAAATTTTTATTTACTTCTTATTTATTAATAATTTATTATTTATTAATTTTTTTATTTTTATCTCAAATTTATAATTTAAAAATATAAAAATTAATTTTCTAAAAATATTAGAAAAAAACTAACAATATAGTAGTTGCTATTCTGTTTTTAAAATTAAATAAAACTTTACAAAAATCTTAACAATTTTATTATTTAGAGAAATAGAAGTTGATATATTAGATTTAGAGAAAGGTTAAAAATTACTACAAATAGTATTGAGAGCAAGAGAGTTACTCAACAATGTCAAATTTTTTATAGGTCAGTTGTATATGTTAATAGTAACAAAAATAATAGTATTAATATAATATTATTTTTTTAAGAAGATATAATATATTTGATATTTTTTTATAAATTATTGACAAATTTGATAATTTGAACAAAAATATTGAATGCTTGATATTTTAAATTTTTTCTTAAAACAATAAAATATGACTTAACAAGCAAGTGTGAAAATAAGTATCTATATAATAGTTATACATATAGATATCTAAATCAAACAAAAAAGTTTTTTTTTTTTGGCAAATCTTCAACCACTCAAAAGTTAACACAATAGGTAGTTATGGATCAAAGTGATAAATAACCATGAGTGTTGCGATAATGATATGGTGGTAACTAATTGTGGTTGTGATGAATGGAAGAAAAAAAAATAAGGAAAGAGAATAAAACAAGGCAACATAATAGTGACGGTGAGATAATAATAGTTATATATGTATAAAAAATGATAAGAGAAAAGGATAGCATATGATATGATGATATGATATATGATAATCAAAGTAAAAACTAATAGTTTTAAAAGAATAATAAAATTAAAAATAATTAAAAATATTCAATATAAGATTGAAGAAATAACTTTTTTTTATCTATTAGAATTATGCATTGAGATAAAGAGTGTTTTGAAAAATAAAATTTTAAATTTACTTCAAACTAAATAGGATTGAGAAAATAAATAAACTTAAGGTTTAATTACTCTGTTGGTCCCTATAGTTTAGCAAAATTTTCAATTAGGTCCTTATACTTTTTTTTTTAATTGGGTCCCTGCACTAATTTTTTTTTTCAATTAGGTCCCTCTTGATAGTAATTGGCTTAATTTAATAGGGACCAAACTAAAAAAAATTTGGTGTAGGGATCCAAATAAAAGGGAAAAAGTGTAGGAACTGAATTAAAAAAATTGGTGTAAGGACTCAATTAAAAGGAAAAAAACTACAGGGACCTAATTAAAAATTTTGCAAAACTATAGGGACCAACAGCGTAATTAAACCTAAACTTATTAATAACATTTATAGATAACTAATTTGTAAATAATGTTAGTAAACACTACAAGAAAAACGCTGAGAACCGTCGGATTTACTATCAAATTTAGCGATGACAATTACCGTCGGACTTAGAGGCGAATTTAGCAATGGGTTTGATGAGAAATTCGTCATGTCAAATAATTACTAGTAGATAGTCTCTCTTCCGACGGTAAATCTGCCGGTAACTTTCGGTGGGAAACCGCAAAAAATTGGCGCCAAATAGCGTCGGAGTTATGATGCGTGAGCATCTTTCCTATCTTTTCCTAGTGAATTTGCATCTAATTTATTGAGTTTAATAAAGAATTAATTATCTTTTAGCCAATATGGATGCTACTTTGAGTCTTTACAATTTTGTTTATTTTAGGTAGCATTCGGCTGGATTTGATGGAGTTTCTGCAGCTCAAGAATTAAAGGAGATATCAGTGAGGATCTGACGTTAAGGATTTTTGCCAGTAAAGAATGTCATAAAAACAGTCGCGTTGTAGATATAGTTGATAAATCCCATTTGTAGGGTTTATCTTGTAGTGATTTTAGGGAATTTTATAACCTTTTACCCACATTTATGCAATGAAATAGCATGGTTTTGTATATTCTCCTTTAATTGTGCTTAAGAGTGAAAACATGCTTTTTAGGACCTAAAATAGCTAAATTTAATTCACCTTGATTCTATTAGATGCCTTGATATGTTTGTTAAGTGATTTCAGGTTTAGGAGGCAAAGATTGGATCAAGGGAATGAAGAAAAAGCATGTAAAGTTGGAGAACTCATGAAGAAATGATGGAACCAAAAAGCTGTCAAGCCTGACCTCTTTGCACTTAATTGACCATAACTTGAGCTACAGAGGTCCAAATGATGCCGTTCCAGTTGGGTTAGAAAGCTAACATCCGGGGCTTCGAAACGATATAAGATTTGCCATAGTTGCATCGCGCATAGAGGCGCGCACGCGCACGGTACGCGGACGCGCCGATGGTGGCACATGACCCACTTAATGCAACACGTGGCCAGCGATTTTAGAAGCCTTGTGGGCCCAATCCAACTCATTTATGATGCTATTTAAGCCAAGGATTGAAAGGGAATCAATATACTAGAGATACTTTAATCATTAGTCATAGTTTTAGTTTTAGAAGTAGTTAGAGTTAGAGAGAGAAGCTCTCACTTCTCTCTAGAATTAGGATTAGGTTTAGGTTAATCTCTCTTCTTAGATCTAGGTTTAATTCATGCTTTGATTCACTTTTCCTTTACCAATTCTTAATCTTCTCCTCCTCCTCTTTCTAGTTATGTGCTTTAATAATTGTAATTCTTCATTTTGTTTTGGATAGATTGTTGTTCCTTTGTTTTCTTTCAATAATGCAATTTGAGGTAATTCATGATAATTGTGATTTTCTTGATTGTTGTTGTTAATTCTTTTCAATAATTGTTGTTAGATTCTACTCTTGTTATCAATTTACTATGCTTTTCTTTTGTACCCTCCAAGTGTTTGATGAAATGCTTGGTTGGATTTTAGGGTAGGTTTTGTTCCTCTTGGCTTTGGTAGAGTGATTAGTGACTCTTGAGTTATCTAATTCCTTTGTTGATTGATAATTAGAAGTTGCTAATTGATTTGAATGCCTCTAAAGCTAGTCTTTCCTTTAGGAGTTGATTAGGACTTGAGGAATCAAATTGATTCATCCACTTGACTTTCCTCCATGGTTAGAGGTTAACTAAGTGGGAGCAATGAACAATTCTCATCACAATTGAGGAGAATAACTAGGATAGGACTTCTAGTTCTCATATCTTGCCAAGAGCTTTGTTAGTGTTAGTTTATTTCCTTTACCATTTATATTTCTTGCATAAAATCTCAAAAACCCCAAAATAACTCACAACCAATAACAAGACACTTTATTGTAAGTCCTAGGGAGAACGACCCGAGGTTTCAATACTTCGGTTTATAAATTTTAGGGGTTTGTACTAGTGACAAACAACTTTTTGTATGAAAGGATTATTGTTTGGTTTAGAAACTATACTTTACAACGAGAATTCATTAGTGAAATTCTAAACCGTCAAAAATCTAATCATCAAAATGGCGCTGTTGCCGGGGACTTGCAATTGTGTTACATTATTGGTTATTGTGAATATTGTGAATATGTTTGTCTTTTGCTTGTTTGTTAGTTTTTGTTAGGTTTAGGACTTCGTTGCTTATCTTTGTTAATTTTTGTTTTCTTTGCTATTATGAATTCTCATCCTCACTTTGGCTATGAGTTTGGCTCAAATTATGTTATAAGAAATGGGAACTACAATAGTAATATGCATCAAGGATTTGGGCACAACCAAAGATGGGAAGAGTCTCAAGGGATTGATCAACCTTCTTGGCAACAACCTCCAACTCCTTATGGGTATAACTCTTATCCTAATGCATATCAATCTAATGGATGTGGTAACCCTTATTGTGATTGTCAACAACCACTACCACATGCCTATGAACCACCCCCTCAACATGATTTTAAACCACCTTGCTCACAAGCCCCATATCACCAAAACCCTCCATATGACCCCAATCTTTATCAACCATACCCACCATACCCACCACCTTATGAGCCATATGAACCATACATGGAACCAACACCATTCCAACACAATTACTCTCAAGAACCACCTCAATGCACACCATCTCCATACCCTTACCAAGAAGAACCAACTTCCTACTATAAACCCTCTCTCCAAAATAATGAACCCTCTTATCCACCTCAAGCCCCAACAGATGACTCTCTCACATTGCTACTTCAAGGACAAGCGGATATGCAAAGGAACACCCTAGAATTTGTGACTAACTTGACCAAGGTAGTGTCTACCTTAGCCCACAAATTTTTGAACACTCAAGGTGCTTCCGTGGCCACATGTGAAGAATCCATTGAAGATCATAGCATGAAGGAGAGATTGGAAAACCCGGTGGAAAATGACGGAGGCTATTTTGTATTAGAACAATTGGAGGAGCCTATGGTTATTGAAGAAAAGGAAGAAGTGGTTGAAGATTTAGGGGACGTTGAGAGTCCATGGGAATGTAGCATCATGGAAAACTCTTCCAAGAAGCTTGACATTGATGTTGAGGAGGGTGCGCAATCTCCAAAGCATATCATGGTTGAAGACTTTGAAGAGGTTGATCAAGAGATGGATTCAATTATTGATGAGTTCCTATCCACAATTAAATCCTCTCCCATTGAGCTTGACATAGAGGGTAAGGAAGAAGATACCTCACCTCCCATACCCTTGGTAAGCCACGAAGAAAATATCAAATTAGAAGGAAGCTACCAAGAGGAAGAGGTTGAAGTTGATATAAGTTGTCAAGAGGTGGAAGTTACAAGGGAAGAGCACAAGAGCGTAGACATTGCAATGGCTAAGTGTGGGGAGGCCCCCCTTCCCAAGCCACCATCACCTAACATAACATTCAAGTGGGTAAAATTTCTATCCCTAAGCTTCACTTTCTCACTTGAATATGGTTTGATTGAAAATGATGGGCAACTTAGAGCTCTTTGTGGAGTTAAGAGTAAGAGGGAGTGGTGTAATGGTTGGAAAAAGAATGTTAGGCTCATTAAGGTTAAACCCTTAAGGCATAAATACTATGGTTGGAGGAATGCTAAATTGTATGGGTCTAGAAGGAGAATTTGGTGTATAAAGGAGAATTATATATGCCTACCACCCAAGTCGAATCATGATGATCAACTGGAAGATGGGTGTGAAAATAAGATATGGGATCTCGGATCACAACATGAAGACCAATTTTGGGAGCTCATATCTTGGGGAGAACCTCACCCAAGTTTGGTGAAGATGGTTGGAAATTCTGTTAACCAATTGAGGAGCAAAGATCCTTGGAGATTCAAGGATGAGTACAAACATAAGCCACCATGACAATAAGCCCCTCAAAATGTCCAACTTAAGGACTTAAACTAAAAGTGCTAGGTGGGAGACACCCCACCATGGTAAACTCTTTCCATCCTCTTTTAGTTTTGTTTAATAAGTGATTTGAGTTGCCATTGTAGGTAGATTTTCATTTCATATTGATTTGTTGGTAAAGATTGGTTGTTAGTATGTTGTATTCATTAGTAGTAGATGAATAAATCCTAAAATCAAATTGCATTTTTGTGAATTGTTTGATATTTGATTGAATAAAGAAGAGTTTTGGACATTATAGGGAGCTCTTGGGCATTTTTTTTGCTTTTTGGGCAAAAAAAAAAAAAACGGCCATCGGCGCGCTAGCACGCTGTGCGCGCGCGCACATTGCACTTCCGCAACTTCTGGTACAAAAACCAGAGAGTTGTGCGCGCGTTGTGCCAGCATTGTGCTGGGAGCACAAGCTCATCCACGCGTAAGCGCGCTGTGTGCGCGCGCGGGGATCGTCCCAACCTCATCCACGCGTAAGCGCGCTGTGCGCGCGCGCGCGGATTTGCTCCCTGCTTTTTTCCTTCCTCCTTTCTCCTTCTTTCCTCTTCTCTTCTTCTTTCTTTCTCATTTTTTTTCTTCTTCCTCTCTTGAAAGAATTTTTTTTCTTTTCTCTTGTAATATAAAAAAAAAATTTTAATAAAAAAAAATATATAATAATAAATAAATAAATAAATAAAATACTAAAAAAATTAAAAAAAATTTATTAAAAATATAAAATTTTTTTTTCTCTTCTTCCATATCCTTTTGTCTATTACATTTGCATACTTTTATTCTTTGCATTTTAATTTTGTTTCTATAATTTGTTCTCATTTTATTTTCTAAATTTCTCATTTTAATAATGGTGTTGAATTCTCTCACTCAATTGTTGAGAATTTCTTGCATTTTTTTTGTGCTTCATGACTTGTTACATTAATTGTAATATTTGTCAACACACAAGATTAGTGCTTTAGTCCTTCCTAATTTATTACCCTTTATTTTTTTTCTTGTACCGCTTCATCATTGAGTTAGGATAGAATTAAATGCTTTCATGCGTATCACTAATCTTGTTTGTGTCAATTCTTATTTGATCTTGATGCTCAATATACTCTCCATACTTTAACTTTACTCTTGCATCAAGTATCAGTTGATATGCCTTTTGCTTATATTGATTTCTCACTCACATGTTGTAGCTACCATGTAGTAGGGAATCATACTCTTATTTGGCATTAGCCCCCGCCTATGTTCTATTTGCCTTGATATCTTTGTTATAGGCTCAATTTTCTTTCCTTTTATTTCCTTCTAGGTTGGCCACCAAGAAGGGAGAAAGGAAAAATTTCTAAATGGGGCAACAAACAAGTCATCCGCACAACCTTTTGAAGGAGCCCATCAATTGTAACACCCATCCACCTTGCTCTTCTTTGCATGCACCGAGGACGGCGCAATCTTCAAGTGTGGGGAGGTCGTTCGACCGATCTCCATGGGTAAAAATTTCCTTTTCAACACCAATGTTAGTTAGTCGTTGCATTGCATGATAGGTTGCATGTTGGTTAGAATTTGTACATATTTTTACCACTTCTTTTTTTTATTAGGACTACTTGGTTAGGGTGATGATTTCCTTTCCAAGAAACTGTTTTAGGGCACCCTACCAATTTGAAAAAGAAAATTTGTGGAACTTGCTTGAAAGAATTTATTTTGGAACATGGTTTTTGAGCTAAGAACACAAGAAGTGAGTTTTGAACCTAATGGTGTGGTTACATCTTATAACCACTTATTTTCCTTCTTGTGTGCATTATTCTCTTTCTATGAATGTAATCTTTGATTTGTTCGATTCTTTATGTCCATTATTTTGTGTATTCATGCATTTATATGATTGAGGCCATCATTTCATTAGCTCACTTACCCAAATAGCTCACCTTTTATCTTCCATTGTTAGCCAAATTTGAGCCTACGATTAACCCACTTTGTTCTTATTTTAGCACATTACAAGCCTTAAAGTGAAAAAACAATAATTGTTCCTTATTTGGATCTTTGATTAGCTTAGGCTAGTGTGTCTAACATTCAAGTGTGGAAATCTTGGGACATTGGGTGAATAAAAGGGTAGTTTTGTACTTTTATTGAAAATATTGGGAATTGGGTACATACTCATGTATTAATTAAAATGTATAGACCTTATGCATTGATGCTCTTGTATGTAGCTTGAAAGAAAAAAAAAAGAAAAAAAAAGGGGGGAAAATGTAGATATCAAAAAAGAAAAGAAAGAAAAAGAAAAAAAGAAAGAAATAAAAAGGGGACAAAATGCCCCAAGGTAAAGTCCAATAAAGATCAATGCATAAGTGTTGTGAAATGAAAAGGGATACATGAGTATGTGAAAAAGTGAAGAATGGGTAGTTAGGTTAGAATTTAATTGTATAGGATGTCATAGGTTAGGTGGGAAGTCTAAGCCTATCAAGGATTCAAACTTCAAGCTCACTTGACCAAATATGCATCCTACCTTAACCCTAGCCCCATCACAACCTAAAGAAAAGACCTCATGATAATTGTATGCGTGCATTGAATAATTGTTGATTGTTAGATGAAAAATAAATCTTGGAAAGCATGATTAGGGGAGAATTGAGAGAATCAACCCCAAACACCGAGCGACTAGAGTGCAAACACTTCCGGTGAGGGTTCGATGCTCAACTCCTTGATTCCCGGCTTTCATGAGCGTTCTTTTTGCAAGTCGATTTGAACTTCATTTTCATACTTGAATTGGTAGGATTCATGAATCGTCATATGACCTTAGCCCTACCCATTTATACATGCACTTGGAGGATTGATTTATTTTTAACCAAGTAGGTAAAACCATTTTGCATTTAGTTGCATCCATTTAGATAATTGCATGTAGTTTAGGTTGCATAAAGTTTATTTACATTGAATAAATGTTGATACCCTTTGTTTCTCTCTTGGCTTAAGCATGAGGACATGCTTGGTTTAAGTGTGGGGAGGTTGATAAACCCCATTTGTAGGGTTTATCTTATAGTGATTTTAGGAAATTTTATAACCTTTTACCCACATTTATGCAATGAAATAGCATGGTTTTGTATATTCTCCTTTAATTGTGCTTAAGAGTGAAAACATGCTTTTTAGGACCTAAAATAGCTAAATTTAATTCACCTTGATTCTATTAGATGCCTTGATATGATTTTTAAGTGATTTCAGGTTTATGAGGCAAAGATTGGATCAAGGGAATGAAGAAAAAGCATGTAAAGTTGGAGAACTCATGAAGAAATGATGGAACCAAAAAGCTGTCAAGCCTGACCTCTTCGCACTTAATTGACCATAACTTGAGCTACAGAGGTCCAAATGATGCCGTTCTAGTTGGGTTAGAAAGCTAACATCCGGGGCCTCGAAACGATATAAGATTTGCCATAGTTGCATCGCGCATAGGGGCGCGCACGCGCACGGTACGCGGACGCGCCGATGGTGGCACATGACCCACTTAATGCAACACGTGGCCAGCGATTTTAGAAGCCTTGTGGGCCCAATCCAACTCATTTCTGATGCTATTTAAGCCAAGGATTGAAGGGGAATCAATATACTGGAGATACTTTAATCATTAGTCATAGTTTTAGTTTTAGAAGTAGTTAGAGTTAGAGAGAGAAGCTCTCACTTCTCTCTAGAATTAGGATTAGGTTTAGGTTAATCTCTCTTCTTAGATCTAGGTTTAATTCATGCTTTGATTCACTTTTCCTTTACCAATTCTTAATCTTCTCCTCCTCCTCTTTCTAGTTATGTGCTTTAATAATTGTAATTCTTCATTTTGTTTTGGATAGATTGTTGTTCCTTTGTTTTCTTTCAATAATGCAATTTGAGGTAATTCATGATAATTGTGATTTCCTTGATTGTTGTTGTTAATTCTTTTCAATAATTGTTGTTAGATTCTACTCTTGTTATCAATTTACTATGCTTTTCTTTTGTACCCTCCAAGTGTTTGATGAAATGCTTGGTTGGATTTTAGGGTAGGTTTTGTTCCTCTTGGCTTTGGTAGAGTGATTAGTGACTCTTGAGTTATCTAATTCCTTTGTTGATTGATAATTAGAAGTTGCTAATTGATTTGAATGCCTCTAAAGCTAGTCTTTCCTTTAGGAGTTGATTAGGACTTGAGGAATCAAATTAATTCATCCACTTGACTTTCCTCCATGGTTAGAGGTTAACTAAGTGGGAGCAATGAACAATTCTCATCACAATTGAGGAGGATAACTAGGATAGGACTTCTAGTTCTCATATCTTGACAAGAGCTTTGTTAGTGTTAGTTTATTTCCTTTACCATTTATATTTCTTGTATAAAATCTCAAAAACCCCAAAATAACTCACAACCAATAACAAGACACTTTATTGTAAGTCCTAGGGAGAACGACCCGAGGTTCCAATACTTCGGTTTATAAATTTTAGGGGTTTGTACTAGTGACAAACAACTTTTTGTATGAAAGGATTATTGTTTGGTTTAGAAACTATACTTTACAACGAGAATTCATTAGTGAAATTCTAAACCGTCAAAAATCTAATCATCAATAGTCTCTAAACCGACGGAAATCCCGTCGTACAAACGTTTTGGTTGTCACAAGTAACAAACCCCTTAAAATTGATAACAGAGTATTTAAACCTCGGGTCGTCTTCTCAAGGAATTGCAGGGAGGTATGTTCTTATTATTGGTTATGGAGATTGTAAATTTGGGGGGTTTGATAAAGTAGTGGTAGGGTTTTTAGAAATTAAGGGAGCAGTATGTTGAATGGTAAGTAACATAAAATAATAATAATAAAATCTCTTAGCAAGGTATGGAGAACTGGAGGTCCTATCCTAGTTATCCTTATCAATTGTGATGAGAATTGGATTCTTCCCCCACCTTATTAACCCCTAACTATGAAGGTAAGTTAAGTGGACAAATTAATTCCAATTTTCAATCAACAATGAGTTTGATAACTCAAGAGTTACCAAGGTCTCAACCAAAGCCAAAAGAAAGAAAATATGTAAGTTAAATTGAGAGCACTTATAAATAAAGCAAAGCAAAATTAAATCTGAAAATACCTCGAATTGAATTAATAATAGAAGATCAATCTAAACATAAAGCGTTCATAAATTAAATTGAAAAAATAAGTAAAAATAAAGAACCTGGGATTGAGAGTTACTCCTAAAACTAAGAGAAATCCTAAATCCTAAGAGAGAGAGGAGAGAACCTCTCTCAAAACTAATCTAAATCATGAGAAGTGAATTATGAGAGCCTCCTTATGAATGGATGCATTCCCCCACTTTATAACCTCTGGTCTATGCTTTCTGGACTTGGATTTGGGCCAAAAAGGGGTTTAGAACTCGCTGGGGCGTGTTCTATAATTTTCTGGTGCGTGGCCTCTGTCACGCGTCCGCGTGGGTCACGCGGTCGTGTCATTCGAAGCTTTTCCTTGCCACGCGGTCGCGTCAGTCATGCGACCATGTCATGTGCGTTCTGCTTAAGGCGTGCGGTCGCGTCAGTCATGCGGCTGCGTTGCTGAATCTTCGCTTCTGGCACGCGATCGCGTCGTCCATGCGATCGCGTGAACACCAGTTTCCTTAAAGCTCCGTTTTGCTTTCTCCTTCCATTTTGTATGTTTCCTTTTCCATCCTCTAAGTCATTCCGCCTTAGAAAATCTGAAACTACTCAACATACTAATCACGGCATCGAATGGAAATAAAGGTAATTAAAATAATTAATTTTTAAAGCTTAGAAAACAAGTTTTTCACAATATGACATAATAAGGAAGGGAAAGTAAAACCATGCAATTAATGTGAATAAGTAGGTGAAGGATTATATAAATCACTCAAATTAAGCACAAAAGAACTCACAAAATATGGGTTTATCAGGATCGACGCGTACGCGTGACTGACGCGTGCGCGTGATTTGGAGCTTTCCACGGCGACGCGTGTGCGTGACTGATGCATACGCGTGATTTGAAAATTTGCACAGCGACGCATGCGCGTGACCAACGCGTCCGCGTGACTCGCGAAAAAGACCATCGACACGTACGCGTGACTGACGCGTACGCGTGACTTGCGCCACCTGCAGAAAACGTAAAAAAATACTGGGGTGATTTTTGCACTGCTTTTGACCCAGTTTTCAGCGCAGAAAGTACAGATTAGAGGCTGCAGAGTGAAGGAATCAAGTGGTCCCTGATGAGCTGATAATTTATACCCTTTTGGCATTGTTTTTACATAGTTTTTAGTATGTTTTAGTTAGTTTTTATTATATTTTTATTAGTTTTTATTCAAAAAGACTTTACTATGAGTTTGTGTGTTTTTCTATGATTTCAGGTATTTTTTGGCTGAAATTGAGGGACCTAAGCAAAAATCTGATTCAGAGGCTGAGAAAGGACTGCAGATGCTGTTGTATTCTGACCCTCCTGCACTCGAAATGGATTTTCTGGAGCTACAGAATCCCAACTAGCGCGTTCTTACTTGCGTTGGAAAGTAGACATCCTGGGCTTTCCAGCAATATATAATAGTCTATATTTTGCCCGTGACTTGATAGCCTAAACTGGCATTAAAAGCCAGCCTAAAACTTTCTGGCGTAAAACGCTAGAACTGGTACCTGTTTTGGCGTTAAACGCCCATTTTGGCACCCAGAGTGGCGTTTAATGCCAACTTGGAGTATATGCACGTGTAAGCTTGAAAGCTCAGCCCAAACACTCACCAAGTGGGTCCCGGAAGTGGATTTCTACCCTATCTGCACTTAGTTACTCAATTTCTGTAAATCTAAGTTACTAATTTAGTATAAAAACTACTTTTAGAGATTTATTTTGCAACTGATGACATTTTTTACACTTCATATTGTATTTCTGACGGCATGTGTCTCTAAACCCCATAGGTGGGGGTGAGGAGCTCTGCTGTGTTTCAATGGATTAATGCAATCACTATTGTTTTCTATTCAATCACGCTTGATTCTATTCTAAGATATTCACTCGTACTTCAATCGGAGAAGATGATGATCCGTGACACTCATCATTATTCTCACATCTATGAACGCGTGCCTGACAACCACTCTGTTCTATTTGAGCTCAACATAGTCATTGGGCGACAGCTTGAGTGCATATCTCTTGGGTTTAAAATAAACTCTAACAGCAAAATAAACTAAAATAAAGGCCTAAAAATTCAAAAATTAATAATAAATTATGCTTCCTATATTGAAAAGCATTATTGGGTTTCTTACTGTCCTGACTTAGCCCAATGGGCCTTATGAGTTGTCACCATTTCACCACCGCTGTTTTTGAGACAAACTCTTGTTCTCCTTGATGTCTAAAATCGGCAAAGTATAATTCTTCTAGTATTCAGATCCTTGAATATGTCAAGATTACCATTCTGCCCCTTGTCTCTAAAATGACAAAAATGCCTCTTGAACACGTATTATCTTCTCTCTCTTCAAAATGATTTGTCCTCGAAACTTGTCCACAGTTTGGAATTAGTTGTCTTTCTTTCTCTTCATCCATATTAATGCCTCCATAATTGACTAGTGAATCTACAAAATGTTGAACAATTCTTTTGGAATTTAATGATACTAATGTGCTCTTATCTAAGCTAGAACTGTCTAGATCTCTCTCACAAGTGTGTTTGTATCTCTCAATTTCTTTTTCACTCATTGACTCCTCTTGCTCACTATTCTCCTCTTTTTTCTCAAAACTCTTGCTTTCAATCAAACATGGATTCTTTTCACTCAAACACTCACTCTCTTTCTCAGTTTTTTTTCTCTCATATTTTTCAAATTGCTCACATTCCAAGGACCCAGTTGAGAACTTCTATACTTTTGGATCCTCCAAGGACACATCATCTACAACATACTCAACAAATTCTTCCATCTTTGGCTTTGAAGAAGAATTAAATATAGGTATAGGAGAAATCATCTTCTTGTGTCGATCTATAATATTCTTCTTGAAATCAGGAACTCTAACTTATGTCTGACCCTCAAATTTTACTCATTTGGAATCCTAAATTGCTATAAATTATTGCATTTGCTCCATATCAATGGTCAATTTGACCAACTCCTCCACGATCGCGTAATAATAACGTTGGACTTTATCTGTAAGTTCTTCGCATAATCCAAACAAAAATCGTTCCATAAGAACCTCATGACTCTTTTTAATATTAGCCTTATCCATCAAATATAGAAAATCCTTGTGGTACTCCATCACTGATTGTAAACCTTGTTGCAACTTACAAAATTTTTCAAAAAATTCGTTGTGGTATGATGGTGGCAAAATCCGATTCCTCATGTGGTATGATGATGGCACAAACTGGTTCCTCATGATTTTCTTCATCTTCTCCCAGCTGCAAATTGGACTTTTTTCGTACCATCTTCTAGATCTTCCTAATGCAGTCCACCATATACGGGCATCGTCGAAAAAATTGATTTGTACTAGGCAAACCTTATTTTCCTCTGAAAGAATGCAATTTGCGAAAATCGACTCTACCTTCCTTTCCCATCCAAAATAAGCTTCAAGATTATTCCTCCCTTTAGATGCAGGGATTTGCAACCAAAAATTCTTTTTCACATATAAGATTCCTTTATCATCACTATCGTGATACTCAGTCATTTTTTGCAACTCTTTCTTTTTTTTTTTGCAAACACCGACTTTAAGTTAGAATTATTGTAGAAACAAAATTAAATAAGAATTTTTTATTTTTTGGACTCTAAAGTGAATTTGTAGAAATTAAAAAGAAAAAACAAAGAGATTAAACAAGACCCATAGAACTTGTAGATAAATAAGAATTTACCTACAACCTGTAACTGATACCAGATGATAGAAAATTAGAACGAAAGATAAAGAGATAAGAAAAGAATGACTCCAAAAGATGCAACAGAAAATGATAGATAAGGATTTTTTCTACTAGACGTCTAAGAAACCTGTTCTTAGCAACCTAGGTCACCGAAAGAGATTTCCTACTAGACCTTCAAAGAATTTGTCCTTGACAACCTAGATCAGAGGGATGAAAATTTAAAGAGACTAACACACAAAATCATCTTAGTGTTGGATCTTTCAATCTTCTTCATGCAACAAGCAAAGCAAATCACTCACCTCATTTAATCACACTAAAAAAGACGTGCATAAAGCAACTAAAAATTTTATTCGTAAAAAATTGTGTAAATTGTCTCACCGAAGGTGTTTAAATAGGCTCCTAAAAAACTAACTAAAAGATAAGATAAGATAACTTAATTTAAATCAGATTTGATCTTATTGGATTATATCAGATTTGATTTAAATTTAAAATCCTAAAGATATGATAACTAATTTAAATCATTTGTTCTTATTAGATTAGATCAGATTTGATTTAAATTTAAAGTTCCTAAAATTACTACTAAGAAAATCAGAAGTAAATCAAATCTTTTAATAAAATCTAACAGCAAAACAAACTAAAATAAAGGCCTAAAAATTCGAAAATTAATTATAAATTATGCCTCCCACTGAATTTAAAAAGTATTATTGGGCTTCTTGTTGTCCTAACTTAGCCTAATGGGCCTTATGAGTTGTCACCATTTCAGCACCGCTATTTTTGAGACGAACTCTTGGTCTCCTTGATGTCCAAGACCGGCATAATATAATTCTTCTAGTATTCAGATTCTTGAATATGACAAGATTTCCATTCTACCCATTGTGTCTAAAATGACAAAAATGCCCTCCTGAATACGTATCACTTATTTTAGAGATAACGAGGGGTTCAAGCGTCATTGTTTGGCGAATGTCACTAATAGGGCTTCGCTTAGGTCATTGATAAATGAAAATTGTCAGTTCAGAATTTTTACAAAAATAATCTCGTCAAAGTATAGATCCAAACCAACAGACAACTCTCAATCAAAGTTTAATTTGTTTGTCACTTAAGTCAAATCAATAAAAAAATCGAGAGTATTTAAACCTCGGGTCATCTCTCAAAGAAATTGCAGGGAAGTGTGCACATTATTGGTTATGAGATATTTTTGGGGGTTTTGGAGTGATGAATGGGAAAGGTAAATTGCAAGAATTAAGAAAATATAAATTGCAAGAAATGTAAAGCTAACAACTAAGATAATATAAATGCTAAAAGATACTAATGGTAAGGATTAAGAGTCAATGCTTCCTATCTAGATCATTGACCACGATATGGTAATTACAAAGGGTTAATTCCACTTAGTTTTCTTCTAACATTGGAGGGTGAAGTCAAGTGGATGTAATTGATTCTAAAACCAACTAACAACCCTAAATTACTAATCACAGTGGACATCAATGACTTCAAGGAACCTAAGTCCTCAATCTCAAGTCAAGAGTGCTAAAATCTACTCTAAAATCTAACCAAATATTTTAACAAATACTTGGAAGGCATAAGAGAAAAGCATGGTAAAATTGCAATAATAATAAAATCTAAAACTACCAAATGCAAGAAAGTAACAATAACAACTCAATTAAACAATAAGAAACATAAAAAGGCATCAATTGCATTAAAGAAAATGAAAATCAACAAAAGTTCAATAACATAAAAGTAACTAAATACAAGAAATAACAAGTAAAACTAAGAGAATCAAGGCAATAAAACAAGGAAAAGTAAAGAGAACTAAATCAAAGCAAGTATTAAAATCTACATCTAAGAGAATTAGAACTAAATCTACCTTAATTCTAGAGAGGAGAGAGAACTTCTCTCTCTAGAATATAACCTAAAATATGGCTCTAAACTAAACCTTATTACTCTCCCCTTGTTCTTCCTTGAATTTGGCCTCAAATACTTCAAAAATGAATTGGATTTGGGCTTGAAGGAGTCCAAAAATTGCCAGCCATATTTTCTTTAAGTGCATCACATACTTCGTGTCATGCGTATGTGGAAGGCATGCGTACGCACAACATGGCAAAATCTCAGGGCACGCATACGCGCAACCGGACAGATTTTCAAAACTTCATTTCTTCCTAAATTCTCCACTTTTACATGTTTTTTCTTCATTTCTTCAATACAATCTTTGCCTTCTAAGGCTGAAATCACTAAACAAACACATCAAGGTATCAAATGGAATTAAAGTAAATTAAATTTTCCAAATCAAGGGCCTAAAAAGCATGTTTTAAATCTTAAGCACAATTTAGAGAGAATTTACAAAACCATACTATTTTAATGAATAAATGTAGGAAAAGTTAATAAAATCCACCCAATTAATGTAAATAAATACCATGAAATATGGATTTATCACATTCCCACACTTAAACAATAGCATGTCCTCATTTTAAACCCAAGAAAGATACAAGAAAGGAGTATTAACATTTATTCAAAGTAAATACCTACATGCAATCTATCTACATACATGCAACTAAGTCAAAATACATCAATTCCCAAGAATACATGTATAAACATAAGGGCTAAAGAAATCATAACCAAATTAAATCCATAATTAATTAGAGTTCTAGAAAAGAATTTACAAACTTGCAAGATAAGAAATAATAATAGGTGGAAACATAGAGTTGAGCAATCGAACCTCTCACCGGATGTGTATACTCTCTAATCGCTCAAATATTTAGGATTGATTCACTCAATTCTCCCCTAATCATATTTTCTAAGATTTGTTTTTATCGAACAATCAACAATTATTCCATGCATGCATACAAATATCATGAAGACTTTTCTTGAGTTGTAATGGGGCTAGGGTCAAGGTAGGGTTATATTTGGGCAAGTGGACTAGAATTTGAATCTTTGATTAACTTAAACTTTCCACCTAACATACGACAACCTATTTACTCTAATGCAAAACTAGCTACCTATTATTCACTTTTTCACACACTCATGCATTCTTTTCAATTTACATCACATATACATTTTTCTTATTACTTTTCTTTGGGGCATTTTTTCCCTTTTTATTGCTTTCTTTTTCTCTTTTTTTTTCTTTTTCTTTTCCTTCTTTTTATTTTTTATTTTTTTTCAAAATAAAATATATACAAGAGCATCAATGCATATGATTTAAGCATTTAATGCATGAGTATGTACTAAATCTCCAAGATCTTCAACAAAAATACAAAAATACACTTTTATCTTAACCAATGTTTCCAAACGTTTCTACACTTGAATGATACACACTCTCACTAGTCTAAGCTAATCAAAGATCAAAATTAAGGATATTTATTATTTTTCACTTAGGCGTAGTGATGTGCTAAAATAAAGAAGATGAAAATAGGCTCAAAATTTATTAACAAATGTGGATAAAAGGGTAAGGCCATTTGGGTAGGTGAGCTCATATATACATCAAATAATGGACATAAAGAATCAAACAAACTAAATATTACAACCATAGAAAGAGAATAACACACACAAGAATGAAAATAGTGGTTAATATGATGTAACCACATAATTAGGCTTAAAACTCACATGGTTGTATGTTCTTAGCTCAAAAACTATGTTCCACAATATAGTTCAAGCAAGTTCCAATGAAAAAAATTTTAACTCAAATAAATTGGAATGTCAATGTCCTATAAAAAAATATTTTTCTTGAAAATTTTCATTATTTTGACTAAGCTTATTATATATATGCATATATGAAAAGAAATGCAATAAACTAAGAAAATTACAACTAAGAATTCTAAAAGACCTAGTTATAAAAGAAAAATAAATGAAATGTAAAAGTATTTAGATTAGAAATTTTCACCCAAAAATCGGTCGATTGGTCGGACGACCTCCCCACACTTAAAAGTTTACACCGTCCTCGGTGCATTCAAAGATGAGCAAGGGGGTATGAACAAGGGTGGTACGGCGACTTCATGAATTGCCACTTTCAGCTGGCGGATCAACCGGTTGTTGTATGTTCTTTCTTTTTCTTCTCTTTTTGCTTATGATGAATCATTCTGAAAGATAAAAAATAGGATATAGTAAGACGAGTAAATACAAAAGCAAGAAAGAATAGATTTTTGGAATGAGGTGATGATCACTAAAATGAAGTGAGTGAATCAGTTTGTGACATGAAAAAAAAAAGTGTGTGAATTCTAAGCTACGCACAGTTTAGAACACACACACTAGCATTTGAAAGCTATGTCACAATTACACAAAAGAAGTATGCACTTCACTCATTTTAGTGTGCTTGGGATACTTTAAATAAAACTTGTAGGTTAAGATAAACAAACAAGTAATAAAGAAGCATGAAATAACTCAAGCAAGAATCAAGCAATTGTGAAATGGATAATGAATGGAAACTAGTTGATGTGCAAGGAAACTTAATAAATAAAAAAATTATGAAAATCAAACATCAATTAATGACACACATTGAATTTTTGTTTGCATCGCCTAATTGACATAAATTGGGGGCACATGGGTGCTATGAAATATTCAAAAAGAGAGATATAAGATGAAAATCAATCAAATATCAAGCATGGTCCATATAGCTTGAAAAATTCAAAAAGATGTCGTTAGGTGAGCCTATAATCCAATTTCACAATTTCATAATTTTAATGCATCAATTTGGTGATCGATGCAAATAAAAATCAATTATAAACAAGCATCACCTAACAAAAAATGCATCAATTAGAAGTAATTTCCTAATGATAGATAGTAAAATCAAATCACATGGTGGCTAAAACATGCAATTCAAAAGATGTAGAATGCTTTGAAGGAAATTCACATGCACTTGGTACTCACAAATGTTAATCATGAAAGATTCAATACCAAGCAACAAATTATAACCTCAATAAAGAAATCTAACAATTAATATTTAGCAGCAAGAAACAGCTAATCAGATTAACAATCCAACAACATTCACTTAATCTAACCTATACTAACAACCTAATCTACTAAAACAAAAATTCAAACTAACTAACTAACTAATAGAGATGGTGGTAGATAGTGAATGATGATGATGGATGATAGTTAAATGAAGGAAAGAAGAGAAGAGAAGATAAAAGAAGAAAAAAATGGAGAAAAGAGAAGAAAAGAAGAGTATGTGACCAGGGGGGTCACGTGTACGCAGAAGGTCATATGTACGGGTGACTTGTCCAACGCACAGCAGTGGCATGGTACTGGCACAACAAGCTAAACTCTCTATTCAGGGGTCCGTGCGTATGGGTGACCTCTCTCTCTCTGTCTCTTTTTTTTATGAAGCATAACAAAACTTAAAAATTAAACACAACTTCTCCACTAGATTCAACTATGTAATTCAAAATCAAATTAAGATCAAATTCCATAATCCAAAATCAAAGTTCAAAAACTATGAAATTCTACTATGCAATTCAACTATATAACTATGCACATTCTAAAACAAATTAAAATAAAAAAGATTGACTAGACTTCTAACATTCAAAAAATTTATTCAACTATTCAACCATTCCGTTCAAACTAAAATCTATCAAATCAATCTAACACTTAAGAGATATATTTACAAGAATGAAATAAAGAAAGGAATTTGGAAGGTTTTACCATGGTAGGTGTCTCCCACCTAGCACTTTTATTTATAATCCTTAAGTTGGACATTGGGGAAGCTTCTTGTCATGGTGGCTTATGCTTGTATTCATCCATAAATGTCCACCAATGCTTGGACTTCAAATATGCTCCAACACTCCAATTGATATCCACCAAGCCTTGATTAAGTTTATAACAAGCTAGAAGTTTCCAAAGTTGATCCTCATGTGGTAATCTGGGATCTCAAATCTTGTTTTCAATCCCGTCTTCAAGTTAATCATCAAAGTTCTATCCGGGTGGTAAGCATGTCGAATTCTCATTCAAACCCATAAAATATCTTCCTAGACCCAAGCAATTGAGTTCTACACCAATCCTTGCATGTCAATCATGATAATCCAACCATAATGAACCGAATATTGTGTTTTCAACTACTAACCATCTCTCTTTTGCTCTTAAATTCACAAAGAGATCTAAGTCGACCATCCGTCTCAAGCAACCCATATTCAAGCAGGATAAGATGTCTAAGAGATATAAATTTTACCCACTTGAAAGAAAGAATAGATAGTGGTCTATTAGGCAAAGATGTCTCCAACGATCTTGACAGCGCAATCTTTATTCCCGTACGTCCTTTTTGAGGAGCTTCAACCACTTGATAGGTTTCTTCAAATTCAACCTCTTTCTCACCATTTCTTTGAACTCTTTTTCATCACTTAAGTCATACTGGAGGTTGAGTAAAGACTACATCAACATCAAACTCCAATTTACTAGGGAAAAATTCAATAGACTCAAGGAAATCAAGCACTGATGCAAAGTCATCATCACTAATGGAACTTGTTGTTTGCTCTCTTTCTTTCAATTCTTCATCCATAATATGCTTTGGAGGTTGTGAACTATCCTCCTCAACATCACTTTCTAGCTCAACGGAAGAAGGCTCTACAACTTTGAATTCTTCTTTGCATTCAACATTCCCTAAGTCTTCAACCACTTCTTCCTTTTCAATAATTTCGGCCTCCTCCACTTGTTCTAATACAAAGGGCCACTCCTCATCCTCCACTTGAATTTCCAATCTCTCTTTCATATTATGCTCTTTAATTAATTCTCCACATTCCGTCATAGGAGTACTTTGAGTGCACAAGCGTTGTGAGGCAAAGTTGCTTACTACCTCGATCAAGGTAGCCATGAATTTTACTTGCTTCCTTTGAGCTTCACATCGCTCTTAATGAAATGAAATGAGAGTGTTATACATTAGTGTTTGAGGTGGAGAAGGGGGTTCATTGTTTGGGAGAAATGTTTTATAATTAGAAGGTGGTTTATCTTGGTGGGAGTATCGAGGTGTTGTATATAGAATTTATGGCTCTTGGGAGTATTGTTGTTGGAATGGGGGTGGTGGTTCAACGAGTATTCATTCATAGTGGTCACATGGGTGTGGTACATGAGGTTGGTGTAAATCATGTTGCTTGTATGTGAAGTTTGTATTCGTAGGTTTTGATGAATGACAAACCAACAAACGACATGAAAGACAAACCAACAAACAACTTGAATGAACAAGCATGTTGAAAGATCAACCAACATTCAACGTTGAGGAATGAAGAGTTGAAAGCAACACAACAACAACAAGAAACTCAAGTCCACAACATTTGAAGACGAGTATAGTGTCTTAGGACTTAGGTAACTTCTTGTTAAGAACCAATTGCTAAATCTCTCAACACACACTCACAAAATGTTTTGATGCACATCTTGCAATTCGATGCTAGCCAAATGGTTTAAAACTTGTTTTCAAAGGTACAAAAGCATAGGAATTGACTCCAACAAGTTTGAGATCAATCCTAAGTATTTTAAAGTGATTTTAAGCCATTCTTTAAGGTTTGCATCGATGCACACTCATCTTGCATCGATGCAAAGCATGCGACGACTTGTTGAATCGATGCAAAGATGTTTGCATCGATGCAACCTAGCTGAAAATTCAAATTTCAGCTTCAAAGACACATTTGCATCGATGCAAAGTGTTATGCATCGATGCAAATAATCCAAAACATAAAAAACGGCTAGTTTTGACAAAAAGGCTCCATCCCATTAACTCCCCAACATTTCTAAGGTTTGGGGAGTCTATAAATAGATGGATTGAAGCCTTATTTCACTGACTTGATTTTTTGCAAACTATATTGTTCATATTCTTTCATTCTACACAATTTTTTTTTTGGTGTTATAATACACAATTTGAGAGAGCAATATCAATTGGTTCAATAGCGCTAAACTTGTAATCATACACTCTTCTAGAGAGTAATCATTTCATCTCAACAATTCTTTGAGAATTGTTTTCTTGTACACTTTGCAAATTGGAGTGTGATCTCCAAGGTTGAGTCAAGAGTTATAAACACTATAGTCGGTGAGGATACCAAAGAGGTATACTAAGTACTCAAGGCAAATCTTAGAGAAGGTATCTCTAAGTGGAGTGGGTTAGTATACGAGTGGTGATCATATACCGTGAGGTGTTAGAAACTAAGGACTCGGATTGTAAAAGGTTTTGCGCGAGCACCTTGAAGCTTGGCAATAGTGGAACTTCTCAATTGTGATTGAGAAAGAAAGTGGACGTAGGACAAGGATTGTGCCGAACCACTCTAAATAGCGTTTGCATCTCTCCAAACCCATCTCTTCAATATTATTGTCTTTTACCTTTGAGCAAATAAATTGTGATCGAAAAGTAGCTTCGTAAGTACTTAAGGAGTAGCTTAAGTCCGATTGGTGAAAAGCTTGATCAATTTATTTGAGTTGGTGTCTATTGGAAAGTAAAAGCTCCTTATAAATGCTTAGCAATTGAGTTAAGCTCTTGGAAAAATACTAGTACAATAACACTTTTGTATATTGTCTTTAACTTTCACAAAAAGATTCATTGTTGTTGCAATACTCAATTCACCCCCCCTCTTGAGTAATTGTGCATAGGTTCTACAAGTGGTATCAGAGCTTAACCCTTTGAAAGACTTAACCGTTTAAGGGAAAAGATCATGGCAAGCACAGGCTTTAACAACAACAACACTAGCGAAGGTAACTCAACCGCTAGACCTCCTCTTTTTAGCGGAACAAATTACTCTTATTGGAAAAATAAGATGAGAATTTGGATCCGTTCTCAAGATGTGAGAATTTGGAAAGTGATTGAGAATGGAAATCACATTCCAACAAAAACAACAAGCGCTAAAGAAGGAGAAGTCTCCGTCTCAAAGCAAGTACCGAAAGGAGAAGATGAATATAGTGACGATGATTGGAAGAAAGTGGCAATGAATGATAAAGCCATCAACTTCATTCATTGTGCACTTAACGAGCATGATTATATGAAGATCTCTACATATGAAACCGCTAAAGAGATTTGGGATAAACTCCAAATCACTTACGAAGGAACCGACCACGTTAAAGAATCAAAGGTATTTATGTTGGTTCATGAATGGGAAAATTTTAAAATGAAAGATGAAGAGAGCATTGAAGAAGCTCTTGAAAGACTCTCCAAGATCTTCAACAATCTAAGCATGCTTGGCACAAAATACAATGATAAACAAATTGTGACCAAGGTGCTTACAAGCCTTACACCAAAATGGAACTCCAAAGTGAACGCCATTGTGGAAGGAAGGCTCTATGATCAACTTACATTTGATCAACTACGAGGTAATCTTCTCACCTATGAAATGACTATGCTAAATAGACAAAAAGGTGAAGAAAGCAAGAAGAAAAGTCTCGCCCTTAAAACAACATCACTGCAAGAAGAGAGTGATGATAATGAAGAAGAAGGAGATGAAGAATTTGCACTCTTATTAAAAAGATTCAATAAGTTTGCAATGAAGAAAAACTTCAAGAGCAAAACAAAGGTACCAAAATGCTATGAGTGTGGAGAAATTGGACACATCAAACCCAATTGTCCAAAACTTCAAAAGGAGGACAAAAACAAGAAATTTAAGAAGAAGGAGAAAGCATACATATCATGGGAGAACGAGGATGAATCCGACTCCGATGACGACGAGGTTGCAAATCTTTGCTTAATGGCAAGCGAAGAAAAGGTTAGTGATGACAACTCCACGTCTTTTAATTTACAAGATGAATATGATGCCTTACTTGAGGTGTACACAAAACTTACCCAAGATTATTCTCTCCTAAAGAAAAAGAATATGGATCTTTTAAAACAAAATGAGATGTTGAAAAACGAGAATATCAATCTTGGAAAAGATAAGTGTAGCACAAGTAGTGATCCATACAAATCTTGTAAAATGCATGAAAATGAAATTACAAATCTTAAGAACACTTTAGCTAAGTTCAATGAATCTTCAAAGAACTTAGATAAAATGTTGAAAAACCAAAAGCATGTTCATAATAAGGAAGGTTTAGGTTTTAAAAAAGGAAAATTTAAAAATGCTAAAACTCCTATTAGGCAACCGCAAGCCTAAAAGGCAAGCATGCCTAAAAGGAATGAAGCCTTTAAACATCCTCCTCAACATGCTTCATTTAGAAATTATAATCACAATGCATATAGATCAAAAGATGTTGCATTTAGGAAACAACCTAGGCAACCATTTAGAAACATGCATAGGATGCATAATCCAAATGTCATATGTCATTATTGTAATAAAGTAGGTCATATAGCACCCGTATGCTTTACTAGAATTAAACATATAAACTTTCGTAGTCAAGATACGAGATGGGCACCTTATGGGCATTATGCTCATACTAACATCAAGGACCCAAATTCACTTGGGTACCTAAATCCCAATTTTAATTATTTTGTAGGTACGTGTTGGAGCTAAGGATACAAATTGGTATGTTGATAGTGGATGCTCCAAACACATGACCGGCGATGAATCAAAGTTCACCGCAATAGAGCCTACAAACGGAGGAAACGTGATCTATGGAGACAACAACACCGGCAAAGTAATCGGCGTTGGAAAAGTTGGTAAAAATCCTTCTACCTCCATAGATAATGTTATACTTGTCAAAGGTCTCAAACATAATCTCATTAGTGTTAGCCAACTTTGTGACAAAGGAAACTTAGTCACCTTTGATTCAAAGTGTTGTTTGATAAAAAGGCAAGACACTAATGAAATTGTGCTAATTGGGCACCTTGTTGACAATGTATACATGATTAATCTAAATGAAGTTTCCTCAAATGATGTGAAATGCCTTGTTAGTAAAAATGATGAAACTTGGTTATGGCATCGTAGAGTAGCTCATGCTAACATGGACCATCTTAACAAGTTGGTCTCGAAAGAGTTAGTAATTGGCTTACCAAAGCTACGTTTTGAAAAAGACGTCCTTTGCGACGCATGTCAAAAGGGAAAACAAGTAAAGGCCTCTTTTAAATCCAAAAACATTGTTTCAACAACAAGGCCATTACAACTTTTGCACATGGATTTATTTGGTCCTTCTAGGACTATGAGCTTTGGTGGCAATTACTATGCTTTAGTTATTGTTGATGATTACTCTCGATTTACATGGACCTTGTTCCTAGCAAACAAGAGTGATGCATTTCGAGCATTCAAAAGATTAGCCAAAGTTATTCAAAATGAAAAGAATTTGCATATATCATCTATTAGAAGTGATCATGGTGGAGAATTTGAAAACAATCTTTTTGAAACTTTTTGTGAAGAAAATGGCATTGAGCATAATTTTTCCTCTCCTAGAACACCACAACAAAATGGTATAGTTGAAAGGAAAAATCGTCATTTAGAAGAAATGGCGAGAACTATGCTCAATGAGGCTAATATTCCTAAGTACTTTTGGGCGGATGCGGTTAGTACCGCGTGTTATGTTATGAATAGGATTATCATTCGACCTATTCTTAAGAAAACACCGTACGAATTGTACAAAGGAAGAAAGCCAAATATTTCCCACCTTCACGTCTTTGGTTGTAAATGCTTTATTCTAAATAATGGAAAAGATAACTTAGGCAAATTTGATGCTAAGGCTGATGAAGGAATCTTCTTAGGCTACTCTTTAACTAGCAAAGATTTTAGAGTATATAATAAACGCATCATGACTATGGAAGAAAGTATTCATGTCGCTTTCGATGAAACTAACCGTTGTTGTGCTAGAAAAGATTTTGATGAAAATGTAGAAAACTTTGATTCACTAAATTTGAATGGTGAAGACAAAGAAAAAGATTTAAATGAAGCCTCTACAAGCTCAACAAAGGATAGCGTTCAAGTTGAAGAAATTGAACCATCACAAGCACAAATAAATGCACTTCCAAAGGATTGGCGTACTTCAAAGGATCATCCTCTAGACAACGTCATTGGTGATGTTTCGAAAGGGGTAACAACTCGATCCACTTTTAGAAATTTATTTGCATATAGTGCTTTTGTTTCTCAAATTGAACCATCTGCCATTGAGTCCGCAATTGATGATGAACATTGGGCTATGGCAATGCAAGAGGAGCTTAACCAATTCAAACGAAATGACGTTTGGGAATTGGTGCCTAAACCAAGTAATCAAACAATTGTAGGAACAAGATGGGTTTTTAGAAATAAACTCGATGAAAATGGTACAATTGTTAGAAACAAAGCTAGATTAGTAGCTAAAGGTTATAATCAAGAGGAAGGCATTGATTATGACGAAACTTATGCTCCCGTAGCTAGATTAGAAGCAATTAGGATGTTACTTGCTTTTGCATCCTCTTATAACTTCAAACTTTATCAAATGGATGTTAAGAGTGCCTTTCTTAATGGTTTCATTAAAGAAGAAGTATATGTTGAACAACCTCCCGGTTTTGAGGATTATGAAAATCCTAATCATGTTTTTAAACTCAAGAAAGCTCTTTATGGTCTTAAACAAGCTCCAAGAGCTTGGTATGAACGTTTGAGCAAGTTTTTAATAGAAAAGGGTTTTAGAAGAGGGAAGGTTGATACAACTTTATTTATCTTGATTGAAAACAAAAATATCCTTTTGGTACAAGTTTATGTCGATGACATAATATTTGGTTCAACTAACGAATCACTTTGCAAGTTTTTCTCAAACCTCATGCAAAGTGAATTTGAAATGTCCATGATGGGCGAACTCAACTTCTTCCTTGGTCTGCAAATCAAACAAGGAAAAGAAGGAACTTTCGTTAGCCAAACCAAATATTGCAAGGAACTGCTCAAAAGATTTGGAATGGACAATGCTAAGGCAATGGACACACCAATGAGCACTACTTGCTACCTTGACAAAGATGAACAAGGTAAAAGCATAGATGTAAAGAAGTATAGAGGCATGATAGGATCATTACTTTATCTAACGGCAAGTAGGCCAAATATCATGTTTAGTGTATGCATGTGTGCGAGATACCAAGCTAATCCTAAGGAATCTCACTTAAGTGCGGTGAAAAGGATTATGAAGTATCTCATAGGAACATTAAATGTTGGATTGTGGTATCCGAAAGGATCCACTTGTGATTTGATTGGTTATTCCGATTCCGATTTTGCCGGTTGCAAATTGGATAGGAAAAGCACTAGCGGCACTTGTCACTTGCTAGGAAACTCTCTTGTTTCATGGCATAGTAAGAAACAAGTAAGTGTAGCCTTGTCTACCGCCGAAGCCGAGTATGTAGCCGCCGGTAGTTGTTGCGCCCAAATTTTATGGATGAAACAACAACTTATGGACTATGGACTCATGCTTGATCACATTCCTATCAAATGTGATAATACTAGTGCAATAAATTTAACCAAGAATCCGGTTCAACATTCAAGAACCAAGCATATTGAGATTAGACATCACTTCATAAGAGACCATGTTCAAAAGGGTGATGTGGTTATTGAATTTGTCGAAACTAGTAAACAACTAGCGGACATCTTCACTAAACCTTTATGTAAAGAAAGCTTTTTTAACATCCGAAATGAACTTGGTATCTTGGATTCTAATCTAATATGATTTGTTTGAATTCATTGTAGTTATATTGCTATTTTTGTATCTCTTACTAACTTAAGCATTGGAGATATCCAATTAGCCATTGTTTTGTAGGTTTATGAGTTGATGAATGAGTGATTAATCTTGAGGTAGATTGAAGAATTTGAAGATTATAAACAATGGAGGATCAACAAATTGAAGTTTATAATGGTTTAAGTGAGTATATACATGATGGAACTCAAAGGATTGAAGAAAGAACCACCAAAGGATGAAAATTTGGTGATTTTGGGCAAAATGATGCATGTTGCATCGATGCAACCAAGCTTTGCATCGATGCAAAGCACACGACGTGCTATGTGCATCGATGCAAAGCCTATTGCATCGATGCAAACACGACCAAATTGCACAAAAACACGTGAATTTGGCATTTTTGAGCAACAAAACCCCACTTTATAGTACAACATATGATTAGGCTCAAGATGAAGGATAGGAATGGTGGATTATGATTACTTTGCCTATGGTCTAAAGTCTTTGATTATGTTGGTATTGATGTATCAAATGAGATTGCCAAGGAAGTACCACCTCAATCTTGTATCAACACTCATCTTCTCAACAAAATGGGAAGAAGAAATGTTGATGAACAAGGTCCTCAAGAGCAAGCTCCTCCACAAGCACCTCAAGCTCAAGAACCACCCTCCTTGGTTGATGTAATGAGAGAATTACAATCCATCAACCAAAACATCCAAAGGATTGAAGTAGAGCATGGTAGGCAACTTGAAGCACTTAATCGTCGTGTGTCTCGTGTAGATCATCGCACGGGTCGCTTGGATCGTCGTATTGATGACTTATATGAGCATTTCGGCATCCACCTACCATATGAAGAGGATACTGATGATGATGAAGACCAATATTGATTGTCTCCTCTTCATCAAGTCACTTTTTATTGCTTTATGCTTATTTGATTATATGAATTGTTAAACTAACTCCTAGTAAGCTAAGGATTTCTATTATGAATTAAATACTTTGATATTTCCTTCATAAATAACTCAAAATAGGCTTGGTACCCCTATTTTAAGTTAATGTGCATGCCTTGATATATTTAACTTCTTTAGGGGGAATTATGCATGCTTATTATATATAAAAAGAGGAAATCAAATTCTTTTTGAAAGGGGGAATATCTCATCCTTGAGATTAATAGAGAAATTGAACTTAAAAAATTCTTTGTTTTATGCATGCTTCTATGACACATTTCAAACTCCCTTCTTTTTGATAATGTCAAAAGGGGGAAGAAAAGTTTGAGGATATTTGAAGTTTTGAACTTTTGAAAAAGAAGAAGTTTGAGGATTTGAAAAGAAGAAATAAGTTTGCGAAACAATGTTTTCAAAAAGACTTCCGCTAAGCAAAAACTTTGATATCTAAATCGTTTTCTTTGATAAACGCCCTTTAAAGGAACAAATGCACATATTTAGGGGGAACTCCTGCAAAATTATTTTGTGAAGTCTTCTCCAAAGCTTTCTATAAAACAAAGTGCATTATTGTTGCTTTCAAAATCATTTATAAATGCATATCCTCAAAATTGGTTTGTCATTATCAAAAAGGGGGAAATTGTAAATCATGTTGCTTGTATGTGAAGTTTGTATTCGTAGGTTTTGATGAATGACAAACCAACAAACGACATGAAAGACAAACCAACAAACAACTTGAATGAACAAGCATGTTGAAAGATCAACCAACATTCAACGTTGAGGAATGAAGAGTTGAAAGCAACACAACAACAACAAGAAACTCAAGTCCACAACATTTGAAGACGAGTATAGTGTCTTAGGACTTAGGTAACTTCTTGTTAAGAACCAATTGCTAAATCTCTCAACACACACTCACAAAATGTTTTGATGTACATCTTGCAATTCGATGCTAGCCAAATGGTTTAAAACTTGTTTTCAAAGGTACAAAAGCATAGGAATTGACTCCAACAAGTTTGAGATCAATCCTAAGTATTTTAAAGTGATTTTAAGCCATTCTTTAAGGTTTGCATCGATGCACACTCATCTTGCATCGATGCAAAGCATGCGACGACTTGTTGAATCGATGCAAAGATGTTTGCATCGATGCAACCTAGCTGAAAATTCAAATTTCAGCTTCAAAGACACATTTGCATCGATGCAAAGTGTTATGCATCGATGCAAATAATTCAAAAACATAAAAAACGGCTAGTTTTGACAAAAAGGCTCCATCCCATTAACTCCCCAACATTTCTAAGGTTTGGGGAGTCTATAAATAGATGGATTGAAGCCTTATTTCACTGACTTGATTTTTTGCAAACTATATTGTTCATATTCTTTCATTCTACACAAATTTTTTTTTTGGTGTTATAATACACAATTTGAGAGAGCAATATCAATTGGTTCAATAGCGCTAAACTTGTAATCATACACTCTTCTAGAGAGTACTCATTTCATCTCAACAATTCTTTGAGAATTGTTTTCTTGTACACTTTGCAAATTGGAGTGTGATCTCCAAGGTTGAGTCAAGAGTTATAAACACTATAGTCGGTGAGGATACCAAAGAGGTATACTAAGTACTCAAGGCAAATCTTAGAGAAGGTATCTCTAAGTGGAGTGGGTTAGTATACGAGTGGTGATCATATACCGTGAGGTGTTAGAAACTAAGGACTCGGATTGTAAAAGGTTTTGCGCGAGCACCTTGAAGCTTGGCAATAGTGGAACTTCTCAATTGCGATTGAGAAAGAAAGTGGACGTAGGACAAGGATTGTGCCGAACCACTCTAAATAGCGTTTGCATCTCTCCAAACCCATCTCTTCAATATTATTGTCTTTTACCTTTGAGCAAATAAATTGTGATCGAAAAGTAGCTTCGTAAGTACTTAAGGAGTAGCTTAAGTCCGATTGGTGAAAAGCTTGATCAATTTATTTGAGTTGGTGTCTATTGGAAAGTAAAAGCTCCTTATAAATGCTTAGCAATTGAGTTAAGCTCTTGGAAAAATACTAGTACAATAACACTTTTGTATATTGTCTTTAACTTTCGCAAAAAGATTCATTGTTGTTGCAATACTCAATTCACCCCCCCTCTTGAGTAATTGTGCATAGGTTCTACAGTTGGTGATTTGGTGGGTATGGGTTATAGGGAGGTGTTTGGTAAGAAGGGGCTTGTGAGTAAGGTTGAGAACAATGTTGAGGAATTGATTCATATTGGTGTGAATTATTGGGTGGATTGTGCTATATAAAATCAGAGGAAGTTGTTGCCATGAAGGTTGACCATAAACATATGGCTCCTCCCTAACTTGATTTCCATTCCCCTAATGTGATCCTTCATTGAAGTTTTCATTTTCTACACACTACAAAAAAAATGCCTATGGTCACGGTAAAAATCTGTGACCATAGCTAGTAAAAAGGGTGACCATAGATCTATGGTCATGGTTTTTTATCTATGGTCACGGTTTCAATTTTCAAATTTTGACCCTTTAGGCCACGTTTTTTCACCGTGACCATAAGTTAATCTATGGTCACCCCTCCCCAAAACTATGATCAGAGCCTTATCTATGGTAGCCTATATGGTCACCCCACCTAAAACCGTGACCATAGCCTTAACTATGGCCACAGTTTTCACTGTGACCATAGCCTCTATGGTCACCCCTCCCTAAAACCGTGACCATAGCCTTATCTATGGTTACAGTTTTTTGCTGTAACCATAGCCTTTATGGTCACCCCACCTTAAAACCGTGACCATAGCCTTATCTATGGTCACGGTTTTCACCGTGGCCATAGCTTATCTATGGTCACCCTATCTTAAAATCGTGACCATAGATAATTACAAATTTTTTTATATTTTTTATAGCATAATTATATCCCAAAATTTTGATAATTACAAAATCAATTTACAAAGAAAAGTTTCAAAAAATCTAAATCATAAAATTTACATTATAAACTAGATATGTTTTTAATTCAAACAACACAAATCAGAATAGGATGTAATTTATCCATTACATATAATATCGGGTAGAGTCCCTTAAAAAAAGTACAAAAGACATCAAGAAATACTTAAAATTTAATTTTATGGACTTATTATAATATTTTAATTATTAATTAATTAATCCACTTCATCAGTAGTAGCTTCATCATTCTTAATAATCTCACTGACTTCTTCCCCATCATCAAGGTTTGGGGCTTCATATCCAACAAAATTAGGACCATTTTCCATATAATCAAAGGATTCTCTTTCCTTGCATTTGATCCATTCATATTCTCTTCATTATTGAACCTTGTTTTCTGAGATAAATCATAGCAATAAATAAATATAAATAAAAAATATGGTAGTAGATTATTTAATCAACGCAAAATAACGAACAATTATATAAACCATATGATATCAATGATGTTCAATTCATTAATTTATGAAACGAGAATCACATTGAAATGGAGATTAATTAATTAGTTGTAAGAGTTATTAACAGTTAGAGTACCTATATAAGCACCATAATACAGGATTTATAAACAGTGTCAAAGTTAAATGTTTCCTGAAGATTCAAACAACAATTAGGAACATAATCAAGTAAGGATATATATGAATGACAAGACATAGAAAAATATCCAAAACACATTCCAAGAAAGAGATCAAGAACTAGAGATTCCAATGCAATTAATAAGAAAAGAGATGACGCCAAGCACGAATAAAGATTATACGTCGAACGGAATCAAATTTTAAAGCTAAATTGATTTTGCTCCAAAACTCAGCTTAGAGGAGTTGCAACAAAACAAACAAGTTGCTGCCCTGTTTGAACTTTTTTGCTGCAGGACAGATTTATCGACCTAACTTTAAAATTTTGCCATAAATTTTATATTTAACGAAAATGCCTCAAATTTTCTAGTCCAGTTCCCTATATTCCCAAGTTTAATCTAGATTTGGTCCCACACAATTCCGATCATCAAAGAATTAGTTATAGCTTTTCAAAGTTTCTAACTTCGTTTAAAAGTAATGCAGAAAATCAGATTTCATAATTTATCTTTGAAAAATCATAACTAATTCTCCAGTTAATACAAAATCTTCAAAATTTGAATCTTAGCAACTATATTAATTGTAATTCACTCTAACTTTTAATCTCATATTATTTCGATCACTATCGAATTACTAGTTTACTTTTCAATATTTCCATTTATCTAAAAAATCAGGTTTTCAACAAAAGTTTAGCATTTTAAGATCCAACTTTCAATACCTCTCAAAATTAAGTCTGAAAACAATCACAAATCAATTCCACCACCATTACAATATATTTAATAACCAGCTCAAAAGGAATCAACCAATATAATCCATGAAATTCAGCATTCACAACAATTATTTGTCAAATAATTCACAATCCACATAATCAATCAATAACACTAAATCAACAATTCCAAATCACAATTTCAACCACAATTCAACATTCACATAATCAATCAATTACTCACAACTATTATACCTATTTGCAGTTATCCAATAAACTTTGTGGGTATTCATAAATTAAAATCGTTTAAATTTAACCCCCTACCTCGATTAGCTGAACTCGTACTAATCAACCATGATAAGCCTGCTTATTTTGAATTCACAGCAGCAGTAACAATTTCAACGTAACTGGAATGGCAGCAGTGTTAACAAAAATAATAGCGGCATCAGTAGTTCCAGGTGGTGCGTGTATGCAAACCCCACACTTCCATACAGGCAGTACCAGCAAGTGCACTGGGTCATCTAAGTAATACCTAAGCGAGTCAGGGTCAATCCCATGAAAATTGTGGTTTGAAGCAAGCTACGGTTATCTTGTAGGTCTTAGTCAGGCAGAATTAGAAGGTTGTAAGATAAACTTTGAATGGTTATATGTCATATATAGAGTTGTCAGAGGAATGTGCAAAAGGGATAAAACTAATTGGATTAAATGATAGGAATAGAGTTGAGAGTTGGAGTTGCTTTGCCTTTCTAAATTAACTCTGGTACTACTGCTCTCTTTGCTTGTGAGTGATTTCTTCAATGGCAGGATTGTTTGTGATTGACACTGGTTTGAGCAGCTGGCAATACTCCTCTGGATCTGAACCCCAGGTTTAGTGTGGATCCATCTCTACTTGAGGATGAAGCGCGTACAGTCTATTCTCCTTTATAATCCTACTCAAAATGCCACAGACAAGGTCGGATCTTCTGGATCAAAGAATGCTGCATCTTTGGGTTCTAGCCTCTACCACAGAGACCCTAATCTCCCCAGAAATTGGTTGAACTGATGTCTCGAGAAGTCCCCAATGAAGTCATGGATTAACCGTCTGAGAGATGTATATTCAAGCTGTTGGTCGTCCTTGTCTGGTGAAAGACGCATTCTGACCCATGTAGATGCGGATGTTTGTCAGGCACAATCGTCTTAATGTGATGAACAGAGCTAATTGGTTAGATCATCCTATTCACCACGATGAAGTACGAATATACATCTTAGAATTAATCAAACACAGATCAAAGAAAAACTGTAGTACTTTTATTAATTCATAAGACTCGGTAGGGCTCCTTCCCTCAAGCTAGGAGGTTTAGAAACTCATACTGAAAGTAATAACACAAACTAAAATGAAAATATGCTGAATAGTATGTGTTCTTCCTTTAAGAGGTCTGTAAATTACACTTTAAATACTAAACAGATGACTAGTAAGGCTAAAATAGTCTATTTAGTGCTAAAATCCACTTCTAGAGCCCACTTGGTGAGTGTTTGGGCTGAGTTTTGATGAGATTCACGTGCTATGAGGCTCCTTGGGCATGCAACGACAGCTGGGGTGTCCTCTCTGGGCATTTGTACATTGGTCTATGCTCTTTGGGCGCTGGACGCTTGGAAGGGGACAGGTAGCTAGAGTTGGACGCCAGTTTTGGGCCTTCTAATCCGAAGCAAAGTATGAACTATCATATATTTCTGGAAAGGTTTGAAAGTTAGCTTTTCATAGCCGCTGAGATCGCTCCATTTGAACTTCTGTAGCTCTAGAAAAGCTCTTCTGAATGCAGGTAGGTCAGATTGAGACAGCATCTGCAGTGTTTTCTGTGTCTCTGAATCAGACTTCTGCTCCAGCTCCTCAATTTTAGCCAGAAAATACCTGAAATTTTCCAAAAACACAAAAACTCATAGTGGAATCCCAAAATGTGATTTTAAAATTGAAGGCTATAAAAACGTAATAAAAACTAAATAAAAACTACTAAAAACTATATGAAAGTGATGTCAAAAAGCGTATAAAATATCTGCTCATCACAACACCAAACTTAAACCGTTGCTTGTCCCCAAGCAACTAAAAACACAGTAGGATAAAAAGAAAATTAAGATACAATAAATTTCTAAGTTTCAAATAAAGCTTAGTTAAAATTAGATGAACGGGACTTAGTAACTTTTTGCTTCTGAATAGTTTTAGCGTCTCACTATCCATTGAAACTCAGAGATGTTGGAATCCTTAAGAACTTAGAATCCAGATGATATTATTGACTTTTTTAGTTAAGCTTATTTTGATTCTTGAACACATCTTTTAGAGTCTTGGCCGTGACCCTAAGCACTCTGTTTTTCAATATTACCACTGGATACATTCATGCCACAGACACTTTAACTAGGTGAACCTTTTTAGATTGTGACTCAGCTTTGCTAGAGTCCCCAGATAGAGGTGTCCAGAGTTCTTAAGCACACTCTTTTTGCTTTGGACCACGACTTTAATCCCTCAGTCTCAAGCTTTTCACTTGACACCTTCACGCCACAAGCACATGGTTAGGGACAGCTTGGTTTAGTCGCTTAGGCTAGGATTTTATTCCATTGGGCCCTCCTAACCACTAATGCTCAAAGCCTTGGATCCTATTACCCTTGCCTTTTGGTTTAAAGGGTTATTGGCTTTTTCAATCTGCCCTCCTTTTCCTGCATTTTTCGGTATTAATGGATTTTTTTGCTTTTTTTTTTCTTTTTCGCCATTTTTTTCTTTCTTGCGTGCATATATTTTTTTCTTTTGCAACATGCTTTTTCTTTTGCTTTTTGCTGCTTTTTCTTGCTTTAAGAATCAATTTTTAGATTTTTTAGATTATCAATAATATTTTTCTTTTTCCTTATTCTTTCAAGAGCCAACATTCTAAAATTACAACTTCAAATATGCACTATTTAATCATACATTCAAAAAACAAAAGCGAATGACACCACATCAACATAATTAAACTAATCTTATTTAAAACTTGAAATTCATACACCTCTCAGTTCTTTTTAGTAAAAATTTTCATTTAATCAAGGTGAGAAATACATGGAATATTTTACAACTTTAAGACATCAATGCAAATGATCATGCAACTAGAACAAGAGAACATATAAACATAACAGAAAACAGAAAAATAAAACAGAAAAGGAGGTAAAAGAGAACGAATCCACCTGAATGATGGTGGCTAGTGCTCCTCCTTGAGGATCTAATTGATCTCTTTAATGTCATTCCTTTGTCTTTGTTGAGGTGGCTGCACAGGCTCATGTGCATGCTCTCTAGTGTGCTCCATCCTCTTCTTCTATACTTAAGAGTGGTAGAAGTCACAAAGCAAAGCCACTAAACTTAAGAGTTTTTCTCATTCTCGAGCAAATATGATCAATGGGAAAGAAGAAGGTGAGGTAGGTGGAGCTTCTGTGGGACTTCTTGGTCCTGAGAGGCTAGGGAATTCAAATTCCCTGCTTTTTTGCACTGGCGTTTGAATGCCCAGGGCTGCTCCCTGGCTGGAATTCAACGCCAGCAATGCTGCCCATGAGTGGCATTGAACGCCCAGTGAGAGCTTCCTCACTGGCATTCAACTTTGGCACTTTATCCAGAGTGTTCTATTTTCACTACTGTAAAATCCTATCTCTTGACTGATGTACATGATCATGACTTTGACAACTAAAAAAGAAAAACAAAAATGAAAGAAAATAAATATGGTTGAGAAAGGTTGGGTTGCCTCCCAACAAGCGCTCTTTTAACGTCACTAGCTTGACCTTTAGCTCCTTATGGAGGTGAGTATGGGCTCAAATTTTCGCCCCTGACAGTGAATTTTCTTCCTGTCCTCTCATGAATGAGCTCTACATACTCTAGAGATAGGACACAACTCACTGTGTGTTGTAAGGCTGGCTTCTTAGTGAAGACAACTCTTATGCCAGATAAGAGGCCTTCAGTAGGAACTTTCTTGTCCCTCTACCCTTTAGGTACTTTCTTTTTAGTACCTTTGTACTTAGAGTTTGTTGATGGCTGCCCAACACCAAACTTAGAATTTATGTCTAGGGGCTCTGTAAAGCTCCGCACAGAAAGAGAAGGTTGGCACACTAGGTGTTGCATAGTTATCTTTTTCTTATCGGAGGGAGAATTGGGATTGGACATCTTGAATAAGATATAGTCCTCTCCTAATTGGAAAACCATTTCTCCCTTAGCTACATTAATCAAGGCTTTTGCAGTAGCTAAGAAGGGTCTTCCAAGGATGACACAATCATCCTCATCCTCTCCTATGTCCAAGACAATAAAGTTTGCAGGGATGTAGTGGTTTTCAACTTTAACCAAGACATCTTCCACTAAGCCATATGGCTTCTTCATGGTCTTGTCTGCCATCTTTAATGAGATATGTGAAGCTTGTACCCCAAGAATTTCCAACTTCTTCATTACAGAGAGTGGCATGAGGTTCATACTTGACCCTAGGTTACATAGAGCCTTATCAAAGGTCATGGTGCCTATGGTGCAAGGAATCAGAAAGCGTTCAGGATCTGGAAGCTTCTGAGCTAGCTCTTGCTGAACCAAAGCATGGAGTTCTTTGGTGAGCAGTGGAGGTTCTTCCTCCAGAGGGCTTTGTACCAAATATCTTGGTATTTAGCTTCATTATTAGAGCTCCTAGGAAATGAGCAACTTACTCTTCCCTAGTGTCTTCATCCTCATCTGAGGATGAGTAGTCATCAGAACTTATGCACTACAGAAGTGCATTCAAAGGAACCTTAATAGTCTTTATGGTTTCCATTGGTTATGGGCTAGAGGGTTCTTAAGTGGGATTTAGGGACTCAAAGGGTGTGCTTGGGCTGGCGTTCAACGCCATCTCTGTTAGCTGATTGGGCATTGAATGCCCTTGCTGTCCACCCTAACTAATGTTAGACGCCAGTCCCTCTAGCATTCTGGGTGTTGAACGCCCAGCAGGGATGTTCTTGCTGGCGTTCAACGCTAGCTTTCCTGGGCTGGTGGGCGTTGAACGCCCAGTGAGGGGTTTCTAGTAATTTGACTAAATTGGTTTTGGTTTTCTAAATTGCATGTTTGATCACCATGTAATTTGACTTCATTATCTATAGATAGGCAATTTGTTCTTGGTTGATGCATTTTTTGTTAGGTGATGCCTGTTATGATTGATTTTTATTTAAGTAACCTATTTGATGCATTAACGTAGGAATTGTGAGATTGGATCATGAACTTACCTAATGACACTTTTTGAGCTTTTTAAGCTTTGTGGACTATGGTTGTCATGTTTTCCACTTAATATCAATTAGGTGTTGCTTCATCATCCAATTCATAATTTCTTAATTCTTGCTTGAATGCTTTCATGCTTCTCTATTGCTTGTTCGTTTATCTTGACCTACAAGTCTTTTAAAGTATTTCAAGCACACTATATTGAGTGAAGTGCATGCTTCCTTTGTCTAATTGTGACATAGCTTTACATGCTAGTGTGTGTGTTCTAAACTGCGTAACTTAGAATGCACACACTTGTTTTCTTTGTGTCACAAACTATTCACTCACTCAGTTTAGTGATTATTGCCTCATTCCAACAATCTATGCTTCCTTGTTTTTGCATCCACTCATCTTACTATCTTGTTTTCTATTTTTCATGGATGAGTTACCATAAGCAACAAGGGAAGTGCGAGGAAGAGCACGCAGCAACTGATTGATCCACCAGCTCCATGTGGCAATCCGAAGTCACCATACCCCTCATTGCTCACTTTTAGTTGCATCGAGGACGGTGCAAATCCTTAAGTGTAGGGAGGTCGTCTCTGATCGACATCCTTGGGTGACGTACTCTAAATTCTAACACTTTCGCACTCTTTCTGAATTCTTAGTTGCATTTTTCTTACTTAGTTGTATACTATTCATACCCTGGGTGGAGCTGTCCGACCCGGGATGTTCTACCGACAAAGCGACCGACCTCTTCAGGTCAGGACAATCCGACCTCTTCTCAAAGAGCTCGGCCAAAACTACCAGGAAAGCCCAATAAAAGGCCCAAACAAAGGAACACGACCCGAATCCAAGGGCAGCCCAAGCCTATAGAGATAAAGGTGGTTCCCTTAAAGATAAGATGACCTCGCTCGAAGATAAAGATAAGATAAGATAACTAACTTATCTTATCTAAGGAAGGTCTTTCTACACCATTATAAATACACTAGAGCACCCAGGTATAACTCATACTCTGATTCTACTCAATACCTGCTTAATACCTTTGCTAACTTAAGCATCGGAGTCCCTTGCAAGTACCCCCACCCTCTGGAGACGAAGGAATCAGCACCACCATCAAGTCCAACAAATCGGATATAACCATTTCGACCAGCACAGAAGATCTCATCTGAGATCGACCTACAGTTTCAGGTAACCCTCGGAACATTAGCGCCGTTGCCGGGGAACCTGGAAGTCATCCCATCACCATGGAAGACGACCATGACAACGACCACACCTCAGATCTAGAGGAAAGAACGCCGCATAAAAACGTGGACACCACCCCAAAAGATACTTCCCAAATCAACAACAAGAAGAACTCCCCAAATGAGGGAGCTATGGATGCATTTCAAGACCAGTTAAAACAACTTGAGGAAGAAGCCCTACGCCAACGAGAGGCCGAGAAGGACCTACAAAGAGAAATAAGACGACGCCGAGAATTGGAGAACAAACTCCTAAAACTTGAAGCCGATGTCAAGACAAAAGCCTGCCAATCCACTCCTGAAGATAGCAACCGCAAGGAGCAAGACCCATTCACCAAGGAAATCATGAAGATGAAAATCCCAAAGGACTTTAAACTCCCAGACATGACCTTATACGACGGCACTTCAGATCCTGGCCATCAACTCAGCAACTTCAGAAGCAGAATGTATCTCACCGACGCCTCAGATGCAGTTTGTTGCAAAGCCTTTCCAACTACTTTAACAAAAACAGCAATTAGATGGTTCGACAACCTCCCTCCTAGGTCTATCTCAAGTTTCAATGACATGGCTAAGAAATTCCTAGCCAGATTCTCCATCCAAAAGGACAAAGCTAAACATGCTCTGAGCTTACTGGGAATCAAACAAGGAGAACGGGAAACCTTGCGTAATTACATGGAAAGATTCAACAGGACATGCATTGATATACAGAACCTGCCAACAGAAGCTGCTATTATGGGCCTCATTAATGGCTTACGAGAATGGCCCTTTAGTCAATCTATATAAAAAAAGTACCACACATCTCTGAACGAGGTACAGGAATGAGCGGAAAAGTACATCAACATGGAGGAAAACTTCCGACTAGGAGAGACCTCGAAGGCCGAGTTCACCCCACGAGATAAGGATAAAGATTCCAAAAAGAAGGAAGACCAACATGGAGAGAAAATTAAAAAATACCACAATTACACCCCTCTACGGGTGTCTCTTGTGGACATATACAGAGAGGTTTGCAACACAGAAAAAATACCACCAGCTCGGCCACTCAAAGGCAAAAAAGAAGGAGAAAATCGGGCTGAATATTGTGAATACCATCAGATCCGCGGGCACTCCACCAATGAGTATTTTGATTTAAAAAATGTCATAGAAAAGCTCGTACGAGAAGGAAAGCTAGATCGATATCTGGCCACCCATGATGATGAACAAAGAAAAAGAAGAAGAGCAAAAGATGTCGGACCAACTGCGCGATCATCTCGAACGCCAGAAAGACATGTCCACATGATACACGGCGGATTTGCCGGAGGAGGAATCTCCAAATCATCTCGCAAAAGACATCTCAAAGATGTATATCATGTCGCAGGAAAGGAGGAAGCACCCGACATCCCGGCAATCACCTTTACAAAGGAAGACGCATCCGGCGTCGCATCAGGGCATGACGATCCCATCATCATCACCATTATACTGGCAAACGCAAATCTTCACCATACACTGATAGACCAGGGGAGTTCTGCCGATATATTATTCAAAACAGCTTTCGAAAAACTCGGCCTAGAAGAAAAAGAACTCAGAGCGTATCCAGACAGCCTGTTCGGGCTAGGCGATACCCCAGTTCAACCGATGGGATACATCTCACTCCACACGACTTTCGGAAAAGGAAGCCAGTCAAGAACACTCAAAATAGATTACATCGTAGTCGACGTAAGTTCAGCCTACAACGCCCTAATAAGTCAAACAACGTTAAATTAGCTTGGCGCAATAGTCTCAACTCCGCATCTATGCATGAAGTTCCCAACTGCAGGAGGAATAGCTATGATAAAAGCAGATCAGAGAATGGCGTGCCGCTGTTACAACGAAAGTATAAACCTCAGAGGCAGAGGAGAAGAATTCCACACAATTGAGCTCGGTGGAGTTCAGAGGCGGGAAGAGCTTCTCCCACAACCTGAAGGAGAAATAGAGAAAATCCAGATCGAAGATACCCCGGACCAAACAACCAATATCGGCACATTCCTAAAAGGAGACATCAAAGAATCACTCATACAATTTCTACGTGACAACGCCGACCTCTTTGCATGGAAGGCTGCAGACATGGCAGGCATAGATCCCACGCTAATGTGCCACAAGCTAGCAGTCTACCCGGGATCTCGGCCGGTACAACAAAGGCGTAGAAAGCTAGGACTAGAATGCTCTCAAGTTGTGGAAGAACAGGTACGAGCTCTACTGGAGGCAGGTTTCATAAGAGAAGTCAAATACCCGCTATGGCTTGCTAATGTTGTATTGGTAAAAAAGTCAAACGGGAGGTGGAGAATGTGCACTGACTATACCGATCTCAACAAAGCATGCTCGAAAGATCCTTATCCGCTCCCGAACATCGACGCTCTGGTAGATGCCTCCTCTGGATATAAATACCTCTCCTTCATGGATGCATACTCGGGATATAACCAAATCCCAATGTACCCACCCGACCAAGAAAAAACCTTATTCTTAACCCCAAAGGCAAATTACTACTACATTGTTATGCCCTTCGGTCTGAAAGGTCATGGAAGTCTATGTGGACGACATGCTAGTAAAGACGCAAAACAAAGAGATGTTATTATCCGATCTGACACAAGTATTCAACACCATAAGACGACACGACATGCGACTCAATCCCACAAAATGCACCTTCGCAGTAGAAGCTGGTAAATTCTTGGGTTTTATGATCACACAGAGAGGAATCGAGGCAAACCCGGACAAATGCAGGGCCATACTCGACATGAAAAGCCCGACTTGTGTCAAAGAGATACAACAACTCAACGGGAGGTTGGCAGCCTTGTCGAGATTCCTGGCCGGATCAGCAATAAGATCTCTCCCTTTCTACGCCACTCTAAGGAAGGGAAAGGAGTTTGAATGGACAACAGAATGCGAGCAAGCCTTCCAAGACTTCAAAAGATTCCTGGGACGACCACCTATACTAAGTCGGCCACGGGAAGGAGAACCACTCATATTGTACCTCGTAGTGGAAAATCAGGTAATAGCCTCAGCACTAGTTCGAGAAGACAACAGCGGGCAACAACCCATATACTTTATCAGCAAAGCATTGCAAGGATCCGAGTTGAACTACCAGAAAATAGAAAAGTTCGCTTACGCTCTCATACTAACATCACGATGACTTCACCCATACTTCCAGTCTCACACCATTAAAGTTCGGACCAACCAGCCCATAAAAGGGATCCTACAAAAAACAGACTTGGCAGGTAGAATCTTGCAATGGGCAGTCGAGTTGTTCGAATTCGACCTTCAATACAAAGCTCAGACGGCCATCAAATCTCAATATCTGGCCGACTACATTGCGGAATTCACGGACATACCAGAAATCCCCACAGAATGGAATTTATATGTGGATGGTTCCTCAAACAAAATGGGAAATGGCACGGGCATAATAATTGAAAGCGACCAGGGAACCCAAATCAAACTCTCCCTCAAATTCGGGTTCCCTGCCTCAAATAATCAAGCGGATATATGAGGCACTACTAGCTGGTTTGAAGCTGGCTAGGGAGGTTGGAGCTCAAAAACTTATCATCTTCAGCGACTCACAGGTAGTTACGTCACAAATAATAGGAAGCTACCAAGCCAAAGATCCCACTATGAAAAAGTACTTAGACAAAACCAGGGAACAGCTTGAACAACTCAGAGAGTATGAGATTCGTCACATACCCCGAGAACAGAATGCCCGGGCCGATGCGCTCTCAAAACTAGCCAGCACCAAACCAGGAGGCAACAATAGAAGCCTTATCCAAGAAATTCTACAGAATCCATCAATCTCAGAAGAAGAAAAAGTCCTAGCTATAACAGGTCACGATTAGGGATGGATGATTCCCATAATTAATTACCACATAACAGAAGCCCTCCCTACAGATGAGAAAGAGGCAAAGAGGTTAAAACAGGAAGCACAATACTATACCATCATAAATAATACTCTATACAAAAGAGGGATTTCAATACCATTACTAAAATACGTGCCGACTTCCAACACAAAAGATGTCCTAGAAGAAGTACACAGTGGCATTTGTGGCAATCACCTAGGAGCAGAGGCACTCGCCAAAAAAGTACTTCGGGCAGGATTTTATTGGCCAACTCTACAAAAAGAAGCCACAGAATTTGTAAGGACATGTTCACCATGCCAGAAACATGCCAACTTTCACACCACCCCGTCAGAGGAACTCATCAGCGTAACCTCACCTTGGCCATTCACAAAATGGGGACTCGATCTCCTCGGACCTTTCCCTCAAGGATCGAGACAAGTCAAATTCCTCATAGTAGGAATAGACTACTTCACAAAATGAATCGAGATAGAACCCCTAGCCAACGCCACAGCTCAAAGAAGTCAGAAATTTCTATATAGAAACATCGTCACAAGGTTCGGAGTTCTATACTCCATCACTACAGACAATGGTACCCAGTTCACAGATGCAGGCTACAGAAAATTAGCGGCCGACTTGAATATAAAACAACAATTCACCTCTGTTGAGCACCCCCAAGCCAATGGGCAAGCTGAAGCTGCTAACAAAGTTATATTAGCAGGGTTAAAACGGAGATTGCAGGATGCAAAGGGAGCCTGGGCTGAGGAGCTTCCGCAAGTCCTATGGGCATATCAAACGACTCCACATTCCATGACAAAAGAGTCACTTTTCCGATTAGCTTATAGAATGGAGGCAATGATCCCAGTGGAGGTCGAAGAAGGATCACCCAGAGTAGTCCATTTTAGCGAAGAGCTCGACTTACTTTCGAAAATCCGAGAAAGAGCTTGGATAAGAGAAAAGGCGTTGAAACGACGAATGGCCTCCAGATACAACCGAAAAGTAATACAGCGGGCCTTTGCTAAAGACGACCTCATCCTAATCTGAAACGACATAGGAACCACTCGACCTGGAGAAGGAAAATTGGCAGCAAACTGGAAAGGGCCCTTCCGAGTCATAGAAGTACTAGGAAAGGGCTACTACAGGCTTTCCGAACTTAACGGGCAAGATCTTCCTAGGTCATGGCACGCCTGAAACTTAAGAAGGTACTATAGCTAGGGATGATAAAAGATCTTGGACAAGGCGCACTCTTTTTCCTGAAAAAGGTTTTTTAACGAGGCGCGCCGCCAAGACCTACAAATCACTCGACTTAGGAAATTAACTCCTCATGTATATTTGCATTCTCTTTTAATAAATTTGTTTAGATTTTCTACAAACGCTCAAGTCGTATTATTCTGAAAAAATTCATCGCCCGATTATAAAGCTACAGATCGACAGAAAGTGAAAACCGAATTCACTGCGCGATCACGATAAAAACGAGGGTTAAAACCCAAATTCTACAAAATCGGTAAAGATGAAAACAAAATAATGCAAGAAGTTATAGAAAGTGATCCATAGAAAGGACCTGACGAGCTCCTAATAAAATGGATTGCTATAAAATAACTTAAAGACTGGCCGGCACAAAAAGTCAGACCAGCCACAATAACTCAAGTTATAAGTAAAGCCCTAGAAAGAGGTCTGGCCAACCCTATAAAAGAGGACTACTATAACTTTGAAGAGCCCGACATGAGAAAGTCGGACTCCTACAAATAAGTTACAAAGATAATCCCTGAAAGAGACCTAAACAAGGTCCAAGAAAGAGGATTATCAAGTAACTCAACAGGGCTCGACGTGACGAAGTCGGCCCAGAAAGATAAGTTACAAAAGATAATCCCTAAAAGAGACCTAAACAAGGTCCAAGAAAGAGGATTATCAAGTAACTCAACAGGGCCCGATGTGACAAAGTCGGCCTAGAAAGATAAGTTACAAAAGATAATCCCTGAAGGAGACCTAAACAAGGTCCAAGAAAGAGGATTATCAAATAACTCGACAGGGCCCGACTTGACGAAGTCGGCCCAGAAAGATAAGTTACAAAAGATAATCCCTGAAAGAGACCTAAACAATATCCAAGAAAGAGGATTACCAAGTAACTCGACAGGACCCGACGTGACGAAGTCGGCCCAGATAAGATGTAAAGCTACAAAAGGTAATCCCCGAAAAGAGACCTGAACAAGGTCCAAGAAAAAGAATTACCAAGTAACTCGACATGACCCGATATGACGAAGTCGAGCCCAGGACACAAGTTACAAAAATAGTCCCCAAAAGATACCTAAATGAGGTCCAAAAAAGAGGATTACAAACACAACCAAGCCAAAGAATCAAGCTGATCATGCCAGGACAAAATGCGAGCCTACTAAGAAATGATAATAGCAAGCTTCAGAAGCCACCAAAATCAGCCCTGAAAGCTCGGAAACTACTTTGTTTTTCCAAAATAAAAGTTGCTAAACAAGCAACAAAAACAAAGTATCAACAGTCAGCAAAAGCACCATTTACAAAGATAAAGAAGTTCAAAAGCCCACAAGCCGGGCTATCTACATTAAACAAGAAGAAAACTGAGTCAACATTAGAAGACTTCTCAGCAGCATCAACTCGGGGTGAAGGAGGACGAGTCTGAAGAGGCACCGCATCTGCCGTCCCATCATCTCGGTTCAAGATTTGGCAATCCGGTTCCCCTTCTGGACGACTGATCCCAGTAGTAGAAGTCAGAGAAGCCGGCACAGCAGAAGTCTTGGTAGCAGGCAGTGAGGGATGATCATCATCATCATCATCGGGATCATCAGGAACAATCTTACCATCCCTAACAATATTGTCCAGGCTAATAAGGGAAAGTTCGAGATCTGGCGCAAGAACTCGGAATTGCTCTTTCAGAATCTCATAAGCCGCAGTAACACTACCTACAAGATGACTTTGAAGCTCGGAGTAATCGGCCTGAACAGATTCCAACCTACCCCTGAGCTCCATCACCTATCTATAAGTAGTAACATAGCTATCCTTATGTTTTTGAGCCGTATCCTCGGCCAGTTGCGCGGCAGCCGCCAAACCAACAGCCCGGGCCTTTTCCCCCTTCAAACTCGAGCTCCTCCTTCAAACCCTTAATTCGGTCAAATTCTGATTTTGCCTCCTCCATGAAAGCCTTGGTAGCATGGATAGGAAGATCTTGAGCAGTTCGGTATAAAGTCGCTCCCATGTGTGCCAATGTAATACCACTCCGAGTAATAAAGTCTAAATGACGAAGAATCGATACATCGTCGGTAGGCATGACACCATAGGGAGCAATCTGTTGGTCTACAAACCCAACTGCATCAAAGTCGGGAAAACCAAGATTAAACGGCTTGACAGTCCGAGATCTTTTTGGAGGAGGAGCAACTGGAGGAGTAGAGGTACCAACTGAAGTCTGAAGCGGGTCAACCAAACGAACCCGGGGAATCGGGATCATCCTCCTCGGCCTAGGAGAGCTTGGGACAGACAGCTTTGACAAAACTTGGGAGGACCCTTCCCCGACCACCTTGGCTAGGACATTCTAAGCCGCGGTAGCCTTCCTCGCCTTCTTAAAGGCCTTCAGTGAGTCATTATTCTTCAACATCTTTGAGAAACAAAGAAAAATACAACAACTTATAAATATCCAGAAAAGAAAGCAGAAAACAAAAGACATGGGAACACAGTTTATAAAATACCCAGCACAACACGAATCAAGGATGGATCTCCCAAAAATTTCTTGGTCTCAAGATGAGGAGGGTCCCCCCAAATATCTTCCAAAGCAGCGACAAAGGCCTGCTCGACCTCATCTAACATCTCCCAGGTATACCTAGACACAACTACATTCCTCTGCCACTCTAAAGGAAAATGAGGCTCGCCATTCTCATCCAGGAAGAAAGGATGAGCTCCTTCAATAGCTCGGATCTTGAAAAAGTAATTCTTAAAATCACAGAAAGACTCATCATAAATGGAGAAGACTTTATATCCCTGGGCCGACCTAAAAAAAATCCAAGAAGCTTTCTTTTTGGTAGTTCCAGGCTTGGTCAACACAAACAGATACAGAAAAAGGGTTAAAGAAGGTTTAACACCGAATTCATGGCAAACCAGCTGAAAAATCTTAATGAAACTCCAAGAATTCGGATGAAGCTGAGATGGGGCCACGTTACAAGACCACAACAGGTCGGTCTCAAAGGAAGTAAAAGGAAGGGTAATATCCATCTGGCTAAAGAAGAAATCGTATGCATAAAAGAAAGGACGCTCCCCCTAGGTCGAAGCAGGAAAGCAGACCCTGTCATCAGAATCGGGTGCCACCAGCTCATAATTGCGTTCTTGATTCTCACTACTACATATCCGATGGTGTTTTCTAAGCTCCGCACAGAACTCCGCGTTAGCTAGAGATACACATAGCAACACAAGAGAGTCCAACCAGTCAGACATCCCCTCAGGAACCATAGAGGACGCCTCGACAATATTTTTGCAAGATGACATGGCCAACTAATCCTACAAACAAAAGGAAACGGGTTACTAACCCAAAAACAAATTCGGGCAATATGGAAGCAACTCGGACAACGCGACCTCAAGCACACAAAAAAGGAAAACCCAAAAATGCACAACGAGGTCCAAGGGCATCCTTTGGAGGCAATGATAGAGTAAGGTTTCAGAAAAATGCTACAAAAACAAAACTCTCCCCCAAGCAAACAACATCCCGAGGAGAAAAAGGCGAAAGTCAAGGAAAAGTCATCAACAAAAACAAAATCATCAATGGAGCAAACAAAGTTATCAAAGGAGCAACCTTTTTCAAAACAGCAGTACGAAAATCAACGACAAACACACAAAGCCCTAAAAAGAAGCCAAAACCAGGAAAATCACTCAAAGCATACATAAGGACGAAAGAAGACCAGGAAATAGGCATCACAGCAATAAACCAAGCACAAAAACAAGAAAAAGGTTCAAGCTTTCCAAAACATACAAAATCAGAGCGTCATCAAAAAATCAAAAACGAAGCAGCAGAAATAAACAGTGAAGAGAAAGTGAAAACCAACCTGGAAGAAGAAAGAAAGCTTTGAAAAGGAGCAGCAAAAAATCGACCACGAAGCGGAAGCACCGAGCAAATACCAAAGCGTCACAGAGAAAAAACGAGAATATAGGATGAAGCAGCGAAAAAGAGGAGAAGTTACAGGAAAAGAAAAACCGTCTCTTGGATACAAAATTCAAATAAAAGAACCAAGAGAAATGGGGCATTAAAATCCCATTAATGAAAGTGTTAAAACCCTCGCACATTTCCAAAGCTAGAGCGCTAAATGCAAAGGCATGGGCTATTAAAGAAACAGAAACATTCTGCATTCAAGGAGAACTCTATTTAAAGGAATCAACAAAATGCTCGAGTTCGGTTTTACCCAAGAAAAGATTGAAGTCCCAAGACTAAAGACTCGACCTCAAAAGGAAGACCGAGCTCGAGCAGGGGCACTGTTCATACCCTGGGTCGAGCTGTTCGACCCGGGATATTCTACCGACAAAGCGACCGACCTCTTCAGGTCAGGACAATCCGAGCTCTTCTCAAAGAGCTCAGCCAAAACTACCAGGAAAGCCCAATAAAGGGCCCAAACAGAGGAACACGACCCGAATCCAAGGGCAGCCCAAGCCTATAGAGATAAAGGCGGTTCTCTTAAAGATAAGATGACCTCGCTCGAAGATAAAGATAAGATAAGATAACTAACTTATCTTATCTAAGGAAGGTCTTTCTACACCATTATAAATACACTGGAGCACCCAGGTATAACTCATACTCTGATTTTACTCAATACCTGCTTAATACCCTTGCTAACTTAAGCATCAGAGTCCCTTGCAGGTACCCCCACCCTCCGGGGACAAAGGAATCAGCACCACCATCAAGTCCAACAAATAGGATACAACCGTTCTGACTAGCACAGAAGATCTCATCCGAGATCAACCTACAATTTCAGGTAACCCTCGGAACATATATATTTTAGAACTTTAATTGCATCTTTCTTAGTTAACTGCATTTTTTTGCATACATAGAATAAATATTAGTCAATCTAATGAAATTTTCAAGAAGCTTGCTTTTTATATAGGGCATTGAAATTCAAATTGAATTGAGTTGAAATCTTTTAGAACTTGCATGATTTATACATTATGGAATATGTTTTTTGAGTTAAAGAACATACAACTTGTGATTTTTTAAGCCTTATTGTGTGGTTACACCATTTGACCACTTATTTCTTTCTTGTGTGTTGCTATTCTCTATGATTACAATCTTTGGTGTGTTTAATTCTATATATCCATTGTTTAATGTATATTTATGCAATTATGTATTGAGGCCATTACTTCTTTATAGCTCACTTTACCCAAATAGCCTACCATTTCATTCACCTTTGTTTGCCACTTTGAGCCTTTTTAATCCCCTTGTGTTCTTTATTTTACCACATCATTAGCCTTAAGCGAAAAACAATAAATGTCCCTTATTTGGATCTTTGATTAGCTTAAGTTAGTGAGAATGTGCAATGTTTAAGTGTGGGGAAAATGTGGGAACCTTGGTTGATGGAAATGTATTTTATGCTTATTGAAAAATGTTGGAAATTTGGGTGCATACTCATGTAAAAAGATAGGAACCATATGCATTGATGATCCTTGTATATATTATGTTCTTATGTATTAAAAAAAAGAAGAAAAAAAAGAAAAAAAAATAATAATGAAAAGGGGACCAAATTATCCTAATGTGGAATTCAATAAAAATCAATGCATGTATGATTGAATTTGATGCATGAGTGTGTGTATATGTAAAAGTGAGATTATGGGTAGCTAAGCTTGATATTAGAATTGCATAGGTTGTGTATGTGTTAGGTGAAAACTTAGGTTAATCAAAGATTCAAATGCAAGCTCACTTAGCCATATGTACATCCTTACCTTTACCCTTAGCCCCATTACAACCTTAAAAAGACCTCATGATTTTGCATATGTACATTAAATTTTTGTTGATTGGTTAGATGAAGAATAAACTTCAGAAAGCATGAATAGAGGAGAATTGAGTGGATTAACCCTAGACACTTGAGTGACTAGAGTGCATACACATATCCGGTGAGGATTCAATCACTCAATTCCATATTTTCACCTATGATCATTGCTTATCTTGCAAGTTTGCTTAAATTCTTTTATATGACTCAATTCAATTGTGAATAGGATTTGGTTATAATTGCTTTAGCCCTTATGTGTATATATGTATTCTTAGAAATTGATTTATTTTGACTAAGTGGTTGCATTCATATAGGTAGATTGTATATAGGTAGTTTCCTTGCTTTGAATAAATGTTAATTCCCCTTCTCATCTTCCTTTGGTATAGCATGAGGACATGCTATTGTTTAAGTGTGGGGATGTGATGAATCCACATTTTATGATATTTATTTGCTCTATTTGGGTGGATTTCATTGACTTTTCTTGTACTTATCCGTTGAAATAGCATGCTTTTGTGAATTCTTTCTTAATTGTGCTTAATTGTGAAAAACATGGTTTTCATGCTTAAATTGCCAATTTTAATTCACTTTTCTCCCATTCGATGTCTTGATATATTTGTTTGAGTGATTCAAGGTTTTGAAGGCAAGAATGGCTTGAGAAAGTGGAAGGAAAGCATACAAAGTGAAAGAATTCAAGAAATGAAGGATTTGGAAAGCTGTCAAGCCTGACCTCTTTGTACTAAATTAGTCATAACTTGAGCTACAGAGGTCCAAATGAGGCGGTTCGAGTGGTATTGGAAAGCCAACGTCCGGGGCTTCAAAATGATATGCAATTTGCTATAGTGGACATAAGTCTAAGTGTGCGTACGCACGAGTCAGGATTCAGCATGTATGCGGACACACACATTTGTGCGTCCGCACAGGTCCCTGCACGTAACCTCATTAATTGAAACCTGCTGGGAGCGATTTCTGGGACCCCAAAACCCAATACAACTCATTTCTGAAGCTATTTCAATCCAAATTGAAGAGGAATGAAGGGGGAGCAATTAGGGTTTAGTTTAGCATTATGTAGGGAGTTTTCTAGAGATAGAAGCTCCCCCTTCTCTCTAGAAATTAGGGTTCTTAGTTTATATTCTTGTAATTTTCTTTTTAATTCTTGTTTTTATTTACTTTCCCTTGTCATTTATTGTTATTGTCTCTTTGTTCTTCTTCATTTCTCTTGTTATTCCTTTATTTTGTCACTTTTATGTTTTAAGCACACTTTTGTTATTTTAATTCCAATTAATGCAATTTATGTTTTCATGTCATTTATTGTTTCCTTTACTTGTCATTGTCATTTTCTTGTTTTTGGTAGTTGGAGTTTATTTTTAATGCATTTAATATTATTTTATTTTCATGCACACCAAGTGTTTGATAAAATACTTGGCTTAGTTTTTACATAGTTTTGCTCCACTCTTGGCTTGAAATTGTTGACTTTGGTGTTCCTTGAGTCATTGATGTCCATTCTTGTTTGATACATTATAGTAGTTAGTTGATTTGGTTTTCCTTGACTCTATGTGACCCCTTAGTGTTGACATAAGACTTAGGGATTGAAATTAACTATGCCTATTTGACTTATCTTTGATGTAAGGTTGACTAAGTAGGATTAACTCTTCATAATCATCATATGTTTATGGTCAATGTCTAGGATAGGTAGCCTTAGTTCTCAATTACTTGCCAAGAGGTTTCTTGCACTTTAAGTTTACTTGCTTTGACTTTACTTGCTTTGAGTTTTACTGCTTTTGACTTTTAATTTCTTGCATGTTCAGTTTTTACACTCTTGGTTGAGAAATTGGATGTTGGGTGGAATTGAGTTGTGGATGTCCATTCCGCATTGTGTGAGAATAATTAATCGGTTTGGTTTTCATTGACGCTAGTCTTTCACTAAGTTAATAGTGAGTTGACTAGGACTTATGGATTGAGATCAATTACACTCTTTTGACTAATTCTCAAGGAGGATTGACTAGTTTGGATTGATTCCACACAATTGCCATGTTTGTGGTCCACAACTAGGATATGAATCCCAAATTCCTCAATTCTCACTAAGAGCCATTTTTAGTATTCAATTTCCATTTTCATTGCCTTTACTTGCTTTCTTTTAACTTCCTTGCATGTTTATTTGCTTCCTTGCTATTTACATTTCTTGCCTCTCTTGCTTTCATTCCCAATTCCCCATGCTTTCCTCTCATTGCCAATAATTGTACACTTAATTGCAACTCCTAGGGAAGACGACCCGAGGTTTAAATACTCTCGGTTTATATTTGTTTTGAATTTAACATTTGATTGTGAGAGTTCGTTGTTGGTTTGGACTATGCTACCAACAAAGTGATTCTTGTCTTGATTAAATTCTGAACCGACACCAATTCTCACATATCATGAGGCTGGAAACCATAATGGCTAAGTCAGAAAGGCTTTGATTAGAGGTTTCCATATTCGCTTGAGAAGATGCGAATGCTGGCCTGTTATTGAACCTATTTTGGTTCCTACCACCTTGGTTGTTATTGAAACCTTGCTGAGGTTTCTGTTGATCCTTCCATGAGAGGTTAGGATGATTCCTCCATGAAGGGAGTATTTCCATAGGGCTCTCTCATGTAATTTACCTCCTCCATGGTGGGTTGATCAGGATCATAAGCTTTTTCTTCAAGAGAAGCTTCCTGATTACTGCTAGCAGCAGTTTGCATCCCAGTCATATGTTGAGAGATCATGTTGACCTGTTGTGTCAGGATCTTAATTTGAGCCAGGATGGCATTTAGAGTCTCAACTTTATGAACTCCTTTCTTCTGGAAGGTTTCATGATTTACAAGGTTTTTTTCAGAAGTATACATGAACTGGTTGTTAGCAACCACCTCAATGAGTTTCCTGACTTCTACAGGTGTTTTCTTCAAGTGGAGGGATCCACCTGCAGAGCTATCCAATGAAATCTTGGATATCTCAGACAAGCCATCATAGAATACGCCTATAATGGACCACTCTGAGAGCATGTCAAGAGGAGATCTCCTGATCAGTTGCTTGTATCTTTCCCAAGCTTCATAGAGGGATTCACTTTCTATTTATCTGAAAGTTTGAACTTCCACTCTAATCTTGCTCATCCTTTGAGGAGGAAAAAACTTAGCTAGAAAAGCATTAACTAGCTTTTCCCAGGAGTCAAGACTCTCTCTAAGTTGGATTTCCAACTAGAACTTAGCTCTGTCTTTTAAAGCAAAGGGAAAGAGCATAAGCTTGTCGACTTCAGGATTAACTCCATTAGTCTTTACAGTATCACAGATCTGTAAGAACTCAGCTAAAAACTGATGTGGATCTTCCATTGGAAGTCCATGTAATTTGTAGTTCTGCTGCAAAAGAGAGACTAACTGAGGCTTAAGTTCAAAATTGTTAGCTCCAATGGTAGGTACAAAAATACTTCTGCCATAAAAGTCAGAGATATGCATGGTGAAGTCACCAAGGACCTTTCTTGGATCCTTTTGAGGTTCGGCCATGTCTTCCTTTTCTTTTTCAAAACTTTCTGAAAGGTCTCTTCTGGAGTGTTGTGCTTTAGCTTGTTGTAAGCGCCTCCTTAGAGTCTTCTCAGCTTCAGGATCAGGAGTTAAGAGGGGTTCTTTATCCCTGTTCTTGGTCATAAACAAGAAAAAAAGAAAAAGAAAGATGGAAAAGAAGAAACCTCTTTGTGCCAATTGGCAAGAAGCTCCTTCTAAAAGTCAGATGTGAAGCAAGAAGAAGAAGAAAGAAAAGAAATAAAAGAAGTAAAAGAAAAATACCGGATCTAGGGAGCAAGACAATTCTTCAGTTTGTCCAAACTCAACAATCCCCGGTAATGGCGCTAAAAACATGGTGCGTGTACGCAAACCCCACACTTTCGTACAGGCAGTACCACTAAGTGCACTGGGTCATCCAAATAATACCTGAATGAGTCAAGGTTGATCCCATGAGAATTGTGGTTTGAAGCAAGATATGATTATCTTGCAGGTCTTAGTCAGGCAGAATCAGAAGGTTGTTGGATAAACTTTTAATGATTATATGTCATATATAGAGTTGTAAAAGGAATGTCCGAAAGGGATAAAACCAATTGGATTAAATGATAGGAATAGAGTTGAGAGTTGGAGTTGCTTTGCCTTTCTGAATTAACTCTCGTACTACTGCTCTCTTTGCTTGTGAGTGATTTCTTCAATGACAGGCTGTATGTGATTGACACTGGTTTGAGCAGCTGCCAATACTCCTCTGGATCTGAACCCTAGGTTTAGTGTGGATCCATCTCTACTTGAGGGTGAAGCGCGTACAGTCCATTCTCCTTTATGATCCTACTCAAAGTGCCACAGATAAGGTCGGATCTTCCGGATTAGAGAATGTTGCATCTTTGGGTTCTAGCCTCTACCACAGAGACCTTAATCTCCCTGGAAATTGGCTGAACTAATGTCTCGGAAGTCCCCAACAAAGTCATGGATTAGCCGTCTAAGAGATGTATATTCAAGCTGTTGGTCGTCCTTGTCCGGTGAAAGACGCATCCTAACCCAAGTTCTTTCCTCCTCAATAGTTGAGCAAACTTAGAGTGGATGTTCAAACCTTCAGACCTAAAGAAGGTGAATCCCTTTATGAAGCTTGGGAGAGATACAAGCAACTGACTAAAAAGTATCCTTCTGACATACTCTCAGAATGGACCATCCTGGATATATTCTATGATGGGCTGTCTGAATTGTCTAAGATGTCATTAGACCATTCTGCAGGTAGATCTATTCACCTGAAAAAAATGCATGCAGAAGCTCAGGAACTCATTAACATGGTTGCAAATAACCAGTTCATGTACACTTCTAAAAGGAATCCTGTGAGTAATGGGACGACTCAGAGGAAGGAAGTTCTTGAAATTTATGCTCTGAATGCCATATTAGCTTAGAACAAAATGTTGACTCAGCAAGTCAACATGATTTCTCAGAGTCTGAATGGATTGTAAAATGCATCCAACAGTACTAAAGAGGCATCTTCTGAAGAAGAAGCCTATGATCCTGAGAACCCTGCAATAGCAGAGGTGAATACATGGGTAAAGCCTATGGAAACACCTATAATCCTTCATGGAGAAATCATCCAAATCTCTCATGGAAGGATAAACAAAAGCCCTAACAAGGCTTTAATAATGGTGGAAGAAACAAGTTTAGCAATAGCAAGCCTTTTCCATCATCCTCTCAGCAATAGACAGAAAATTCTGAGCAGAGCCCTTCTAACTTAGCAAACATAGTCTCTGATCTATCTAAGGCCATTCTGAGTTTCATGAATGAAACAATGTCCTCCATTAGAAATCTGGAGGCGCAAGTGTGCCAGCTGAGTAAAAGAGTCACTGAAACTCCTCCTAGTACTCTCCCAAGCAATACAGAAGAGAATCCCAAAAGAGAGTGCAAGGCCATAACTGTGAGTAACATGGCCGAACCTGGAGACAGTGGAAAGGCAGTGATTCCTAGAGAGGAAGACCTCCTGGGACGTTCACTGACCAATAAGGAGTTCCTCTGTGAGGAACCAAAGGAATCTGAGGCTCACACAAAGACCATAGAGATTCTATTGAATTTCCTTCTGCCATTCATGAGCTCTGATGAGTACTCTTCCTCTGAAGAGGATGAAGATATTACTGAAGAGCAAGTTGCTAAGTACCTTGGAGCAATCATGAAGCTGAATGCCAAGTTATTTGGTAATGAGACTTGGGTGGATGAACCCCCCTTGCTCACCAATGAACTGAATGACTTGGTTAGGCAGACATTACCTCAAAAGAAACAGGATCCTGGTAAATTCCTAATTCCCTGTACCATAGGCACCATGACCTTTGAGAAGGCTCTGTGTGACCTGGGGTCAAGCATAAACTTAATGCCACTCTCTGTAATGGAGAAATTGGGAATCTTTGAGGTACAGGCTGCCACATTCTAATTAGAGATGGCAAATAAATCCATGAAAAAGGCTTATGGATAGGTAGAGGACGTGCTAGTAAAGGTCAAAGGCCTTTACATCCCTACTGATTTCATAATCCTAGACACTGGGAAGGATGAGGATGAATCTATCATCCTTGGAAGACCCTTCCTAGCCATAGCAAAAGCTGTGATTGATGTGGACAGAGGAGAGTTGGTCCTTCAACTAAATGTTGACTACCTTGTATTTAAAACTCAAGGACCTCCCTAGGAAAGCTTCTCTCAATTCAGAGTCAAACAAAGTCCCCACAGTCAAACTCTAAGTTTGGTGTTAGGAGGCCACAACCAAACTCTAAGTTTGGTGTTGAACCCCCATATTCAAACTCTAAGTTTTGCTGTTGGGAGGTCCCAACAATGCTGTGAACATCTGTGAAGCTCCAAGAGAGCTCACTGTCAAGCTATTGACATTAAAGAAGCACTTATTGGGAGGCAACCCAATTTTATTTATCTATGTTATTTTCTTTTTTAGGTTGATGATCATGTGGAGTCACAAAAATAACTGCAAAAATTAAAGAAAAATAAAAAACAGCATTAAAAATAGCGCACCCTGGAGGAGAAACTTACTGGCGTTTAAACGCCAGTAAGGGTAGCAGAATAGGCATTTAACGCCCAGTCTGGCACCATTCTGGGTGTTGAACACCAAAAACAAGCACCAGACTGGCGTTAAATGCCAGAAACAGGTTACAATCTGGCGTTAAACGCCAGAAACAGGTTGCATCCTGGTGTTTAACGCCAGGAAAGGAATAAAAGCTGGCGTTTAACGCCAGAAACAAGTAGCAGTCTGGCGTTAAATGCCAGGATTGCACAGCAAGGGTGTTTTACACACCTAATAGGACCAGGGATGATACATCCTTGACCCCTCAGGATATGTGGACCCCACAAGATCCTTACCTATCCTCCCACAACACTCTTCCCCAAATACCCCTCACCAATCAACTCATTCACTCTTCCCCATCACTTCTTCACCAATCACCTCCATATCTTTTCTCCAAAAACCCCACCTACCTCACTTTCGAATTCAAAATCTTTTCCCTCCCAAACCCAATCCTAATGACTGAATACCCAACCCTCCCCTCACCCCTATATAAACCCCTCACTACTCTTTCATATTTACACAACACAGACACCTTTCCCCCTATTGGCCGAACCACCTATCTCCCTCCATCTCCTTCATTTTCTTCTTCTTCCCCTTCTTTCTTTTTTCTTTTGCTCGAGGGCGAGTAAACCTTTTAAGTTTGGTGTGGTAAAAGCATTTTTTTTTGTTTTTCCATAACCATTTATGGCACCTAAGGCCAGAGAAACCTCCAGAAAGAGGAAAGAGAAAGCAAAAGCTTCCACCTCTGAGTCATGGGAGATGGAAAGATTCATCTCAAAGGTCCATCAAGACCACTTCTATGAAGTTGTGGCCATGAAGAAGGTGATTCCTGAGGTCCCTTTCATGCTTAAGAAAAACGAGTATCCGGAGATCCGACATGAAATCCGAAGAAGAGGTTGGGAAGTTCTTACCAACCCCATTCAACAAGTCAGAATCTTAATGGTTTAAGAGTTCTATGCCAATACATGGATCACTAGGAACCATGATCAAAGTATGAACCCAAATCCAAAGAATTGGCTTACAATGGTTCGGAGGAAATACTTAGATTTCAGTCCAAAAAATGTAAGGTTGGTGTTCCACTTGCCAATTATGCAAGAAAACGCACGCCCCTATACTAGAAGGGTCAACTTTGATCAAAGGTTGGACCAAGTTCTCATGGACATATGTGTGGAAGGAGCTCAATGGAAAAGAGACTCAAGAGGCAATCCGGTTCAATTGAGAAGACCGAACCTTAAGCCTGTGGCTAGAGGATGGTTGGAGTTCATCCAACGCTCCATCATTCCCACTAGCAACTGATCTGAAGTGACTGTGGATCGGGCCATCATGATCCATAGTATCATGATTGGGGAGGAAGTAGAAGTTCATGAGATCATACCTCTAGAACTCTACAAGGTGGCTGACAAGTTATCCACTTTGGCAAGGTTAGCCTTTCCTCATCTCATTTGTCATCTATGCAATTTAGTTGGGATTGACATAGAAGGAGACATCCTCATTGAAGAGAACAAGCCCATCACTAAGAAAAGGATGGAGCAAACAAGAGAGCTCATTCATGGACCTCAACAAGAGCATGAGGAAGATCCTCATCAAGAAATCCCTGAGATGCCTTAAGGGATGCAATTTCCTCCATATAACTATTGGAGCAACTCAACACCTCTTTGGAAGGCTTGAGTTACAACATGGACCAACTAAGGGTGGAGCACCAAGAGCACTCCATCATTCTCCATGAGATTAGAGAAGATCAAAGAGCTATGAGGGAGGAGCAACAAAGGCAAGGAAGAGACATAGAGGAGCTTAGGCGTTCCATTAGTTCTCCAAGAGGAAGACGCCACCCACACTAAGGTGGACTCATTCCTTAATCTCCTTGTCTATTTATTTTCTGTTTTCGGTTTTTGAGCTTCATGTTTGTCTATGTTTGTGTCTTCATTACATGATTATTAGTGTCTAGTGTCTATGTCTTAAAGCTATGAATAATTCCATGAATCCTTCACCTCTTTTAAATGAAAATGTGCTTAATTACAAAAGAACAAGAAGTACTTGGATTTCAAATTTTATCTTGAAATTAGTGTAATATTTTGATGTGGTGGCAATACTTTTTGTTTTCTGAATGAATGTTTGAACAGTGCATATTTTTTGTAGTGAAGTTTATGAATGTTAAATTTGTTGGCTCTTGAAAGAATGATGAACAAAGAGAAATATTATTGATAATCTGAAAAATCATAAGAATTGATTCTTGAAGCAAGAAAAAGTAGTGAATAAGAAAGCTTGTGGAAAAAAAGTGGCAAAAATTAAAAGAAAAAGAAAGAGAAAAAGAAAAAGCAAGCAGAAAAAGCCAATAGCCCTTTAAACCAAAAGGCAAGGGTAAAAAGGATCCAATGCTTTGAGTATTAATGGATAGGAGGGCCCAAGGAAATAAAATCCAGGCCTAAGCGGCTAAATCAAGCTGTCCCTAACCATGTGCTTGTGTCATGAAAGTCCAAGTGAAAAGCTTGAGACTGAGTGGTTAAAGTCGTGATCCAAAGCAAAAAGAGTGTGCTTAAGAACTCTGGACACCTCTAATTAGGGACTTTAGCAAAGCTGAGTCACAATCTGAAAAGGTTCACCCAGTTATGTGTCTGTGGCATTTATGTATCCGGTGGTAATACTGGAAAACAAAGTGCTTAGGGCCACGGCCAAGACTCATAAAGTAGCTGTGTTAAGAATCAACATACTGAACTAGGAGAATCAATAACACTATCTAAAGTTCTGAGTTCCTATAGATGCCAAAACTGTTCAGAAGCAAAAAGCTACTAGCCACGCTCATCTAATTGGGACTAAGTTTCATTGATATTGTGAGATTCACTGTATATTCTCTTCTTTTTATCCTATTTTGTTTACAGTTACTTGGGGACAAGCAACAATTTAAGTTTGGTGTTGTGATGAGCGGATAATTTATACGCTTTTTGGCATTGTTTTTACATAGTTTTTAGTATGATTTAGTTAGTTTTTAGTATATTTTTATTAGTTTTTATGCAAAATTCACATTTCTAGACTTTACTATGAGTTTGTGTCTTTTTCTGTGATTTCAGGTATTTTCTGGCTGAAATTGAGGGACCTGAGCAAAAATCTGATTCAGAGGCTGACAAAAGACTGCTGATGCTGTTGGATTCTGACCTCCCTACACTCGAAATGAAATTTTTGGAGCTACAGAAGTCCAAATGGCACGCTCACAATTGTGTTGGAAAGTAGACATCTAGGGCGTTTCAGCAACATATAATAGTCCATACTTTGCCCGAGTTTAGACGACGCAAACTAGCGTTTAACGCCAGCTTTCTGCCCTATTCTGGCGTTAAACGCCAGAAACAAGTTGCAAAGCAGAGTTAAATGCTAGAAACAAGTTACAAACTGGCGTTCAAATCCAAGGAAGACCTTTACACATGAAAGCTTTAATGCTCAGCCCAAGCACACACCAAGTGGGCCCGGAAGTGGAATTCTGCGTCATTTACTCATTTATGTACCCCTAGTAACTAGTCTAGTATAAATAGGACCTTTTACTATTGTATTTTCATCTTTGGATTATCTTTTGATCCTTTGATCACGTTTTGGGGGCTGGCCTCACGGCCATGCCTAGATATTTTTCTTATGCATTTTCAACAATGGAGATTCTACACACCATAGATTAAGGTGTGGGGCTCTACTGTTCCTCGAGTATTAATGCAAAGTACTATTGTTCTTCTATTCAATTCATGCTTATTCTTATTCTAAGATATTCATTCGCACACAAGAACATGATGAATGTGACACTCATCACCATTCTCACTTATGAACGCATGATTGACAACCACTTCCATTCTACATGAAGACAAGCTTGAATGTGTATCTCTTGGATTCCTAGTCCATGCGTTTGATTGCCTCTCCTGACAACAGAGCCTTCCATTCCATGAGATCAAAGTCTTCGTGGTATAAGCTAGAATCCATTGGTAGCATTCTTGAAATCCGAAAAGTCTAAACCTTGTTTATGGTATTCCGAGTAAGATCTGGGATGGGATGACAGTGACAAGCTTCAAACTCGCGACTGTAGGGCATGGTGACAGACGCAAAAGGATAGTAAATCCTATTCCTACACGATCGAGAACCAACAGCTGATTAGCCATGCGGAAAACCGTAGAGGACCTTTCTCAATAAGAGGACGGGAAGTAGCCATTGACAACAGTGACAGACAACATACAGCTTGCCATGGAAAGGAGTATGAAGGATTGGATGAATAGAAAAGCAGAGATTCAAGCGGGATAAAGCATCTCCATACGCTTATCTGAAATTCCCACCAATGAATTACATAAGTATCTCTATCTTTATTTTATGTTTTATTTATATTTTAATTATCAAAACTCCATAACCATTTTAATCCGCCTGACTGAGATTTACAAGGTGACCATAGCTTGCTTCAAGATGGCAATCTCTGTGGGATCGACCCTTACTCACGTAAGGTTTACTACTTGGACGACCCAATGCACTTGCTGGTTAGTTGTGCAAAGTTGTGAAAAAGAGTTGAGATTACAATTGTGCGTACCAAGTTGTTGGCGCCATTGAGATCACAATTTCGTGCACCAAGATCCACATGCTCTTTGGGCGTTTGTACATTGGTCTCTGCTCTTTGGACGCTGGACGCTTGGAAGGGGGCTGGTAGCTGGTGTTGGACGCCAGTTTTAGGCCTTTAAATACGAAGCAAAGTATAAACTATTATATATTGCTGGAAAGCTCTAGAAGTCAGCTTTTCATATCTTATAAGAGAGCTCCATTTGGACTTCTGTAGCTCCAGAAAAGCGAAGGCGGATCAGATCTAGATAGCATCTACAGTGCTTTCTTTGTCTCTGAATCAAACTTCTGCTCCAGCTCCTCAATTTTAGCCAGAAAATACCTGAAATTGTCCAAAAATATAAAAACTCATAATAGAATCCAAATGTGATTTTCACACTAAAACCTATAAAAACTTAATAAAAACTAAATAAAAAATACTAAAAACTATATGAAAGTAATGTCAAAAAGCGTATAAAATATCCGCTCATCACCAGGCAAGGATGGTGATACCGAACAGATACGGTAATGATTTACAGCTAGGGAAAATCAAGAAAATGAAGAAGATTATCATCAAAGCAGCAACAAACAAGATAGTGACACAGAACAGAATTCAATCCTACCAGGGGAAGGCAGAATAGAACAACAATGGCAGCCTAGACAGTAAGGGTTTTTGGTGATTCCAACAGCAATACTCAGTGGCAGAGGCTTTGGCGTCTCCAAAAATCAAAAGCACCAGCAGAACAAATGACAACAGTGAGTAGGGGCAGGGACGAAGTGCATCAGAATTAGAGTAGCAACCTCAGTGATAGTAGAAAACCTCAGCAGCAGCTAAACAGCAATAGTAACGATACATAATTGAGCTAGAGCAGTGACAACAATACCTTTGACAGCAAGAGAACAACTGGGTTCATCTCCAATGGCGGCAGCAGCAACTAACTCTGGCAGCAGCGACGCTGGGTAGAAACTGCGGAGGAGCGATGCTCACTCTCTTCGTGCCTCATTCATCTCTCCCTCTGGGCTTCTTTCACTATGATGGTGGCACCTTCAATCGACGACGGTGGCTCCGACCACACCAGAGGCGATGGCGACCGTCCCTCCCATCTCTGTCGTGAGCTTTCATCTCAATCGTGCTTCTCTCTCTCACTCCACTGTGAATCTCTCTCTTCCCTTCATGCTCGATGGCGACGGCGACGGTGGCGAGGCCCCCAGCCGGTGCCGTTCCTTCCTCCTCCCTCCCTTCTCTTTCCTCTTCTCCTCCGTTTTCCCCCTTCTATGTTCCCCTTTCTCTTCTACTCTGTGTGCGTGCATTTTTCATTATGTTAGGGTTAGGGATTTATAAAATTAGGGTTTTATTTGGGAATTTTGAGTTAGGATAAAATACATATGAGCGATATAAAAATTTTACAAAATATTTGAGATAGAATAACAATTTAAAATTCAGATATAATACAGTGAAGATTATTTTCAGAATACGAAAAATTTCATTTATCAACATATCATTGAGTTCAAATAATTATTTTTAATTTAAATGATAAAATGAATCTAGTATCACATTTTATAAAATATGATTTTAAACCTGAAATATCGATTACCTAAATTAAATTATATTACATTTCATTATTTTTCTATCACAATTTTAATTTCAATTTATATAAATTAACTAATTATAATAAAAGTTGTACACAAATATTAATTATCTTAAACTTAAAGTATTTACAAAAATCAATTTGATCATTTCTAATGAAGTAATCTCTAAAAGCTTAAATTAATAACATAGACCATAATTTAATAAAATAAGTCATAACTTTTTTTCATAATAAAAGTTACTTAAATTAGATTATACAATTCTTTCTTATTTTTCAATTACTAAAATTATGCAAAATATTCAATTATAATATAATTACTTAAGAATATTAATTAATTCAATTTAAAATTACCTCCGAATCCATTTAATTATTTCTAATAGAATAATTTATAAAATTATAAAGTTTAAAATTAATATGATAAAATCACAATTTATTCATATTTAGATTTTCATAAATGCAGGATGTTACAATTGTAGAACTCCATTTTATTGTAAAATCTGAGATGTGATAAGTATGCAATGAACAAGAAGCAAAATAGTAAAAAGTTAGCAACCTGCCTTGAAGATTACAGAGGTTGGCAATGTCAATGAGGTGAGTCAAGGAAGAAATGGTGGAAGGAAGTTCTTCACGAGAGACCCTTTCCTTGAAGACGCAGCGACGGCGAGCTCGAGAAATGACAGGTATGAACGGCGGTGCGAGCAGCGCCTCCTTCTCCTCGCGGAACACTCCTTCTCCTCTCTGACCATCGCATTTCTCTCTCCTCCACCAAGTTCGACGGCAACGGCACACCCCGCAGTAGCCCCAACAGCAACGATGACGAGGTGTAGCGGCGCAAGTAGCGCCCCCTTCTCCGTCGCGTGCTTCCTTCTCCCCCTGTCCTTCTCTCTCTCTTCCCAATCTCTCTTCCTCTCCTCTGGCGCGTGACAGTAGCGGCGCTCCTCACGGCTCCAGAGACGGCGACGACGGCTGGGCAGCTTCTCCCTCCCCCGTTCTTCTCTTCTCTCTCGGTGTGGGTGAGGAAAAAAGTTGCGCGTGTGTGTTGTGTGAAGAGGGAGTGTGCACGAGGGAAGGTGAGTGAGGGGCGTATGCGTGGGTGTGAGGGTGAGGGAGAGGGGTGGCGGCTGAAGGGCAGTAGGGGGAGTTAGGATTAGGATTTGTGGGTTTAGTTTTGGGAATAAGGATTTGAGTAATTTTAATAAACACTAGGGAATAAAATAGTTATTAAAAATTAAATTCTATCTTAATAAAATTATTCTAAAAATATTATTTTATTTAATTAATTTGTCAATTGATTTTTTAAATAAGTATTTTAATTTAAAATTTGAGATAATTAAATAATTTTTTTATTTATAAAATTAATTAAAAATTTTAATTATTTAATTTAAATTATATATAAAATTCTTTTTTATTTCTAATTACAAAAATTTTAAATTTTAATTAAGCAAAAATATAAATTATTAATTTCAAATAAAAAATATCTAATTGTAATTGAAAATTATATAAATTCAAATTAATTTAAAATGCAAAATCTCATAACTTTGATTTATTTACTTTTCAGTAAAGACAACTTTCTGAGCAATGAGGACGCGACGGGCGATAAGAGACGAGCACGACGACCCACGACGTGCGACAAATGACGCAGAGAAGCTTGTGATTCGTGAGTGTACAGAGGGGTTGGACGACCTCCTAAAACCGTGACCATAGATACTTTTAGGTCACTCTCCTAAACCGTGACCATAAACCCTTTTAGGTCACCCTTTCATAAAATTGTGACCATAGACTCTTTTAGGTCACCCCTCAAAACCGTGACCATAGACTATTTTAGGTCACCCCTAAAACCGTGACCATAGACCCTTTTAGGTCACCCCCTAAAACCGTGATCATAGACCCTTTTAGGTCACCCTTCTGAAAAATCGTGACCATAGACTCTTTGTGGTCACTGTAAAAAAACCGTGACCATAGACCCCTTTAGGTTACCCTCTAAAACCGTGACCATAGACCCTTTTAGGCCACTCCCCAAAACTGTGACCATAGACCCCTTTAGGTCACCCTCCAAAACCGTGACCATAAACCCTTTTAGGTCACCCTTCCGAAAAATCGTAACCATAGACCCTTTTTGGTCACTATAAAAAACCGTGACTATAGATACCTTTAGGTCACCCCCAAAACCATTACCATAGACCCTTTTAGGCCACCCCAAAACCGTGACCATATGTCCCTTTAGATCACTCCCAAAAACTATGACCATAGACCCTTTTAGGTCACCCTTTTTCGAAAAACCGTGACCATAACCCCTTTTTGGTAACTGTAAAAAACCGTGACCATAGACCCTTTTAGGTCACCCCCAAAACCGTGACCATAGACCCTTTTAGGCTACCCCCCAAAATCGTGACCATAGACCCCTTTAGGTCACCCCTTAAAATCGTGACCATAAACCCTTTTAGGTCACCTTTTTTTGAAAAACTGTGACCATAGACCCTTTTTAGTCACTGTAAAAAATCGTAACCATAGACCCCTTTAGGTCACCCCCCAAAACCGTGACCATAGACCCTTTTAGGCCACCCTTTTTAAAAAACTGTGACCATAGGTACTCTATGGTCACCCTTTCCAAAAAAAAAAAACCATGACCATAGCTTTTTTTTGTCACCCTAAAAAACCGTGACCATAGAGGGTCTATGATCATGGTTTTTTACCGTGACCAAAAAAACCGTGGCCATAGACCCAAAATATTGTAGTGACAACATAGTTGTAACCAAACTCATAGCCAAAATAGTGCGAATTCATAATAGAAAGTGAGAATGAAAACCAAAGCTACTACGAAAACAAGGAAAACAAACTCCCAAAACTAAAAAAACTAGCAAACAAACTAAAAATAAAGCTATTCATAATATCAAAATATTAACAATATCCAATAACAAACGCATATTTGTAATTTCCCGGCAACAACATCAAAAACTTGATAAAGGAAAATCGTCGGTTCAGAATTTTCACAAAAATAATCTCATCGAAGTATAGATCCAAACCAATAGACAACTCTCAATCAAAGTTTAATTTGTTTGTCACTTAAGTCAAACCAATAAAAATTGAGAGTATTTAAACCTTGGATCGTCTCTTAAAGGAATTATAGAGAAGTGTGCACATCATTGGTTATGAGATATTTTTGGGGGTTTTGGAGTGATGAATGCGAAAGGTAAATTGCAAGAATTAAGATAATATAAATTGCAAGAAATGTAAAGTTAACAACTAAGATAATATAAATGCTAAAAGACACTCATGCCAAGGATTAAGAGTCAAGGCTTCCTATTTAGATGATTGACCACAACATGGTAATTACAAAGGGTTAATTCCACTTAATTTTCTTCTAACATTGGAGGGTGAAGTCAAGTGGATGTAATTGATCCTAAAACCAACTAACAACCCTAAATTACCAATCATAGTGGACATCAATGACTTCAAGGAACCTAAGTCCTCAATCTCAAGCCAAGAGTGCTAAAATCTACTCTAAAATCTAACCAAGCATTTTATCAAATACTTAGAAGGCATAAAAGAAAAGCATGGTAAACTTGAAATAATAATAAAATCTAAAACTACCAAATGCAAGAAAGTAACAATAACAACTTAATTAAATAATAAGAAATGTAAAAAGGCATCAATTGCATTAAAGAAAATGAAAATCAACAAGAGTTAAATAACATAAAAGTAACTAAATACAAGAAATAACAGTAAAACTAAGAGAATCAAGGCAATAAAACAAGGAAAAGTAAATGGAACTAAATCAAAGCAAGTATTAAAATCTACATCTAAGAGAATTAGAACTAAATCTACCCTAATTCTAGAGAGAAGAGAGAGCTTCTCTCTCTAGAATATAAGCTAAAACATGGCTCTAAACTAAACCTAATTACTCTCCCCTTGTTCTTCCTTGAATTTAGCCTCAAATACTACAGAAATGAATTGGATTTGGGCTTGAAAGAGTCTAGAAATCTCACGTGCTTCGTGTCACGCGTACGCAGAAGGCATACGTACATGCAACATAGCGAAATCTCAGGTCACGTGTACGCACAACCAGGCAGATTTTCAAAACTTCATTTCTTCATAAATTCTCCATTTTTACATGCTTTTTCTTCATTTGTTCAATCTAATCTTTGCCTTCTAAGCCTGAAATCACTAAACAAACATATCAAGGCATCAAATGGAATTAAAGTAAATTAAATTTGCCAAATTAAGGGTCTATAAAGCATGTTTTCAATCTTAAGTATAATTTAGGGAGAATTTACAAAACCATGCTATTTTAATGAATAAATGTAGGAAAAGTTAATAAAATTTACCCAATTAAAGCAAATAAATACCATGAAATGTGGATTTATCAGTCATTGAGATATACGGGTGGGTCGACGATTTTCATGAAGAAGAAGACCAGACTGATAAGAATTTTGGCATTGTTTAATATTTTAGTAGTTACTTGAATTAGTTTTTTTCTTTCCTTTTTTATTATCAATTTAAATTAATTAGTTAGTAGAGTAAATATTAGTTTAATTTTCTATTTTAGTGGATTTAGGTGGTTAGAATAGGTTAGATTAGACTCTGAGATTATTAAATAATGTTGGATGGAATCCTTCAAGAATGGCTAAATCCGAATTTTATGGGAGACTCTGTCAAAATTTGCATAATATTTTTAGTGAAATCGAAAAAATTAAAATTATGTATTCGAAATTACAATTAAGATTTTGGTTCATGCTTATATTTCCAACAAAGCAATGCTTATTTCAAAATTATCAAATTTCAAGTCGTACCAGAACTAGAGGTATCCTCATTTACCTCTCCTGGTTTAAATTCCAAATTCCATATTCTCACAGAAATTCAAGTGTTGAACTCTAAGTGGCATGTTGCCTAACTTTCTTTTACATGACTTACTAATATATTTTCACAGAAATTCTTTAGCATACAAACTAAGTAAGACGACAATGATTATTTATTTCATTCTACAAGACTCTATCTGTTTTCCTAATTATGATATTAACAAACTAACAGTACTGTATAATTTTATCAGAAACATGATTTAAATTCAGTGATGATTTACAGCAAAATGGCAAATTAATTAATTAGTTAAAGAAGAGGGCAAGAAGCTATGAACTAGGATTGACAAGGACAAGGGAAATTGAAAAAGAGGGAACAGGGAAAGGCGACTAACCACGGTTACTCGGTTATGAGACCGGCGAGAAGGTAGCTACGGCGAGGCCAAGAAGCAAGAAGATGATGATGTCTAAACCAGGGGCGAGTTGCTGGCTGCTTCTGCTTCTGCTTGACTGAGCCAGCGATAACGAGGCCACGACGAGACCTGGCGATGGAATGATTGAGCCGAGTTGCTAGATGCTTCGTGTGAGTATTGGCCTATGGGTGGTGCAAGTGAAGACGAGAGTGTTTCAGAGACTGAGAGAGATGTTGAGTGTGAGAGGGACGAGTGAGGAGTAAAATTAGGGTTTGGAGTTTTGGCATTAAACGACGTTGTTTATTCCCTTTTTCAAAACAATTAAGCATCCCTGGCTGGAACAACCCCTCTTTAGGCGGGAAAACTAGTTTTATTCTCGATGCCTCGCAATGTTCTGAAAATCAAACTGGACCGACGGGTTCAACTGGGTTAACCGGGAACCGGTCATCTAGCCGGTCCGGTCCATCTCCAAAACTATCCTGGAAAAACCGGTAAAAAACCGATCAAACCGATGGTTAACTGCTAAACCGGTTGAACCAGTCGGGTTTTTGCAAGGATTGGTTTTCCCAAAATCCACCAAACAGCGTCGTTTTGACGTTGAGGGAAAAAAAAGAAAAGAAAAACTGAAGCTGATAAGCAATGTTCTAAAAACCGGATCGAATCGGCCAGTTCGACCAATCTAACCATGAATCGACAACAATTACGGTCCGATTTGCCCCCTAAAACTGTTTCTCTAAAAACCGGAGGAAAACCGTCGAACCGGCCAGTTTCCAGCTGGTTGAACCAGACAGGGACCGACCGGTTTAAAAGAAACGGCGTCGTTTTTGCCAAATTTGCTTTACTTTCACTCTTGGTTCTGAAGCTCCTTCGTTTCTTTCTCCCTTTCTATTTCTACCTCCCTTTCTTTCATTCACAGAAAGCCAAAAAACCCTAGCACTGTAAGCCTACACCACCGCCGCCGCAAGGAGTGGCATACTGCCGTCGTCTGTCCGTCTATCTAGCTTCCCTCGTGCTCCAAGTCTTCAACCCCAATTCGCTTTCACCGATCACATCTGCTTCCTCGAGTTCGGCGTCCGTCGTCTTTATCTGCTCAGCCGCGCTTCCGCCGCCGTTGGTTGCCGTTAACGTTCGCGTCTTCGTTCAGCCGTCGTCTTCGTTCACGTTCTTCGCCGTTCAAGTTTGGTCGGCGTTCACCGTTCGCGTTCGTCTGGAAGCCACGTTGCCCTGCTTCAAACTCTGCGACCAACCCGCGCGCTCCACCTAGCCGTTGAACTGCTCTCTTTTGTCGCCGCCGTGAGTTCCCTAAACCCACCACCAGACAATACACTCACACAACACTAATAATCTGCTTCAAACTCTGCAACTTCTTATTTCTATTACAATAAGTAACTATTTGATTTGGCAGTGGTTTGGATTTTTTTCATAGACTGAGTTAAAGTATACAATAGTTATGTTCTCTTCTCTATCACATTGATACTAAGCTTTGAATTCTCTTATTTCGTTTCAAGTTTACCGCACTCAACATGTTTAATGAAATTCTTTAACCATATTTCGGGTTGGTTTTATCATTTCTAGCTTTTAGAAACTTAGTAAGTTGATTACATGTGAAATTAGAATAATTGGATCTTAGTAATTAGGAAATTTTAGCTGCACAAATAGCATCTTTGTAGAAAACATATTAGCATGATGATTCCACTTGCATTAGTGTTCTTCTGGTAAATTTTAACTGTTAGTGTGAACTTGTTAATTTGCTAATTGTTCTTGTGTTGCTGTTCTGTTATTTTTATTTATTTATTTATTTTTGTTGTGATTTTCTGTTCTTGAACTTGTTAAGTTGATAATTTGCTAAATTGTTGGACTGCTGTTGTTTTAATTTGCTAAATTGTTAGGTTTCTGTGATTTAATTTGTTGGATTTTCTATTTAGGTCTTGTTCTTGTTTATTTGCTAAATTGTTGTTGTGTATTTATTGTTGTCTTTGAGATTCTTGCTGGATATTGGTGATCATTGATTTATTATATGCTTCATGTTTTCATTGTTTTCTTCTTCTGAAGGAAAAAAAAATTGTTTTCATTGTTTTGTTGATTGTTTGTTTTGTTTCAGAAATTAATTTTTTGTGATCAATGCTCAAACTCTAAATGTTGTTCTGTTGGTTTTGCAGTGTTTGTTTTGTTTCAGAAATCAATTTTTTGTTATCAATGCTCAAACTCTGAATGTTGTTCTTCTGTTTTTGTTTTGTTTCATAAATCAATATTTTGTGATCAATGCTCAAACTCTGAATATTGTTCTGCTGTTTTTGTTGTTTTAGAAATCAATTTATTGTGATTAATGCTCATACTCTGAATGTTGTTCTGTTTTGTTTTAAGGCTGTGTTTAGAAGAGGTGATTGATTTCTGAGTGTTGTTTTGTTTTTGTTTTAAAGCTGTGTGTTGTGTTCAATTTTCATTTTGTAGGAAATTCTTTGAGGTATAAGAATTAAGAAGGAAGACTATTTTAACGGTATTATTCTGTTGATTCTGGTATGCTACAAGCTTGAACATAGAATTGAAGAGAGAAACCCTTTATTATTTTATCATTGACCTATTTTTGGCATTGCATATCATTGTAGTTTGTTTATTCATAGAACTAGTTGTTTATGATCCCCTTTTGAAGTAAAAAGATGCAGTAGAAGAGTGTTTAGAACCAGTTGCTTTATTCATTGAATTTTTATAGGATCAGGTGTTTATTATGAAACGGTTTTTCCGGTTGAACCAATGAATTAGTGAACCAGTAACTAGAGCAGTTCGATGACCGGTCTGGTTTTCTGAACCTTGCTGATAAGTGATAGCACCCCACCCCCACCCTTTCTCTGTCTCTCTCTCACACCAGCAGAAAACCCTAATCCCACCCAATCCTCTCTTTGAATTCGAAGAACAGTCACCACCCACCATCCCACTTCTAAGCTCAAACCCATCACCGGACCCTTCTCTCCCTTCTCTCTCTGTCGCCCTCCCTGTCCGAGCTCTCTCTGTCGCCGTGGGTCGTCGCCGCTTCGCTGCTCTCACCGTGGGTCGTCGCCGCTTCTCTGCTCCTTGCCCTGGGTTGTCGCCGCTTCTCCCCTCCTCGTCGTTTCTGCTTCTCCCCTTCTCGCTGGCGTCGTTTCTGCTTCTATGCTCCAAACTATATCTCACCGTCGTTGCTTCTCCGTCGTTGCTTCTCTTCTTCGCGTGGAGTCTTGCAGTCAAAGCGACTACCTTTCGTCGTGTCTCAAGTCTCTAGTCTCTGCTTCAACCCTCTCAGGTCTCAAGTCTCTTCTTCTCTGCTTCAAGCCTTCAACCCTCTCAGGTCTCAAGTCTCAGTCTCTAACTCTCCCTGTTTCTATCTCCCTGACTCTATCCCTCTGAAATTTGAAATTTATTCTGAACATGCATATGATGTATATTGATTATTCTGCTGAATTTTGAGATATAAATGTTTTAAATTTTTATTTGAATTCAGTCCGTTCATATTGAATTAATTCTGCTGAGATTGAGTTATAAATTCAATTGTTTAATTTATTAATTCGCCTGAGATTGATTTTTAAATTCAATCTGTTGTATTTGTTTTGGTGAATTGTTGTTTTGCTGTTATTGATTCAAAATAAAAACATTGCCACAACTCTGTATTGAATTTACTATATGGCTTCATATGATTTGGTTGAATTATGCTTGTGATTCTTAGGTTGGATACATGTTTTGGATGTTTTGGAGAGTGCTTGATTGACTTACAGAAATTTACATATGGGAGAGTTAATTTTTTAACAAATTTTATTATATATTTAATTAAATCTGTTCAACCACGGTTCAACCCCCATTGAACCATTGAACCAGTTACTTAACCGGTTTGATGACCGGTCCGGTTCTCGCAACCTTGGTTGTAACTTCAAGACCTTCAAGTGAATGAATGGAATAAGTAACATGTGGTTGGAAAATTCAAATGGAAACTATGAAAACCTTTGTTTTTGCTTTGTCATTGCTGAACTTGAGTTTAAATCAAGAACTATGTTTTTTATTTGTTGAACTTTGAATTTTGTTAGTTATTGTGTTGTATGACTGCAGTTTATGAAATTTAACGTTGTTACTTCTCATATATTGGTATTTTTTTGCATTTTATTGGCTGAAAATAGCATAAAAACAGGTTTTTAGTACATCAAATATGATTTGGACATGTTAGGATTTTAAACTAGTTTTAAAAACCAAAAAATCCGAACCAAACCAATCCAATTAAATTCGGTACGATAGGATCAGATGGTTTTTCCTATCAAAACCGAGCCAATTCGCATCACGAATACCCCTGGTTCCTGCCATCTGCTCCAATCTGCTATTTCTGCTGTCTCTCTAAGCTGTTTTCTCTTAGTCTTCTACATCTCCACACTTCAATTTCAGATCCCCAACAACCGCCGCAAAATGACTCGCCAAGGAGCTTATAAAGAAAGTGATGACATGCTCATTGATGAACCAAAACTGCCTCAGCAAGGCCAATCGCAGCCCTTCCTAATGAGTTCAACCCCAGTTATCTAAAAATATATTACAGTAACTTAATTTCTCTTCCTATTTCATTATTCCCAAAGCTTCATAATAGTTATATAATTATGCTTATTCATTGATATTTTTGGACCTCAGATAAGCTGTTTCCTCATGCTGATTTATATAGATGGATGTCATACGGCAACGGTAAGCTTAAATTCCATTCTACCAGTCTACTGTCATAATCTTTTCTTTTAATCTTTTTTATATTTTTGTTTTTGTATTTGTAGATGGGAAGCATCCTGCTTGTGATTCATCTTACTTGGGACGAAGGAAATTCTCGTACACCCTAGATAACGATATATTTGTGCGCTACAATACCTTCAATAGTGCCGCCGAACTTGAAAACTCCATCAAAGACAAGTGCCCGTTAAAGATAGATATTGGACCCATCTACAACCTCAATATAAGATATGAAAGCTTGTTTCTTTTAATTCTCTCTTAATCCTGAAGGATATTGATGCATATATTTTTGAGTTAACTAAATAGTCTGTGTTAAGATTCATGGTTATTCAGTGGAAATAATAGAGTAACTAGACAAAAGAGAGAAAGATGATATTACTGATTGTGTGAATTGTTGGGTGTTGTGACTAGAGAAATAAGCAACATATACGGGAGTAATAAATATAGCACACCAACTCATAAATACCCCACCTAAAATCTGTAATGTTGGATACTTTTGGAAGAATTCTGATGTCTAGTTTAAATGTATTACAGCCTGCACATAGGAATGCTTCTGCTGGAGATAATGTTCTCACTCCGGTTGAGAGGGAGCTGATTTTTGATATAGTAAGAAGCTCTTAAAATTAAAATGTACTTGTGAGTTTTTCTACTTCTTTGTGAGATTCTTAACATTTGTTGGTTAATTATCATGTGTAGGATATGTCAGATTATGATGATGTTAGATACTGCTGCTCAGGTGCTGATGTTTGTCTCAATTGCTGGCCATTAATGATTGTAGCTGTCAAAGTAATAGATACTTCCTTAAGAGGTAATTTTGTGCATTTTATACACTGTGAAATACTGAAAGGTAGTGTAGAATTTGTGATTTATACATTGTTTGAAATGAAAGTGCAAGACTAAAGTTGTCTCTTTGGCCTTTACTATCATTTACTTGTGTATACTACTATTGTATATCACTCTATTGTCTATGCGCCATTCTTGTGTACTGTTAGATAGGGGTGTTCAAGACCCAGCTCGACCTGAAACCCGGTCCAGACCCGAGGCATATTTTGTTGGGTATGCCTTTTTTTACCCAGTGCTATTTTAGGGCTGGTTCCAGGACTAACTAAACTCGGCCTGGCCCGACCGATGTGCACCCCTACTGTCAGATAGTTATTTGGAAGTAATGTCTTCTGATGCACTCAAGCTTAATTATTGTGTTGATTTATTCTTTCAGATGACTTTGGGTTTAGACATATTCTCTGGGTATATAGTGGTCGGCGTGGTGTACATTGTTGGGTCTGTGATAGAAAGGCAAGACGGTGAGGCCATGAAACACTATATAGTTAAGACTTGTTTTTGGTTTGGTTTGGCTACTAAGGGCCATAGACATATTTTCAAATGTTACCATTACACTTACAGGTTGACTAATGAGCAGAGAGCAGCAGTTGCGGACTATTTTCGTGTCTACAAGGTATGATAGTTTTGTACTAATAATCTAGTTTGCGAGTCATGTATTAAGTATATCTTTGATTTATATTCTTTCCAGGAAAATGAAAATAACTATAAGAAGGTTTCCTTGATGGGTCAAGTTCTGCATCCCTTTCTGGCGTAAGTTCGATATTGAATAACTGACCTTCCTAGCTAAATCCATAATTCAATGTCCTGAATAAAATTTCATATCTGTAGGAGATCATATACTGAAGTTCTCAAGGAATATTTTGAGACAAAACTGCTTACAAGTCAAAATTTACTTTCTAGCAAGGAGAGATATGAAAAGATCCTAGAGATGATTCCTGATCAATGTATTTTTCTCCTATCACTGTATGATGATGCTTGTGGATTTCCTGCTATCATCTAGCATATAATGAGTAAATTGTATTTGCAGCTATTGCTTCTGAACTTCGAGGAAAGTGGCAAGAAAGTAGGCGGTCTTCTAGTGCAAAAGAAGACATTAATATTGTTCAATGGGAGCAGCTTAAACAGTTGCTGCAAAAACATAAGTATTGAGGCATGCTGTTTTTTTTGGAGCAATTGGTTAATGGCATCAAATATGTGCAGCTATGACTTTCTTGAGTAATTAGATGCTTCATTGTACAAACTAGATACTAACTGATTGTTGTTTTCCTTTGCGTTTCCATAGGCACAAGGGGTGCGTAGGTGTGTTGAAGAGATTGTGTTCACCTATACATATCCTAGGCTTGATATGGAGGTTCGTCTATTATTTGGCATTATTTCCCCATGTATTCTTGTTGATGGTTTTCATATTGGCTTCGAACTTATGCATTCATATTTATTCCTCAGTCCTCATAACACAATTTTCTTTACTTATTTGGATGGATGTATTTATATTTTAGGTTTCTAAACATATGAACCATTTGCTCAAAGCACCCTTCTGTGTGCACCCAAAAATAGGTATGTTTTTCATATCAACTTTTTCTTGATAGCAAGTTGTTGATTTAAGTGTCTATTGACTCTTAAGTCATATTTTTTTTTAATTTGTAATTGCTATAAGAATATTAAAAGAGAAAATTTATCCTCCTTTGTTTCGGGTTAGATAGTGCATCGTCCCTATGAAAATAGGGATAAATGTCTTAGTTAGTTAGGGCTTATAACATGCTATGGCTATTTCTTCCTTGTAGGCCGTGTTTGTGTCCCCATCAACCCAAATAATTGTGAAGAATTTGATCCCACGACGGTGCCAACCCTTATCCAGGTACAACTACAATGACTATCTTCTTACTTAACTAAAATATGCACACTATAATGGTTATCTTCATCCTTCTGGAAAGGAGGGTTGGATTTATTTTGCCAACTATTTGCCGAACTTGAAATATGAGGAGTATTCTATAAATAGTTGAATACTTGGGAATTGCTGCACTTTAATGTTGTCTCTTCTGGTCCCACCCTTTACTAATGTAATTTACCATGTGGAAGTGGTTGAACGGAAAAACAAATGCTCGAACTTATTCACATTACTGATTACTCCATTTGGATGATGTATGTTTAATATTTGTGAAAATTTTAAAATTGCAGCTTTTGGAAGAGCTGAATAGGGAGGGCTTGAGGTCTGATGTTGAAGGAGGTTTGTTTGATACTCTGACAATACTTAGGTTTCTTTCTGGTAGAATTTTTGCATGACATGGCAATAATTAGTTTTCCATGCATATAATTATTGTTCTATTTTTACATCTAGTTCAAGAATCAAGATTTTCCCAACTAATGGCTTTCGTCACCTTGACTTATGGCAGAATGGAATAAAACTTCACTTGCAAATGCCATCAAGCTCTTTAGGTCATCCTTCCTCCAGCCATTACTGAAAATTTGCAAGGTTTGAATCAGTTCTTCATTCTCTATTAAGTATTACCTATTTCTAGCTTGATAACAATGTGGCACGTTTTAAAATGCTTTTGGAATGTCTACAAAAATGAGATAGGAAATGCAAGTTGCATTTTGATTCTTGTGCATTGCTAACTGCAAAATAATATTCAGGAGGAATTGGAAAGCTCCTATAATGCGAAACTACAGCAGTCGAAGAATCTGCTTAGTTGGTAGTCTCACTTCCATGATTGGTCGTGTTCCTTTTGGAAGCCCATTTGAATTTAAATGGGGTCAACTCATTCTTGAGAACATGTAAACTATAACACAAGCATTGATAAATTATGTATAGTCGTTGAATTTCGATTTTATTTTAGGCTTCATCGGATAGGAGTTAGTATGGGATTGTATTTGGATGCTTCATCATATGGACTTATGAAAGGGAAGGGAGATTCTGGGTTTCAGGTCTATGTAATGTAATGCATAACTCAATTACAAGTTATAACACGGATGCGTGCATGAGCTACTAGTTCCATTTACAAGTTATAACTTATAACACAGATGCTTACATGAACTACTAGTTTCTTTTTCACCATAGTATATGACCTGTGAATGGGTCCTAGACATGCTTTACTATCATCTTAAACTTGAATGAATGATTTATGATGTAGGATTTTGGAAGAATGCACCATACGCTATCTAGATTATTATTTTTGTATAGACATTTAACCTAATTTATATGTGGGAAGTGTTAGATTAAAGACCACACTAATTGCAACAGAAAATAGCTGTTAAAAAAATTTATAAAAATTTTAGATATTAAAAATTGGGATTTTTTATTTAAATTAAATATAGTATTTATGAAAATAAATAAATGTTGAAGTAATTACAAAAATACATTCTCAGTCACATCTCGAATACTAAGGGTCTTTATCGAAAATGACCACATTTTGGATGCACAGACCCTGTTCTGTGATAGAGCTTTTGCGAGTTATATATCTCGGATACAACCATGAAATGAACATGAGCATAGATCGGGTATTGTGCATTCAAGATAAACGCAATTATCTAGTATGGGGCACAACATTTGAGATATGCGCAATTGCGTATATAAGTCACAGTATCCAGGAAGAACGTGGATTATAACCATTTTTTCCAAATTTGTGAGCTTCTGGACGTGTGAAATCGAGTTCCTTGACAAGATGGCCCTCCGACAATATGTCCGCGAAGGAGACATCAATATACTGAAAAATACTTAGCACGTAGCTGGAGCGTTGGACTTTGAGGTTAGTAGTTTAACCTTTCTTATTGTTAGTAATAAGGCAAGCAATGCATTCGTGAATCGGACTTGGGAGACACTCCTGCAAAGCTTGTAAGAGCGCAGGAATCCTATTATACGACTCTTCCCAGTCGCTAAAGATCTTGGCAATTGCTTTCTGCTTTACCATCCACACCTTTCGATACGAGGTCTTGAAATGGTAACGCTGATGGACAACACTTTGTAACACTGGGATAGACACCGATGGATCAGTCTTTATCATAGGTAACACGACCTTACAAATCAAACCACTATCTAGATGAGCATGGTCTTGAAACATGGTAAGTGCCAGACAGGTATGTGATCCACCGAACCGACGTACCTCCCTGCAAATTTCGCTCAGATGTCAACATCATGCATAACAAAAAACTAACGTATAGAGTCTAATGCATCCAAAATATAACGTAAAATATACGAGTAATTCAAGTTCTATCGTAATGCCACACGAAAACTCCATGGACAACCATTGGTAAATTGCTTGCATCGACAATGATATTTAAGCCTATCTGACTCCAGAACTCTGTACCTCGCATTCCGTCGAACACTATAGTTATTCTTCACCGCCATTAGAATTGATTCTCGGTTCCTGAACATATGCCCAACTTGGAATTCCACCCTACCGTCCGTGTTGTAATCCTCCCTGTTCCCAGGGTTCAAAAGATTGTCCGCCTGCATTGCATCCAAGTTCAACGTCTGATAATAGCTAGGACCATCCGATAGTCAAGGAATGGCCAAAGGGGGAGGCAGCAGAAACCTACCAACACCACCGCTGGGAGTCTCTGGTACAAACTCATCTTCGGACCCTAAATCGCTTGATGACCTGGACCCGACAACATAGGTTGAATCGCCCTTATTGTTGTCCTTGTCTGCACTATCATGAGGCTGGGCATAGTGGATCAGTGCCGCCTTGAGCGGCAAAACTTCAGGAGTCGAAGGAGATGGCCCTCCACCAACAACTACGTCACGGATCACAGCATATAACTCCATCACATGTTGCGGCATCAGCCGTGCATGTGCATTGAACATTACCCTCACATGCTGATCCCCATCAATCCAAAATAACCAGTTGGTAAATCCACATTCGGAAGCGCATTCAGAAATCTATATGCAACCCACCCAACCTCCTTAATTTTTACTCCACCCATATTGCTTAGCAAGATCGTCTTTAGCGCATCCAGGCTATCAACCAGGTAAGTGCGCAACATGACAATCTTGTCAGACTCAAAAATTATTCCTTCATCAGCGTGTCTGACTATCCCATTGGGATAAACCACCACAAAGAAGAATTGGTTATTCTCCATCAGAACAAAATGGAAAGAAGAGAAAGAGAAGAATCGTTTGTGAATTGTGTGAGAGCTATTAAAATGGTCTCTATAAATAGACTTATTCTACAACATATCTTGACTGCAGAGACATCTATACCATAATACATATATCCTGGGTGTTGAGACCCTAATTATAATCTTGACAATATCTCGGATGCTGAGGGGGGGCATTAGGAAGCTGGATTTATCTCGGATGCACTGACCCTAGCCACGAAACGAGCGTATCTCGGATGCACAATACTTGATATATGCTCATGTTCATATCACGGTTGCATCCGAGATATGACTCGCAGAAACCCTATCACAGAACAAGGTCTGTGCATCCAAGATGTGGTCATTTTTGACAAGGACCCACAGTATCTGAGATGTGACTGAAGATGTATTTTTGTAATTATTTCAACGTTTATTTATTTTCATAATACTATATTTATTTAATTGAAATAAAAAACATCCTTGTGTCATTAGGTTACCCAAACAGTGTTAGGAACAAAGTTCTCAAATTCAAATCGATCAGCGAATTGTTCTAATTATTGGTTTATTTAGTGGTTCAATCAGTTCAATTAAAATAATTGAATTATAATAAAATAATAAATATACACAAAAAAATACAAATACAAATAATTATGTTAAATTATAATCTTTGACTATGATTTTTATAATAATGTGTATTGTAATTATAATCATTTGGTTAATATCTATCTATTAGCAGCTTATAATTTTAAACATGAACTAAATTTATTGAGAATTTTAAGATTTTAATTATTTTAGTTTTTTCTTTTAAACACAATATATCTTTAAATATATATTTATTTTAAATTATATGTATTATAATTTATTTATATTAATATTTTAAATAAATATATAACTTATAATAATAAAGAAGTTAATTTTTTTGTTATGAAAAATATAAATTAAATAAGTTATAAAAAATAAAACCATTTTTTATCTTGATAATAAAAAAAGCCTTAATGAAAAGATAAAAAAAAAGTTTGTTGGGCTCAATGAAGTCCAGGCCATGTGCAACACGAGTAAAAGTCTAACAAATAAAACCCTAATAACTAATATATTGTTGTGATAAAAATAATGATGTGGATGCTCATTTATTATAAAAGCGGCTGGTTTTTTCTATAAAAGAATGAAGCTTTCAAGTTAAACTGAACTTAAATGAAGAGAACAAGTAAATATTGTGCGTGTATAAATAGTGAGGAAGTTTGAGACAATAGATGCACAACAACATACTATTCTCTTTCATATATACAATATAAACTCTCTCCCTCTCTTTCTCTATAAGCTGTAACATATATAATATTAGTAAATATACGTAAATTATTTCTATTATAGTGAGTTAATTATATTAGTGAATATTAATACTAGAGTCTTCTATTTACACATCTTTATTTTATATTTATTTATTTTTCTTTAATTATTTATTTCACAACATATTATTAGCATGAGACTCTCATCAAATTTTAGGAAGATACAAGTAATAAATTTTCATTATGTTAAAGCTCTCTTATCTTGAATTTTAATGCTCTTGATATATCTGGACTACTTATCAATGAATAAAATAAGGTTGAAAATAATGCATTCCAGAAGGATAAAGCCAAAGGCATAATCTTCATTCCTTCGTCGTCATCTTAACGAATGATTGAAAAATGAATATTTCACACTAAAAGATCTTGTAGATCTGTGGAAAAGTCTTGAAAAAAGGTATAATAATCAAAAGACAGTGATACTTCCTCAAGCTTGATACGAGTGGACGCACTTATGTCTCTAGGATTTTAAATCCATAAATGAATACAATTCAGCAATGTTCCAAATTACCTTACGAATGAAATTATGTAGAGAAAAGATAACTGATAATGACATGTTAGAGAAAACTTTCTCAACCTTTCATGCCTCGAATGTGCTCCTACAGCATGAGCATCAAGAAAAAGAATTTAAAAAATATTCTGAACTAATTTATTGCTTTCTTGTTGCCGATCATAACAATGAATTTCTTTTAAGAAATCATGAAGCATGCCCAACAAGCGTTGCCCCCATTTTCTGAAGCAAATGAGGCAAATCATAACCCAAAAGAGGTAAATGGCAAGGTTTTTGTAACAAAAAAAATTATGGAAGGAAAAAAAATTATATTCACAAGAAAGGATCTCACCAGAAATGGGATAGAGAAAGAAACAATGGGTAAAATAAATCAATAGAGGATAAATTTTTCCGTTGTGGTGGAAATGGCCATTAGTCGCTTACCTGTCGTACCCCAAGGCACCTAGTCGATCTTTATCAGTCATCTTTAAAAAAGGACGACAAAGGAAAGGAGATGAATTTTGTTTCAAAGGATGTTGTTGAAAATTACACCACTCATTATGAAGTATCTGATTTCTTTGAGGATCTTGAAGAAAATATTGGTCATTTGATCAATGATGGAATGGTTTAATATGTGGGTTTGTTAAGTACTCATGTAAATAAATAATGTAAGAAACTTCTCGTTATGTTTTATTTTCTATGCATTTGAATTTCAAGTAAGATGTATATAAATAATATTTAATAAAAGATTTATGTTTATGAATTTTAAAATTACTAAATGTGTTAAGATAATAATAATAATAAAATTTTTAGTATATGATACTATGTACAATACTTCTTAGAAAATTATTTTCAATCAAAAAAATAATTTTATTACGCAAAATTTTTCTACTCATTTTATTATTATTTGTCTTTGAAGAAAATGGGAAGGACATATAGTGAAGATGTTTGCCTTGCGGATAGTGCAAGTTTGCATACCATTCTCAAAAGTAATATATATTTTACACATCTTGTACCAAAAGATGAATATGTTAATACTATTATTGACTTAGGCAATGTGATAGAAGGTCTCGGAAGAGTTATGATTTTGTTTTCTGGAGGAACAAAATTCATAATAAATAATGCACTATTATCTACCAAGTCTCTAAGGAACTTGTTGAGTTTTAAAGATATTCACCGGAATGGATATCATATTGAAACAATGAATGAGGAAAATCATGAGTACTTATGTATCACAACTCATGATTCAAATAAAAAGGCTATATTAGAAAAGTTACCCTCACTTTCATTTGGGTTATATTATACTAAAATTAGTGTAATAGAATTACATGTCATTGTAAACCAGAAGTTTACTAGCCCAAATGAATTTATAACTTGGCATAAACCATGATGCAAAGAATTATTGAAAACTCCCATGGACATTCACTAAAGAACCAGAAAATTGTTAAATCTAGTGAATTTTGTTGTGTTGCAAGCTCTCAAGGAAAGCTAATTTTAAGGCCATTACTAGTAAAGATTGGATTTGAGTCTCCTGAATTCCTAGAAAAGGATTCAAGGCGATATATGTGGACCTATTCATCCACCATGTGTATCTTTTAGATATTTTATGATTCTAATAGACGCATCTTTGAGATAGTCACATGTGTACTTATTGTCTTCTCACAATTTGGCGTTTGCGAGATTACTTGCTCAAATTGTTTGATTAAAAACACAGTTTCTAGAAAATCCAATCAAAGCAATTCGTCTTGATAATACTAATGAATTTACTTCCCAATCCTTCGATGCTTATTGTATGGCTAATGGAATAAGCGTTAAATATCCAGTAACTCATGTTTACATACAAAATGGGTTACCAGAATCACTTATTAAACGTGTAAGACCCAGAATTTTCGAAAAATATTATTACGAATTAATTTTAATTTATTTATTCATTAAAAACTTTATTTTTAGAAATTATTTTATTAAAAGTAATTAAATCAAGTTTTGATAATTAAATTAAAAATTTTACTTAATCTTATAATTATTGAATAATTTTCTATATTCAAATTATACAACATAACAGTTGTAAAAGGATAAGAATTTTATAGATTTAGTTAAATAATTGAGATTTTAGAATTTAATATTTTAATTTTTATAAACAAATAAAATTAATTATATTATTTCAACTTTTAAATTAGAATATTTGATTAAATACCAATTAGCAAATTGATAATTAAATAATATTTTTAAAATAATTTTAAGGATTAAATTAGATTTCAAATTAATACAACATATCCTAATTTGATTAAAATCACTAAAGCCAAATATTAATTAAATCCAAACCCTAACTTTAACCAAATTAAACCGTAACTCCCTAACCTAACCCTAGCCGCCATTTATTTTTTTCTTAACCTAACCTACGGAGGAAAGAAACAAAGAAAGTGAAAGAAAGAATGAGGGGGCATAGGAGGAAGGGAGAGCCGAGAAGAAGAGGGAGAAGGGAAGGGGATGGCGCTGGCGGGGTTAGGAGCCGCCAAGAGAGAGAGAGAGAGAGAGAGAGAGAGAGAGAGAGAGAGAGAGAGAGAGAGAGAGAGAGAGAGAGAGAGAGAGAGAGAGAGAGAGAGAGAGAGAGAGAGAGAGAGAGAGAGAGAGAGAGAGAGAGAGAGAGAGAGAGAGAGAGAGAGAGAGAGAGAGAAGCTGCCTCGCGTTTTGCTGTTGCCGCCGTTGTCGCCTCATCGTGAATCGCCATCGCAGGGGGAAGACTGGAGCTGAAGGAGAGAACTGCGTGAGGAGGGGGAGTTGCTGCTGTCGAAGACGCGAGTTGAGGAGCTGCGTCCAGTCACTGCCGTCGCGCTAGTCGCTATCGTCATGCCAGTCACTGTCGCTGATGTAGATAGAGGCCATTGCCGTCGCCGTACACGTCGTCGCCGGAGGACCAGAATGCGATGGAAAAGAGGAAGCCGTGTTGGGTTCGCAGTCACTACCGAGTGTTCTGTCGCCATCACCATTAGGCTGTCCGCTACGGGCACTGCCACCACTGCCGTTGTTGACGGTAACCGCTGGTGGAATCCCTGTCTCATTGATAAGCATTTCGTTCTCGACCCCTTGAAATCAGTATTCTGTTATAGCCTGGTAGAGTTTCTAAAATTTTGATAACGTAGGGTCGAGTTACAGTCATTACACGTTGCGATTAGAGTTGTCGTGGTTGCTGCAAAAGTGGTATGAAGCTGTGGTTGCGGCTGTCGCTGATTGCGAGCTGAGAGAAAAGGGTTTGTTAACGCGTTTGGTTTATGGGTTTCAATTATTCGAGATAGGGGAGCTTTTCTTAAACTTGTTTTACTTTCAAGAATTGTTACAAGTCGATATTAATGTGAAATGTATATTTTTGTGATTTCGTAAGTCTTATGGATTGGTTTGAGAAGATTGAATAATTTGGGTATTGATTGATTTTTGTTAAATTGGCGGTTGTCGAATTGATTTTTTTGAGATTTTAAAATGTTTTGATATTGGAAATGAGTTTGATTTATTGAAAAGGATTTAAGACATTGGATTTGGATTGTTGATTTATCAGGAATGATTTTTGAGATTTGAAAATGATTTTAGATATTGGGATTGGTTTGATTTTGGAAATAATTTAAAAGAGTTTGAGGAATGTTTGGATAGGACTCGAGAATGGTGGCAGAGTTCAGTTTTAGAGGAGATGCTGCCGAAATTTTTATAAAAATCAGAAAGTTTTGTTTGAAGTTATTATTTAGAACGATTTTGTTTTAAAGATTATATATTTTAAGTTTGATTTATTTAGAAAAGAACGAGTTATGTTTTACATTTAAATTATTGGTGAACCGAATGGTAGTTGTGATAATGAGGAATGATGAATTTGAGATTTCAATGAGATATGAACTAATATGAATTGATGATGAAAATGAGCTAAAGTAAATGAGACTTGCAAAATTGAGACAAATTATTGACCATCTGTACATAAGATATGACCGAACACTTTAACTCCTCGAATTTTTCCATGGGCATGCATATATATATGAATTTGAACTTGGGGCTTTGTCTCTCCCCATTGATGAGCTTGGAATTTTTTCCATGGATATTATTGAGGGACTGTCCAATGTGTAGCTACCATGATATGTCGGGTTGGCTATTTAACTGACAGATGAGCTTATTAGCCATAGAATAGGCATACATCATATGCATTTGTATATTTTACTTGGTGTGCATTGTTCTGGTTTGTTTATCTGTTTAACTATGCTTATCTGCTATTTGGCCTACTTGCTGTATTTGCATCCTATCTATATTTTCCTTATTTGTATTGTATGTGTGTGTAACTGAAAGATCCCTCACACTGGTGGTGGTGAAGCTGAGGGTTGTTTTTCTAATGTGATGATTTGATTGCTGATTTAATTGAGTTGTTCGAGTTAGGGGTCGTGATTGATTTCTGATTGAGGTACTAGTAAAGTATGAAAAATCAAGCTGGTTCAGCATAGACTTAATGAACCTATACTTGGAACAGGTTGGTCATTCATATAGTCTAAGAAATTGATTAAGATTTTCTTATAAGAAAAGAAAGATTTTGGATTTCTGAAAAATTAAATATTTTTCTTAAAAACATTATGATTAGCTGTTGGTTTTTAAAATATATTCTTAAATAAATACAATAAATCATAAATAACTTATTATTTAATTTCCAAAAATTTGGAATCCTACATCCTACCTCACTTATAAAAATTTTCGTCGTTAAAAATTAACAAAATACACAAAATATTACATAGTTTCAACACTTTACTTTTAAAACACCTTATGAAAAAAGAAAAAAAAAGTCTCAGCTCATATGTATACAGTCTCAAATACTTGGATTTTCATATGGCATAAAGATATAAAGGTAAAAGTGCGGTGTGAAACAGAAGATACAAGATAGGCTTGATGCAAAAGATTATATAGTTCAAACATGTGATGGTAGAGCCAGGCGGCGAAAGGTTATAAAACAGGTTAGGGTTAAAACAATGGGTATAACGTTTGCACGCTGATCTCATACCAAATTTCAGAGCTCTCTATCTTGGCAAAATATTTCTTTGATGTAAAAACACTATCCAAAACGTTGAACTCTTACAAGGAAGTTCTCAATGAAACTCAAATTCTGGTTCTCTCTCCTTGAGCAAAAATAAAGTTTATTTTCCTGTTTATATGAGCTCTATTTCCTCAGCTAAAGTTCGCTTCACAAGTCAACTCCTTAAATCTTGAACCAATTGAGATCTTACCTCTTTTTTCTTTAATCAGCCCAAAAAATCGTAATATTGTGAAGGATGAGTAGCGGTAGTTTTATAAATCTTAGATTCTTCAATGGATTTGCCACATCCAAATCCTTAATCTTGTATTTTAACTCTAAAAAATAATTTTAAAAATTTGATTCACAGCAGAAAAAAATAGCCACCACTTTTTTTATATATCCGAAATGGTGGTGGAAAAGAAAAAAAAAACAATAATAAATAATCATTTTATATGTTAATAAAAACAAATTACTTTTTTTTTAATTGTGCTTAACTTATTTTTGTTGATTTTGATTTGACATGACTTCCTTAATTAGCTTTTCCTTTTTTCCTCTTTGGTGTTAGAATGGAAAAATAAAACTTTTTTTTCCTGTGTATTACCTGAAGACACCAAAGTTCCACCATCATCTATTTGCTTCTTCTCTTCCTGAAGACAATAGACCGGACTAGTGGTTTAGTAATTTACTTCATTGTGCTGTGATTTTGGTTTATTTGGGCTGAATACTAATATTTTTTACTTGAGCCTACATCACTAAATAACACATCAAAAACACACTTTAATTATCAACTCAAATAATACTATATTTATCATCATCAAAATGTTTTTATTTATTTGTTAAACTCAACGATAATTTATCTTAAGTACTAATTAGCGTCTCATTCGAAAGTTTCTCTTGAAAGTACCTAGGTCAAGTGTCAACCAAACCTTGTTGGTCAACTCTAAACCACCCTTAGCCATGCGTGGATTCCTTAGCCACAAGAGACCGAGCCTAACACTAAAGAGTAAACAATTACAATCATATAACAGTAATATATTTTTATAAAGTGTTAGTTAATATTAACTCTAATATTTCTCATCGAAGTTTTGTAACTTAGAAACGTTTGTGTAACTTTGTGTTACTAATTATACTTAATAATCTTCATATTATCATTATTTCATATTTCTTAATATAATAAATCGTAGAAACTACTAAATAAAATTAGTGTGATAACGTACTTATCACAATAGCTTGCGCAGATGTCAACATTCATATCTTCATATATCTATGGGAGGTTTGAATTTTCAGTCACTTGAAAACGAGTGACGAAACCATTTATAAATCACATAATAATAAAATCAAGAGAAAAAGAAATACAAATTTAAAACAATAAATAAATATATAGGAAGAAGAATATGTCATGGGATATACCAAAAGACCAAGATTTTGTTGCCATCTTTCTATAGGCTAAACAAGGCATCTCTACCCTAGCCTCCACAGGATTAGAACCCTTTTCCACAGTGTTCCTCGGTGGCCCATCACCAAAACACAGCTGAGAAACATTTATATATGCAAAGAGAAAGCTAAGAGAGCTAATTAGAATCTCTAACACTGATTATTGGGGTAAGAATTTGATGATGTCCTTTCTTTTCATAGAAAGCCTCATTATTATAGCTTCCATGGAATGAGTTCAAAGCATATCCTTTAGCATATGCTGCTTCTTTGGTTCATATATAAATGCTTCTTGTAGCTGTGTCACTTGCATCAAGAAGCCGGCTGTGTTTAAGAACTACTAAGCAAATCGGCTGCGGGGCAACTCTCCTTTGGCAAAATTCATCATTAGACAATGAATCATCGAGTTTTTGCCAAAGGAGAGTTGCCCTGCAACTGATTATCTCGCTTAATTCTTGGAATCTTTGTGTCATCCGGATTACAGATGTGAGCAAAGGTTAGCATCCCAATCCAAAGTCCTCTAAATGCACATGCAGTTTCTGCTTTATTAATTTCTTAGTTATTGGTGAGTAAGTACATATGGGTGTTTGTGTTCAAATGCATGTTTATTGCAGTGACATTATATATGTACGAAGCTAATAGTTCTAACTGATGAGATATTTACTGTTACAGAATATGCCATGAATTATTTATACGTACCAAGAAAATAAGATAGAAGACAACAAAGTATATGTTTTCGCATTAAAAAAGATAGAAGACAACAAAGTATATTAAGATGACGGATGAAATTGGAGTTGGAAAATGCATCAAAGAAGACATTGTTACGTTGTGGATATTCTATTCCACTTTCATTTGTTTTGTTTTAGTAAAATTTGTTTTGGTTTTAGATGTTCATTTGAATATTAAAAAAAGTTAATTAATGTTAGCTTATAATAGTTAGTTCCTAATTAGACTCAATTATTTAATATACTAGTATGCATGTCTAACTATATTTGTTGTATCTAAATAATTCTTGTTTAACGCATTTGAATTTGAAGGCAAGCGAACATCTGATGAGGAGAATGTTGTACTTGCCTCCTCTCTTGACTTTTAAGTTGATCTCTCTACATTCTAACTAGGATTATTTTGAACCTATAAGATCCAAATCAAACAGTTTTTTTTTTATTCCCAAACACATCCATAATATTTAGCTTTTTACCTATTTTATTTCGGAATCACACCCTTATTTTATTACTTCCCTTCAAAGTCCAGCTTGTAATATTTTATGATGAATGAATGATATCAGCCTTTGATAAATAAAATAAAATAAAATAAAATAAAATAAAATAAACATGCTTGTTATTCTGCAGATTATCTAAAATTGATGTAGTTGGGCTTAAATTTAAGGTCTAAATTCTTTTTGATGAAAATTTTGATGTCTTTTTTAGCAAGGCGAAATTATCCAAAGTCTTTGAGTGAAAATGGAAATAATATCTACAAGAAATTTTGATGTTTAAGCCAGAAAGATTTTGAAAAGATTTTTTTTTGAGTTAAAGTTAAAGATATATGTGTATGATAGAGTATTTTTACAAATGGAGTGATGGCCTAATTATCACTTTGTAACTCTCCCACCACCTATAAAAATGGATAGTTATTTCTCTTATGTTTTATAGTTTGTTGTGATCCTTTTCTCATCGCCAAGTCAGGTCGGATAAGTGATCAAGCAACCACACTTTCACTTAAGTCAAACAATCTGGTCATGTGGATCTTTTAGACTCTTTTGAATTTTGTAGATTAGACTTTTATTTTGATTCTGACTCTAATATTGAACCACGGTATGAACACTTGCATATACTGAAATGTATACATATCAAATCTTTAAGAATTATTTAAAAAACTATTACCGTTGGTTAGTATTACAAATCTGCATGGTTTTAGTTTCTTTGCATAACCTTTCTCCAAATATTCTTTTTTATAGAATAAATATGTACCGCAATAAACAACTTGAGTTGGTCGAGTGGCCAGTTCATTTATTTATTTAAGTAAGTATTGAATGTTCGAATTTTGTTTTATATATGTAGTAATTCATTGACCAACGATAAACACTTAAATAGAGCTCAAATTCGCGATATATTAATTCTTGACTTATTGAGTTGAGAGATAATAAAAATATTTAACTAAGATTTTAGATTCAAATTTTTGAAATATAAAAATATATTTTCTATATATAAATTATATATAATGAAAACTATTTTAAAAAAACTTCGTGCACTAAATTTCTTGCATATTTCTTTTATATATATATATATATATATATATATATATATATATATATATATATATATATATATATATATATATATATATATATATAAACAATATTTTTTTTTTCGGGATTAAACTTTTTAAAGTGAGATATTAGTAAAGTGAGAAAGAAAGGATCTATTAATAATAATTATCATTACATTAAAATAATAAAATTCACATATGATGTAAATTATAAAATCAATAATAATTAAATTCTTATATTTTTTTACTTTAGAGATTTTTTTATTTATCGATATACAATAGTCAAGCTATCAAGTTTGAACATGTCATTTGAGTTAACTTAATTATTTCATGCTTTAGTAACAAACTACTATACTACTACTCAAATCAAGGAGTTGACAAGTTGACTAACTAAATTCAGTTTAACATGATCATCTATGGAAGTTTTGTAGACATTTCTTCTTACAAATACTTTTATTTATTTATCTAAAAGTAATGTGAAACACGTAGCATCAAAAGTTGAGATGGCCGAGTTGGTCTAAGGCGCCAGATTAAGGTTCTGGTCCGAAAGGGCGTGGGTTCAAATCCCACTCTCAACATTTTCTCTTATTTTGTTTTCTATGATTTATAGCAACTTGTTTCGGCTATTCAAGTACATCTCAGACTTATTATTAGTCTTACAAGGAATCATATAACAAGCAATAGTAATATGGATAGACAAAATAAACAAAAATACTAGAAATAATTAAAATTGACACAAAATTAACAGCCATTAGTTTGAATTAGAACTTATTTGCCCATATTAAAAAGGGGATTTTTTAAATAAAATAAATAAATATTTTATTTATTGAAAAAGACAAATTTGTAGCATTTTTACTAAAATACATGATATGTCTTATTTCTTTTACTGTGTAAACAAATTAATACTACACGTATTTCGCTTATATTATAAACGAGATAAGGCATGAAACGAGGAATGTGAATATTCCGTTTACACTTATTTCTTTTATAGTGTAAACAAATTAATACTACACGTATTTCGCTTATATTATAAACAAGATAAGGCATGAAATGGGGAATGTAAATATTTCATTTACAGTGTCAACGAAATACGTGTAGTATTAATTCGTTTACCCTGTAAACAAGATACGTGAATAATTATGACGTATACAGTGTAAATGAGATACTTAACAACAAATTTTTAACAACTATAAAAGGATGTGTAACCCTTTGTATTCTTCACAAATATTTCACTACTTCTTCTCTACCTTTTTCTTCCAAAAATAAACCAAAATGTCCAATAGTAGTCGATATTTGGTTGTGTGTATCTCAACTGTCATATGAGAAACATTGATAATGAGGTGGTATTTGAGTATGAGAATCCCATTCTGTTACGTACCTGACGAGTAAGTTCTTTGTCCGAGTTGAAGAGTCTGATATTGAGTAGCGTCGGTGGTAGCGGGAGAAAAGGGATCGGAAGGGTGGGGTATAGGATGCTAGCACCAATGAAAAATGGAATTTTTTAGTTTCGTCTGTGGAGAATCATGGCAGAACAAGTGATGGAACTTTCTGTAGAGGTTAGTGATGTCGGTGGTGGTGGATCTGGACAGTCGGACTTTGTGCAGGATGATCCACATCTCACACCACCATTGATACACGTGGCGAGTCTAGTGGAAGACATGGACATTGATGGTGAGGACTCAGATGAGGAGTATGTTGCGGATAGTAATGAGAGCAGTTCTTCTGAAGATGATGACGAGGAGGAGTTTGTACCGAAGACCCCGGTTGAGCCATCACGTTGGTATCTTCTGCTTGTCCCGCACCCAATTTCGGCCTTGTCATCCGTCTCTAGTCACTATCAAATATTGAACCTGGATGCGATGTGATGCGTGAGTATCTTGTCTATCTTTTCCTAGTGAATTTGCACTTAAATTGCTAAGTTTAATTAAGAATTAATTATATTTTAGCCACTATGGATGCTATTTTGAGTTTTGGGAAATTTTATTTATTTTAGGTAGCATTCGGCGGAATTTGACAGAGTTTCTGCAGCACAAGAATCAAAGGAGATGGCTGCGAGGAGCGACGCACACGCGTACCTGACGCGTACGCATGATCTGGAAGTATCCATGGCGATGCGTACGTGTGACTGACGCGTACGCGTGATTTGAAGATTTGCTCAGCGACGCGTCCCCGTGACCGATGCGTCCGCGTGACTCGCGAAGAAGACCAGCGACGCATCCGCATAACTGACGCGTACGTGTGACATGCGCCACGTGCAGAAAAATGCAGAAAGACGCTGGGAGCGATTTCTGGACTGTTTTGACCCAGTTTCCAGCCCAGAAAACACAGATTAGAAGCTGCAGAATGGACAAATCAAGTGGTCCCCACCCATCAACAAAAAGATTTATTAATTAATTCGAATTTAAATTCAAATCTTATCTTTTAGGAAAAGATATTATTTTAGATAATTAAATTTTAAATTTATTAGGATTAGTTATAAATAGGAATTTAGATGCCATCAGATAGAAACTCGGTACATTTAGACACACACATTTTGACAATCCTTATTTTTCTCTTTGAACTATGAGCAACTAATCCTCCATTGTTAAGGTTAGGAGCTCTGTCTATTTTCATGTATTGATTTGTTTGATCTTTTTAATTTAATTTATGTCTTGATTTATATTCCAATAATTATTTTCGTTCTTTATTTTATGAATATGGGTGGAACGGAAGTATGACCCATGTTCTAATTGAGTTCTTGTAAAACTTGGAAAAGCTCTTTACTTGAACAACAGCTTGAAAATATATTATACTGAATTTCTAATTGTTTGTATTTAATGGGATACGTGACATATTCCCCTTATTTTTGGATAATTAGGATTCTTTTGGCATATAAACTAGAAATTGATCATCACCCTCTAATTGGAATTAATTGATCAAGGAATTGGCAGTTAATGAATTTTAGAGGAGACTAGGAAGGTCTAAGGAATTAGGGTCTAGTCACATATAGTTTTCCTTGAAATTAAATCTTGCATGATCAAATTAATTAGTAATAAAAGTTAATCCAGAAAATAGATAACTCTGAAACCTTAACTGCTTTCTCAATATTTTATTCCCAACTTATTTATCTGCCTTTTTGAAATTCTTGATTTACTTTTTAATGATTTTTGAACTCCCAACACTATTTTCTTCTTGTCTAACTAATCCTATCAAATGCTATTGTTGCTTAATCCATCAATCCTCGTGGGATCGACTCTTACTCACGTAAGGTATTACTTGGTACGACCCGATGCACTTGCCGGTTAGTTTGTGGGTTGTAAAATACTGCATCAAGTTTTTGGCACCGTTGTCGTGGATTGATAGTGATTAACAACTATTAGTTGTTTGATTGCTTAGATTAGGCGTTTTATTTTTAATTTTATTAAAATCTATTTAAAAAAATTTTGAAATTTTTTTTTAAAAATAAATAAATAGCACCAATATTTTTCTTAATTTCTGAAATTAAGTTTGGTGTTTTCTAGTTAGTTTTTATTTTAATTCATAGAATTCTGTTCTTTCTTCTTTACTTTCCTATTTACCACATGGTGTGTTTAATCCTTTTTGGTGTTTTGTGCTAAGAAAAAAATAATGGAGAATGATCACGTGGGTTACTACTTATACCCAAGTAGTGATTCATACTATGGTGGATTGAGGAACTATCCAAATTTTGGTTGGCAAAGTCAAAACCAAAGAAACTTCAATGCTCCATGTTCCAACTACCAAGAACCATCATCTTTCTACCCATATCAAGAGCCACCATCAGATATTGAAGCTCCTCAGAAGAAGGGTGTTATGAAAGTAGAAACTCTTAATGCTATTCTTGCTCAAAACAAGCTTATGACTCAGCAAATAAATCTACTTACTCAACAGATGGGTGGCATGCAAGTCCCAGCTATCAACACCCAAAACTCTCTTCGAGAGGTCAATTACATGGGAAATGCTCCTAGAAATCCCAATAATGATCCCTATTCTAAGACCTACAATCAGGGGTGGAGAAATCACCCAAATTTTGGGTGGAGAGAGCAACCTAAGAGGCCACAAAATTTTAATCATAATTCTCAAGGTGGTTTTCAACAGAATAATTTTAATAACCTCCAGTTTCAGTCATCTCAGCAAGCAACTTCTCAGCCCCAACTGAACGATGATTTAGAAGAAATCTTGGCAAGTTTTAAATAGGAAACCAGAGTATCAATCAAGAACTTAGAGATTCAGATGGGTCAATTAGCCACAAAAGTTAATGAAATTGATCAGAGCACCACTAATAGCCTTCCTGGTAACGTAATTGCAAACCTAAGAGAGGAAGGCAAGGCTATCACCTTGATAAGTGGACAAGTGGCAAGTATGGAAGTACAAGTTAATGAGGAGCCAGTTGAAAAAGATTGCAAGGTTATTCAATTGAGAAGTGGTAAAGTAGCTGGCTTTGAGACCAAGGTCAATGAAGAGTTAGTTGAAAAAGAAAGCTACCAAAAGGAAGAGGTTGACATAAAGGAAGCTTGCAAGGAGGTGGAAAAATTCAAAGAAGAACACAAGGGAGTGGAGCATGCAAGACCTCTTCCAAAGCCATCACCATCCAATACAACATTCAAGTGGGTAAAATTCCTATCATTAACCTTTACGTTCCCACTTGAATATGGGCTACTGGAGATGGATGGTCAACTTAGAGCTCTTTGTGGTATTAAGAGTAAGAAGAAGATGGCTAGTGGTTAGAGTTGTCAAGCAAGGTTCAGTATGGTTGCATGCTCCACATTGAAGTGCAAGGATTGGTATAGATCTCAATTGAATGGGTCTAGAAGGTTATTTGGATGTCTCTGTGAGAATTCAGATTGCTTGCCACCCGGTGGAAACAATGGTGATACACAAGAAGACGGGTGTAAAAGCAAGGTTTGGGACCCTGGAATTCATTCCCACAATCAACAGACATTGGGCCTTGTCACTTGCTTCAACTTGCTCAAAGGCGTTATGCGCCTGGTTTGGGATCCTGGTAGACATTGGAATTACAAACATTGGTGGAGATTCCTGGATTAGTACAAGCACAAGCCACCATGACAAGGAGCTCACCACATGTCCAACTTAAGGACTTTAACTAAAAGTGCTTGGTGGGAGACAACCCACCGTGGTATGATCATTTCATTTCAGTCTTAGTTGTTTTTCGTAGTAGTAGTTTTCTTATTTGATTTTTATTAAGTTCTTACTAATTTTCTGATCATGCAGCTATTTTAGAACAGGAACCGGATAATTAAAAAAAAAAACAGAAAAAGCGAGCACACGACGTGCAAGCGTCATTGACGCGAATGCGTCAATCATGTGTGCGTAAAAAAAAAACAAAAATCGATAGAGAGTTGCACGGGAGTGGCGCTGAACCCAAGCTTCGCGCACAAACATGACTGCGCGGATGCGTACTCCACGCGTTTGCGTCGTTTGTGATTTTCGCCATTTGGATGCGCCCGCGTGACTTGAAAATTCAACGTAAAAGAGTGTTTGGCAGAGAGTTGTGCTAGCTTGGGGCAGGAAGTGTGCTTAAAGAACAAGTTAGAGCACGCGGACGCGTGACTGACGCGTCCGCGTCAGTTGCACATATGGCCATCCACGTGAGCACGTGCACGACGCGAATGCGTTGTATGAAAATTTGGCTCCCAAGCCAACGAACAGAGAGTCACACGGGCGCTTGGCTGGATTCGCGCGAAGCGCACAAATTCAAGGGCACGCGGACGCGTGCCTAACGCTAATGCGTCATTATTAAGAATGCGTGACGTACGCGATCGCGTCGCTTGCGCCGCCCAGTTTTCTTTCTCTCTCTCTCCCAATCCTTATTTTCTCTTATTCGTTTATCCTCTTCTTTTTCTTTCTTCACAATAAATTATCTCTATTTATTTTCATTTCTTCTTTGTTTGAGGACAAGCAAACCTTTAAGTTTGGTGTTGACGCTTCGCTTAGAAGTTTTTTGTTTATTCCTATGGCACCAAAGAGGGAGGCTATTCATCTTCACTGAGGAACACAACCTGAAGAATAAAGCGACCGCTAGAATAACTAAGGTGGTTGAGTTCCTTTCATTTTTTTCCTCCCCTCTTTTTCTATGTTATGTTCTGGCTTTCTGCTATTTTGCTTTGTTTACTGCATGATCCTTTATTAGTTAGAATCCTAGGACTAGTTTAGTTTTCTTTTAATTGCTTTAATGCTGAAAAGATGTTTCATGTACCACTCACTGAACTTGAATCTAAAAAGAAAAGAAAAAAAGTGATGTATTTCATGAGAAATTGAGTTAATTTTAAGAATAGTCTGATTTACTTAAAGGTGGTCGTATTTTCTGTGATTTTTGAATGCATTATATGAATAGTGCATATTTGAATTTGAATCAAGGGATGTTAATGTATAAGGAACAGGAATTTAGAGAATTATTATGACTTCTCTGAAATTTAGAAAAATTTAATCCTTGAAGAAAAAAAATAGCAAAAAAATTTAATAAATAAAAGCAAGGTCCAAGGTTCTGAGCATCAATGACTAGGGAGGTCAGACATGATTAAAAGCTCAAAGAGTTGTTTCTCTAGTCATATGCTTGTGGTGTGATTGTGTCAAGTAATCCTTGAGACAGAACATTTAGAGTCGAGGCCAAGTGCATTTAACAGAGTATGCCAAAGGCTTTGAGCACCACTGTCTGGGAGTAACTGAAAGAAAAATCAGGACTCAAAGAGAGTCCCCCAGTTAAGTGCTTGTGGTGTTTTTGTGTCAAGTAATCCTTGAGACAAAACATTTAAAGTCATGGCTAGGCTCAAGGTGCAAAGCACCAAAGAAAAAAATAAATTAAAGTCAACTTTGCTGTGTTCAAGGATTAAACTGAAATGTAAAGATCAGAGAATTCATAATATTATCCAGATTCTAATTCCAAATGACAATGACATCCTCCTGATTCAAAGGAGAGTGAAATGCTAAACCTATCCAGGATTACAGTTATAAACCCCACTATAAAAAGAGACATGAGCTTAATCGAATTCTCATTCTCATACAAATTCACATCCTAAGCTTACATTAGTTTTAGTTGCTTGAGGACAAGCAACAGTTTAAGTTTGGTGTTGTGATGCGTGAGCATCTTGTCTATCTTTTTCTAGTGAATTTGCACTTAAATTGATGAGTTTATTTAAGAATTAATTATATTTTAGCCACTATGGGGCTATTTTGAGTTTTGGGCAATTTTATTTATTTTAGGTAGCATTCGGCAGAATTTGACGGAGTTTCTGCAGCACAAGAATCAAAGGAGATGGCTGCGAGGAGCGACGCGCACGCGTGCCTGACGCGTGCGCGTGATCTGGAAGTATCCATAGCGACGCGTACGCGTGACTGACGCGTACGCGTGATTTGAAGATTTTCTCAGCGACGCGTCCGCGTGACCGACACGTCCGCGTGACTCGTGAAGAAGATCAGCGACGCGTCCACGTGACTGACGCGTATGCGTGACATGTGCCATGTGCAGAAAAACACAAAAAGCCGCTGGGAGCGATTTCTGGACTGTTTTGACCCAATTTCCAGCCCAAAAAACACAGATTAGAAGCTGTAGAATGGACAAATCAAGTGGTCCCCACCCATCGACTGAAGATTTGTTAATTAATTCGAATTTAAATTCAAATCTTATCTTTTAGGAAAAGATATTATTTTTAGATAATTAGATTTTAAATTTATTAGGATTAGTTATAAATAGGAATTTAGATGCCATCAGATGGAAACTCGGTACATTTAGACACACACATTTTGACAATTCTTATTTTTCTCTTTGAACCATGAGCAACTAATCCTCCATTGTTAAGGTTAGGAGCTCTGTCTATTTTCATGGATTGATTCATTTGATCTTTTTAATTTAATTCATGTCTTGATTTATATTTCAATAATTATTTTCGTTCTTTATTTTATGAATATGGGTGGAACGGAAGTATGACCCATGTTCTAATTGAGTTCTTGTAAACTTGGAAAAGCTCTTTACTTGAACAACAGCTTGAAAACATATTATACTGAATTTCTAATTATTTGTATTTAATGGGATACGTGACATATAATCCCCTTATTTTTGGATAATTAGGATTCTTTTGGCATATAAACTAGAAATTGATCATCACCCTCTAATTGGAATTAATTGACCAAGGAATTGGCAGTTAATGAATTTTAGAGGAGACTAGGAATGTCTAAGGAATTAGGGTCTAGTCACATATAGTTTGCCATGAAATTAAATCTTGCATGATGAAATTAATTAGTAACAAAAGTTAATCTAGAAAATAGATTAACTCTGAAACCTTAACTGCTTTCTCAATATTCTATTCCCAACTTATTTATCTGCCTTTCTGAAATTCTTGATTTACTTTTTAATGCTCTTTGAACTCCCAACACTATTTTCTGCTTGTCTAACTAATCCTATCAAACGCTATTGTTGCTTAATCCATCAATCCTCATGGGATCGACCCTTACTCACGTAAGGTATTACTTGGTATGACCCGGTGCACTTGACGGTTAGTTTGTGGGTTGTAAAATATCGAATCACGATGCAAGACAAAAATCCATTTTCTTACACGGGTTAAGATGATTACAACTTAGATGGTGGTGTAGAGTTTTGGGTTGGCCAAAGATTCAAAAACAGAGATGCAGTGCTATAGGGTGTCAAGAACTATAGCATTCGCAGAAGTGCTGAATACCGAGTTCTAGAGTCGGATAGTACCATGTGCATTGCCGACAATATGAATTAAGCTACCCTTGGAGTCTTCGTGTCACTCTCCAATAGAATCTCGAATATTGGTGAATTCAAATTTAATTGTATTCTGTATTCTCAATTATCATTGTTATGCTTGTTGTACATGTCAATCATGGTTGTTCTATTCTGTTAATGAGGTGCATATAGTGGGAGAGTGCAAATGTGTTTAGCCCCTACTATGTCTCAAGACCACTGCCAATTGGACAGTAGTCTCGTTTGCCGTGTCATCCTACCATTGATACAATCCAGCCTATCCGTCGGCATCTCTGTCCTACAAGATGCAGTTAGGTAAAGTTATCACTTTAAACCATCGTACAGAAAGGTATGGATGGAGTAAAAGGCAATTGCGCAGATATACGGTGATTAGGAAGAGTCATACAATAAGGTGCCTAGGTTGCTGCAAGTACTCCAGAGTTGTTGTCCCGGAATGATATGTGAGATCGTTGTTGTACCGTACTATGACGGGAACCTCATGGTGCGTGATTGCAGCATGTTTGATAAGGTATTTTGGGCGTTCCCTACCTGTGTGGAGGTTTTTGTGCATTGTAAGTCATTCGTCTCTGTCAATGGCACGCACCTATATGGCAAATATGGTGGTGTTTTGCTTATTGCGGTGGTATGAGACGGTAACAGTAATATTCTTTCTGTGGTCTTTGCAATTGTTGAGTCTGAGACGATGGAGCCATGGTCTTTCTTTTTGATTAATTTGAGATAGCACGTCACCCCACAGGAAGTCCTGTTGATTATTTCAGATAGATCTCAGACGATCAAGGCTGTACTAAAAGTAGACGATAGTGGTCGACATCATCCTAGAGTGTTTTCATACCTACTGTGTCTGGCACATGGTGACGAACTTCATATCTTGTTTCAATTTTGCCAAGAAAAAGAGGTATCTAATAAATGTTGCTTACAGTCCAAGCAAGACTAGGTACGAGTGGTACATGGATGCATTGAGGGATTTGTCACGGGAGATAGTGGATTAAGCTGGTAGGTTCAACAAAGAGATCTGATTCCAATACTATGATAGCGGTCGCCGATTTGGGCACATGACGATGAACCTCTCTGAGTACATGAATGTTGTGCTCAAGAGTACACACTATCTACTAATTTCAGCCATCCTGTGATGCACCTACGAGAGGCTGCAGTAGTTGTTCGTCAAGAAGGGACGTGAGGCACTTGGACAATTAAGTTTACCAAAAATTTTTAATAACTAAAATAATAAAAATATGCTTAATAATCTACATGAAAGGAAAACAATTCTAAATAAATATTTAACTACTAAATCCATGTCAAAGTATACCTAACATCACACGGTATCATTTAAATCATTCCTAACAATATATTCATACACCTAACATCTACTGCATACTACTTCTATAAAAGTACCCTAACTATGGAAACACATTTATGTTTTAACATAAACATAAAACGAAGAACAACACCAACCTCAAAGTCGGCTGCCCCCGCAATATGCCATTTCGCGTTTAGTCGGTTAATGTCCGCATCGTGATTATCGGTGCGTGCCATAATCTTGAAGTAAGTCGTAAATTTGATTAGAGAAGGGTAAAAGTGGGAGAAAAGTTAAAGAAATAGATAGTTTAAGGTACAAACAGCTGTTGTGGACGAAATACATATATATAGGCGTCGTCCAGTCTTATTTCGTTTACAGTAATATTATACGTATTTTGTTTACATTTTAAACAAAATAAGCGCATTACACACCATGTGTATAAACGTGATATGACCACATCGTTTTGTGCCTTATTTCATTTACAGTAAACGAAATACGTGTAATATTAATTTGTTTACACTATAAACAAAATAAGATATAAGATACATTTTTATAAAAAAGTTATAAATTGTCTATTTCGATAAATAAAATATTTATTTTATTTAAAAAAATTCATTAAAAGGGTCATTTGAATTTTTTTTATCGGAAAAAGTCATTTGAAGTGGTTACATGGACTAAAATGATATGAGCTGGTAGGGGAACTAATCATCCTTGATAGTAGAATAATGGGCCATTATTATGGACAAAAACAACAAATAAAAAATGGATCATATTAACTCACTTGACTTGTTTAAGTGGTTAGCTTTCTTGTCTGCTTAAGTAAATATCGAATGTTTGAATCCACAACAAATTAATTATTGACCTGTCGAATTAAAGAAACACTGTAGAGAAAAAAATCATATTAACAAGTATTTTTAGAGGTTTTTTTTGGTGTCCAAGTGTCTTTAGAGTTACTTATAATAGAAATGTTTAAAAAAATAAAAAAAAAATAAAAAAAGTTTTTTTTTTATTTTTTAATAAAAAGTTGTTATATCAAAATCTTAACAAGTGTCTTTAAGATTTTTTTAGCAAAATTCTAAAAAAAAATATGTAAACGGAAAAGAAAATACATTTACAATTTATCAAATTTTGAAAAAAAAGCATTTAGTTCTTTGAGAATTTGTGCAATAAGTTTTTTATGGAAGGTTTTTCTTTTCTTTTTGGATGAACTAATTTCTTATGTAAGTAAATGGAGGTTATAGAGTGACTCACAAAAGTTAATAGCCATTACTTTGGTTAGAACTTAAATTTGTTTTTCCATATTAAAAATGTCATACGCTGCTTCTTCTGTTTTGATATGAAAAAGTCATCTGAAGCATTTAATTTGCCCTTAAATGTTGTGAGATGGTAGGTGAACTAATATTTCTTGAGAGTAGACTAATGAGTCGTTATGAAAAATAAAAATATTTTTTTCTAATAAATACATTAAAAAAGTATTGAAATTAATAAAAACATTGGCAAGTCTCCGTAAAACATTGTTTTTAGCAAAACTCTAAAAATATTGAGGTGAAGAAATGCATTTTCAGTTTATGGAATTATGAGAAAATAATTTAAATTCATGTTTTGGTACTTTCAAAGTAGCTAAAATCTTGATTTATTCATGCTTGCTTTGATCAAGTAACGTTTCACGAAGCAATACAACAAGTTCTTTTTTTTTTTTTAAAGGAAATTATTATTCTCTCTTTTCTTTTTCTTTTCTCCGTTAAGTGTACTTCTCATCTTAGTTGGAAAAGAGGCTAATAATGGTAAGTCATCTACTTTAAATTGCCACGAATGGAATGGACCAGCGAAGTCTTTGTCTTAGAGAGTTATTTTCAACGATACAATTTCTAATCTCATTATTGCGGATCCATTTGACCTCTCCAATGCTATCTTTGTCTACTCACTTAGAGAGTGATTTTCAACAGTAAGACTACTTCCAACCTCATTAATGCAATGAGACGGATCAATTCGATGTCATTAGTGCAATAATTGAAGCTTAAAAGGATTTAGTTAATAACTATTATAATTCTAAGAATTTATCTATCTTGTGTTTAAAGGAGTGTTTGACTAGTATTTTTTGGACATAAATACATATACACAAATACACATTTATATAGTCACCAAACACAAAAATATACAATATTTTTTATTGTATTTGGTAATAATACATAAGACATAATAGTCTAAATAAAATATCAATTTTATCCTTCAAATAGTAACCACTAGGGGTGGCAGTAGGGCAGATAGGGGCGGGTTTTTGTCATACCCGACCTCGCCCCGCCGTCCTTACACTCCATTACTACCCACTCCACCCCTACTCGCGGGTAATAGACTGTTCTACCCTAACTCGTCTCTGCGGGTATCCGTCCCACTCCTATTCGCCCCTATAAAAAATAAATAACATTTTAATTTTTACACATTATATATAAATTAAGTTAAAAATTTAAAATTCATACCTAAATTAAAATACAAACATAAAATTCATACAATATCAAATAACTTGAAATTAAAAAAAGTTAATGTTTGATCATTAAAAAATTAACACCATAATATAAAAAATTGCATCTTTAAATATGAAAGTCTTCAATACTTATTCTTGATCACTTTTCACATCTTCATCATCATTAAAGGTTTGAAGGTCAAGATTCAATTCTGAAAATCAAAAGAGATAGCAATTAACTGTCACAAAATTTAGAAGCTCTATTTCAAAAATAAAAACAGAATACTCTGCATCAAAAACTTATTGAAAGATTGATAATACATACCGCAGATGAGTCGCCAATGTGCGAAACGAGCAGCGTATCGCCCTTATGAACACTGCAATTGCTATTGCACCTGATTCGTCCTCCTCTCCGTTCATTTCAAGCCTTTAAAAAATGAAATACTATCTAAACCTTCAATTGAATCAAAATATGAAACCAATTCAATTAGATACATTTTGTGGAATTTCTACTTTATAGACTAGTTTATTGCTTTACCATTTCAACAACTTAGCATCACCTATGGCAAATGCTTCCTCTAATGCTTCATTAATGGCTTTGAAATCTTTCTCAACCAATACTAACCCACCTTGTAAGGCTTCAAGATGCTCCTTGTAGAGCTCATTCCTATAGTTTGCACTTGGCACATCAAATCAACAAACCAGATTATGCAAAGAATAATAATTCAACCAATCACATATCCTTAAATTAATCAATATTGTGTATCTTATGAAATCAATTAACAATGTGTATCAACATATATTACGGCCTGGCCCAAACTAAATATAGGCTGGCCCGACCTGGGCACCACCCGACCCGAACGGTTGGGAGCGGGGCGCCTCGATCGCCGACCCGGACACGCATCCCTGACAGCTGCTCTACAGCTGTGCAAGGGAGGTCTCAAAGGAGGTGGGCCTGTCCTTGCAGGGCCCACCTCTGACACGGTATAAATGGGGAGGGACATACCCTTCCCCCAAGGTACGTCACCTATCACTCACCCTTTTTCGCCTGCACACTCTATTGACTAGAGCATCGGAGTGTCTTTGCAGGTGACACCCCCCGCTCCTAGCACGGAGTACTCGGAACATTGTTTTCGCCGGCCCGGGAGCTCACGACTAGGCAAGACCCCCACTTTATCAACTAGGATACCAACCCGAACCGTCCGGTACCCGACCTACCGAACATTGGTGCCGTCTGTGGGGATCAAACGAAGCTAAATGGAGATCGTGCCGAGTCCAAGGGACCACGGGCGCGCAGCGGCCCCCGAGGGGGCGGCCTCCGTCACCTCGCCCCATGAGAGATTAAGATCCCCTCCCCGACAAACCGGGTTCCAGTTGAGGGCTCAGGAGAGGCGCCCCTTCAGGGGAACAGGCAGTGACAGCGGCAGGATAATGCAGGAGCTGCGCTACAGGGTGCAGAATCTGGAGCGCCAACTAGCAGATCAGGAGCAAGGTCAGCGGACCTCCGACCCTGACTACTCTCAGTCCCCCGAGAGTCGGGGAAGAACCTCCAACCGAAGCAGTCGCTCCCGGCGCACCTCTATACCGAGATCAGAATCGGAGAGTAGTCAGGAGGATCGGCAGCGCCCTAGGAGGCGAAACGATACAATCATCTACGCCCGGGGCAAACGGGCGTGCGTCATGCGAGGGATCCGCAAAAACAGAGAAGGAAGGTCCGGGAGAACACGGCAACCCGTCATCATGGGTGCTACCCCATTCCACCGTTCCATCCCCGAGGTCCGGTTGCCGAGACACTTCGACAAACCAACGGACATGAGGTATGACGAGACACAGGACCCGCAAGAGCACCTAACGGCCTTCGAGGCCCGAATGAACCTTGAAGGAGTGGGAGATGAGGTGAGGTGCCGCGCTTTCCTGGTCACCCTGGTAGGCCCGGTGATACGGTGGTTCAATAGCCTCCCGCAGGGTTCTGTAGCCGCCTTCTCGGACATCAGCCGCGCCTTCTTGGCGTAATTCACTACTAGAATCGCGAAGGCAAAGCACCCAATCAATCTTCTCGGTGTGGCCCAACACGCCGGGGAGACGACCAGGAAGTATCTAGATAGGTTCAACGACGAATGCCTGGAAATCGAAGGACTAACCGACTCTGTGGCCATCCTTTGTCTGACGAATGACCTTCTTAATGAGGATTTCCGAAAGCACCTCACCACTAAACCAGTCTGGACGATGCATGAGATCCAGACCGTAGACAAGGAATACATAAATGATGAGGAAGTCAATCTAGTCGTGGCTGCCAACAAACGACAACCCTCCTACAATCAACCCAGGCACCATGGTAACAGAGAAAGGCAGAAGGAACATGTCAGAGACGGGGGGCCGAGCAAGGCACCCAGACCGTCTCCCCGGATAGAAAAATTCACCAACTACACCCCACTCACTCTCCCCATCATAGAAGTTTACCAGCAAATCGCCGAAAAGGGAATATTGACGAAGCCCCGACCTCTGAAGGACCATACAGGGGAGAACAAGAGCCTCTACTGCGATTACCACAAAGGCTACGGGCACCAAACACAGGACTGTTTCGACCTGAAAGATGTGCTAGAACAAGCAATCAGGGACGGTAAACTGGCCGAATTCTCCCACCTTATCAGGGAGCCGAGGAGACGACATCGTGACCAAGATGAAGACGGCAAGACCCGATCGACGAAACGACGGCAAGAACCAGGAGACAACGACCACAACCTCACCATAATAAATGTGGTGACCGCCAAGAACACAGTGCCAAAGTCGAGGTCTACGCACAAGAAAGACGCCAAAGTCCTGGCAATTTCCTCCTCGCTGGCACGAAGCTCCAAGAGGACCCCAACTATTTCCTTCGGGCCAGAGGATCATTGGTTCGACGAGGTCCCTGAGAACCCACACATGGTCATTATGGCTAGGGTGGGAACCGGCCTCGTCAAACGAATCCTTGTGGACACGGGGGCAGATTCGAACATTATGTTCCGCAACGTGTTCGATGCGTTAGGTTTACGGGACGCCGACCTCATAACTCACCAACACGGTGTCATAGGGTTGGGTGACCACTTCATTAAACTGGACGGGATAATATCCCTCCCGACCTCCGTGGGACAAGGATAAGGGAGGAGGTCAATAATGGCCGAGTTCGTGGTTCTACGGGACTCCACTGCCTACAACATCATCCTGGGGAGGAAAACGATCAACGATGTTGGGGCGGTAATCAACACGAAGCTGTTGGTTATGAAGATCGTGGCTGATGACGGATCTGTAGAATCCATAAGAGGAGATCTGGAAACGGCAGTCGCTTGCGACAACGCCAGCCTCTCCTTGAGGAAAAAGTCTAAAGAAGCATCCGGAGTGTTCCTTGCGGACTTAGACACCAGAGTCGATGACAAGCCAAGGCCAGAACCAGAGGGGGTCTTGGAAAAGTTCAGGGTCAGTGACACGGAGGAAAAGTTCACCTTCGTTAATAGAAACCTCCCACACGAGTTGAAAGAACCCCTAGTAGAAATGATTAGGGCCAACAGAGATCTATTCGCTTGGACGCCAGCCGATATGCTGGGCATAGACCCTAGAGTCATGTCACACCACTTGGCCGTCAAGCCGGACACCCGTCCAGTGGCCTAAAGAAGGAGGAAGATGTCCCAGGAGAGAGCAGAGGAGGTGGCCAAGCAGACGGCCAGCCTCCTAAAAGCGGGTTTCATACGAGAACTAGACTACTCGACCTGGCTCTCAAATGTAGTTCTGGTAAAGAAGCACAGTGGCAAATGGAGAATGTGTGTGGACTATTCTAACCTCAACAAAGCATGCCCCAAGGACTGCTTTTCACTTCCCAACATAGATGCGCTCGTCGATGCGGTGGCGGAGTACCGGTACTTGAGCTTCATGGATGCCTATTCCGGCTACAACCAAATACCGATGCACCGGCCCGACGAGGACAAAACAGCATTCATAACACCCGGAGGGACCTATTGCTACAAGGTGATGCCGTTCGGAATGAAAAACGCAGGGGCAACATACCAAAGGCTGATGAACAAAATATTCGGAAGCCTCATAGGCAAGACAGTAGAAGTCTATGTGGACGATATCCTTGCAAAGACTACGCGGCCTGACGACCTCCTGACTGACCTGGGAAGTGTGTTCGCATCTCCCCGACAGCACGGCATGAGGCTTAACCCCCTCAAATGCGCCTTTGCCATGGAGGCCGAAAAATTCCTGGGATTCATGATAACCCAAAGAGGAGTAGAAGCCAATCTCGAGAAATGCTAGGCAATACTCCAAATGAAGAGCCCGGGATGTGTCAAAGACGTTCAGAGACTAGCAGGTCGCCTCACTTCGTTATCCCGCTTCCTCGGAGCGTCGGCAGCAAAAGCCCTACCCTTCTTCAATCTAATGAGGAAAGGAATAGCATTTGAATGGACTCCTGCGTGCGAGGAACCGTTCAGACACTTCAAAGAAATCTTGGCAACACCCCCGGTACTCGGAAAGCCCAAAGTCGGAGAACCACTATACCTGTACCTAGCCATAACGGGGGAAGCCCTGGCAATAGTTTTGGTACGAGAGGATGAGAAGGCTCAACAACCAGTCTATTTCGTGAGCAGGGCCCTACAAGGGGCGGAACTGCGGTACAACAAACTGGAGAAGTTAGCTCTGGCGCTCCTAACCTCTTCTCAAAGATTAAAACAATATTTCCAAGGTCATCAGATCATCGTCAGGACGAATCAAGGAATCCGACAAGTGCTCCAAAAACCCGACTTAGCAGGAAAGATGATGACTTGGTCCATTGAGTTGTCCCAATATGACATACAGTACGAACCTCGGCATGCGATCAAGGCGCAAGCAATGACAGACTTTCTGGTAGAAGTAACGGGGGATCCAATCGAAGAGACGGACATACGGTGGAGGCTCCATGTTGACGGGGCCTCCAACCAGACGTCCGGCGGTGCCGGGATCATCCTCGAGATCCCGGCTGGGGTCGTATACGAGCAATCAATCAGATTTAAGTTCCCCATTTCGAACAATCAAGTAGAATACGAAGCCCTTCTAGGAGGCTTAGCCCTGGCAAAGGAAGTTGGAGCGACGAGGCTGGAGGTATGCAGTGATTCACAAGTCGTTACCTCGCAAGCAAACGGAAGCTACCAAGCTAGAGACTCACTATTACAAAAATACTTGAAAAAAGTCAAGGAACTGAGTAAAACATTCGAGGAAGTCACGATCCGACACATTCCAAAAGAAAGGAACACGCGGGCAGTCCTCCTATCCAAGTTGGCCAGCACGAAACCAGGAGAAGGCAACCGATCTCTCATACAGGGCATGATGAAGGAGCCAGCGGTTACCCTGCACCTGTCAAGGCTGAGTCCCTCCTGGCTAGACCCCATCACTAGTTTCTTGGAAAGCGGCAAGCTTTCCGACGATGAAAAGGGTACCAAAGCGTTGAGAAGGGAGGTGTCCAAGTACGCTATCATTCAGGGATAGCTATTCAAAAAATGACTCAGTCAACCCCTACTGAAGTGCCTACATCCCGATCAGACGGACTACGTGCTCAGAGAAGTCCACGAAGGATGCTGCGGCCACCATATAGGGGGGAAAGCCCTAGCCAGGAAGCTAATCCGAGCAAGATACTACTGGCCTTCGATGATGGCAGATTCTAAAGAATTCGTGAGAAAGTGCGTTAAGTGTCAAGAGAACGCCAACTTCCACAAAGCACCAGCTTCGGAGCTGAGTCTGTTAACGACCTCCCGACCTTTCTCACAATGGGGAATCGACCTTTTGGGACCTTTCCCACTCGGTCCAGGGCAGGTCAAGTACCTCGTAGCCACCATCGATTACTACACCAAGTGGATAGAGGCCGAGCCACTGGCCAATATATCCTCTTCCAACTGCAGGAAGTTCATGTAGAGGCAAGTAATAACCCGATTCGGTATCCCAGAAACCGTCATCTCGGACAACGGCACACAGTTCACCGACAAGAAATTCACAGATTTCCTTGCCGGCCTTGGCGTAAAACAGAAATTCTCCTCGGTAGAGCACCCTCAGACAAACAGCCAGGTCGAATCTGCAAACAAGATCATCCTGTTGGGGCTGAATAAGCGGCTTGATAATAAAATAGGTGCTTGGGCCGATGAACTTGCCTCGGTCCTCTGGTCCTACCGGACAACCGAGCAGTTATCCACTGGAGAAACACCTTTCCGACTAACATACGGATTAGATGCGGTAATACCCATGGAAGTCGGTGAGCCGAGCCCGAGACTGCTCCTGAAGGGAGTAGAGGAAGCGGTGGAAAAGGATCTTGTGGACGAAACAAGGGAGATGGCCCACTTGTCGGAAATAGTACTCAAGCAAAGGATGGCCGTGCGATACAACGCCAAAATACTCAAAAGAGAATTTGAATAGAACGACCTCGTCCTAAGACGCAACGACATCGGTTTACCGGCCCCGGGAGAAGGTAAACTGGCGGCAAAATGGGAAGGCCCCTACAGAGTTAAAGAGGTGATCGGCAATGGCGCCTACAAGTTGGAAAAGCTCAATAGCAAGGAGATCCCGAGAACATGGAATGCGGACAACTTGAGAAGGTTTTATTCCTAAGTCGTTTACTTTGTAACAATACCTTTGCCATGGTTATAGACTTGCTTGATTACCGGTTAAGTTATACTTGCCCATATTTTTGCTCTCTTTTGTTTACTTTCCTGGGACGACTATTGCGCAAACGAGTCCCGCGCCATGCGAACCGGAAAGCACGGTGATACACGGCCCCGGGACTGATCACCCCAGGAGCCCCTAGGCCAAGAACACAACAAACGACCACAGCAAAGAGAAAACTCGACCTCGAAAAAGTACCAACATAATGGTAGAGCGAGTAAATTACCAACATAACGGTAAAACGAGTAAATCGGCAAACAAAACAACCAACATAATAAAACAAACGTATATACAAACCAACCAACCACTAACGGCCGCGAAAGTTTTGGTATGAAAGTTTTATAAAAAGTTACAAGAAATCACTTCTTTGGCATATCGACAACCTTCCCGTCCTTAATGGTCTTGAAGACACCAATTGCCGATATGTCGAAGTCGGGAGCAATAACCTTCACTTGAGCCTTGAGAGCCTCTTCGGTCATGAAAATCGCATTCTTGCCCTGCTCTCTAACCTCCTTGTGCTTCCTCTTGAACGCATCAGCCTCATCTTGAGCAGTCTTGGCAGCTGCGACGGCTGTGTCTCGCTCTTTCTCCAACACGGCCACTCGACCTTGTGCAGCACTTAACTGGCTCTTCAAAGTCATTTCTTGCTCGGTCAAATGGGACACAGAAGCGTCGGCAGTCTTCAGCTTTTCTTCGACTGACGCAGTCTTCTTCTCGGCAGCATCAAGCTTATTCCTTGCCTTGGTCAACTGCTCCTGAAGTGTTTCAACTTGAGCCTTGAGCTTATTATTGGCTATAGCGGCGGTCTCGAGCTTCCGACGAAGCGAGGCCATACCTGAAAGCTCGAACTCAGCCTTTCGAGCTATGGCCGCGCCACAAAGGAGGGTGCGGTACATCCATCGTGCATGCCCCAAGAGGTCGGTACCATGGAAATGTTCCTCCGTGCCAGGAAGCAATTGGGTATCTATGAACGACCCGGCATCAAAGTTCCTTTCCATAACGGTAAGGACCCCCTCAGGGCTAGACTGCGACCTTTGTCTCTTGGGAGTGGGGATGACACTCAACTCCTCATCCTCCTTCCGACGAACAGAAGACGAGTGCCCGGGGACAGCCACCTCCTGAAGAATGGGGGACACAGGTGTTGGAGTGGCAACATTTTCCGCCAAGGCCACCTCGGGAGGCGTGGGTGCCGTCTGCGTCCCCTCGTCCTCAGGAGGCGCCACTGATTGATCTCCGGCCTCTTCACATCATCCTTCACCAGGAAAGTCTTGTACAGATTCTCGAGGCCGGTCACTTCAGCAGACATCCTCACTACAAAGAAAAAATGAACAAATTAGTAACCAGCATACTAAGACAAAGCAAGTAACCATTCAAAATGCAAATACGACACGGACGACTCACGAATATAATCCCGGGCAATCTCCCGACTACCCATGAAGAGGTGGGGGTTTACATGGTTCCTCCCGAAAATGGCCCATAGCACGTCGGCTATCTTCCGATCCACAGCCGACATCCCCTTGTAGGTAACCTTTATGAAAGTATTGGAGCCCGCCCCGAAACTCCAATAGGTCGGAATGAGGCGTTCTCTCTCCAACGATAACCAAAAGGGGTGACGACCTTTGACCGGGTGAACCTTGAAGTATTTGTCCTTGAACCCATGATAAGAGTCCTCGAACACACCAAAAATCCTCCGCCCCTGGGCAGATCAGAAGGACATAAACCCCTTCCTCGCTTTTCCCTCCTTGGAAGGGTTCGTCAGGTTGAAGAAGAAAAGGAAGACGTCAACAGACACCGGCAGCTCTAGGTACTCGCATACCATCTCGAAGTAGCGAATCGACGCCCAACTATTCGGATGCAGCATCGACGGGGCCACGGAAATCCGGCTTAAGAGTCCCATTTGGAAGGCGGAGAAGGGAATGCGAACCCCCACTTGAGTGAACATGGCCTTATAGAACCAAATCCAATCGGGGACCCGGGGAGCATGGAAGTTGAGCTCATACAACCGCTCATGAGGAGTAGGGACGTACACATCGTAGTTAGCCTTCTCATCAGTACCCCCACACAAGTAATTGGCCTGACAGAACTCGGTGAGCTCCTCCTCACCCATTTGGTTTGGGGAATCCTTGAGGTTGGAGACCACCCAGGCGTACGGGTCATAACCCGCGTCGGAGGTGGAAGCCCGAGCGACCACACGAGGCATACCTATAGTGGGGGCACCACTCGGTTAGTCTATGAGGTCGGGAATCCAAAAGAAACCCAGAAACTACGTCTACCAGTCTACCCCACAACCCGAACTAAACATGGAGAAAGTCAATAACAAGTGAGACCTATCCCAGAATGGTATACCCCCTAAACACACTCTGCTTGACATTACAAAGATGTCTATCCTACGAAAATCAAACAACATGCAGCAAAAACATGCAGTAGATATGCAAGAGAGAATCAAAGCGGAAGAGAGAAAGGATCAGAGATTACCTAAATTAGTTGCAAAAACTGAGAAGGGAGAAGGAAAAATGCACGAGGGTACTAGAGCGAAGCTCTGGGGATTTCTGGGTGAAAAAGAAGGAGATAGTAGGAAGAAAGTAGAAGTAAGAGTGTAGAGGAAAAAAACCAAGGCAAAAACTATTTAAAACTGCCACCCAGGAAGCGCGAAAGGCCTGGGGGCAAAATAGTCTTTACACACAGGATTTTTCAGCCCATAATGAACATTTAATGATCCGTGCGAAGAACGAGGCGACAAGCGGCTATTCCAGCAATGAACAGACACGCGCAAGAGGCACATCTACCCTACGGATGGCTGACCTGGCGACAACGCACGAAAGGAGAGGTGACACGTCACCAACGATCCCTACGGTCGTTGCTGGCGCGTCGGGGGCACTGTTACAGCCTGGCCCAAACTAAATATGGGTCGGCCCGACCCGGGCACCACCCAACCCGAACGGTTGGGAGCGGGGCGCCTCGATCGCCGACCCGGACATGCGTCCCTGACAGCTGCTCTACAGCTGTGCAAGGGAGGTCTCAAAGGAGGTGGGCCTGTCCTTGCAGGGCCCACCTCTGACACGGTATAAATGGGGAGGACATACCCTTCCCCCAAGGTATGTCACCTATCACTCACCCTTTTTCGCCTACACACTCTATTGACTAGAGCGTCGGAGTGTCTTTGCAGGTGACACCCCACGCTCCTAGCACGGAGTAATCGGAACATTGTCTTCGCCGGCCCGGGAGCTCACGACTAGGCAAGACCCCCACTTTATCAACCAGGATACCAATCCAAACCGTCCGGTACCTGACCTACCGAACGACATAGAAGGTGCAATAGACCTGAGGAACTCAACAGAAGCTCTCTTTAATGGTAGCCAAATTAAATTGATAACGGTATGCACACAAGGAGAATTAATTAAAGATCATCTTCAGCATAAGACTAGTTTCACAGCAAAATCATGAAATGCCATATATACACTTAATTCAATTATTGTGTTCACATGATACACATGTAAGCATATTCTTCAAATAATAATTGATAGATCAGATTTTTTTGGTTATAGGTTGTTGTTCATTATTTGCTATTATTTGTCAAAATTTTTAGTTCAGTTTCTTTTATAGTTATTTCAAAGTGAGCTTCTTGTATTTTTTTCCAAAGATGGTAGAGCATGCTTGTGGGATAGAAAATCTACATTCTACAAAGACAGAGGGGTTCAGAGACTTACCGGTGGTCAGAGACAAAGAAAAAGAACTCCGGTGACAGGCTCACATGCAACGGCGATGGTCAAGCTCACAGCGACGGCGACCAAGCAATGAATCTGTGGAAGAACAAGAGAAGAACTTAGATCTCACAATGATGGAGAAACAGAGAGCGTGAGAGAGCAAGAGAGAGAGGAACTTACAAAGCTGTGCGACTGCGCAATGACGGCGAGGAGTTGCGTGGCTGAGCAGCGATGGCTGGCAGAAGGTGAGAAGCGACGGCGAAGAACAAAGGGACCAAGCGGTGACTCCAAGGAGTTGGTTCTGAGGAAGAAGAATACGACTTAAAGTTGGGGTCTAATGGTTGTTGGAGGCACTTAAAAACCCTAATCCTTAAAGCACACACACACACACAGTATGCACTCCGGGGCGGGTAGGAGCGGGTTTATCCTGACCCCGATCCCGCCCCGTCCCGCCTCGATCAAAACCCGCCCCACCTCGGGTCGGGTTTAAACCCGTCCCGACCGGGTAGGGGTGGGTCGGGTACCTGTAGGTTCGGGTACTCCTGCCACCCCTAGTAACCACTGCTTCGCTACCATCATCACCAGTTTACTATATATCATTGTCATTTCTTTCTACCATCACCACCATTACTTTTCAATTTTAGTCTAAAATACTATTATCCACCATTCTAATTCAATCATCAACTTAACAAACAATTTTTGAAAAAAAATAAAATCAATAATCAATTAATCATTATTTGATAAAAGGAAAAAGAAATTAAAACAGAGATTGAAGAGATTGAAATGGTGATGGAAAAGTGGGGAAGATTCGGCCTGTAAATCTATAAAACACGATAGAAAAAAATGCGGAGACGAGTTAGATGATACAAATCTGAAGACAGAAAAACTAATAAAGACAAACGTGAAAATTAGGCACATGATAACGACAGCGACGATGGTGAAAGGGAGGTGCGACGCAAAGGAGGAAGAGTGACGCGATAAACATAGAGAGTGGTAAGACGTGAAAGAGAAAGAGTGCATGATGAAGATAGATAAACGTACAGTAGAAAAGAAGATGATGAAATGCACAGAAGAAGGACTCTACGACAGCAATGTCGATGGTATAGGGACAAGCACCGACAAAGGAATGGAGTGAGATGGTGAAAAAAGAGGAACACGGAAAGAGAGAAGGAAAGAGGGATAAGAGAGATTAGATTTAGGTAAAGGATAAAGTTAAAATTTTAAAAAATTGCTAGAATAAAAATAAAAAAAAATCACGTGTCATAGATTGTGTCTTAGTGTCACATTTTAAAAAAGCAAATTAGGTTAAAATTTAGGAAGAGGCCAAAAATTAATTTTACAATAAAAAATATATAAAATAAACTTTTTAAAGAGAACTAAATTAAAATTTATACACAATTTATAAAAAAAAATTAAAATTTGGGAGACTATTTGTGTCTCAACAAATAGATATGGACAGGTGCTATTATGTATATCTCTAATAGACATAATGTATCTCAACAAATAAATATAGATATGTGCTATTATATCTATGTCTCTAATAAATATAATGAACATACACTATCTAAATATTATCTAAAAGTACATGTTAAAATTTATAAATTAAAAATTTTTAATTAAAAATAAAAAAAATTTAAATTGTAATATATTTATTAAATAAAAAATTTAAAATTTTTAACGAATGATAAATTTATCATACGTTCTAAAAACACATATTAAGTAAACCCTAATTCTAATTATGAATATTTTTTCTTCTTTTTATGAAAAAGCGTGAAAAATATAATTTTTAGTTACCTATTGACTTAAAAATTATTAATTACCTAAACTCTTTCATATCAAGTGCCTGTTTTTATTTTAAAAAATTCATTATTTAAAAATTTATGTAATAATAAAAAATATATATTTTTGTGTATTATATTATGATTTGTTAGTAGAAATAGAAGTTATAATAATATACACGAGAACGGTAAAAGTAGTAGTGATCATACTTGGTACTATTGTGAAAATTTTTTTATAAAACTTGAAATTTCTAAAATTACAAATAAAAAGTCTTACAAAATCAAATTTCTTTATTATTTAACAGATATTTTAATAGAGAGTTCATATTATTCTAAAATAATAATATTAAGGATTGAATTATTTATTTTTTTTTTTATAAAGGATTGCTTTATTCTTTGTAAAAAGGGACAAAAATCTGATTAGGTCTTTACTCTTTAAGTTAATGGATATTAACTTTAAAACATATAAATATCAAACAAAAATTTATTTGCATATAGATTCAATAAAATATAAAGAAATTAAAACTAATAAAAATAAAAAAAATTTATATGTTAGTTAAAATTCTAAAAGATATAAGTTTTTACAAATTTATAAATTTAGAATGTAAATATTAGAGATCTTTTAAAATTCATTAAAAATATCATTTGATTCATTAATATTTGAGAAATTATTAACATGACTTTTCATATTGAAAAAGTTAATCTAATTAAATATAATATTTTAAAGTGACATAAAAATTAAAATTTATATTTTTTAAATTTAGAAATAATAGATAATTATAAAAAATTTAATTATTTTATTAATTACTATAGTTTCACAAATTTTTTAATTAGATCCTTACTAATTGTTTTTCAAGAAAAAAATTATGTTAATCCTAACATATATGCTTTTAGAATATTTCATAATTAATTTTACATCAAATATAAAAATCAATAATTCAAAAATATATTGTAATTTTTAACAAAAATAATTAAAAAAGACAATTAATTTTTTTTATCTAATATAAGGATTTTATTATAAATTTTTAAATTATAAGAATCTAATTGAAGAATAAAACTATAAGGAGTCCAACAAATTTATTAAACTTCATAATAAAAAAAAACATAAAAAGACTAACAAAATTTATATATGTGATTTGAAAAACACAAATTAATAATGAATAAGTAACTTCTTAATTAATCGCATTGTTTGTTACTTCAATCTATAAAATTCAAGCTTTTAGCTCTCATGCCACTTTAAAAGACTATATATCTCATTTACTTTCTCAACAGTAAAAGTCCAATAAGGATTCTTTCTTTATAAATTTTGTTCATGTCCTTTTTCCTTTTTAATTTTGCCGGATAGTGCATGCGAAATTGGGAAAAGACACCTATTTGTTACCAATTTCGCATACTATGTGAGTGTGAAATTGAGTTTGTACATACAAGAGTCATGAACAATTTTGCATGCAGTGACTACGCTAAATAACTTTTTTATATTAATTTTGCAATGAGTGTGCGAAATTGGAAGAAATTATAATAAAATACAGAAAAACATAATTATTATATTATTATATTAATTAGTAAGAAAATGTTATGTGTCTTTTAATTTTTAGTTCTTACTCAGTCATTATATAAAATTAATTAATATTTTAAATTTAATTTATTAATTAAAATATTTTATAATAAATTTGTATTCTAAATTTATAAAAAAATAGAACATATTATGTAACTTCATTTTTTATTAATTGAGATTGTTATTTTTTTCATTTAAAATAACGGTTACTTTTTGGATTTCAAAATTTTCATTGTCATCACCGGCCACCATGTGCAGGTTCATTTTTTCTGGACAGAGCTCTTCTGTTTCATTCATGGCTTTGTTGTGGTACACTGTTAGTCTCTTTCTTTTCATTTATTATTATTATTATTATTATTATTATTATTATTATTATTATTTATTAATTTCTATTAATAAACTAAATTCAAAGGAACAATATAATAGGAATAACAACTTGAGTTTATCCACACGGTAAGGTAAAGGAAAACATCACACAAAATAAGAAGAGGTGGATGGCGTTTTATAAAAATGGAATATTTTTTATCTAAAATTATTTAATTATATACAAAATATTTTTGCACATATCTAAAATTATACAAATAAAATTTAAAATTTAAAAATAAAATTGAGTCTTTTTATATCTTATTCAATAAAAATATATTTAATATATCTGAAATTACTTATTTGAACATTAGCATTTTTATTTTTATTTTTTGATTGTTCGATATTTTAACTAATTTTTGAAATTAGTTAATTGCATAAGTCTATAATACATCTAAAATAATACAATCACACACAAAATACTTTTTAAATTATTCATATCTCATTTTATTATGAGGTTCAATTATTTTATTAGTCCTTAAATTTTATCAAATTTTTAATTAGGTTCTTATATTTTTTTTTGTAATTAAATTCTTATACTATTTTTAATTTTATAATGAGGTAATTTCTAGTTAAAAAACATTAGAGTTAACTTAATATTTCTTCACAAATTTGAATGTATTTTTAATTGGCTAAAAACCTAACTAGATCTTTGACGACCGCATCTATTTTGAAAAAAATATTATGTTAATTTTAATGTTTTTGATATGAAAATGACCTAATTACAAAATTAAAAGTAGTGTAAAAACTCAATTGAAAAGAAAAAAATTTAGGGACTTAGTTGAAAATTTGGTAAAATTATAAAAACAACAGAGTAATTAAGCCTTTTATTATTAGTTGATATTTTTTATTACTTATTTGAACACAAACATTTATTCATTCCAATTTATTTAATTTTTTGATTGTTTGGTAATTTTATATCTTATTTATTTATAGATATTTTAAATATCTTTATTTGTTGAAATCTTCTTTAACTTTAATTGAGTATCATTTTTTAAATTTATCCTCACCATAATTTTATATCGTAGACATCAAAATGATATTTGAGCTAAACTTAAATATGTAGTCGTCGTCAGAAGAAATTGACTTATTTGATATCCATATTGATACGCATAATGTATATATTTGTAGTGATTCAAGCATCTCTATCATAAAACCTGAGGGCATGACTGAAGTAGTTGATACTTTTTAATCTTTTTTTATGTATTCTTCTATTTTTTCACCAGCTTTTTATTTTAAACGTCTGATCCCGAAATATATATATATATATATATATATATGTATGTATGTATGTATGTATGTATGTATGTATGTATGTATGTATTCTTTTGTCATTTTTTTTATCACAACTCTTGTCGTTATGTTTCGTTTTTCTAGGTCATGTGATTCATTCGATCATTTTCGATGAGGAGATTCCAAAAATGGAGATGTTATTTGAAATCCTCGAAGAAGCACGCCAATTTTACTATAAATATGCTAATAAAGTGGGATTTGAGTCTCGTATAAGGAACACTAACATGGACAAATACGAAAGGACACCCATTAATCAATTCATACAATGCAATAGAGATGGATATCGAATAAAGAAGAATCCATCAACCCAAAGGTCAAACGTGGTGTCATCTATACATTGTAAATCTCGCATTTATGTGAAGCTTAACACAGAGTTTCAACAATAAAGACTGTCGAAGGTAAAATTAGCTCATATGCACCGGTGTAATCTCAGTTTGTCATGGATGTTTAAGAAAAATAAAAAACTCTCCAGGCGCATTAAGGATGTCATCGAGCGCATTTGTGGAGAAGGATGTTAGGAATTATTTATCTGGTAAATTCCGAATCTATAGGGATGAAACTAATGCGCAAGAGATTTACTTGACTATTTTACGAGGATAAAAGAGCAGAACCCAAATTTCTTTTATGAAATTATTGTCTATAGTGACAATAGTCTGAAGCATGTGTGTTTGGATGGATGCTCGATCAAGAGCTTCTTACGAGTATTTTGGTAATGTGGTGTCATTTGACACCACATACAAGATCAACAAGTAATTTCTTTTTCTTGGTTTATTTCTGTACAGATTTATTAATTTACAAGCTCACTGATTGTCGATGTGTTGGTTTCTTATAGATTTGAGATTACAGTTGCACTATTTGTAGGCATGAATCACCAACTTACAGGTCTTAAAGGTCCTTGTTGTCACTGAACACTCTATCTTGAGAAGATACAACATTAGTTTTTGCCAAGGATGTTGGGATTGGGTTCTTTTTATGACACAAATCTCCATCATTTGTGTCAGTCTCAGTTGGAAATTCTTCTTCATCTATGATAAACTATAATTTTATGGTTTATCTTGTATTGAATGGATTTATCAACTTTTTCCACATTTATTCACTAAAATGGCATGGTTTTCTAAATTCTCCTGAAATTGTACTTAAGAGTAAAAACATACTTTTCTTGACTCTTAATTTGATAAATTTAATTCACCTTAATTCCATTTGATGCCTTGATATGTTTGTTGAGTGATTACAACTTTATAAGGCAAGGATTGAATTGAGGACGGGAAGAAAAAGCATGCAAAGTAGAAAATTCATAAAGAAATGAGGAATTGGAGAAATTCATGGCGACGCGTATGCGAGACCCACGCGTACGCGTGATAGAGGAACTTGCAAGGCCACGCGTACGCGTGACCCAAGCATATGCGTGACAACTGTCTTGTGACCTCATTAAAAGGAATACGTTGGTGGCAATTTCTGAGCCCATCCAAGCAGATCCAACTCATTTCTAATGCTATTGAACCAAAGAATTGAAAAGGGATGAACCAAATAGTGTTAGAATAGGTTTTTACCATGTTTTAGGATAGAATTCTAGAGAGAGAAACTCTCTCTTCTCTCTAGAATTTAGGGTTTCTTAGCTTAATTTCTTCTTAGATTTAGGTTTAAATTCTTGTTTTGATTTATTTTTCTTTACTTTTCCTTGTTCTATTGCTTTAATTTTCTTAGTCCTTGTTGTTAATTTCTTATTTTGGTCACTTTTACGTTTATGAACTCTTGTTGGATCTTAATTTTCTTTAATGCAATTTGATGTTTCTTTGTTTATTGTTGCTTAATTTAGTTGTTATTATTCTTTTCTTGAATTTGGTAACCATAGATTTTATATTCTTGCACTTTTATCATGCTCTTTTTACGCCTTCCAAGTGTTTGATAAAATGTTTGGTTGGATTTTAGAGTAGGATTTTGTGTTCTTGTCTTGGATTGAGTAATTTGGAGACTCTTTAATTGTCAAAGTCTCTTGTTGATTGGTGATTAAAAGTTGCTAGTTGGCTTGAGTTTCACTAAATCTAGTATTTGATTAGGACTTGTGAACTTAAGTTAATTTTTCTCACTTGACTTTCCTTTATTTGTTAGAGGATAACTAAGTGAAAGCAATTTACACTTACCATCAGAATTGAGAATGATAATGAGGATAGGAATTCAAATTCTCAACCCTTGCTAGGACTTTTCTTAGTTGTTAGTTTTAATCTCTTGCTCATCAAAACTCAAAACCCCAAAAATATACACCCCATAATCAATAATATGCACACTTCCATGTAATTCCTTGAGAGACGACCCGTGGTTTAAATATGCCCGATTTTTATTGGGTTTGACTTAAGTGACAAAGAAGTTAAACTTTGATTCAGGGTTATTTGTCGGTTTAGAACTATACTTGTGACGTGATTATTTTTGTGAAAATTCTTAACCGACGATTTTCCTCACATCAAGTTTTTGGCGTCGTTGCTGGGGAATTGCAAATGTGCGCTTGTTATTAGTTATTGTATATATGTTAATATTGTGAATAGCTTGATTTTTAGTTTGGTTGCTAGTTTTGCTAGTTGTAGGAGTTTGTTTCCATTGTCTCTTATTAGTTTTTTATTTTATTTTTCCTTGCTACCGTGAATTCTCACCCATTTGGCTATGAGTTTGGTTCTAACTATGTTGTAGGAAATAGGAATTACAATGAGGATATGCATTGGTGGACGAAATTGTGACCCTCTTTGTATTTGCATGAGATTTAAAAATTGGATCTATTGGAATTTATGATCACAACTCCATTCAACTAACCAGCAAGTGTACTGGGTCGTCCAAGTAATACCTTACGTGAGTAAGGGTCGATCCCACAGAGATTGTTGGTATGAAGCAAGCTATGGTTACCTTGTAAATCTCAGTTAGGCAGATTAAAAGGTTTTGGTTTTCGAAAATTAGTAAATAAAGAGAAAATAAAAAGGATAGAAATACTTATGTAAAGCAATAGTGGGAATTTCAGATAAGTGTGTAAAGATGCTGTGCTCCTATCGTATCTCTATTTTCTTATTACATTCACCCAATCCTTCCTACTCCTTTCCATGGCAAGCTGTATGTAGGGCATCACCATTGTCAATGGCTACATCCCATCCTCTCAGTGAAAATGTTCCTATGCTCTGTCACAGCACGGCTAATCATCTGTCAGTTCTCAATCAGGTTGGAATAGAATCCCTTGATTCTTTTGCGCTTGTCATCACGCCCAGCCTTCAGGAGTTTGAAGCTCGTCACCATCATTCAATCCCAGAATCCTACTCGGAATACCATAGACAAGGTTTAGACTTTCCGGATCCTCATGAATGCCGCCATCTATCTAGCTTATACCACGAAGATTCTGTTGGGGAATCTAAGAGATATGCGCCCGGCCTAGAGTAGAACGGAAGTGGTTGTCAGTCACGCGCGTTCATAGGTGAGAATGATGATGAGTGTCACGGATCATCACATTCATCAAAGTTAAGTGTAACGTATATCTTGGAATAAGAATAGAAGAGAATTGAATAGAAAGTAATAATAATTGTATTGAAACTTGAGGTACAGCAGAGCTCCACACCCTTAATCTATGGTGTGCAGAAACTCTACTGTTGAAAATACATAAGTAAAAGGTTCAGGCATGGCCGAATGGCCAGCCCCCTGAATGTGATCAATAGCCTCCTAAGATGAAGAATAAAATAAAACTGAGACCAAAGATGTCTAATACAATAGTAAATTATCCTATTTATACTAGACTAGCTACTAGGGTTTACATGAGTAAGTATTTGATGCATAAATTCACTTCCGGGGCCCACTTGGTGTATGTTTGGGCTGAGCTTGATCTATCCATGAGCTGAGGCTTTTCTTGGAGTTGAACTCCAAGTTATAACGTGTTTTGGGCGTTCAACTCCCGATCATGACGTATTTCTGTCGTTTAACTCCAGACAGCAGCATGTACTTGGCGTTCAACGCCAAGTTACGTCATAAATTTCCAAATAAAGTATGAACTATTATATATTTCGGGAAAACTCTGGATGTCTACTTTCCAAAGCCGTTGAGAGCGCGCCATTTGGAGTTCTGTAGCTCCAGAAAATCCATTTCGAGTGCAGGGAGGTCAGATTCCAACAGCATCAGCAGTCCTTTTGTCAGCCTTTTTCAGAGTTTTGCTCAAGTCCCTGAATTTCAGCCAAAAATTACCTGAAATCATAGAAAAACACACAAACTCATAGTAAAGTCCAGAAATGTGAATTTAACATAAAAACTAATGAAAACATCCCTAAAAGTAGCTTGAATTTACTAAAAACTAGCTAAAAATAATGCCAAAAAGCGTATAAATTATCCGCTCATCACAACACCAAACTTAAATTGTTGCTTGTCCCCAAGCAACTGAAAATCAATTAGGATAAAAAGAAGAGAATATAATATAAATTTCAAAATATCAATGAATATTAATTCTAATTAGATGAGCGGGACTTGTAGCTTTTTGCTTCTGAATAGTTTTGGCATCTCACTTTTTCCTTTGAAGTTTAGAATGATTGGCTTCTCTAGGAACTTAGAATTTCGGATAGTGTTATTGACTTTCCTAGTTAAGCATGTTGATTCTTGAACACAGCTACTTATGAGTCTTGGCCGTGGCCCTAAGCATTTTGTTTTCCAGTATTACCACCGGATACATAAATGCCACAGACACATGACTGGGTGAACCTTTTCAGATTGTGACTCAGCTTTGCTAGAGTCCCCAGTTAGTGGTGTCCAGAGCTCTTAAGCACACTCTTTTTGCTTTGGATCACGACTTTAACCACTCAGTCTCAAGCTTTTCACTTGGACCTTCATGACACAAGCACATGGTTAGGGACAGCTTGATTTAGCCGCTTAGGGCTGGATTTGATTTCCTTGGGCCCTCCTATCCATTGATGCTCAAAGCCTTGGATCCTTTTTACCCTTGCCTTTTGGTTTTAAGGGCTATTGGCTTTTTCTGCTTGCTTTTTCTTTTTCTTTCTATTTTTTATTTTTTTCGGCAATTTTTTTCTTCTTTTTTTTTTGCAAGCTTTCTTTTTCACTGCTTTTTCTTGCTTCAAGAATCAATTTCATGATTTTTCAGATCATCAATAACATTTCTCTTTGTTCATCATTCTTTCAAGAGCCAACAATTTTAACATTCATAAACAACAATATCAAAAGACATATGCACTGTTCAATCATTCATTCAGAAAATAAAAAGTATTGTCACCACATCAATATAATTAAATTAAATTCAAGGATAAATTCAAAATTCATGTACTTCTTGTTCTTTTGAATTAAAACATTTTTCATTTAAGAGAGGTGAAGGATTTATAGAAATTATTCATAGCTTTAAGACATAGTTACTACATACTAATGATCATGAAGTAGAGACACAAAATATAGATAGACATGAAGGATAAAAACCGAAAAAGCAAAGAAATAAGAACAAGGAATGAGTCCACCTTAGTGAGGGTGGCACCCTCTTGAAGAACCAATGGTGCTTTTTGAGCTCCTTTATGTCTCTTCCTTGCTTCTGTTGCATGATCCCTAGTGATTTTGGTGTTCCTACCCTTAGTTGCTTCCAATAATTATGTGGAGGAACATGTATCCCCTGAGGTATCTCAGGGATTTCTTGATGAGGGAATTTCTCATGCTCTCTTGATGTGCAGTCAAATGCTCTTCTACTGAGTTATAGACCCTTGAGATGAATATCTCCATCTCCCATGACTTGGAGGTGGAAGCTTTTTGTCTTCCCTTTTCTTTTTTTTCTTTTTTTTGAGGTTTCTCTGAATTGTTGATTTTTAGTTTCTCTTGACTTCCTCTTCAAAGTCTTTTCAGGTTCAGGATCAGTTTCAACAAAAGTGCCTTTTTCCTTGTTCCTGCTCATATGAAAGAGAAGAGGAAAAGAAAAGGAAGAGGAATCCTCTATGTCACAGTAAAGAGGATCCTTATTATTAGTAGAAGAAGAAAGGGGATAATGGAAGGAGAGGGATGAATAGTCTGTATAAAGAGTAAGGATAGGGGAGGTGATAAGAGATGAAGAGAAGTGTTAGTAAATAAATAAATAAATAGAAGAAGATGAGAGAGGGATTTTCGAAAATATTTTTGAAAAGGAGTTAGTAATTTCGAAAATTAAAGATGAATTAAAATTAAAATTAAAATTTGAAACAATTAGTTAATTAAAAAGAATTTTTGAAAAAGAGGGAGGTATTTTCGAAAATTAGAGAGGGAAAAGTAGTTAGGTGGTTTTGAAAAAGATAAGAAACAAACAAAAAGTTAATTAGTTAGTTGAAAAAGATATTAAAATCAAATTTGAAAAGATAAGAAGATAAGAAGTTAGATAAGATATTTTAAAATCAAATTTTTGAAAAAGATAAAATTTTGAAAAAGATATGATATAAAAGATACGATAAAAAGATATGATAAAAAGATATGATTTTTGAAAAGATAAGATTAAAAAGATATTTTTTGAAAAGATATGATTTTAAAAGATATGATTTTAAAAAGATATGATTGAAATTAGTTTTGAAAAAGATTTAACTTTTAAAATTAAAATTAATTACTTAACTAACAAGAAACTAAAAGATAGGATTCTAGAATTTTAAAGATTGAACCTTTCTTAACAAGAAAGTAACAAACTTCAAATTTTTGAATCAATCACATAAATTGTTAGCTAATTTTCGAAAATATGATGTAAAAGATAAGAAAAAGATTTTGAAAATAAATTGAAAAATATTTTTGAAATTTTCGAAAAAAAGGAAAAAATGGAAAAGATATGATTTTTGAAAAAGATTTTGAAAAGATAAGATTTTTAAAATTGAAAATTTGACTTGACTTGTAAAAAATAACTAACTTTTAAAAATTTTTGACCAAGTCAACCTAAAATTTTGAAAATTTGGAGGGAAATAAGGAAAAGATATTTTTTGAATTTTTTTAATTTTTAATGATGAGAGAGAAAAACAACAAAAATGACTCACAACATGAAAATTATGAATCAAAACTCATGATGCATGCAAGAACACTATGAATGTCAAGATGAACACCAAGAACACTTTGAAGATCATGATGAACATCAAGAACATAATTTTGAAAAATTTTTTATGCAAAGAAAACATGCAAGACACCAAACTTAGAAATCTTTAATGCATGGACTCTAACAAAGGAAAAATGCATATGAAAAACAACAAACAACACAAAACAAGAAATCATCAAGATCAAACAAGAGGATTTACCAAGAACATCTTGAAGATCATGAAGAACACTATGAATGCATGAATTTTCGAAAAATGCAAGAAAATTTTTTTTAAAGCATGCAATTGACACCAAACTTAAAAATTGACTCAAGACTCAAACAAGAAACACAAAATATTTTTGGTTTTTTTATGATTTTATGATTTTTTTGTATTTTTATTATTTTTTTTCAAAAATATACTTTAGAAAAACGAAAATAATAATAAAAAAATATTTTTGAAAGATTTTTGAAAACTTTTTGAAAAGAAAATTACCTAATCTGAGCAACAAGATGAACCGTCAGTTGTCCATACTCGAACAATCCCCGGCAACGGCGCCAAAAACTTGGTGGACGAAATTGTGACCCTCTTTGTATTTGCATGAGATTTAAAAATTGGCTAAATAGGAATTTATGATCACAACTCCATTCAACTAACCAGCAAGTGTACTGGGTCGTCCAAGTAATACCTTACGTGAGTAAGGGTCGATCCCACAGAGATTGTTGGTATAAAGCAAGCTATGGTTACCTTGTAAATCTCAGTTAGGCAGATTAAAAGGTTTTGGTTTTCGAAAATTAGTAAATAAAGAGAAAATAAAAAGGATAGAAATACTTATGTAAAGCAATAGTGGGAATTTCAGATAAGTGTGTGAAGATGCTGTGCTCCTCTCGTATCTCTATTTTCTTATTACATTCACCCAATCCTTCCTACTCCTTTCCATGGCAAGCTGTATGTAGGGCATCACCATTGTCAATGGCTACATCCCATCCTCTCAGTGAAAACATTCCTATGCTCTGTCACAGCACGGCTAATCATCTGTCAGTTCTCAATCAGGTTGGAATAGAATCCCTTGATTCTTTTGCGCTTGTCATCACGCCCAGCCTTCAGGAGTTTGAAGCTCGTCACAATCATTCAATCCTAGAATCCTACCCGGAATACCATAGACAAGGTTTAGACTTTCCGGATCCTCATGAATGCCGCCATCTATCTAGCTTATACCACGAAGATTCTGTTGGGAAATCTAAGAGATATGCACCCGGCCTAGAGTAGAACGGAAGTGGTTGTCAGTCACGCGCGTTCATAGGTGAGAATGATGATGAGTGTCACGGATCATCACATTCATCAAAGTTAAGTGTAACGTATATCTTGGAATAAGAATAGAAGAGAATTGAATAGAAAGTAATAATAATTGTATTGAAACTTGAGGTACAGCAGAGCTCCACACCCTTAATCTATGGTGTGCAGAAACTCCACTGTTGAAAATACATAAGTAAAAGGTTCAGGCATGGCCGAATGGCCAACCCCCTGAATGTGATCAATAGCCTCCTAAGATGAAGAATAAAACAAAACTGAGACCAAGGATGTCTAATACAATAGTAAATTATCCTATTTATACTAGACTAGCTACTAGGGTTTACATGAGTAAGTATTTGATGCATAAATTCACTTCCGGGGCCCACTTGGTGTATGTTTGGGCTGAGCTTGATCTATCCACGAGCTGAGGCTTTTCTTGGAGTTGAACTCCAAGTTATAACGTGTTTTGGGCGTTCAACTCCCGATCATGACGTATTTCTGTCGTTTAACTCCAGACAGCAGCATGTACTTGGCGTTCAACGCCAAGTTACGTCATAAATTTCCAAATAAAGTATGAACTATTATATATTTCGGGAAAGCTCTGGATGTCTACTTTCCAAAGCCGTTGAGAGCGCGCCATTTGGAGTTCTGTAGCTCCAGAAAATCCATTTCGAGTGCAGGGAGGTCAGATTCCAACAGCATCAGCAGTCCTTTTGTCAGCCTTTTTCAGAGTTTTGCTCAAGTCCCTCAATTTCAGCCAGAAATTACCTGAAATCACAGAAAAACACACAAACTCATAGTAAAGTCTAGAAATGTTAATTTAACATAAAAACTAATGAAAACATCCCTAAAAGTAGCTTGAATTTACTAAAAACTACCTAAAAATAATGCCAAAAAGCGTATAAATTATCCACTCATCATGCATCAAGGATAGAACAATCAAAGGTGGGAGGAGCCTCAAGCATATGGTCAACCTTCATGGCAACAACCTCCTCCAATGTACTATGAGCAAGAACCATACCATGATGCATATCAATCTAATGGATATGATGGATCTCCTTATGGTTATCAACTACAACCACCATATGCCTATGAACCCCCTTCTCAATATAGCCCTCAACCACCATACTCAATAGGCTCATACCATCAAACACCTCTATATAACCCTAGCCCATATCCACCATACCATCAACCATATGAGCCATATGAATCATACATAGAACCACCACAATTCCAACATCAATACTCCCAAGAACCACCACCTCAATATACACCATCTCTATATCCTTATCAAGATGAACCACCTTCCTATTATAAACCCTTTCTCCTAAATAATGAACCCTCCTATCCACCCCAAACCCTAAAGAATGAAACTCTCACTTCATTTCTTCAAGAGCGACGTGAAGCTCAAAAGAGGCAAATAGAATTCATGGATACCTTGACTAAGGTAGTAACCAACTTGGCTTCACAATACTCATGCACTCAAAGCACTCCCATTTCTAATTGTGGAGAATTAATAGAAGAATGTAGTATGAAAGAGATGTTAGAAACTCCGGTGGAGAGCAAGGAGTGGAATTTTGTATTGGAACGATTGGAGGAAGCCGTAATTATTGAAGAGGAAAAAGTGGTTGAAGACTTAGGAGATATTGAAAGTCCATGGGAATCTCAAGTCATAGAACGTCTTCCCAAGAAGTTTGAATTTGATATTGAGGAGGGTGTACAACCTCTAAAACATATCATGGTTGAAGACTTTAGAGAGGTTGATCAAGAAATGGATTCAATCATTGATGAGATTTTATCTACAATTGAATCATCCCCTATTGGACATGAAATAGAGGCCAAAGAAGAAGATACACAACCTCCAAGACCCTTGGTAAATGATGAAGAAGAGATTGAATTGGAAGAAAGCTACCAAGAGGAAAGTTTTGAAGTTTTCAAGCAAGAAGAAGAGGTTGAAGTTGAAGAAGCTTGCCAAGAGGTGGAAGTAGTCAAGGAAGAACACAAAGGAGTGAAGCATACATTGTCTAAGCCATTGGAAGTAACTCTTTCTAAGTCACCATCCAACATAACATTCAAGTGGGTAAAATTCTTATCCTTAAGCTTTACTTTCCCGCTTGAATATGGTTTATTTGAGACGGATGGGGAACTTAGAGCTCTTTGTGGCTTCAAGAGTAAAAGGGAGATGGTAAGTGGTTGGCACCACAATTCAAGGTTCATTATGGTTGAGTCATCAAAGCTTAAGTGCAAAGGGTGGTGTAGTACTCAATTGAGAGGATCTAGGAGAGTTTGATGTTTAAATGAGAATTCACAAGTCTTATCACCCAGATTGAACTATGGTAGTCAACAAGAAGACGGGTACAAAAACACGGTTTGGGACCCGGAAATACATATTAACCATCATCAATCTTGGAGTCTTGTCACTTGTTTAAATTTGCTTGAGGGTTTAGTGCACCTAGTTTGGGATCCCGGTGGACATTGGATATGCAAGCTTTGATGGAGATTCAAGGTTGAATACAAGCACAAGCCACCTTGACAAGGACCCCCGTCCATAAGTCCAACTTAAGGACACTAAATAAAACTGCTAGGTGGGAGACACCCCACCATGGTAACATCTTTTCACATTTTTCTTTTGTATATATTGGTAAACAAGTTTACTTTCATGTATAGTTCAGTTTGTTGAGTTTATTTGGTAGTCTAGTGTCTTGAATAAGGTTTGATGGTTTTTAGATGACCGATTGGATGTTTGGAATGCTTGGTTTGGTGCTAGAACTTGAAAAATTTTGAAAAATAGAGCACCCTGTCACGTAGGGTTATTCGCGGTTTGGTTTGGTTCAGTTATTTGAGAAAAAGTTATCCGATCCGATCGTTTATTAAAACTGCGGTTCGGTTTCTTTCGGTTTTTCCCCGAGATTATCCAAAGCAAACTAAACCAATTCCAAACTGACTCAAGATATAGAACCAAACAGAATTAGAAATACAACCAAACTAATTCCATAATTTTCATGTGGTGCACTAATTCCACAAATTCTTCCTCTTTCACCTTCCCCTTTCCTGCATTAACATTGAATAAACAAAAATCAGAACCAACCCTAAACCAGATTTACCCTAAATCAAAACAAAACAAAAAGTTCAGAATTAAAAAACAAAATCTGAATCCATAAGAAGACTAAACCAGAATTAAAAAAATAAATAGAATCAGAACAGAAAAAAAAACAACCTATGACTTAGCTTTGTTACAGAGGACGATGAAGGTGCAGGATGGTGAGATGGTGGTGGCGACGAGCCAAAAACTAGAGATGGAAGGATAACACTGCTTCATTGACAGAGAAGAAGAGACTGGACAGCGACACGACTTCAACGATGAATGAGAGATGGGCCACAAATGGCAGTGGCTTCGACTGTGTCTGGTACGTGCTGCTGCGGTTCGCTGAGAACGACGGTGGCTGTTGGTTCGTGGAGGAGACAGCTGCTTGAGAGGTGGTGTGTGGAGCCATCGAGGATAAGGGACAGAGAAGAGCGCTATGAGCCTACGAGGAAAGGAGAGGGAGAGGAAAGGACCGCATCGCCGTGATGGTGCTATCCGGCAACATCGATGGCAGAGAAGAAGGAGGAGGTCCGGCGCTGAGACACAGCACTAGAGAGATTGAGAGAGAGCTCGAGGAGTTAGGGTTCCTGGTAGGGGAGGGGTGGCTGCGGATAGATTAGGAGGAATTGTGGAGAAAGGCTACTTTTATATTAGGGTTTTTAATAACACTATTTCGATTGTGTTCGGTTAGAGTTTTCTCTAACAAAACCGAAAACCGAACCGAACGGCAAAAAATTGCAAAAAAAATATTTTTCGGTTTTTGATTTGTTCGGTTATCTATTTTTTGGTTCGGTTGGTCAGTTTTGTTCGGATTGGATCGGTTTTGAACACCCCTACTGTCATGCATACGCGTGACCCCAAGATTTTGAGCGTGCTAGGATCGTGCATGGACTGTGCCATCGCACGGTTCAGACAGAGAGTTGTGCGGAAAGGATGCAAAAACTGTGCGTCTAGCACAAACTCCTCCCATGCGTATGCGTGACCCACGCTACGCATCACCTTCTATTTTCCCATTCCTCGCCTATGCCTTCCAGACGCACGCATCGCATTCCATTCTCCCAACCCACTCTTGTGCATGACCCACGCGTACGTGTGGGCACCCCTGTCTCATAGACTTCTTTTCTTCTATCATCTCCATTTCTTTTCTTTTCTTCTTTTCTCTTCTCTTCTTTTCTTTCTTTCTTCCAACCATTATCCACAACCACCATTTCCCATCCACCATCATCTCATTTATTTAGTTAGTTAATTAGTTAGTTAGTTAGTTAGTTTAATTTTCTATTTAATTTTCTGTTTTAGTGGATTAGTGTTAGATTATTGATTTATTTTGCTAGTTTGCTATTAATTGCTACTGATTACTGGTAGGATGCTATTTTAGCATCAGTATTATTAATATTCAGTGTTGGATTCTTTGTTGAGGTTATATTTTGTTGCTTGGTATTATATTGTTCATGCTTAATTTTATGCATACCAAGTATTTATGACATTCCTTCAAAGCTTTCTAAATCTTTTGAATTGCATGATTTAGTCACCATGTGATTTGAATTCTTTACTTTGACTAGACAATTATTTATGTTGGATGATGTGCATTTGTTTTAATGTATTGTGTTGCTTGATCATTGGTGCACGAAATTGTAATCACACTTTTCACAACTCTGCACAACTAACCAGCAAGTGCACGAGGTCGTCCAAGTAATACCTTACGTGAGTAAGGGTCGATCCTACGGAGATTGTCGGCTTGAAGCAAGCTATAGTCATCTTGTAAATCTCAGTCAGGCAGATTCAAATAGTTATGAGGTGTTGATAATTAAAAGATAAATAACACATAAAATAAGATAAAGATACTTATGTAATTCATTGGTGGGAATTTCAGATAAGCGTTTGGAGATGCTTTGTTGCCTCTGAACCTCTGCTTTCCTATTGACTTCATCCAATCATGTGTGCTCCCTTCCATGGCAAGCTGTATGATCCTCTCAGTGAAAATGGTCTGGCTACGGTTTCTGTACGGCTAATCAATTGTTGGATTTCTCGTCTCGGATGAAAAATACCAGGCACAGCTACCGCAGGGCTAATCATCTGTCGGTTCTCACTTGTGTCGAAATAAGATCCATTGGTCTTTTTGCACACTGTCACTGCGCCCAACATTCGCGAGTTTGAAACTCCTCATAGTCATCCCTTCCCAGATCCTACTCGGAATACCACAGATAAGGTTTAGACTTTTTGGATCTCAGGAATGCTGTCTATTGATTCTAACCTATACCATAAAGATCCTAATCACGGGGTCGGATGTTCTGTTGTCAGGAGAGACGATTTGAATCCGTAGATTAGAGACCCAAGAGAGTATACTTTGGCTGGCGTCCAATGACTACGTTGAACATCATGTAGACCACTTTGTGGTTGTCAGGCATGCGGATCTTGGCTAAGCGAGTACTGAAGATAATGGGTGATTGTCACGGGTCACCCCTTCAGTCTGACTTAACTGAATTAAGTACAAGAGTATATCTTGGAGAAGAAGTAGGCTTGAATTGAAGGAAAAATAATAGTACTTGCATTAATTCATGAGGAATAGCAAAGCTCTTCACCTTAATCTATGAGGTGTAGAAACTCCACCGTTGAAAATACATAAGAGAAAAAGGTCTAGGCATGGCCGAATGGCCAGCCTCCCAAATGGCATAAGAATTCGAAAACAGGGGAAGAAGACCCTAATACAATAGTAAAGAGTGCTATTTATACTAAACTAGTTACTAGGGTTTACAGAAATAAGTAACTAAGTGCAGATAGTGCAAAAATCCACTTCTGGGGCCCAGTTGGTGTGTGCTTGGGCTAAGTTTTGAAGCTTTCACATGCATAGGCCATTCTTGGAGTTAAACGCCAGCTTGGGTGCCAGTTTGGGTGTTTAACTCCAGCTTTGGTGCCAGTTCTAGCGTTTTACGTTAGAAAAGGGTCTCTGGTGGGCGTTTGGACGCCAGTTTAGGCCATCAAATCTCAGGCAAAGTATGGACTATTATACATTTCTGGAAAGTCCAAGATGTCTACTTTCCAACGCAATTGAGAGCACGCCAACTGGGGTTCTGTAGCTCTCAAAAATCTACTTTGAGTGCAGGGAGGTCAGAATCCAACAACATCTACAGTCCTTTCTTTGCCTCTGAATCAGATTTTTGCTCAGATCCTTCAATTTCAGCCAGAAAATACCTAAAATCATAGAAAAATATACAAACTCATATTAAAGTCCAAAAATGTGATTTTTGCATAAAAACTAATAAAAATATACTAAAAAGTAATTAAAACATACTAGAAACTACCTAAAAACAATGCCAAAGAGCGTATATATTATCCGCTCATCACAACACCAAACTTAAATTATTGCTTGTCCCCAAGCAACTGAAAACAAAATAGGATAAAAAGAAGAGAATATACACTAAATTCCAATACATCAATGAAGCTTAGTTCCAATTAGATGAGCGGGACCAGTAGCTTTTTGCTTCTGAACAGTTTTTGCATCTCACTTTATCCTTTGAAGTTCATAATGATTGGCATCCATAGGAACTCAGAATTCAGATAGTGTTATTGATTCTCCTAGTTCAGTATGTTGATTCTTGAACACAGCTACTTATGAGTCTTGGCCGTGACCCTAAGCATCTTGTTTTCCAATATTACCACCGGATACATAAATGCCATAGACACATAACTAGGTGAACCTTTTCAGATTGTAACTCAGCTTTGCTGGAGTCCCCAGTTAGAGGTGTCCAGAGTTCTTAAGCACACTCCTTTGCTTTGGATCACGACTTTAACCACTCAGTCTCAAGCTTTTCACTTGGAACTTCATGACACAAGCACATGGTTAGGGACATCTTGATTTAGCCGCTTAGGCCATGATTTTATTCCTTTGGACCCTCCTATTTACTGATGCTCAAAGCCTTGGATCATCTTTACCCTTGTCTTTTAGTTTCAGGGTTACTAGCTTTTTGCTCATGCCTTTTGGTTTAGAGAGCTATTGGCTTTTCTTCTTGCTTTTTCTTTTTCTTTTTTTTTTCTTTATTTTTTGCCCCCTTTTTTTCGCAAGCTTTGTGTTTTTCACTACTTTTTCATGCTTCAAGAATCAATTTTTTGATTTTTCAGATTATCAATAATATTTCTCTTTTTTCATTATTCTTTCAAGAGCCAACAATTTTAACATTCATAAACTTCACTATAAAAAATTTGCACTGTTCAAGCATTCATTCAGAAAACAAAAAGTATTGCCACCACATCAAAATAATTAAACTAATTTCAAGATAGAATTCAAAATTCATGTACTTCTTGTTCTTTTGCAATTAGAAACATTTTTCATTTAAGAAAGGTGAAGGATTCATGGGACATTCATAACTTCAAGGCATAGACACTAGACACTAATGATCATGTAATAAAGACACAAACATAGACAAAACATAAAGCACAAAAAACCGAAAAACAGAAAAATAAGAACAAGAAAATTAAAGAACGGGTCCACCTTAGTGACGGCGGTCAGTTCTTCCTCTTGAAGATCGTATGGAGTGCTTGAGCTCCTCAATGTCTCTTCCTTGCCTTTATTGCTCTTCCTTCATAGCTCTTTGGTCCTCTCTAATTTCATAGAGGATAATGGAGTTCTCTTGGTGCTCCATCCTTAGTTGCTCCATGTTGGACTCAAATCCCCTAAAGAGGTGTTGAGTTGTTCCCAATAGTTGTGTAGAGGAAAATGCATCTCTTGAGGTATCTCAGGAATTTCTTGATGAGATACTTCCTCATGTTCTTGTTGAGGTCCATGTGTGGGCTCTCTTGTTTGCCTCATCCTCTTTCGAGTGATGGGCTTTTGAGATGAATCTCTCCATCTCCCAGGACTCGGAGTTGGAAGCAACTGCCTTTCCTTTCCTCTTTCTAGAGGTTTCTCTAGTCTTAGGTGCCATTAATGGTTATGAAAAAAAGAAAGCAATGCTTTTTTCACAGCAAACTTAAAAGGTTTGCTCGTCCTCGAGCAAAAGAAGAAAGAAAGGAGTAGTAGAAGAAGAAATGGAGGAGATGGAGGTGGAGGAGTGGTTCGGCCAAGGGGAGTGTGGAGTGTTTATGATGTGTGAAAATGAAGGAGTAAGGAGGGGTATATATAGGGTAAGGGGGAGAGGGAATCCGTGTGATAGGGGTTGGGTTTGGGAGAGAAATGGTTTGAATTTGAGTGGGTGGGGGTAAGAGGGTTGTATAATGGAAAATAGTAGATGGATGTGAGTGGTGAAGAGGTTATGGGGAAGAGGGTAGGATTTGATAGGTGAATGGTGTTCAGGGAAGGGTGTTATGGAAAGGTGTGAAGAGGAGTGAGAATGAGTTGGGGTAGGTAGGGATCATGTGGGGTCCACAGATCTTGAGGTATCAAGGATTTCTCATCCCTGCACCTTTTTGGCGTTTAAACGCCCTCTGTGTGGCATTTCTGGGGTTAAACGCCAGGCTGATGCCCCTTTCTGGTGTTAAATGGCAGTCTGGCTGCCAGTTCAGGTGTTTAATGCCCAGAATGCTGCCAAACTGGGCGTTAAACGCCCATTCTGCTACCCTTACTGGCGTTTAACGCCAGTCATACACCAGAAATCCTTTTCTGGCGTTAAACGCCAGTCTGGCTACCATTTCTGGTGCTTAACACCCAGAATGCTGCCAGACTAGGCGTTAAATGCCCATTCTGCTATCCTTACTGGCGTTTAAATGCCGGTAAACTTGTCCTCCTGAGTGTGCTATTTTTATGCTATTTTTTATTCCTGCTTTAATTCTACAGCTATTTTTTTGATTCCACATGATCATCAACCTAAAGAAGACATGTAATAACAGTGGAAAATAAAATGAAAAAGTAATTAATATAGATAAATAAAATTGGGTTGCCTCCCAATAAGTGCTTCTTTAATGTCAATAGCTTGACAAGAGGCTTTTACAGAGCTTCACAGGTGCTCAGAGCATGACTGTGACCTCCCAACACCAAACTTAGAAGTTGAGTGTGGGGGCTCTGTCTGACTCTATATTGAGAGAAGCTTTTCATGCTTCTTCTCCATGTTTACAGAAAAAGATCCTTGAGTCTTGAACACAAGGTAGTCCTCATTCAATTGAAGGACTAACTCTCCTCTGTCCACATCAATCACAGCCCTTGATGTGGCTAGGAAGGGTTTTCCAAGGATGATGGATTCATCCTCATCCTTCCCAATGTCTAGGATTATGAAGTCAGCAGGGACGTAAAAGCCTTCAACCTTCACTAAGAAATCCTCTACAAGTCCATAAGCCTGTTTCATTGATTTGTCTGCCATCTCTAGTGAGATTCTGGTAGCTTGTACCTCAAAGATCCCTAGTTTCTCCATTACAAAGAGTGGCATGAGGTTGATACCTAACCCCAGGTCACACAGAGCCTTTTCAAAGGTCATGGTGCTTATGGTGCAAGGTATTAAGAACTTTTCGGGATCCGATTTCTTTTGAGGTAATGTCTACTGAATCCATGTATTCAGTTCATTGATGAGCACTGGAGGTTCATCCTCCCAAGTCTCATTACCAAATAACTTGGCATTCAGCTTCATGATTGCTCCCAGATACAAAGCAACTTGCTCTTCAACAATGTCTTCACCCTCTTCAGAGGAAGAATATTCATCAGAGCTCATGAATGGCAACAGTAAGTTCAGTGGAATCTCTATGGTCTTTGTATGAGCCTCATATTCCTTTGGTTCCTCAATAGGGAACTCCTTATTGGTCAGTGGACGTCCTTTGAGGTTTTCCTCACTGGGAATCACTGCCTTTTCACTCTCTCCAGGTTCTACAATTTTGGTTATAGTTATGGCCTTGCACTCTCTTTTGGGATTCTCTTCTGTATTGCTTAGGAGAGTACTAGGAGGAGTTTTAATGACTCTTTTACTCAGCTGACCCACTTGTGCCTCCAAATTTCTGATGGAGGACCTTGTTTCATTCATAAAACTGAGAGTGGTCTTAGATAGATCAGAGACTATGTTTGCTAAGCTAGAGAGGCTCTGCTCAGAAATCTCTGTCTGTTGCTAAGAAGATGATGGAAAAGGTTTGCTATTGCCAAACCTATTTCTCCCACCATTATTGTTGTTGAAGCCTTGTTGAGGCTTCTGTTGATCCTTCCATAAGAAATTTAGATGATTTTTCCATGAAGGATTATAGGTGTTTCCATAGGGTTCTCCCATGTAATTCACCTCTTCCATTGTAGGATTCTCATGGTCATAAGTTTCTCCTTCAGAGGAGGCTTCTTTATTACTGCCGGATGCAGCTTGCAATCCAGTCAGATTCTGAGAAATCATATTGACTTGCTGAGTTAATATTTTGTTCTGAGCCAATATGGCGTTCAGAGTATCAATCTCAAGAACTCATTTCTTCTGAGTCATCCCATTATTCACAGGATTTCTTTAAGAAGTGTACATGAACTGGTTATTTACAACCATCTCAATGAGTTCCTGGGCTTCTGCAGGGGTTTTCAGATGAAGAGATCCACCGACAGAATGGTCTAATGACATCTTAGACAATTCAGACAGATCATCATAGAATATGCATATGATGCTCCATTCTGGAAGCATGTCAGAAGGACACCTTTTATTTAATTGCTTGTATCTTTTCTAAGCTTCATAGAGGGATTCACCTTCCTTCTGTTTGAAGGTTTGGACTTCCACTCTAAGCTTGCTCATCTTTTGAGGTGGAAAGAATTTGGTCAAGAAAGCATTGACCAACTTGTCCCAAGAGTTCAGGATTTCTCTAGGTTGTGAATCCAACCATGTCCTAGCTCTGTCTCTTACAGCAAAGGGGAAAAGCATAAGTCTGTAGACCTCGGGATCAACCCCATTGGTCTTGACAGTATCACATATCTGCAAGAATTCAGTTAAGAACTGATGAGGATCTTCCGATGGAAGTCCATGAAACTTGCAATTCTGCTACATTAGAAAAACTAATTGAGGCTTAAGCTCAAAGTTGTTTGCTCTAATGGCAGGAATTGAGATGCTTCTTCCATAGAAGTTGGAAGTTGGTGCAGTATATTCACCAAGCATCTTCCTTGCATCTCTTGCATTGTTGTTGGGTTCGGCTGCCATGTCTACTTCTTTTTCAAAATTTTCTGAAAGGTCCTCTCTGGAGTGTTGTGCTTTAGCTTCTCTTAGCTTCCTCTTCAGAGTCCTTTCAAGTTCAGGATCAGCTTCAACAAGAATGTTTTTATCCCTATTTCTGCTCATATGAAAAAGAAGAGAACAAAAGGGAGTAGTGAAATCCTCTATGTCACAATATAGAGATTTCTTGATGTGTCAGAAGAAAAGAAGAATAGAGGAATGAGGTAAAGAGAGGATAAGAAGAATTCGAACACAAAGGGAGAGAGAGGGTTCGAATTATAAGTAGAAGAGAAGTGTTAGCAAATAAATAGAAAGAGATGAGAGAGAGAGAGTTTTTCAAAAATTAAAAACTAAAATAATTAGTTAATAAAAAAGATTTTTTGAAAAAGTGGTTAGTAATTTTCGAAAATTGGAAGTTGAAAAGTGGTTAGGTGGTTTTGAAAAAGATAAGAAATAGCAATTAGTTGAAAAAGATTTGAAAATAATTTTGAAAAGATAAGAAGTTAGAGAAAAGATTTTGAAATCAAAATTTAAAAAGATATGATTGAAAAAGATTTGATTTTTAAAATTGATGACTTGACTAACAAGAAACTAAAAGTTATGATTCTAAAATTCAAAGATTGAACCTTTCTTAACAAGAAAGTAACAAACTTGAAATTTTTGAATCAAAACATTAATTGTTAGCAAGGATTTTTGAAAATGTGGAAGGATAAGATTTTAAAATAATGGATTAAAACATGAAAAATTGAAAAAAATTCGAATTGGAAACAAAATCACCTCCCTTGTGTCATCCTGGCGTTAAACGCACAGGATGCTATCCATTCTGGCGTTTAACGCCCAGAATGCTACCTCTTTGGGCGTTTAACGCCCAGCCAGGTACCCTGCCTGGCATTTAATGCCATAATTCCTTCCTTTCTCTGTGATTTTTCTGCTGTATGTTCTGAATCTTCATTTCTCTGTATTATTTACTTGAAAAGAGATATTTTTTATTTTTGAATTTTTAATGAAGAGAGAGAAAAATAACAAAATGAAATAAAACATAAAAAATGCAAGATCAAATCAAGTAATGCATGCAAGGACACTTTGAATGTCAAGATGAACACCAAGAACACTTTGAAGATCATGATGAACATCAAGGACATATTTTTGAAAATTTTTAAGAAAAGAAAGATATGCAAGACACCAAACTTAGAAATTTTTAATGTTTAGACACTATGGATTTGAAAATGCATATGAAAAAGAAGAAAAGACACAAAACAAGAGAATTTAAAGATCAGAACAAGGAAAATTATCAAGAACAACTTGAAGATCAATGAAGAACACAATGCATGAATTTTTTTCAAAACTTGAGAAAATTTGAAAACATGCAATTGACACCAAACTTAGAATTTGACACTAGACTCAAACAAGAAACACAAAAAAATTTTTTTGGTTTTTATGATTTTATTAATTTTTTTTGTTTATTATTTTTTTCTTTTCTTTTTTGAAAATAAAAATAAAAATAAAAGAAAGCTTAAACATAAAATAAAATTACCTAATCTAAGCAACAAGATGAACCGTCAGTTGTCCAAACTCGAACAATACCCGGCAACGGCGCTAAAAACTTGGTGCACGAAATTGTGATCACACTTTTCACAACTCCGCACAACTAACCAGCAAGTGCACTGGGTCGTCCAAGTAATACCTTACGTGAGTAAGGGTCGATCCCACGGAAATTGTCGGCTACAAGCAAGCTATGGTCATCTCGTAGATCTCAGTCAGACGGATTCAAATGGTTATGAGGTGTTGATAATTAAAAGATAAATAACACAAAATAAGATAAAGATACTTATGTAATTCATTGGTGGGAATTTTAGATAAGCTTTTGGAGATGCTTTGTTGCCTCTGAACCTCTGCTTTCCTATTGCCTTCATCCAATCATGTGTGCTCCCTTCCATGGCAAGCTGTATGATCCTCTCAGTGAAAATGGTCTGGCTACGGTTACTGTACGGCTAATCAACTGTCGGATTTCTCGTCTCGGATGAAAAATACCAGGCACAGCTACCGCAGGGCTAATCATCTGTCGGTTCTCACTTGTGTCGGAATAAGATCCATTGATCCTTTTGCACACTGTCACTGTGACCAACATTCGGGAGTTTGAATCTCCTCACAGTCATCCCTTCCCAGATCCTACTCGGAATACCACAGAAAAGATTTAGACTTTCCAGATCTCAGGAATGCTGTCTATTGATTCTAACCTATACCACGAAGATCCTAATCACGGGGTCAGATGCTCTATTGTCAGGAGAGACGATGCAAATCCGTGGATCAGAGACCCAAGAGAGTATACTCCGGCTGGTGTCCAATGACTACGTTGAACATTATGTAGACCACTTTGTGGTTGTCAGGCACGTGGATCTTGGCTAAGCGAGTACTGAAGATAGTGGGTGATTGTCACGGGTCACCCCTTTAGTCTGACTTAACTGAATTAAGTACAAGAGTATATCTTGGAGAAGAAGTAGGCGTGAATTGAAGGAAAAACAATAGTACTTGCATTAATTCATGAGGAACAGCAGAGCTTCTCACCTTAATCTATGAGGTGTAGAAACTCCACCGTTGAAAATACATAAGAGAAAAAGGTCTAGGAATGGCCGAATGGCCAGCCTCCCAAATGGCATAAGAATTTGAAAACAGGGGAAGAAGACCATAATACAATAGTAAAGAGTGCTATTTATACTAAACTAGTTGCTAGGGTTTACAGAAAATAAGTAACTAAGTGCAGATAGTGCAGAAATCCACTTCCGGGGCCCACTTGGTGTGTGCTTGGGTTGAGCTTTGAAGCTTTCACGTGAATAGGCCATTCTTGGAGTTAAACGCCAGCTTGGGTGCCAGTTTGGGTGTTTAACTCCAGCTTTGGTGCTAGTTCTGGCGTTTTATGTCAGAAAAGAGGTCTTTGGTGGACGTTTGGACGCCAGTTTGGGCCATTAAATATCGGGCAAAGTTAGGACTATTATACATTTCTGGAAAGCCCAAGATGTCTACTTTCCAACGCAACTAAGATCACGCCAATTGGAATTCTGTAGCTTCAAAAAATTCGCTTCAAGTGCAGGGAGGTCAGAATCCAATAGCATTTGCAGTCATTTCTTAGCCTCTAAATCAGATTTTTGCTCAGGTCCCTCAATTTTAGCCAGAAAATACCTGAAATCACAGAAAAACACACAAACTCATATTAAAGTCCAGAAATATGATTTTTGCATCAAAACTAATAAAAATATACTAAAAAGTAACTAAAACATACTAGAAACTACCTAAAAACAATGCCAAAAAGCATATAAATTATCCGCTCATCAATCATATACATACATATTGATTATTACTTTAATTACCCGGTTACGCTTATGCCTTAATGACATGTTAATCCTTAGTTGTCTAACTATGTGCTCTACACATACCAGAAACTATTCATTTTGGCATAATGATTCATTTGTGAAATTGGATTGTAAGCTCACCTGGGGACATTCTTTTGAAATTATCAAGCTATATAAACCATGCTTGCTATGTGATTGATTTTTACTTCAATCTCTCTTTTCCAAAGTTGCATAGCAACCATGTGTCCCACTTCATGTCAAATAGGTGTTGCAAAATCAAATTCAAAGTGTGTCATTGTTTGATGTGTGAATTCTATATTTCATTTGATTCATTGAGTTTCCTTGCACATCAACCAATGTCCATTCATCATCCATTTCACAATTTCTTGATTCTTGCTTGGATGCTTGCTATGATTCTTTATTTCATGTTTGTTTACCTTAACCTACAAGTTTCTTTTAAAGTATTTCAAGCACACTAGAATGAATGAAGTGCACGCTTGGTGGACGAAATTGTGATCATCAACAATGGCTCCAAAGACTTGGTGCTCTCAAACATAAATCACACTTTGTCACAACTCCGCACAACTAACCAGCAAGTGTACTGGGTCGTTGATAAACCACTATTTCATGGTTTATTTTGTGCTCAATTGAGTGGATTTTATCAACTCTTTACCCACTTATTCATACTATTCGCATGTTTTACATTTGCCTTCCTAATTATGTGCTTTGATTGAAAACATGTTTCTTTGGACTTATATTTGCTAATATTAATCCTCTCTTATTACCATTAGATGCCTTGATATGTGTGTTAAGTGTTTTCAGAGATTATAAGGCAGGAATGGCTCAGAGGATGGAAAGGAAGCATGCAAAATTGGAAGGAATACAATAAGTTGGAGAAATTGCTAAGCTGTCCAGCCTGACCTCTTCGCACTCAAACGGCTATAACTTTAGCTACAGAGGTCCAAACGACGCGGTTCCAGTTGCGTTGAAAAGCTAACGTCCGGGGCTTCGATTTGATATATAATTTGCCATAGCTGTCCCGAAGCCAGTGACGCGAACGCGTGAGTCACGCGGACGCGTGACCTGGCAGGAACGCAACCCGCGCGGCCGCGTCACTTTTCCGCGACCTGTACGGACCAGAAAGCGGTGAAAGTGATTTCTGGACTGTTTCTGACCCAGTTTTCGGCCCAGAGGACACAGATTAGAGGCTATAAAGTGGGGGAATGCATCCATTCATAATCATGCTCTCATAATCCACTTTCCATGATTTAGATTTAGTTTTGAGAGAGGTTCTCTCCTCTCTCCCTTAGGATTAGGATTAGAAATTAGGATTTTTAGAAACTAGGATTTAGGACTTCTCTTGGTTTTTAAGAGTGACTCTCGATTCAGGTTCAATGTTCCTTTTTATTTATTTTTCCAATTAAATTTATGAACTGTTCCATGTTTAGATTGATCTCCTTAACTAATGTCATTTGAGATATTTCAGATCTATGATTGCTTTCTTTAATTTATGTTGTTGGTACTTATCCAAATTATTTTCATTTGAGTAGATAGTTTTCCTTTTGGCTTTGGTTAAATAACTAGTGACTCTTGAGTTATCAAACTCATTGTTAATTGAAAATTGGAATTCATCCACTTAACTTACCTTCATAGTTAGAGGTTAACAAAATGGGAGAAAAATCCAATTCTCATTACAATTGATAAGGATAACTAGGATAGGACCTCCAGTCCACATACCTTGCCAAGAGTTTATTTTACAGTTATTTATTTATTTTTATTGCTTGAAAATATACCTGTGCGCATTGCCCAAACTCAACATCCCCCAATTTACAAACTCATAACCAATAATAAGAACATACCTCCCTGCAATTCCTTGAGAAGACGACCCGAGGTTTAAATACTCGGTTATCAATTTTAAAGGGGTTTGTTACTTGTGACAACCAAAACATTTGTACGAAGGGATTTCTGTCGGTTTAGAGACTACATCTACAACGCGACTGTTTTTATAAAATTCTTTACTGGCAATAAATCCCAACGTCAAAATGGAGCTGTTGCCGGGGACTTGCAAATATGGGTTTATTAATACCTTACGTGAGTAAGGGTCGATCCCACAGAGATTGTTAGTATGAAGCAAGCTATGGTCACCTTGTAAATCTAAGTCAGGCGAATAATAGATGGTTATGGATTTTAAAATAATAATAAATAATAAACATGAAATAAAGATAGAGTTACTCATGTAATTCAATGGTGGGAATTTCAGATAAGTGCATGGAGATGCTGTGTCCCTGTTGGATCTCTGCTTTCCTACTGCTTTCATCCAATCCTTCTTACTCCTTTCCATGGCAAGCTGTATGTAGGGCATCACTGTTGTCAATGGCTACATCCCATCCTCTCAGTGAAAATGGTCCAATGCTCTGTCACAACACGGCTAATCATCTGTTGGTTCTCGATCATGTTGGAATAGAATCCCTTGATTCTTTTGCGTTTGTCATCACGCCCAGCAATCGCGAGTTTGAAGCTCGTCACAGTCATTCAATCCCGGAATCCTACTCGGAATACCACAGACAAGGTTAGACTTTCCAGATTCCCATGAATGCCGCCATCAATTCTAGCTTATACCACGAAGATTCTGATTAAGGAATCCAAGAGATATGCGCCCGGTCTAAGGTAGAACGGAAGTGGTTGTCAGTCACGCGTTCATAGGTGAGAATGATGATGAGTGTCACGGATCATCACATTCATCATGTTGAAGTGCAACGAATATCTTAGAATAAGAATAAGTCGAATTGAATAGAAAATAGTAGTAATTGCATTAAAACTCGAGGTACAGCAGAGCTCCACACCCTTAATCTATGGTGTGTAGAAACTCCACCATTGAAAATACATAAGTGATGAAGGTCCAGGCATGGCCGAATGGCCAGCCCCCATGAAAGACCGAATGGTCAAAAGAACTAGATAGTCCAAGACATCTAATAAACTAGTAAAAAGTTCTATTTATACTAAACCAGCTACTAGGGTTTACAGAAGTAAGTAATTGATGCATAAATTCACTTTTGGGGCCCACTTGGTGTGTGCTTGGGCTGAGCTTGACCTATCCACAAGCTGAGGCTTCTCTTGGAGTTGAACGCAAAGTTGTAACGTGTTTTGGGCGTTCAACTCTGGTTCGTGACGTGTTTCTGGCGTTTGACTTCAGAATGCAGCATGGAACTGGCGTTGAGCACCAGTTTACGTCATCTAATTACGAATAAAGTATGGACTATTATATATTTCTGGAAAGCTCTGGATATCTAATTTCCAACGCCATTGAGAGCGCGCTATTTGGAGTTCTGTAGCTCTAGAAAATCCATTTTGAGTACAGGGAGGTCAGATTCCAACAGTATCAGCAGTCCTTTGTCAGCCTTCTATCAGAGTTTTGCTCATGTCCCTCAATTTCAACCAGAAAATACCTGAAATCATAGAAAAACACACAAACTCATAGTAAGGTCCAGAAATGTGAATTTAGCATAAAAACTAATGAAAACATCCCTAAAAGTAACTTGATCATACTATAAACTACCTAAAAACAATGCCAAAAAGCGTATAAATTATCCGCTTATCACAACACCAAACTTAAATTGTTGCTTGTCCCCAAGCAACTGAAGATCAATTAGGATAAAAAGAAGAGAATATACTATAAATCCCAAAATATCAATGAATATTAATTCTAATTAGATGAGTGGGACTTGTAGTTTTTTGCTTCTGAATAGTTTTAGCATCTCACTTTTTCCTTTGAAGTTTAGAATGATTGGCTTCTATAGGAACTTAGAATTTCAGATAGTGTTATTGATTCTCCTAGTTAAGTTTGTTGATTCTTGAACACAGCTACTTTTATGAGTCTTGGTCGTGGCCCTAAGCACTTTGTTTACCAGTATTACCACCGGATACATAAATTCCACAGACACATGACTGGGTGAACCTTTTCAGATTGTGACTCAGCTTTGCTAGAGTCCCCAGTTAGAGGTGTCCAGAGCTCTTAAGCACACTCTTTTTGCTTTGGATCACGACTTTAACCACTCAATCTCAAGCTTTTCACTTGGACCTGCATGCCACAAGCACATGGTTAGGGACAGCTTGATTTAGCCGCTTAGGCCTGGATTTTATTTCCTTGGGCCCTCCTATCCATTGATGCTCAAAGCCTTGAATCCTTTTTACCCTTGCCTTTTGGTTTTAAGGGCTATATGCTTTTTCTGCTTGCTTTTTTTTTCTTTCTAAATTTTTTTCGCCACTTTTGCTATTCATTGCTTTTTCTTGCTTCAAGAATCAATTTTATGATTTTTCAGATCATCAATAACAT